>NC_091284.1:556994616-557628227 GCF_032444005.1 Ranitomeya imitator | reverse complement strand
CAGTCTAAGTGAATTCTTTTCGGACAGCCACATACTTGAATGAATTTTTTACAGATAGCATAAGCTGCGCATTCAGCAGTTTGATCCCGAGTAGGGGTCATGACAGACAGTGAACCTAATGAAGTGGTCCACCATGACTAAACAATGTGAATATCCTTGATGGGCTGGGCCTATTGTCACATAGTCAATCATTAACACTTCTAACGGGGTGGAGATTACGATAGTTTGTGTGGGAGCTCTCTGTTTTGGAGATTTCGACAGCTCACAGTTTCTACAGAGTCAACATACTTCTTCCACCACCGTTTTAAGCAGTGGATGGTCCACTAGTTTCTGCAACCACTGAAAGGTTTTTTCTTGTCCGAAGTGAGCCCCTTTTTCGTGTGCCTCTGTGGCCACTTGATGTAACAGCTTCTCAGGAATCACTACTTGCCAATTGTCAGTTAGGGCCCACTGGAGCTGGACTTTTCTATACAGCAATCCTTTCCCTAGATGGAGCCTCTCCCATTGCCATAGGATTTGTTTCATACCTGGAGACAGGTTTTCTCTTTTCTCCCGGCTAGGCAGTTGCTTGAGAGCCACCCACTGCTGAAGTCGGGCGACCTCTCCATCCTCCTGCTGAATCCGTACCCACTCATCACGAGGCTGTCACAGCACACCTTCCTGACTTTCTGTCCGATCTTGTTCCCGCGTAGCTGCCAACGTCCTGGCAGATGCTCAGAACTTCGGCCTACAGCTCATCATCTCGGTTAGGGCTAGTCTGCTTATATGGAACCCTTGATAACACATCTGCATGAGTTTTTTTAGCCCCCCATTTGTAGGCTATTTTGTACAGGTATTTGACCATTCTAGCAACCCAGCATTGTTCCAGAGCCCCTAACTTCACATTATCCAAATGGGCCACTGGGTTGTTGTCTGTGCGCACCAGTACTTCAGACCCGGAGAGGTATTCCACAAACTTTTCTGTCATGGCCCATACCAGTGCCAACAATTCTAGTTTGAACGAGCGGTAGTTATCTGGATTCCATTCAGAGTTATGGAGGGAATGACTTGCATAGGTAATCACCCTCTCTTTCCCATCTTGGATCTGCGACAGAACGGCTCCGAGTCCATGTAAGCTCCCATCTGTATGGAGAAAGAAAGATTGAGAAAAATCGGCATAGGCAAGGATCGGGGCTTCTGTCAGTGCCATTTTTAAGGCTTGGAACACTTTCTCCTGATGCTCTCCCCATTGAATCTTCTGATTTTTTTGCTCCTGCTGGTACTCCTTTCAACAGTTCTAATAACAGATTCACAATGTGGGTGAAGTTTTTCACGAACCGTCAATAATACCCAGTCAGCCCTAAGAAGGCTCAAACATCCTTTACAGTTCTTGGGGTAGGCCAGTCTTGCACTGCAGCAATCTTCTCACGGGACAGTCGTACACCTTCTGCGGAGACCACATGCCCTAGGTATTCAATCTGAGTGCCGGACTGGTGACATTTTGATGGTTTTACTCACAGCCCATGCTTCTGGAGTCAGCTGAGTACTTGGTCAAGACGCTGTAAATGCTCTTCAAACGTGGAAGCAAACACAATTATGTCATCCAGGTAGATGAGAGTGGCTTCAAAAGATTAGATCTCCTAAACATCTTTCCATGAGTCACTGAAACGTACCAGGAGCATTAGCCAATCAAAGCGGCATTCTGTTGAACTCGTACAGGCCCATAGGTAGTATAAAGGCCATCTTAGCTCGGTCGTGTTCTGACACTAGCTAGGTCTAGAGTGAAGAAGCATCTTCCACTCCACAGAGCGGACCAAGATTTTTTAATACTGGGCAGTGGATACGAGTCTCGCACCGTACAGGCGTTTAATTTGCGATAGTCCACACAGAACTGCAAGGTACCATCGTTTTTCCACACCAGGACAATGGGTGCAGCCCACGGGCTTTTGCTCTCCCGAATGACACCATTCTGTAGCATTTGTGTGAGCTCTCCTTTTACCTCCTGGTACATTTGTGGAGGAATCTGTCAATAACACTCTCTCACAGGCACAGCATTACCTGTTGGAATCTCATTTGTGATGGCAGTCATACAACCAAAATCATCCTTGTGCTGACCGAACACTTCCTGATAACGTCCTAGTATGGTTTTCACCTGTTCCACCTGCTGCGGTGTGAACTCTGTCAACTCAGCCTGGGTTTGTTCTAGTATGTGACGCCCCCTTTTCTGTGGTTGGGGTTCAAACACAGGGGCTGTCTCCACAGCTACTGGCCATGGGTCTTCCATTTTTGCCATTAATTGGATGGCCTGTGAGGGTATCAACTCCTCTGGCATGCCTACAATTTGTCCAATTTCTCTTCTGAAGGTAAGCTTCAGAGTGTCTTCCCTTAAATTCACACAATGCATGGGTACCTTTCCATCATGCATGGTCCTGTCTACTTAGAACCCTGTTGGAAGATTTTCCACCATAGCTGGTTCTAGTTGTTCTTCGATCCACTCCAACGGGGTGCAAACTCGGACAGGTAATAACAGCATACTTTGACCCTTAGGTAAGTCTAGGTTGGTTGTAGCCAGAATGATCACTTTTCCCAACACCTTTCCTTCACAGGAAACCTGTTGTGCTTGGGGCATCCGGATCAATTGTTGAAACACTATCCTTTGTGGTGTATGGGGTCTCCATTGTTTCAGTAATGCATTCGGAAACTCATTATTAAGATTTCCAAACTCTTTTAGTACATTCATTCCTAGTGTGACAGTATGTCCTTGCACCCTCAATTAACACCACTCCCTTGCAGGCCAGTTCTTTTCTGTAAACCTTGATCTGCATCCAGGCCACCCCTGCAACCGGGATAGGCAGTTGATTGGTGGCCGTCAACTTGATCACTGGCCCCCACTTAGGCCTCATGACTTCTGGGAAGTATCATTTAAAGTATGTCTCAGGCACCGTGGTTACTTGAGAGCTTGTATCTACAAAGCAGCCATCTATTTTGGCCCATACTAATGGACTCACTGATACTAAATTGGTGGGACTATCGGTGCTCCTTTCGGGCTGTTCTGGCTCTGGGCGGCATCCCCCAGCCTCGGAGCCCCTTAGTTTAACGGGCAATGCTGTGCTCACGTTGTGGGCAGGCCCGGACCACAGGTCATAATTCTCCACAGAGGTAAAACGTTGGGAGCTCTTCCCGACGAGATCCTCTTCCACCCTGTTGTAGCTCTGAGAGGGTTCTGCTTCCAGGTTATGTAACGAGGTCACCTTCCTTTTGGTTTCGGTCAGTTCTTCCCTCATGGATTGGATTTCTTTCCATTAATCTTTCACTCATTCTGGTTCAATGGCTGCATTCATGGCCGCCTCCCCACTCTGGACCTTCGCCGCTGAGACTGTCACCCCCTGCTCCTGTTCACGTGTATGCGCCTCGCTTCACACCTCTGCAAAGGTTATGTGTGGGTTCGCACGCAAGCGTTCTTGTAGGGCCTGCATAAGCAGCGCATCTCTCATCCCAGTCACTAATTGGTCTCGTAACACCACATCAGTCTGCCCTACTCCCAAACCATCTTTTATGACTATAGCAGTGTGAATTTCCTGCAGTGCATTCATATACTGGGTGTTAGGACTGGCGGAACGCACAAAAACAGATGGTATAGATGCGTTCGCAGTCCGGGGTCCACCGTGCAGGTGAAAACCTGCTGCTAGCAATTAGCAGACTATATGGCGGTACACTAAAGTATACACGCGTGGGTTAAAGGGAACCTGTCACCCCGTTTTTTGAGATTGAGCTATAAATACTGTTAAATAGGGCCTGCGCTGTGTGTTCCTATAGTGTATGTAGTGTACCCCGATTCCCCATGTATGCTGAGAAATAACTTACCAAAGTCGCCGTTTTCGCCTGTCAATCAGGCTGGTCAGGTCAGGAGGGCGTGGTGACATCGCTGGTTCTTCCTCAGCTTTACGTTGGTGGCGTAGTGGCGTAGTGGTGAAGACACAGCGCGCGATCTGCGCTGTCATCCCTTTCGTCGGTGGGGGCGGCCATCTTCCTGGGGCCGCGCGTGCGCAGATCGAGTGCTCTGCTGCACGGGGCTTCAGGAAAATGGCCGCGGGATGCCGCGCGTGCGCATTAGAGATCGCGGCGGCCATTTTCCCAAAGCCGAGTTTGCATCTCGGCTTTGGGAAAATGGCCGCCGCGATCTCTAATGCGCACGCGCGGCATCCCGCGGCCATTTTCCTGAAGCCCCGTGCAGCAGAGCACTCGATCTGCGCACGCGCGGCCCCAGGAAGATGGCCGCCCCCACCGACGAAAGGGATGACAGCGCAGATCGCGCGCTGTGTCTTCACCACTACGCCACTACGCCACCAACGTAAAGCTGAGGAAGAACCAGCGATGTCACCACGCCCTCCCGACCTGACCAGCCTGATTGACAGGCGAAAACGGCGACTTTGGTAAGTTATTTCTCAGCATACATGGGGAATCGGGGTACACTACATACACTATAGGAACACACAGCGCAGGCCCTATTTAACAGTATTTATAGCTCAATCTCAAAAAACGGGGTGACAGGTTCCCTTTAACCTCACCCAGCGTGAAGAAAGCGATCCTGTTAAGTCACAGGACCGCGGTACCGCACATAGAGCGCGAGCAAGCAGTCAGCGAACTTAACCACAAAAGGGATTGTAGTCCGATTAGACCCTTGCTGGCACAACACCGCAACTGGGTGTGCAAAGAACCTTATCTACAATATAAGAGCACAAGAGTGCGTGCGATGCCGCACTGACGGACGCCACTAACCACCCAGGCTTGGGTATGGAAAGCGCAAGGCAAGCGCACGGCGCCGTACTGGCGGTCACAGCAACTGGACGCTATAATGTGTGACTAGTGCTGTAGGATAAGTCGGGCGCTAGGTAGCAGCCATACACCTTCCGCGAACAGTCATTCAATAGGGTAGGGGTATCCAAGGACGACTTGCACTCACAACATACACACATTAACAATTGTAAGACAATACTAGCGCATGGCCGTGCGGTCATGCGCAGTTTATATAGCTGCAGCACAGGAAGTGGCCACAGCACCTTTGCCCTTCCAAGACCTGCCAAGAGGACCAATGGAATGTGCTGCAGAGCCTGAGCACATGACCCTTGATCTCCAACGGGAGATCTTACCCTGGGCATGCTCAGTACGTGCAGACAAGGACTTAGTCCCAGAGAAGTCCGCTCGCTGCTGACCAGCACTGACTTTAATGGCAGAGACTGGAGAAGCAGCAGTAACTCTCAGAACAGAGTGAGAATGAGCAAGACGCTGGGACCGACGTCTTTGCTGAGAAGACGTCTTTGCTGAGCAGACTCCACTGCGGCTGGACAAGAATGGGAGACCGCAGCGAAGGTGGCTCGAGATTCCCCCTGTGCAGAAGCGGGAACTCGACCCCTAACATTACCCCCCCTCCTTGGGCCTCGCTACGTTTGAAGGCAGCAATGAGCTGCGGAGCCCAAATGTGCTCAGCAGGCTCCCAGGACCTATCCTCAGGGCTGTAACCCTTCCAGTCCACCCAAAAAAATTTTTTGCCACGGACCACCTTGCACCCCAAGATAGCGTTCACCTCGAAATCGTCCGTAGACGAACCCGATGTCCCGGCAGATGACTCAGAAAACTGGGACATGTATACGGGCTTAAGGAGGGACACATGAAAGGTGTCGGTGATACCAAGGCGTGGAGGAAGGGCCAGACGGTAGACCACAGGATTAACCTGTTCGAGGACCTTGAAGGGTCCCAAGTAGCGAGGAGCAAATTTAGTGGACTCAACTCGCAGCCTGATGTTACGGGCGGAGAGCCACACCAAGTCGCCAGGAGCAAAGGTCGGGGCGGGGCGCCGATGAGCATCGGCGGAGGACCTCATTCTCTCCTTAGAGGCCCGAATGGCATCCTGAGTGCGGTCCCAAATATCCCGTGCCTCCACAGCCCAGTCTGCCACCCTGGAGTCTGCGGAAGACACGGGCATAGGCACAGGTACCCGTGGATGCTGACCATAGTTGAGGAGGAATGGGGTTTGTCCAGTGGAGTTGGCTACGGCATTGTTCAGCGCAAACTCTGCCCATGATAGCAAGGATGCCCAGTCATCCTGCCTGGCTGAAACAAAATGTCGCAGGTATGTGACCAAGGTCTGGTTGGCCCTCTCTACCAACCCATTCGTCTCGGGATGATAAGCAGAAGAGAGATTCAACTCAATACTGAGAAGACGACACAGCTCTCTCCAGAACCGAGACGCAAACTGGGGACCCCGGTCACTGACAATTTTGTCAGGCATACCATGTAGGCGGAAGATGTGCTTAATGAACAACGCAGCCAAGGCCCGTGCAGAAGGTAACCGTGGTAGCGGCACCAAATGCACCATTTTCGAGAAATGATCGGTGATGACCCAAATGATGGTACAGCCGCGAGACTTGGGCAAACCCACGACAAAGTCCATCCCGACCATCTCCCAGGGCCTATCTGCCACCAGCAAGGGATAGAGCAACCCAGCTGGCCTTTGACGCAGAGATTTATTTTTGGCGCAGGAGACACACGCCAGAATATAATCCCTGACATCCCGGACCATATGCGGCCACCAGTACGTCCTCGCCAGTAGCTCAGATGTCCTCTTTGTCCCAAAGTGTCCACCCACTCTGGACGAATGAGCCCAAGAGAGAACCTCCGGTCGCAAATTTATGGGCACAAAAGTCTTGCCCGGAGGCACAGACTCAAGCGAAACCGGCGCTACGGTTCTCAGGCTCTCAGAAGGAACAATAAGCCGAGGCTCCTCTTCCTCCTCTTCAGTTGACATAAGGGAGCGAGAGAGAGCATCAGCACGAATATTCTTCTCCCCGGCGAGAAAATGAAGAGAAAAGTGGAACCGGGAAAAGAACAAGGACCATCTGGCTTGGCGAGAATTTAGCCGCTGGGCTGTTTGTAAGTAGACCAAATTTTTGTGGTCAGTGTAAACCTGGAAGGGAAACCGCGCACCTTCCAGAAGATGTCTCCACTCTGAAAAGGCCAACTTCATTGCTAGCAGCTCCCTATCCCCGATGGAGTAGTTTCTCTCCGCTGGCGAGAAGGTCTTAGAGAAGAAGAAGCATGGATGCTTCCGACCTTGAGCATCCTTCTGATAGAGGACTGCTCCAGCACCAACGGATGAGGCATCCACCTCCATTAGGAATGGCTTATCCACATCGGGACGATGTAAGATGGGAGCGCTAGCAAAGTGGGACTTAATAGAAGTGAAGGCCTTGGAGACCTCTTCCGACCACAATTTAGGATTTGCTCCCTTCTTGGTGAGGGCTACCAAAGGAGCTACCAGAGTTGAGAAGTGGGGAATGAACTGGCGGTAATAGTTTATGAACCCCATAAAGCGCTGCACCGCTTTAAGAGAATGGGGCTCTTGCCAATCCATCACAGCCTGTAGTTTGGCAGGATCCATAGCCAATCCCTGGGCGGAGATGATATAGCCCAGGAACGGCAAAGACTCCTGCTCAAACATACACTTCTCCAACTTAGCGTAAAGAGAGTTTGCCCGTAGGAGGTCGAAGACTCTGCCAACATCTCTCCGGTGGGAGTCAATATCTGGAGAAAAGATGAGAATATCATCCAGATAGACTACAACTGAGGTGGAAAGCATATCCCGGAAGATGTCGTTGACAAAGTCTTGAAAAACGGCTGGGGCATTACAGAGCCCGAAGGGCATCACCAGATACTCATAGTGCCCATCTCTGGTGTTAAATGCCGTTTTCCATTCGTCCCCCTCACGGATGCGAATCAGGTTGTAAGCACCCCGCAGATCTAATTTAGTAAACACTCTATCTCCCCGAAGCCTATCGAAGAGCTCGGATATCAAGGGCAAAGGATACTTGTTCTTAACGGTGATAGCGTTAAGACCCCTGTAGTCTATGCATGGACGTAGTTCCCCATTCTTCTTCTGCACGAAGAAGAACCCTGCCCCAGCAGGTGACACTGACTTCCTGATAAACCCTCTTGCCAGATTCTCTTGAATGTACTGAGACATGGCCTCCGTCTCCGGGAGAGATAATGGATAAACTCGACCCCGGGGAGGCTCCACACCAAGCAAGAGATCGATAGGACAGTCATAGGGGCGATGGGGCGGAAGGGTCTCCGCCGCCTTTTTGGAGAACATGTCTGCGTAAGACCAATATTGCTTGGGGAGAGAGGATAGATCTGCGGGTACCTCAGTAGTAGCAACCTGAACGCACTCTCGGTGACACCTACCCCCACATGATTCACCCCATCCCAGAATTCTGCCTGAGGACCACTCGATGTGAGGAGAGTGGTACCGTAGCCAAGGTATCCCCAACAGGACCTCATCAATACCCTCAGGAATGATGAGCAGAGAAATAATCTCCTGATGGGATGGCGACATGGACAGAGTAACAGGGATGGTCTGATGTGTTATCTGTGCGGGGAGTGTCGACCCATTCACCACTCGTACCGTTACTGGTTGAGATAGCATAACCAGGGGTATTGCGTGACGTTGGGCGAAGGCAGAAGACATAAAATTGCCCTCCGCCCCAGAATCCACACAGAGGTCTACCGAGTGGGAGGATGAGCCAAAGGTAATTGTCCCCTTAAAGGACAATTTGGAGGCAAACGTCGCAGTGTCTAGTGCACCTCCACCTACTACCACTAGACGCTGACGTTTCCTCGACCGCTGATGACATCTGGTGGCAAGATGTCCTGACTGTTGGCATACATGGCAACCCTGGAGTGCACGAGCGGTCTGGGACTTAGATCCCGCTCGTGGCACCACCTTAGGTTCCTGGAACTCAGGAGCCTGGACTGGAGATTCCAAAGGTTTGGCGAAGGTGGGAGCCAGCCGAAACCTCTGCCTACACTGGGCTCGCTCTAACCTCCGCTCGTGAAAACGGAGGTCAATGCGAGTAGCTACTGTTATTAACTCTTCCAGTGTGGCGGGAATCTCCCTAGTGGCCAGAGCATCCTTAACGTGGTCAGCCAGCCCCCTCCAAAATATAGGGATAAGGGCTTTATCCGACCACTCCAGCTCAGATGCTAGAGTGCGGAAATGGACGGCAAAAAGGCTGACCAAGGACGAGCCCTGAGTCAGTGCCAACAGTTGGAGCGCCGTGTCATGGGTGACACGAGGTCCTAGAAAGACCTGTTTCAGAGTTCTCAGGAATAACGGAGCACTCTGCACCACATGATCGCCACGCTCCCACAGCGGCGTAGCCCACTGCAACGCCCTGTCCGACAATAAGGAAATTATAAAGCCCACCTTAGCCCGCTCTGTAGGGAAACGAGAGGCCAGAAGCTCGAGATGTATTGAGCACTGACTCACGAAACCCCTACAGGACTTACTGTCACCAGAAAATTTCTCTGGTAGCGGGAGGTGAGATAGCGTCGGTACAGGGGCGGCAGTGGACAAGGTAGCTGCAGCCACACTTGCAGCCTGAACAGCGACAGCAGTAACATCCACAGCTGAGGTTGAACGCTCAAGAGCCGCCAACCTTCCCTCCAGCTGCTGGATGTACCGCTGTAAACGCTGGTCGTCCGCCATTTTACTAGCCAGACCCTGGCGCTAGTATTCTGTTAGGACTGGCGGAACGCACCAAAACAGATGGTATAGATGCGTTCGCAGTCCGGGGTCCACCGTGCAGGTGAAAACCTGCTGCTAGCAATTAGCAGACTATATGGCGGTACACTAAAGTATACACGCGTGGGTTAACCTCACCCAGCGTGAAGAAAGCGATCCTGTTAAGTCACAGGACCGCGGTACCGCACATAGAGCGCGAGCAAGCAGTCAGCGAACTTAACCCCAAAAGGGATTGTAGTCCGATTAGACCCTTGCTGGCACAACACCGCAACTGGGTGTGCAAAGAACCTTATCTGCAATATAAGAGCACAAGAGTGCGTGCGATGCCGCACTGACGGACGCCACTAACCACCCAGGCTTGGGTATGGAAAGCGCAAGGCAAGCGCACGGCGCCGTACTGGCGGTCACAGCAACTGGACGCTATAATGTGTGACTAGTGCTGTAGGATAAGTCGGGTGCTAGGTGGCAGCCATACACCTTCCGCGAACAGTCATTCAATAGGGTAGGGGTATCCAAGGACGACTTGCACTCACAACATACACACATTAACAATTGTAAGACAATACTAGCGCATGGCCGTGCGGTCATGCGCAGTTTATATAGCTGCAGCACAGGAAGTGGCCACAGCACCTTTGCCCTTCCAAGACCTGCCAAGAGGACCAATGGAATGTGCTGCAGAGCCTGAGCACATGACCCTTGATCTCCAACGGGAGATCTTACCCTGGGCATGCTCAGTACGTGCAGACAAGGACTTAGTCCCAGAGAAGTCCGCTCGCTGCTGACCAGCACTGACTTTAATGGCAGAGACTGGAGAAGCAGCAGTAACTCTCAGAACAGAGTGAGAATGAGCAAGACGGTGGGACCGACGTCTTTGCTGAGCAGACTCCACTGCGGCTGGACAAGAATGGGAGACCGCAGCGAAGGTGGCTCGAGATTCCCCCTGTGCAGAAGCGGGAACTCGACCCCTAACACTGGGTTACCGTCTCCCTCTCTCTTTGACCTCGACAGAATTGCCTCATGCATAACTCCCCTACATCCGTGGGGTCTCCGTAAGTCTCATCTAGTATTTGTAATAATTTGTCTTGGGTATCGCGTTCCCAGGAGGGTCGCAACATAACTGAATCTCTCACCTCCTCGTCTAAAGCCATCATGGTACCCCATGGGTACCATAGGGTGCATTCTCATCATTCCCTTTATACGCTCAGTCCAGCTCCATAAAATAGTGTTATTCCCTTTAAACTTCAGAAGGTTATTTAACATTGCCCCCATAGAGATACTGGGACTAGGGCACTCCTCAGACACTTGGTCTGCCTTGTTCATACGTGTAGACTGCATCCTGCCGACTACGCCAAATGTAAGATAGCAGTTATGGAGGATGCAGTAATGGACTGTACACAGACTAAGGGTGGTAAGGATTTATTAAACAACGGAAACTCCACACAGGGAGAAAATGGACTGACCATATTCCCTAATACAGTAAATGGCTAATGGCTAGTGGGGTTAAATTAAAGACACTGTTAGGGCTAGCAGAACGCACCAAATAATAAGAAAGATAGAGTAAGGTGCGTTCGCAGCCCGGGGTCCACCGTGCAGAGATGGAACCTGCTGCCAAGTAATGACGGACTATATGGTGGTACAATGTGGATACACACATGGGTTTACTTCACCCTGTGTGAAGGAAGCGAACCCTGTTGCGTTACAGGGCAGCGGTACCGCACCAAGAGCGCAAGCATGGAGTCTCAGAACTCAATCCCAAGACACAGGATTTGAGTTCATATAGACCTCATGCGCTCGACACTGCAACTGGGGTGTCAGAGTGACAGAAATAATATTAATAAAGATGCACGAGAGTGCGTGCGTGCCGCACTGGCAGACGCCACTAACCACCCAGCGCACGGCACCGCATTTGCGGTCACAGCAATAGACGCTGTTTTGTGTGTTACGTGCTGATGGCCAAGTCGGGAGCTAGATAGCAATCATCCACCTTATGTGAGCAGTCATACACAAGGGAGGGGATAATTAATGAATGAATTTCACACATCAACACACACACGTTTACAAGTTTACACTAGCGCATGGCCGTGCGATCATGCAAACCTTTTATAGCTGCAGCATGTACAGGACCTTCCCAGAAGGACCAATGGGAGGCTGTCACAGAAGTTGAGCACCTTCAGGACCTTCCTGGAGGACCAATGGCATTTGCTGCAGTATCTGAGCATGTGACCCTCGATCTCCAACGGGAGATCTTGCCTTGGGCATGCTCAGAAGGGGAAAAGCAGGACTTAGTCCCAAAAACGTCTTCTCGCCGCTGCCCAGCACTGGCTTCAATGGCAGAAGCTGGAAAAGCAGCAGTAACCCTATGCAGAGTGAGACTGAGCAAGACGCTGGGACCAACATCTCCACTGAGCAGACTCCACTGCGGCTGGAGAAGAATGGGAGACCGCAGTGGAGATGGTTTGAGATTCCCCCTGTGCAGAGGTGGTAACTCGACACCTAACAGACACAAGGACAAATTAAACAGACAATTCAATTAATACTAGCTTATCACTCAGACACCAGTCACGGCCGAACTCCTGTCTGTGACTGGGGCTGCTTAGATTGCGTCACAGTGGGAGTTTGCCACAGTCCTGAGAAAGATGGGGTAATATCTCCTGATGTTGGTTGTGTTCTCTCGTGGTCCTGACGATGGCGGCGACTCCTCGGAATCCTGATGCGGGTCTTGGGTCCAGTAGATGAAATGATGAAGGGGGAAACGTCCTTATCCTCAGCAGGTAGTGTCCCAACACTACGGAGACCTGAAACACTGCCCAAATACAGTTTACAACGAGCAGCCTGGTTCGCTATGTCATTTCATTGCGTTCCTAAGTCCCGTTCACAGACCTTGTCTCTCACTGTCAGCGCTGTCAGCGGGGCGTCTGTGGCAGCGCTCTCAGTGATGTCAATGGTGTCTGAGCGGTACTCCGTCGGTAGTCTCCTGTCCAAATTCTTTTCCATCCCAGGCTCTGCTCTACTCTGCCCAGTCGCCTCACAGCTGATCTTACCTCACAGGCGTCTCACCCGCTCGACGTTCCCACCCAAACTGTTTGAATCCTCGCTCGCGAATGTTCTCTCAGCTTGACCATGCCCCCTTTTCTTGAGTACAAAGAGCAGTCCCGCACTTTAAGCTGTAATTTAGGTGACAGCTCTAACGGTTCTGGACCCGTTACTAAGGAGACATGCCTAATTGGTTTCTTCCCCTTACCCAAACAGTAACATGGAAGCCCCCTATATTTCAATTGACTGGTGATGGACCTGAGTGTGGACTTGCCATTTTTGTGGATTTAGTTGAAGCTCTTATTGGGAACATTTTACCTAATGTTTGGTATCACATTCATCCTGCATTCTACGCTGAGCACTTACTTTGAGGTTTCCATCTAAATCGCCGAGTGACGTGATTTAGATGAAACTCCCAAAGGATTCCATTCACTATAATGAGGCAGCAGAGTTACTCTGGGCTCCATCTGGCCTCTGTTCAGTGGTTTCCTTTCTTTCAGAAGTGCACAAAACTGTTGCGGACTGCATTTTTATGCACGCCTAAATAGACGTACACTGCCGGATCATAGGTCAGACAGTGTTCACAGTGCCTCCATCTGCCTCGATATAGGGAATATTCCGCCAGGGGTTCTGTCTGAATCACGACTTTCAGGGAATTACACGGAAAGCGCGGAGTAAGCACTCAACGCAGAGCACAAGATAAATGTGAGCTGAGTCTTACTGCGATCTTTCGGAGGCAGAATGGAAAAATCAACAGCAGGTGATGAATTGGTTTTACTTATTTTTTACGCAGTTCCTCATGCAGTATAATTGATTAGGTGACTTTATTCTTCGAGTCGGTTGAGATTACAGCAATAAAAGATTGGACACATAGCATTTTTTGACCGCTTTCTATTCTGATTTTTGGGAGACAGGACAAACAAAAACAGCAACTCAGGAATTGTTTTTTGGGGGTTATGGCGTTCTACTTGTGGTAAAATTGATATGGCAGCTTTATTCTTCGGATCAGTACGACTACAGCAATTCCTCATTTATATAGTTTTTTATGTTTTTTTATACAGAAATAAGAATTATTTTTGCATAGCATTAATCAGAGAGGTATATCTTTTTTTTATTTTTTGGCTGATAGAACTGTATGGCAGCTTGGTTTTTGCAAGACAAGATGACGTTTTCAGAAATAGATTTTGTATTTACATTCATATTTTTGATTGTGTTTCATTCTACGTTTTATTTGGTAATATGATGAAAAAGGCTGTTTATGGTGTTCACTGAAGGGGTTAACTAGTGGGGCAGTTTTATGGGGTGGGTCATCACCGATGTGGCAATACCCAACATGTACTTTTTTTTTACATAAAAATTTAAATTTGTCAGTACATTATATTCCTGTCTTGAGATGTTGCTTCAGTATTGCCACATAATCTTCTTTTCTCATGATGCCATCTATTTTGTGAAGTTTACCAGTCCCTCCCACAGCAAAATTACTCCACAACATGATGCTGCCACTCCCATGTTTCAAAGTTGGGATGGTGTTCTTAGGCGTCCAAGCTTCTCACTTTTTCCTCCAAATGTAACAATGGTCATTATGCCCAAAAAGTTCATTTTTGGCTTCATTAGACCACAAGACATGTCTCCAAAAATTAAGGTATTTGTTCCTGCGTGCATTTGCAAACATTAATCTGGCTTTTTATGTTTCCTTGGAGTAATGGCCTCTTCCTGGCATAGTGTTCTTTCAGATCATGTTGATACAGTACTCGTTTCACTGTGGATATTGACACAATCTTACCAGCTTCCACCATCATCTTCACAAGGTCTTTTGTTTTTATCCTTGGGTCGATATGGACATGCCGGACCAAAGCAAGTTCATCCTTGGGACACAGAACCCTACCCCTAACCCTACCCCTAACCCTAACCCTAGTTCTTACCCCAACATTAGTGGGATTTGTGCGGATTTTTCAAAAATGGTGCTGAAAAATCTCATACGAATTCGCAAAGTTGGCACATAGCCTTAGGGTTAGGGTTGGGTTGGAATTAGTGTTGTGGTTAGGGTTAGGGGTGTGTTGGGGTTAGGGTTGTGGTTAGGGTTGTGTTGTGGTTAGGGTTGTGATTAGGGTTACGGCTACAGTTGGGATAAGGGTTAGGGGTGTGTTGGAGTTAGAATTGAGGGGTTTCCACTGTTTAGGCACATCAGGGGGTCTCCAAACGCAACATGGCGCCACCATTGATTCCAGCCAATCTTGTATTCAAAAAGTCAAATTGTGCTCCCTCACTTCCGAGCCCCGACGTGTGCCCAAATAGTGGTTTACCCCCACATATGGGGTACCAGCATACTCAGGACAAACTGCGCAACAATTATTGGGGTCCAATTTCTCCTGTTACCCTTGAGAAAATAAAAAATTGCTTGCTAAAACATCATTTTTGAGGAAAGAAAAATGATTTTTTATTTTCACGGCTCTGCGTTGTAAACGTCTGTGAAGCACTTGGGGGTTCAAAGTGCTCACCACATATCTAGATAAGTTCCTTGGGGGGGTCTAGTTTCCAAAATGGGGTCACTTGTGGGGGGTTTCTACTGTTTAGGCACACCAGGGGCTCTGCAAACACAAAGTGACGCCCGCAGACCATTCCATCAAAGTCTGCATTTCAAAAGTCACTACTTCCCTTCTGAGCCCCGACGTGTGCCCAAACAGTGGTTTACCCCCACACATGGGGTATCAGCTTACTCAGGAGAAACTGGACAACAACTTTTGTGGTCCTATACCGCCTGTAACCCTTGGGAAAATAAAAAATTCTGGGCTAAAAAGTTATTTTTGAGGAAAGAAAACGTATTTATTATTTTCACGGCTCTGCGTTATAAACTTCTGTGAAGCACTTGGGGGTTCAAAGTGCTCACCTCACATCTAGATAAGTTCCTTTCGGAGTCTAGTTTCCAAAATGGGGTCACTTGTGGGGGGTTTCTACTGTTTAGCCACATCAGGGGCTCTGCAAACGCAACGTGACGCCCGCAGAGCATTCCATCAAAGTCTGCATTTCAAAACGTCACTACTTCACTTCCGAGCCCCAGCATGTGCCTAAACAGTGGTTTACCCCCACATATGGGGTATCAGCGTACTCAGGAGAAACTGGACAACAGCTTTTGGGGTCAAATTTCTCCTGTTACCCTTGGGAAAATAAAAAATTGCTGGCTAAAAATCATTTTTGAGAAAAGAAATTTTTTTTTTTATTTTCATGGCTCTGCGTTATAAACTTCTGAGAAGCACTTGAGGGTTCAAAGTGCTCACCACACATCTAGATTAGTTCCTTTGGGGGTCTAGTTTCCAAAATGGGGTCATTTGTGGGGGATCTCCAATGTTTAGGCACACAGGGGCTCTCCAAATGCGACATGGTGTCCGCTAATGATTGGAGCTAATTTTCCATTTAAAAAGCCAAATGGCGTGCCTTCCCTTCTGAGCCCTGCCGTGCGCCCAAACAGTGGTTTACCCCCACATATGGGGTATCTGCGTACTCAGGACAAACTGGACAACAACATTTTTGGTCCAATTTCTCCTATTACCATTGGCAAAATAGGAAATTCCAGGCTAAAAATCATTTTTGAGAAAAGAAAAATTATTTTTTATTTTCATGGCTCTGCATTATAAACTTCTGTGAAGCACCTGGGGGTTTAAAGTGCTCAGTATGCATCTAGATAAGTTCCTTGGGGGGTCTAGTTTCCAAAATGGGGTCACTTGTGGGGGAGCTCCAATGTTTAGGCACACAGGGGCTCTCCAAACGCGACATGGTGTCCGCTAATGATTGGAGCTAATTTTCCATTTAAAAAGCCAAATGGCGTGCCTTCCCTTCTGAGCCCTGCCGTGCGCCCAAACAGTGGTTTACCCCCACATATGAGGTATCGACGTACTCGGGAGAAATTGCCCAACAAATTTTAGGATCCATTTTATCCTATTGCCCATGTGAAAATGAAAAAATTGAGGCAAAAAGAAATTTTTTGTGAAAAAAAAGTACTTTTTCATTTTTACGGATCAATTTGTGAAGCACCTGGGGGTTTAAAGGGCTCACTAGGCATCTAGATAAGTTCCTTGGGGGGTCCAGTTTCCAAAATGGGGTCACTTGTGGGGGAGCTCCAATGTTTAGGCACACAGGGTCTCTCCAAACGCGACATGGTGTCCGCTAACGATGGAGATAATTTTTCATTCAAAAAGTCAAATGGCGCTCCTTCCCTTCCGAGCCTTACCATGTGCCCAAACAGTGGTTTACCCCCACATGTGAGGTATCGGTGTACTCAGGAGAAATTGCCCAACAAATTTTAGGATCCATTTTATCCTGTTGTCCATGAGAAAATGAAAAAATTGAGGCTAAAAGAATTTTTTTGTGAAAAAAAAGTACTTTTTCATTTTTATGGATCAATTTGTGAAGCACCTGGGGGTTTAAAGGGCTCACTATGCATCCAGATAAGTTCCTTGGGGCGTCTAGTTTCCAAAATGGGGTCACTTGTGGGGGAGCTCCAATTTTTAGGCACACGGGTGCTCTCCAAACGTGACATGGTGTCCGCTAAAGAGTGCAGCCAATTTTTCATTCAAAAAGTCAAATGGCGCTCCTTCCCGTCCAAGCCCTGCCGTGCGCCCAAACAGTGGTTTACCCCCACATATGAGGTATCAGCGTACTCAGGACAAATTGGACAACAACTTTCGTTGTTCAGTTTCTCCTTTTACCATTGGGAAAGTAAAAAAATTGTTGCTGAAAAATCATTTTTGTGACTAAAAAGTTAAATGTTCATTTTTTCCTTCCATGTTGCTTCTGCTGCTGTGAAGCACCTGAAGGGTTAATAAACTTCTTGAATGTGGTTTTGTGCACCTTGAGGGGTTCAGTTTTTAGAATGGTGTCACTTTTGGGTATTTTCAGCCATATAGACCCCTCAAACTGACTTCAAATGTGAGGTGGTCCCTAAAAAAATGGTTTTGTAAATTTCGTTGTAAAAATGAGAAATCGCTGGTCAAATTTTAACCCTTATAACTTCCTAGCAAAAAAAAATTTTGTTTCCAAAATTGTGCTGATGTAAAGTAGACATGTGGGAAATGTTATTTATTAACTATTTTGTGTCACATAACTCTCTGGTTTAACAGAATAAAAATTCAAAATGTGAAAATTGTGAAATTTTCGCCAAATTTCCGTTTTTATCACAAATAAACACAGAATTTATTGACCTAAATTTACCACTAACACGAAGCCCAATATGTCACGAAAAAACAATCTCAGAACCGCTAGGATCCATTGAAGCGTTCCTGAGTTATTACCTCATAAAAGGACACTGGTCAGAATTGCAAAAAACGGCAAGGTCTTTAAGGTCAAAATAGGCTGGGTCATGAAGGGGTTAAGGTACCCAGAGCGATGCGGGCACTACTCCTGCACTGAGTGCTGGGTGCCATCTATCAGAATCAGCTGACACCCGGCGGCGATTGTGCGCCCAGCCTCTCTGCACGCAAAATCGCCTGGACGTCCTCAGTACATCTAAGGTCGGTGAGTACTAGCCGACCAAGATGTACTGAGTACATCTAAGGCCGATAAGGTGATAAAGAGCTTGCAAGGGGTTGGTAGAGCCCTAATACTCCTCAGAATGTTACACACGTCTTTTCAGGGTAATCGAAGGTTTTGCAGTATTGCGATTCTTGGCGAATTGATTTGCTGTTGGTCAATTTTTTGAAAATTTCATCCAACCTGGCATATTTCAAAATATTTGATTATAATAATAATAATAATAATCTTTATTTTTATATAGCGCTAACATATTCCGCAGCGCTTTACAGTTTTGCACACATTATCATCACTGTCCCCGATTGGGCTCACAATCTAGAATTCCTATCAGTATGTCTGGAGGAATGTATGTGGGAGGAAACCGGAGTGCCCGGAGGAAACCCACGCAAACACGGAGAGAACATACAAACTCTTTGCAGATGTTGTCCTGGGTGGGATTAAAACCCAGGACCCCAGCGCTACAAGGCTGTAGTGCTAACCACTGCGCCACCGTATTAATGGGGGTTAATTCAGTATTGTATATTAAGATAATTGCATTTCAGCTTTCTTAACTAAACCTTTACTAGACTTACAGTATGAGCACACTGAATAACAGGAAACTGAGAAATGGGGTTACTCAAGTTTTCACTAAGGAATGTTCATTTTTTAGTCTTATGTTTATATTACTAAATACAGATTTATTACTGAAATAGATTTTCTGAAATTGTTTTGCCATATTTGGTACTAAAAAGGGAAAGTATGTGTAGGACACTATGACCTGAGAAAACTCCATTTCATGTGAGTGTCCCATTTTTAGAATTAAAGAAGTTTAAGGAATGTGGAAAAATACATTTTCACTTAGCTCCCAGAAAAATATTGTCTGTCATAAAGTTTTCGTCATCACACTGACAAATTACTTTTCAGTATAATAATAAACTCAAACTTTGTTATTCAACTGTTCTTCAAAGTGTACTTTTAGCCAAAAAAACAGTAGTGATTGTCCTCCTGAGGGCTTATGTGTAGTAAACAAAAATGTGTCGAATCCCCAAATGTATTCTAAATAGTATGACTACAATTTCAGTATGAAAACTGTATACCACACAGCTATCAAAACTGAATGAACAGCAACCTCTGCTGAAAAAGAGAAAGAAGTTGCATTATGGAGAATGGTTAAATATATTGGATCGTTCAGTGTAGATTGATAGACTGCTGGTTAAAAGGTGTACAGCTAACATTCAAGAAGATGCACTTCTCTCTCAAGCAAATTCATCATCTAATTAGCAAAGATGCAGAGTGATAGACCCTCATCGATCTGATATTCAGGCTATGTGCACACGTTCAGGAATGTCTGCAGAATTTTCCTGAGCAAAACCGGACTTGCTGCGCAGGAAATCCGCTCCACGTTTTTCGCGTTTTTCTCACGTTTTTTTGCGCGTTTTTGCGGATCTTTGGTGTTTTTTTCCGGAGCTTCCTAATGCAATAAAATAGTTGCAAAACCGCACAAAATCCGCAAAATTAATGAAAATGCTGCATTTTTTTCAGTGATGCAAGTGTTTTTTAAGTATTTTTGCAGCGGAAAACTGCTGAAAAAATGCGAAAAATCTTGAATGTGTGCACATGGTCTAATGGTGTAACCTATAGATAAACATTCTGATTCTTGCTAACTTATTTAAAGAGAATCTGTCAGCAGGATTTTGCTATGTAATCTGAAGACAGGGTGCTGTAGGGATTTTAAAAAAGATATGTGTTGCCTCTCTTACACAGCTCCATGAATTTGTTTACTTGCAATGATTGTTTTAGCATCAGGAGCTTATTGCCAGGACACAGCAGACCCTGTCTCCTGGTCCGACTCCACCCTCTTCTATGATGTACAATGACTATAGACCCTGAGCTGATATCATAGAAGGGGGGCAGAGTCGGTAGAGTGAGGGTTGAAGAAAGGACAGATTCTGGAAATATTTTTGAGCTGGAGGTGACAGGAGGTAGCGAGAGCTTGGATGTGTGGTTTAAAGGAAAGGGCAGAGTCAAGGTTTACTCCAATGCAGCAGATTACCGGGATGGGGGAAAGTCTTTTTTACCACCAAAATTTTGTTTTAGCCAAAAATTTTACATTTTCACACAAGAAGTGGGTAAAAATGGCAAATAAAATTGTCCCACAAATTCTACTGAACGTGGCAATACCCCATATGTGGCTGTACAGTGCTACTTAGCCATGCGGAGAGACTCGGGAGGAACGGAACATTATTTGCCTATGCAAGTGAATGGGTCAGTGCCCATGTCAGTGTGTTTCCACGAACTGTGTGTCCATGGGCAAAACACGCTGACATGTCCATTTTTTTATTTCAGCACGGGCCATAAAACTTCCCATACACATGCATTCACATAACACACATAAATGTCATCTATGTAACACCCCTCGGCGCTGGGGAAGAAGCGTTACAGTAAGCGCTGTTCCCTGGTGCTGGGTGGTGAACACGGCTCTCCTCAATCTTCCCAGCTCTGCCGGTGATCGGTGCGAGCAGGGGAGAATGATGAGAATTACATTTAAGTAATAAAAGAGACAACAGGGGGCAGCTGATGGGACTATTATTCCTATCAGCCTACCCCTGCTGCTGCTAATAACAGTGACAGCAGGAGTGGCGGATGGGAGTATTCATCTGCCACTCCTGCGCTGTAAATAAATATAGTAATTAAAAAAGCTACATCGTGGGTTACCCCCTATTTTTGATAACCAGCTAGACTAAACTCAAAGCTGGGGGCTGCAACCCTCAGCTGTAAGCTTCAACAAGGTTCAATATCAAGAATAGAGGGGTCCCCACGCTATATTTTTAACAACCACCCTTGCTAAAGCTCACAACTGGGGACTGGTATTCTCAGGCTGGTAAGGGGCCATGGATATTGACAGCCCAGCCTAAAAATAGCAGCTGTTCAGAAAAGGCACATCTATTAGATGCGCCAATTCTGGCACTTTGCCTGACTCTTCCCGATTGTCCTGTAGCGGTAGCAAGTGGGGTAATATTTGTGCGGTGGATGTCACGGGTGACATCAAGCCCACGGCTTAGTACTGGAGAAGCATTTAAAAGACATCTATCCATTACTAATCCTATAGTTGTATGGTAAATAAAGACACAGCAAGAATAAAGTCTTTTATTTGAAATAAAAACAAAACACAGTTTACATTTTTATTATTGCTACTAATTCCCCGACACCCTCGATCTCCTGTAATAAAAGTAAAATAATAAAACAACAATATACCATACCGGTCCGTCATTGTGTCTCACGCCGTAATCCATGTCTGGGGATATATTAGTTTCAACCTGGAGGGTGCTAAGATGAGACCATCCTGGCTGAAAACCACTGGTGAATAAGCTGCTAGGGAGTGGAGCTTCAGTGACCAGGGGTAACATCATAGAGGTAACCTCCAGTCACTGAGCTCTGTTCCCAGCTGGGCTGAGCTGCCATGAGATCCGTTGAGATCCCCACTAGCACTGTAAGCCGTGAGCACTCACTGATTCTGACAGCTGACACCCAGCACTAGGTGCCAGGAGCGGTCACAGACCGCTCACGGCACTCTAACCCCCAAGATTCTGCTATCATATAAGATCGCAGCATTCTCGGAAACCGACAGAGGGCTGACAGCCACTCTGCCTTTGGATCAGAGACCCCGCGGCGGGACGCTGGGTCCTGATAGTTGCCATGGTGATCCGATGTCATCATAACGACATCCAGGTCACCAGAGCTAGTAAACTTTTTGATCATGCGCAGTGCATGATCAGCAAGTCTCTGTCAGTACAGTGCTGACAGCTTCTATGGCATGCAGGTGCTGCTTCATCTGCATGCTATATAAGAGAACAGCCTGCAAGCAATGACAGTCCCATAATGGGACAAAGTAAAAAAGTTAGAAAAAAGTTAAAGAAAAGTTTTAAATAATTGTAAAAATATTTTTCAATAAAAATCAAAACAATAATACAAGAATATATATATATATATATATATTCTATTCTATATTAAAAATAAAAAAACAAGTAAAAAAACAACACTTTATCATCATACCGCCAAACAAAAAGTGGAATAACATGCGATCAAAAAGATGGATATAAATCAACATGGTACTGCTGAAAACGTCATCTTGTCCCACAAAAAACAAGCTGCCATACAGCATCATCAGTGGAAAAATAAAAAAGTTATATCTCTCAGAATAAAGTGAAGCAAAAATCATTATTTTTTTCTATAAAATAGTTTTATTGTATAAAAGCTCCAGAACATAAAAAAATATAAAAGAGGAATCTCTGTAATCATACTGACCTGAAGAATAAAACTGCCTTATTAATTTTACGACACAAGAATGGCATAAACCCGCTCCAAATAAGAAATTCATGAATTGCTGGCCTTTGTTCATTCTGCCTCTCAAAAATCTGAATAGAAAGCGATCAAAAAATGTCATGTGCCTGAAAATGGAAATGGTACCAATAAAAACGTCAGCTCATCCCACAAAAAACAAGACCTCACATGACTCTGTGGGCCAAAATTTGGAAAAGTTATAGCTCTCAAAATGTGGTGATGCAAAAACTATTTTTTTCAATAAAAAGCGTCTTTTATTGTGTGAAAGCAGCCAAACATAGAAACCCACTATAAGGCCTCTTTCACACATCCTGATATTTCCGTGTGCCGCATTAGAACCACATGGACGAGCGTCAGGGAAGAAGTGTTACAGTTAGCGTTGTTCCCCACTGGTGGGTGCTGAACACGGCTCTCATCATTCGCCTCCTGACAGCAGGAGCGGCTAATGAGAATATTCATCACCCGCCGCCTGCACTATAAATAAATAAATGACATCAACCCCACAAATATGAACCCCACTTGCCACCGCTACCGGCCAAGTGGGAAGAGTGGGGCAAAGTGACTGAATTGGCGCATCTAATAGATGTGCCTTTTCTTGGCAGCTGCGGACTGCTATTTTAGGTTGGGGGGGGTCAATATCCATGACCCCTTACCCGCCTGAGAATACCAGCCCCCAGCTGTGAGCTTTAGCAAGACTGGTTGTCAAATATGGGGGGACCTCACTCCATTTTTTAAATTATTTATTTAAATAATTTTAAAACAACAGCGTGAGGACCCCTCTATTCTTGACAACCAGCCCTGCTGAAGGTGACAGCTGAGGATTGTAGCCCCTCCTGCTGTGAGTTTTGTCTGGCTGGTTCTAGAAAATACCTGGGAACCCACCCTGTTTTTTTCATGTATTTATTGCGCAGGTGGCGGCTGATGAATAACCCCATCAGCCGCTCTTCTGTCACTGTTATTAGTAGCAGGGGTAGGCTGATGGGAGTAATAGTCCAATCAGCCACCGCCTGCTGTCTCTTTTATCTCTTAAATGTAACTCATCAGTCTCCCCTGCCGATCGCCAGCAGAGCAGGGGAGAATGATGAGAGCAGTGTTCAGCACCCGGCGCCGGGGAAAAACGGTTACTGTAACGCTTCTTCCCCGATGCCGATGCATGTCACATGGATGACATCTGTGTGTTATGCGTATGCACATGTGCAGGATGTTTTGTGCCCTGTGATGACATTAAAAAATGGACATGTCAGCGTTTTTTGCCCACAGACACACGGTCTGTGGAAATACACTGACATGTGCACAGACCGATTCACTTGAATAGGCAAATAGCCCTCCGTTCTTCCCAAGTTTCTCCGCATGGCTATGTAGTACTGTACAGCCACATATGGGGTATTGTCACATTCAGTAGAAATTGTGGGACAAATTTTGATGCCACTTCAACCCATTTATTGTGTGAAAATGTAAAATCTTTAGCTAAAACAAAATTTTGGTGGTAAAAATGTAGCTATTTTGTCTTCACTGCCAATGGTATAAAATTCTGTGACACACCCATAGTGTCAATATTATCACTGCACCCCTAGATGAATTCATTGAGAGGTGTAGTTTGTCACTTATGGGGGGTTCTGCTGTTCTGCAACCTCATGGGCTCTCCTAGTAGGTAATTGCACCTGCAAATCATAACAGTAAAATCTAGCGCTCCTTGCCTTCTGAGCTTTGCGCTGTGCCTGAAAAATATTTCCTAATTACATGTAGGGTATTGGCGCACTCAGGAAAAAAATGGACCTCAGTTTGTTTTAAAAAAAAAATTTTCCTATTAGCCCTTAGAAAAATTAAAAACTTGGGGATAAAACAACATTTTAGTGGTAAAAATGAAATTTATTCTTTGTTCACCGCTCAGAGGTATAAAATTCTGTGAGGTACATGTGGTGTGAGTATGATCACTGCACCCCTAGATGAATTCATTTGGGAGTATAGTTTGTAAAATGAGTTAACATATAGGGGTTTATTGCTGTTCTGGTGCCTTAGGGGCTCTGCCAATGTGACATGTCACCCTCAAACCAATCCAGCAAAATCTGAACTCTAATATGGCGCCTCTTCCCTTCTGAGCTTTGCACTGTGCCTCAAAAGTAGTATTCCCTTACAAATGGGGAATTGGTGTACTCATCAGAAACTTCACAACAACTTTTGGGGTCTAATTTCTCCTGTTACCCTTGGTAAAATAAAAATTGGGGGCAAAAAGATTATTTTTGTGTAAAAAAAATATGATTTTCTGTTTTCACAGTTCTACATTACAAACTTCTGTGGAGCACTTGGGAGATTAAAGTGCTCACCACACATCTAGATAAGTTCCTTTTGGGGTCTAGTTTCCAGAATGGTGTCAGTTGTAGGGGGTTTCCACTGTTTAGGCAATTCAGAGGTTCACCAAACTCGACATGGCATCCGATCTCAATTCCTTCCCTTCCGAGTTCTGCCATGCGCCTAAAGAGTGGTTTACCCCACATATGGGATATCATCATACTCAGGACAAATTGCACAACAACTGTTTAGGTCCAATTTCTCCTGTTACCCTTGGAAAACAAAATTGGGGGCAAAAAGATAATTTGTGTAAAAAAATATGATTTTTTCTTTTTACGGCTCTACGTTACAAACATCTGTGAAGCACTTGGGGGTTCAAAGTGCTCACCACACATCTATATATGTTCCTTGGGGGGTCTATTTTCCAAAAAGGGGTCACTTATGGGGGGTTTCCACTGTATAGGCACATCAGGGGCTCTTCAAACGAGACATGGCGTCCGATCTCAATTCCAGCCGATTTTGTGTTGAAAAGGTCAAACGGCGCTCATTCCCTTTCGAGCTCTGCCATGTGCCCAAACAGTGGTTCACCCCCACATATGGAGTATCAGCATATTTAGGATAAATTGCACAACAAATTTTGTGGTCCAATTTCTTCGGTTATCCTTGGTAAAATAAAAAAAATTGGATCTGAATTAATTTTTTTGTGACAAAAAGTTACACAATACGGATGTCGCTGCCGCTCTATATAACATCACAATAGCTGTAGCTTTGGAATCTGCTGCCCCACTTACACATACAAAAGCTCGCAAAATCAACAAACAGCCCTGGCACACCAGCCTGACCAAAGAACTGAGGCGAGCTTCCAGGGCTGCTGAGCGCAGATGCAAAAGATCCCTCTCCAATGAGCACTTCATCGCATTCAAACAGTCCCTCACTACTTTCAAGACCACACTCGCCACAGCTAAACAAACCTACTTCTCATCTCTTATATCCTCCCTGTCTCACAACTAGTGTTGAGCCACCTCCCTAGTGTTCGGGTTCGGTTCGGTTCGTCGATCAGGGAGGTGTTCGCCGAACAGTTCGTCGAGCGTTTGACGAACACCGTCGAACCCCATTGAAACCAATGGCAGGCAAACACAAACACATGGAAAACACATAGAAAACACCTTGAAAGGTGTCCAAAAGCTGACAAACTGCTCAGAAGACACAACAAACATGGAAAAGTCACAACTACATATAGTCATGCGAAAAGAAAAGAGGTGGAGGAGTAAAAGGAGGAGACACAGATATAGGCATGTCATGCCCTTTTAAATCAAGAAAAGCTGGAGTAAAAATCTAAACTCACTCTACCAACACCCAGACGTCTTGACAAAAAAAATAAAAAAATAAATATCTTAAGGTAGAATGGCGGCGGGTCCATTCAGAACACTTTCCTTAGAAGACGGAGTGGTACCCCCATTGGGAGTTGTGCCAAAAAATGAACCCAATACATTCAGACTAATCCACCATTTGTCATATCCAAGTGGCAGGTCAGTAAACGACAACATCGACACGGAACCAAGTACAGTACTATGTACTGTACCTCCTTTGACGAGACAATCAGGCGTGTCAAGAAGTTGGTATGGGGCACCCTAATGGCCAAAACAGACATTGAGGGGCCTTCCGGTTACTACCTGTGCCTCCGAATAGTGTCCTCCCATTGAGCTGCTTCTGTGAAGGAGCATACTACATAGATCGCTGTTTGCCCATGGGGTGCTCCATATCCTGCTCACTATTTGAGGAATTTAGTTGCTTCCTCAAATGTGTGGTCATGGACGTTTGTAAGGCAGCACATATTATCCATTACCTCGCCCAAAAGATTCGCCACGTGTAAAAACACGCGGTAGTCCACCTGTGAGAAGGAGAGAGCTGGAAGGAGAGTGGACACCCCAGAGCCGAGGGGTTAGATTGAGAAAGAAAGAAGGCGGTGTAGCTTGCTTCATGGGTTTGGTACTCTGCTGAGTAGCAGAAATTGCTACTAGGCCCAAAAGGATTACCTGGACCAGATGCCATTAAAAAATAGTACTTACGTTAAAAGGTGGTGTAGCTTGCTTCATGGGTGGGGTACGCTGCTGAGTATCACTAAATTCTACTAGGCCCAAACGGATTTCCTGGGCTAGATGCCATTACAAAATAGTAGCTAGGTAAACAGGCGGTGTAGTTTGCTTCATGGGTGGGGTACTCTGCTGAGTAGCACAAAATGCTATTAGGTACAAAATGATTTCCTGGGCTAGATGCAGTTAAAAATTAGTAATTGGATCACCAGGCGGTGTAGCTTGCTTCATGGGTGGGGTACGCTGCTGAGTATCACTAAATTCTACTAGGCCCAAATGGATTTCCTGGGCTAGATGCCGTTACAAAATAGTAGTTAGGTAAACAGGCAGTGTAGCTTGCTTCAAGGGTGGGGTACGCTGATGAGTAGCACTAAATTCTACTAGGCCCAAACGGATTTCCTGGGCTAGATGCCGTTAAAAAATAGTAGTTAGGTAAACAGGCGGTGCAGCTTGCATCATGGGTGGTGTACTTTGCTGAGTAGCACAAATGCTATTAGGTACAAAATGATTTCCTGGGCTAGATGCCGTTAAAAAATAGTACTTAGGTAAACAGGCGGTGTAGCTTGCTTCATAGGTGAAGTACGCTGCTGAGTAGCACCAAATTCTATTAGGCCCAAAAGGATTTCCTGGGCTACATGCCATTAAAAATAGTACTTAGGTGGGTGGCTGGGCTACTCTGCTGACTAGCAGACACTGAAGCTTTGGAGCAGACCTCTGAATCCCAGGTCATAGTATGAGGAAACAACTCTGCAGACAACCCCACCCACCTGGAATTGATGATGGCAACGTCATGTAAAACTCAGCAAGGGGACTAAATAAAAGAGTCTCTATTTTTCCAAAAATTCGACCACAGACACCACTTAAGTGGCATCAATTTCGCCAGAGTTTTTTAAAACGGTTGGTGAGGTGATTTTCAAAAATCATCAAGCTTTCAGTCTCCCCAAGATGACACAGGGGAAGAAAAGTCCTTGCGGATCCAGGATTTGTTCATCTTGATGAACGTTAGTCTGTCTACATTGTCACTGGACAGCCACGTGCGCTTATCTGTCAGCACACCACCAGCAGCGCTGAACACACGTTCAGAGAGAACGCTGGCTGCGGGGCACGACAAGATCTGAAAGGCGTGAGTAGTGAGCTCAGGCCATTTTTCAAGATTGGAAGCCCAAAATGAGCAAGGGTCCACTTCCACAGTCATGGCATCGATGTTAACTTGGAGATACTCTTGTACCATCCTCTCTAGGCGTTAGCTGTGCGTCAGACTTCTTGTCTCCTGTGGCCTTGCAAAGGATTGTCTAAAAAAATCTTGAAACAATTGGAAAAAATTGCTGCTACCACCAGATACGATGTTACTGTTATGGTTTGAGTGATGACTCGATAGTCCCATGGTTGGCAAGTTAGAACTCAGAGATTGACTACATGCACCACTGGTGTTTTGTGGAAAAGCAGATGTTAGATTCTGTGAATCCCTTTCTATGGCAGGAATTATTTCACCAAATTTACTTTTGTACCGGGGATCTAAGAGTGTGGCAACCCAGTAGTCGGCATTACTTCGGATTCTGACAATCCAAGGGTCATGTTGCAGGTAGTGCAGCAAGAAGGCACTCATGTGTCTTGCGCATCCAGGAGGACCAAGTCCTTGGTGTCTTGGTGGTGGCGAGGTGAGATTCATGCTTCCTTCATCTGCCCTCTCCCCCCAACCTCGCACAACTGAAATTTGATCAAGGTCTCCCTCATCTGATGAGTCTTCCATGCCCAGTGCCAGTTCGTCCTCCACTTCTTCATCGCCTCCTGCACCTTCCTCAACAGTTTGGCTGCTACCATGCGCCCTCGGTAACCCCTCTCCCCCAGCCTCCAATGCCAGCCGCCTTGGGGCTGCCAACCTTCTTGACCTTGGAAATATGATCCCTTCCGCATACGACTCCTCCTGTTCCTCCTCCTCCTCCTCCTCTTGTTCCACCACCTGACTCCGAACACTGTGTAAGGTGTGCTCCAGCATGTTAATCACCGGAATGGTCATGCTGATAATGGCATCGTCAGCACTAAACATCTTCGTTGCTATTTCAAAACTGTGCAGAAGGGTGCATAGGTCCCTGATCTGAGACCACTCCTGCAGCGTGATTTGCCCCACCTCTTGATCTCATTGGCCCAGGATATACGTTATAATGTATTGCATCAGGGCTCGTCGGTGTTGCCACAGTCGCTGCAACATGTGCAGAGTTGAATTCCACTGTGTGGGCACATCGCATTTCAGCCGGTGAACTGGCAGGCCCAACGACTTCTGTAGAGATGCAAGTCGTCGAGCTGCTGAATGCGAACGGCGGAAGTGAGCACACAGCGACCGTGCCCTCTGCAGAAGCCCACCTAGTCAGGGAAAATGGAATAAAAAATGCTTGACACCCAGGTTCAAAACATGAGCCATACAAAGCACGTGTGTGACATTGCCCTGGCGAAGGGCTGCACCCAGGTTTGCAGCATTGTCGCACACAGCCTTCCCTGGCTGCAGGTTGAGAGGAGACAACCATTGATGGAACTCGGTCCCCAGAGCTGACCACAACTCCTCTGCTGTGTGACTCACATTTCCCAGACATTTCAATGTAAACACTGCCTGATGCCGTTGAGCCCTGGTGACAGCATAGTGAGGAGGTGTGCAGGATTCCTTCTGTACAGTTACAATGCAGGTGGCATTACCAGACAGGCTTTGGGTGCAGGTGGAGGACCGAGAGGAGGTTGAGGAGGCAGAAGCAGTGGAGGAACTTCTAGATACAGAGGATCGACGAGCAACTTGTGACGACGGCAAGACTTGGACAGCAGTCCCTTCTCCTGATGTCGCCGTAGTTTCCCAGTGCCCAGTCACCGACATGTAACGCCCCTGTCCATGTCTACTTGTCCTAGTGTCTGTGGTGAAATGCACCCTGTCACACACAGAGTTTCTCAAGGAAGCAGTGATGTTGTGTGTGACATGCTGGTGTAGCGCAGACACAGCTTTCTTTGAGAACTAGTGGCGACTGGGCATGTAGTACTGGGGCACTGCGACGGACATAAGGTCTCAAAAATCCTCTGTGTCCACCAGGCAGAAAGGCAGCATTTCTGTAGCCAACAACTTTCTGATGGAGAAATTCAACCTCTTAGCTTTGTCATGGCTAGGAGGAAATGGTCTCTTACTTGTCCACATCTGAGGGACTGAGGGCTGGCTGCCGTGCTTAGACGGAGTTGAGTAGGGTGTCCCCGGCAAACTGCTGGTCTGTGACGAAGGTGCAGGCGGAGATGTTATGTTGCCTTGATCAAAATGTGGTGTCGATGTCGGAGAGCGCTCAACACCAGCAGGTGTTTCCACTAGCAAATGTCCTGACGACCTGCCAATCACACTGGCTGTTGCGGGTAAAGTGGTGGAAGGTCTGCATCCAAAACCATGTGCGACTGCTGACCCCACAGTCACAGAGGATGAAGAGGACGCGAATGCACTTGATGGGGCAGACGGTGGTTGACCCGGCCCACTAGGCCGCATTGCAGCACAGTGAGCTTCCCACTGCAACTTATGCCTCATATCCATGTGACGGTTCATGCATGAAGTACTCAAGCTAGTGATTTTTTGGCTTCTACTGAGATTTTGTTGAAAAATCTTACAGACAATATGAGTTGGGTCATCCTTTGCGATGTCAAAAAATGCCCAGGCTATGCAAGGCTTAGAGCCCGTGCGACCTGAATAGCCACCACGACTTCTGGTCTGAGGCACAATTGGGGTTGAGGATGCAGTTGTTATTATTATTATTATTTATTTATATAGCACCATTGATTCCATGGTGCTGTACATGAGAAGGGGTTACATACAAGTTACAAATATCACATACAGTAAACAAACTAACAATGACGGACTCATACAGAGGGGCGCGGACCCTGCCCTTGCGGGCTTACATTCTACAGGATTATGGGGAAGGAGACAGTAGGTTGAGTGTTGCAGGAGCTCCGGTGTTGGTGAGGCGGTAGCTCCGGTGTTGGTGAGGCGGTAGCTTCGTTGGTGATGAGGCAGTTGTTGACGTGCTTCCAGTACTCCGTCTCTGTCCAGGAAGGCACACCATTATCTCATCGTCAGACTCGTCACTAGCATCCTCCTCCACCTCCTCTGCCGACTTTATGGACTGGCGGACTGGGGATTGACAGTAAGTGGGGTCTACAACCTCGTCATCATCACCCTGTGTGTTCTCACACCCGTCATCCTCAGAGCCAACCTCTTCCTGCCCTGACCGAAAAGTCAAGTTTTCGTTCCAATCAGGTATCTCAGTCTCATCACCATCTTCCTCATTGTCTCCACCAACAGGAGTTACAGTTTGGGAACGAGGGTCTACATTATGCTCAGAACCTTCTTCATCTGGGCCTGGATCCGACTCACAAAGATTCTGGGCATCAGTGCAGATCATTTCCTCATCTGGATTCACAGAATCTCTGGAGCTGACCTTGATTCCCAGGCTATAGTATGCATAAACAGCTCTACAGACTCAACCATGTGTGTTACCCCATGCTCAGATGGGCAGCTGGAGACTTGGGAGCTGTGAGGAAGCAAGTGCGATTGGGGTGACAACTCTGAGGACTGGAGTAGTTGTGATGTTGAAGTTAACATGGAGGAGAGCCCACTTGAACGAGCACTTGATATCCATTCAAGCACCTGCTGTTTTTGTGCCTCATCTTGAATTTTTGGCGATACTTGTGGCGATGGTCGTAAGAAAGGGATCATATCAGATTGTCCACGAAAAGAAGTAGACATCTTACTTTGGCTGGAAGATGGTCTTTCTTCTGCAGATCTTACTGTTGCTTTACCACCTACCCCACGGACGCAACCTTTTTTCCTTTCCAACACGCCTATTCCCCTTTCCACCAGCAGCAGGCCTTTTGCCACTCATTTTAGTGCTTAAAGGGACACTGTCACCTGAATTTGGAGGGAACAATCTTCAGCCAGGGAGGCGGGGTTTTTGATTCACCCTTTCCTTACCCGCTGGCTGCATGCTGGCTGCAATATTGGATTGAAGTTCATTCTCTGTCCTCCATAGTACACGCCTGCACAAAGCAAGATTGCCTTGTGCAGGCATGTACTACGGAGGACAGAGAATGAACTTCAATCCAATATTGCAGCCAGCATGCAGCCAGCGGGTAAGGAAAGGGTGAATCAAACACCCAAAAACCCTGCCTCCATGGCTGAAGATTGTTCCCTCCAAATTCAGGTGACAGTGTCCCTTTAACTAATTGGCAACTCTGTATCTGTAGTTGTTGGCACAGCAACCGATAGATGAAAACTGAGCAGAACTGAGTGGCCAAACTGTGGTACTAGGCCCAAAACTAATAACTGGATTAGATGCAGTGAAAATTGAGATACACAGGCGGTATAGTTTATTTCACAGGCAGGCTACTCTGCTGAGGTGCAGACACTGCTCCTAGGCCCTAAACTAAAAACTGGATTAGATGCAGTGAAAATAGAGATACACAGGCGGTATAGTTTGTTTCACAGGCGGGATACTCTGCTGACATGCAGACACTGCTCCTATGCCCTAAACTAATAACTGGATTAGATGCAGTGAAAATAGAGATACACAGGCGGTATAGTTTGTTTCACAGGCGGGCTACTCTGCTGATGTGCAGACACTGCTCCCAGACCCAAAACTTATAACTGGATTAGATGCAGTGAAAATAGAGATACACAGGCGGTATAGTTTGTTTAACAGGCGGGCTACTCTGCTGACATGCAGACACTGCTCCTAGGCCCAAAACTAATAACTGGATTAGATGCAGTGAAAATAGAGATACACAGGCGGAATAGTTTGTTTCAGAGGCGGGCTACTCTGCTGATGTGCAGACCTCTCCTAGGCCCCAAACTAATAATTGGTTAGATGCAGTGAAAATAGAGATACACAGGCGGTATAGTTTGTTTCAGAGGCGGGCTACTCTGCTGACGTGCAGACACTGCTCCTAGGCCCTAAACTAATAACTGGATTAGATGCAGTGAAAATAGAGATAAACAGGCGGTATAGTTTGTTTCACAGGCGGGCTACTCTGCTGACGTGCAGACACTGCTCATAGGCCAAAAACTAATAACTGGATTGAATGTAGTGAAAATAGAGATACACAGGTGGTATGTTTGTTTCACAGGCGGGCTACTCTGCTGACGTGCAGACACTGCTCCTAGGCCCTAAACTAATAACTGGATTAGATGCAGTGAAAATAGAGATACACAGGAGGTACAGTTTGTTTCACAGGCGGGCTACTCTGCTGACGTGCAGACACTACTCCTAGGCCCTAAACTAATAACTGGATTAGATGCAGTGAAAATAGAGATACACAGGCGGTATAGGTTTTTTCAAAGGCGGGCTACTCTGCTGAGGTGCAGACACTGCTCCTAGGCCCTAAACTAATAACTGGATTAGATGCAGTGAAAATAGAGATACACAGGCGGTATAGTTTGTTTCACAGGCGGGATACTCTGCTGACATGCAGACACTGCTCCTATGCCCTAAACTAATAACTGGATTAGATGCAGTGAAAATAGAGATACACAGGCGGTATAGTTTGTTTCACAGGCGGGCTACTCTGCTGATGTGCAGACACTGCTCTCAGGCCCAAAACTTATAACTGGATTAGATGCAGTGAAAATAGAGATACACAGGCGGTATAGTTTGTTTAACAGGCGGGCTACTCTGCTGACATGCAGACACTGCTCCTAGGCCCAAAACTAATAACTGGATTAGATGCAGTGAAAATAGAGATACACAGGCGGAAAAGTTTGTTTCAGAGGCGGGCTACTCTGCTGATGTGCAGACACTGCTCCTAGGCCCCAAACTAATAATTGGTTAGATGCAGTGAAAATAGAGATACACAGGCGGTATAGTTTGTTTAACAGGCGGGCTACTCTGCTGACATGCAGACACTGCTCCTAGGCCCAAAACTAATAACTGGATTAGATGCAGTGAAAATAGAGATACACAGGCGGAATAGTTTGTTTCAGAGGCGGGCTACTCTGCTGATGTGCAGACACTGCTCCTAGGCCCCAAACTAATAATTGGTTAGATGCAGTGAAAATAGAGATACACAGGCGGTATAGTTTGTTTCAGAGGCGGGCTACTCTGCTGACGTGCAGACACTGCTCCTAGGCCCTAAACTAATAACTGGATTAGATGCAGTGAAAATAGAGATAAACAGGCGGTATAGTTTGTTTCACAGGCGGGCTACTCTGCTGACGTGCAGACACTGCTCATAGGCCAAAAACTAATAACTGGATTGAATGTAGTGAAAATAGAGATACACAGGTGGTATGTTTGTTTCACAGGCGGGCTATTCTGCTGACGTGCAGACACTGCTCCTAGGCCCTAAACTAATAACTGGATTAGATGCAGTGAAAATAGAGATACACAGGAGGTACAGTTTGTTTCACAGGCGGTCTACTCTGCTGACGTGCAGACACTACTCCTAGGCCCTAAACTAATAACTGGATTAGATGCAGTGAAAATAGAGATACACAGGCGGTATAGGTTTTTTCAAAGGCGGGCTACTCTGCTGACGTGCAGATACTGCTCCTAGGCCCTAAACTAATAACTGGATTAGATGCAGTGAAAATAGAGATACACAGGCGGTATAGTTTGTTTCACAGGCGGGCTACTCTGCTGACGTGCAGACACTGCTCCTAGGCCCTAAACTATTAACTGGATTAGATGCAGTGAAAATAGAGATACACAGGCGGTATAGTTTGTTTCACAGGCGGGCTTCTCTGCAGACGTGCAGACACTGCTCATAGGCCCAAAACTAATGACTGGATTAGATGCAGTGAAAATAGAGATACACAGGCGGTATAGTTTGTTTCACAGGCGGGCTACTCTGCTGACGTGCAGACACTGCTCCTAGGCCCAAAACTAATCACTGGATTAGATGCAGTGAAAATAGAGATACACAGGCGGTATAGTTTGTTTCACATGCGGGCTACTCTGCTGGCGTGCAGACACTGCTCCGAGGCCCAAAACTATTAACTGGATTAGATGCAGTGAAAATAGAGATACACAGGCGGTATAGGTTTTTTCACAGGCGGGCTACTCTGCTGACGTGCAGACACTGCTCCTAGGCCCTAAACTATTAACTGGATTAGATGCAGTGAAAATAGAGATACACAGGCAGTGTAGTTAGCTTCACAGGCAGGCTACTCAGATGACTGTCAGACAATGCTACTGGCCCAAAAGGATTGGCTGAGCTAGATTACACCAAATACTGTGACAAACACTTGCACAGCACTGGCACAGACCTGCCTGGCAAACAGTGCTATGAACTGCTGTAACCTACCCTGAAAAGGGCTGATATTACAACTAGTCCTGACTCCTCCCGACTCACTAAACCTATCTCTCTGACAATTTGCTCCAAAAAACACTCTTTGTATAGCGGCCACAGCAGCAGCGGTGCCGTCTAACACTAAGCTGCAGCAGTGAGGAAATGGTGGCGACGATGCAAATGGATGGTTCTTATAGGGCAAGGACATGTGACATACACAGCCAATGACACATGCCCTTGCTTGTGTGCATCACGTCCACATTGCTGTGTGTGTGTGCGCATTGCTGATAGGCTGAGAGACTGCACCGCCCCACTGTTAATGCGGGAAAGAAAAAAAAATGGAGATCGGTGTTATTTCAGCACAGATCTATCCCCCCGCCCACTATACACTGAAACAGTCTAATAACGATGATAAACAGTTTTAATGTGCAAATCAAGTGAGGCTTTTGCTCAACGAACAGTTATCGAACAGAAACTCGAACAGCCGAATTTTAAGCAAATTGTTCGGGTTCGTCGAACGACTCGAACACTGCCCAAAATAGCTCGAATTTTAGATTGGCGAACAGTTCGACTCGAACACCGCTCATCTCTACTGACAACCCTAAACAGTTATTCAACACTTTCAACTCTCTCCTCCTTCCCCAGCACCTCCTCCCTCCCCACTTATCTCAGCTGAAGACTTTGCCTCATTTTTCAAGCAGAAGATTGATAACTTCAGAGACTGTTTTGGTCAACAACCCCCAGAGCCCTTCCTCCCGACTTCCCAGCCCTCCACCTCCAAAACCAACTTCTCCACTCTACTCTCAAGATCGCATCTCAACACCTGTGCACTTGACCCGCTCCCATCCCACTTCATCCCAAACCTCACCACAGTCTTCATCCCAACCCTAACCCATCTCTTCAACCTATCATTAACAACTGGTGTTTTCCCCTCAAGCTTTAAACATGCCTCCATCACACCTATCCTCAAAAAGCCTTCTCTTGACCCATCCTCTTTATCTAGCTATCGCCCTATATTACTTCTATCCTATGCCTCCAAACTACTGGAACAACACGTCTACCTTGAACTGTCCTCCCTCTTCTTGCTCCCTCTTTGACCGCTTAGGCTTGGTTCACATTGCGTTCATGGGCAACGTTAAATGGAGTACGTTACACCGCGGCATAATGCAGTGTAACGTACTCCATTAACGCCGCCATTGAATGCAATGCCTGACGCATCGCCTAGCGCACGCCCAGAATGGGCGTGGGCTAGTGATGCGCCGTTATTGATTGACAGACCCGAGATGCTGGCTGCAGCATTTCCGGGTCCGTCACTGCTAGCACAGATGGAGCTAGCAGAAGCCCCATCTGCGCTAGCATGATGTAGCGCCGGCACTTGCGTTAGCAGCAGCCCGTTAGCGTATGTGCTAAACGGGCTGCTGCTAACGCAATGTGACCCTAGCCTTACAATCTGGCTTCCAGTCACATCATTCCACTGAAACTGCCCTAACTAAGGTTACCAATGACCTCTTAACCGCCAGGAGCAAGCGACACTACTCTGTCCTCTTCCTCGACCTGGCGACTGCCTTTGACACAGTGGACCATTCCCTATTATTACAGACCCTCTCATCCCTTGGCATCACAGACTTGGCCCTATCCTGGATCTCATCATACCTAACAGACCGGACATTCAGCGTCTCCCACTCACACACCACCTCCTCACCTCGCCCACTATATGTCGGAGTCCCACAAGGTTCAGTCCTAGGGCCCCTGCTCTTCTCCATTTACACCTTTGGCCTTGGACAGCTCATAGAATCTCATGGCTTTTAGTATCACCTCTATGCTGATGACACACAGATCTACATCTCTGGACCAGATATCACCTCCCTACTAAGCAGAATCCCTCAATGTCTGTCCACTATTTCATCCTTCATCTCCGCTAGATTTCTGAAACTTAACATGGACAAAACAGAATTCATCATCTTTCCCCCATCTCACGCGACCCCCCCAACGAACCTATCCATTACAGTAAATGGCTGCCCACTTTCCCCAGTCCCACAAGCTCGCTGCCTCGGGGTAATCCTTGACGCTGATCTCTCCTTCAAACCACATATCCAAGCCCTTTCCACTTCCTGCCGACTTCAACTCAAAAATATTTCACGAATCCATACATTCCTCAACCAAGAATCTGCAAAAACCCTAGTGCATGCCCTCATCATCTCTCGCCTTGACTACTGCAACCTCCTGCTCTGTGGCCTCCCCTCTAACACTCTCGCACCCCTCCAATCTATTGTAAAATCTGCTGCCCGACTAATCCACCTGTCCCCCTGCTATTCCCTGGCCTCTCCCCTCTGTCAATCCCTTCACTGGCTCCCCATTGCCCAGAGACTCTAGTACAAAACCCAAAACCATGACGTACAAAGCCATCCACAACCTGTCTCCTCCATACATCTGTGATCTCGTCTCCCGTTACTTACCTATACGCAACCTCCGATCCTCACAAGATCTCCTTCTCTACTCCCCTCTTATCTCCTCTTCCCACAATCGTATACAAGATTTCTCTCGCGTATCACCCCTACTCTGGAACCCTCTACCACAACACATCAGACTCTCGCCTACCATCGAAACCTTCAAAAAGAGCCTGAAGACCCACCTCTTCCGACAAGCCTACAACCCACAGTAACCACTGATCGACCAAACCGCTGCATGACCAGCTCTATCCTCACCTACTGTATTCTCACCCATCCCTTGTAGATTGTAAGCCTTCGTGGGCAGGGTCCTCTCTCCTCCTGTACCAGTTATGACTTGTATTGTTTAAGATTATTGTACTTGTTTTTATTATGTATACCCCTCCTCACATGTAAAGCGCCATGGAATAAATGGCGCTATAACAATAAATAATAATAATAATGTGGTTTTGAGCACCTTGAGGGGTGCAGTTAAAATGGTGTCACTTTTTTTGAGTATTTTCTATCATATAGACCCCTCAAAGTGACTTAAAATGTGATGCCAAATTTCCAATTTATTCACAAATAGTCATATCAAATTAATTTTACCACTATAATGAAGTACAATTTGTCATGAGAAAGCATTCTCAGAATCACCAGGATCCATGGAAGCATTCCAGAGTTATTACCTCAAAAAGGGACAGTGGTCAGAATTGTAAAAATTGGCCCGGTCATTAACATGCAAACCACCCTCAGGGGTAAAGGGGTTAATACTCTTTTTTAGAATTTCATTTTATAGCACCAACATATTCCGCAGCACTTTACAGTTTTCATTCATAGGAGATTGTGATTTTAACTATAAGGCCGGTGTCACACTTGCGAGTGCAATGTGAGAAACTCGCATCAATACCCGGCACTGCCACCGGCGGTTCGGACCAGAGCGTTCAGCTGCATAGAAATACATGCAGCCGCACACTACTGTCCCGAATGACGGCAGCAGTGGCGGTTATTGATGCGAGAGACTTGCGCTACACTCACAAGTGTGACACCGGCCTACATAGCAGTATTGCACTGCAATGTATAGCACAAGTGATCAGATGGTTGCAACTTCAATTCCCCTAAGGGAACTTTAAATAACTAGCAAAAAGAGGAAACAAAAGTTTAAAAAAAATATAAAAATATATAAAAATACACAAAAGTTCAAATCATTCCCTTTAACTCCATAAAAAAATAAAAAAATTAAAATACACATATTTGGTATCTCTGCATTCACAAAAGTCTGATGTATAAAAGTAAATTGATCTGATGAGCAAGCAGTGTAGCGAGAAAAAAAACCTCAAAAGTCAGAATTACTTTTTTTTGGCGCCTCAACATTGCAATAAAGTGCAATTAGAGGCCCCAAGACACTACATCTACTTCCAAATGGTATCAATAAAAACAGCAGCTCAGGGCACAAAAAATAAGCCCACACACAGCCACATATCCCGAAAAATGAAAATGTTACAGGTCTCAGAAAATGGCAACAAAAAAATAAATTCTTGCAAATTTCTACATTTTTTTCACCACTTAAGTAAAAAAAACTATACATGTTTGGCATCTGTGTAATAATGCTGACCTTGAGAACCATATTGCCAGATTAGTTTTACTATGTAGTGAGCATGGTAAATTTTTTAAAAAATTGTAAAATTGCACTTTTTTGCAGTTCTAACTTGCTTGGATTTTTTTTCCCATTTCCAGTACACTATGTGGCGGACTACTAGTCTCTAGTATTTGGTGTGCTCCACCATTTGTGCTCCAACTCTGCTCCTGCTTTCCTATGGCTCAGCATGTTAACCCTCATTTTTTCATGCCTGCATTCACCATTGTTTTGTCACACTGCAACTGTACTTCTGGTCCTGAGATTCCTGCGCTGAGTTACCTGCCTGTTGCATTGATGCATGTGGCCCATGTGCCAACCCGGACTTGGGGCTTCGAGGATCAACCTCACCAGGTGAGCCAAAACAGATATCTGCTGTAGAATTTGCCTACGCGTCCATTGTCTTCTACATTGTTCTACTGTCTCCAGTGCTGATGGCCCACACCCAGTCAGGCATCTACTCAATGTCCATCATGTCATTTTTACTGTAGTAATGCTACATAAGCTGACCCTAGACCTACAGATATCTGTCACGGGTTTACTACAACAGAGAGAGCCATAAGACCACGGTGTCTGATTTTACGTACTCCTGCGCTGATTAAAAGCACTTCATTATCATATTAAAGAGTGCAGGTTTCTGTTAGCAGTGCATCCCTGGGTGGGGGAAGGAACAGATAAGGACTGATTTAAGAGCTCAGCAAGGCACGTGGCCTCGGCATCTTCACCATCAGAAGTAATGCTGAACGCCCCTAGACTGAGGGATAGAGGAGGCACTCCTAGCCCCAGGATGTCCGGCAACAGTGATGTGACAACATCTTCTTGCCTGTCCCGTCATACTTTTATCCAATGAAGTTTATGTTACTACCACTGCTCAGTCACACCAAGTACAGATCAGCTGCCTATCCACTGGACTTAATATATACTGTAGTATTGCTGTTGTAGGGACTGCCAGAGCCGGCCCTAAATTGCCAGATGTTTCCTGCCTACATTATCCTATTTTATACTGTACAGTTGCTACCACTGTCACTATTGCTGCCACTGATGCTAGGTGCCTACACATAAGGCCGGCGTCACACTAGTGTGTTTTACAGACATATGAACGCATAAAATACGTCCGTAAAACACACATTACAAACGGCCCAATGATTCACAATGGGTCAGGTCCTATCAGCCGTATATTACACATCCGTATTATACGGCTTTCTACGGCCGTACAAAATCGCAGCATGCTGCGTTTGTCAGCGTATTGCGCAAAAAATATGCCAATGAAAGTCTATGGGGGCACGCAAAATACGGAATGCATACGGACCATGCGTGTGACTTGCGAGAAATACGCTACACTCTGGCAGATGTCCAGAAATGTCCAAAGGCCTCAATCAGGCAGGTGAGACATGCTAATTAGCTGAAAAAGCCAGACAGTGAACCCGGAAGTCTGCTGCACGCCTCCACGGAGTGAGATTCACCATGTCTCACATTATCAATGTGGACATGCTCCTAATTTTGGTGCAAGAAAGGCCAGTAATTTGGGACCAGAGAGATCCCAACTATGCTAACAGGGCCCAAAAAGATGCAGCATGGAGGAGTGTGTGTGGGTCCCTATTCCCACATTATGAGTAGCAGCCACGTGAGGCACAGAGACAAATAAGTAAGTACACTCATGTTTGTAATTTAATTTTCATGTGAAACAGTAGTACCTAACTCCTTTGAATTTTTATACATGAATTTGTTAATTATTACAGAACTTAATTTAAAGCACACCAGTACGTACATGGTGCTGTACATGATAAACAAATTAAAATAATGGTTTGAACAGATGTCCCTTACAGTGTTAACCAGAAAAATTACATTCTGGGATAGAGGGTAGCGGACTCTGTCCTTGTGGCCTTACATACAAATTGTATTATTTGATCTCAATTACTAATAAATGTATTCCACAAATGCATATTCCTATGCTACACTCAAATCTGTGTAGTCAATTACACCTTGTGTGACTACTGTGCATAATGGGGTAATCAATTTGTTTAATGTATTTTGTTTCAGTGGGTGATGTTACGACAAGATGGAGGAGCATCCGCGATCAATATAGGAGGGAGAGGCAGCAGCGTGACAGGAGTGGGGCAGGCGCACCTCCTAAGAAAAAAATATATATTTATTTTGATCGCTTGACATTCTTGAATCCCAGCATGGACCTCAGACCGTAAGTACAAACCTCACAACACATTTTCAACCTTTTTTTTTTTTTTTTAACCAAAAAATGGGAAATAAGATAAAAATAAAATACAAACTTTCATTACAGAACACAGTCTAACCTCACTGACAGTGAGACAGGGTCGGATTCAGAGTTGGTCACAGACCCAGTTGGGGAAGGAGAAGAGGTGGCTGGCCCATCTTCTGATCCGTCAGGCTCCATCCCTCCAGGATCATCGTCATCTGCCCAGCCAGCTCCAGCAGCACCAGCCCAAGAAGATGCCCCACCATCAGCATCAGCCCCAGCAGCAGCAGCACAAGCTAGCCAGGATGACCCTGCTAACAGCAGCAGCCTTACTGTTGCCCTGGATTGATCACCACAGGCTGCAGTGATATAACAGCGTGCTTGCCGCAGAAGAGAGCTACTCCAAAGTGTTGATGCTGGGGTGTTGAACTACCTGGCAAGGGTTCATGAGGATGATGGTGAGGAGGGCTTTACGAGGAGCCTGGCCCGGTATTTACGGCCCCCTAGAGCGTGAGGTGAGGCTTCGTGTGAGGGGGTGCATTCAGATCCTTATTGATGCATGCACCCCCCCAAATAACCCATACCAGCTTATGGAGACTATTGAAAATTGGCAGCTGTCACCACAAAATCTCCTGCGGCTGCAAAGATGTCCACAGGTGCATGCTCAACAAGGATCTGAACCACCCCCTCCACATGAGCCTACACCTCAACCCCTACCCACACCCAACCCACCATGGCAACCTCTGGCCCATATGGCAGGCTATCAGCAACCATCCCAATATGGCTACTTGTCCAGACCCAGTGCTGGAGGCTGGTCCCAACCTGGGTTTGGACGACATGGCCATATTGGGTTTGGATATGATTCCAGGCCATATTTTCAGGAACATGAGGGATTTGTTTAAAATCCTTATGGCCATTCCACAACTGGCCCACATGAGTCCAGGCACAATGTTCCTCCAGCCCACACATCATCCACACAGAGTGAAGGACAATTGGGCCGACAAAGGCCACCTGATGATGTCCCAGATCTACCCCCATCTCCACCACCTACGTATCAAGATCTGTGATGTTTTTGTTTTTTTTGTATTATTTTGGCGGACATTTTCATGTCTTGATTATGTTTGTGCAGACATAGCACTTTTTTATTATGTTATGGTTTTAGGCATATATTGGCCAAAAAAAATATTCGCTTAAAAGAGGTCAAAAAAGAGTTATTTTTTTTAAAAAAACCTCAAAAAGGCATTTCATTTAAGTAAAAATGAACAGTTAAAAAGCCTAATTATGGTTGTCGTCCAATCATTATTACATCACACACACATGCTAGGCTCAGAACCATATGTGATTTAAGAAAAGACAACACACAGTAGTTTTAGTTTCAAATTTAAATTGTTAAGAAAATATGACAAATATTTAGAAAGACAAAAACTCAAACATGCAAAATTGCATAATCTTGCCAGGGAGTTGCACCTTGAGAAGAAACAAAAAAATTGGTGAATACATCCCTAACTTTTAGGCCAGAAAGGGGACGCCGCGGAGGACAGCCATATGGGGTAGGCCTAATCACATTTCTCATCAGGTGTTCACCAATATCAGCTGAGGAACAATCATGTATGCGGGTAAAATTGTGCAAAATAACACAGGCTTTTATGACTTCATTCACTGAAGCCTCACTGAGCTGAATGGCAGACTGGAGAACATGCCATTTTGCAACAAGAATCCCAAAGGCACACTCCACCAGTCTCCGTGCCCTGGAAAGCCTCATATTAAAGACCCCCCGCTGGTGGTCCAGGTTGCGCCGGGGATAAGGCCTCATGACGTGCCTTGTCAGTTGGAAAGCCTGATTTCCAACCAAAACAAAAGGCACTGCTTCCGCATTGGAGCCTGAGAGTTGTTGTGGTGGTGGGAGGTTTAACTGGTTGTCACGTAGCCGATAGTGTTGAGCGATACCGTCCGATACTTGAAAGTATCGGTATCGGATAGTATCGGCCGATACCCGAAAAATATCGGATATCGCCGATACCGATATCCGATACCAATACAAGTCAATGGGACATCAAGTATCGGAAGGTATTCTCATGGTTCCCAGGGTCTGAAGGAGAGGAAACTCTCCTTCAGGCCCTGGGATCCATAGGGAGGTGTAAAATAAAGAATAAAAATAAAAAATATTGATATATTTACCTCTCCGGCGGCCCCTGAACTCAGCGCGGGTAACCGGCAGGCTTCGTTGTTCAAAATCAGCGCTTTTAGGACCTGAGAAACACGTCCCGGCTTCTGATTGGTCGCGGGCCGCCCATGTGACCGCCACGCGACCAATCACAAGCCGCGACGTCACCGCAAGCTATTAGCGCGCTCATTTTTTAAAAATGAGCGCGTTAATGACTTTCAAAGACGTAGCGGCTTGTGATTGGTCGCGGCCACGCGACCAATCACAAGCCGCGACGTCACCGCAAGCTATTAACGCGCTCATTTTTAAAAATGAGCGCGTTAATGGCTTTCAAAGACGTAGCGGGTTGTGATTGGTCGCGGCCGCGACCAATCACAAGCCGCGACGTCACCGCAAGCTATTGACGCGCTCATTTTTAAAAATGAGCGCGTTAATGGCTTTGAAAGACATAGCGGCTTGTGATTGGTCGCGTGGCCGCGACCAATCACAAGCCGCGACGTCACCGCAAGCTATTAGCGCGCTCATTTTTGAAAAATGAGCGCGTTAATGACTTTCAAAGACGTAGCGGCTGTGATTGGTCGCGGCCACGCGACCAATCACAAGCCGCTATGTCTTTCAAAGCCATTAACGCGCTCATTTTTTAAAATGAGCGCGTCAATAGCTTGCGGTGACGTCGCGGCTTGTGATTGGTCGCGGCCACGCGACCAATCACAAGCCGCTATGTCTTTCAAAGCCATTAACGCGCTCATTTTTCAAAAATGAGCGCGCTAATAGCTTGCGGTGACGTCGCGGCTTGTGATTGGTCGCGTGGCGGTCACATGGGCGGCCCGCGACCAATCAGAAGCCGGGACGTGTTTCTCAGGTCCTAAAAGCGCTGATTTTGAACAACGAAGCCTGCCGGTTACCCGCGGACTCACCAGGGGCCGCCGGAGAGGTAAATATATCAATATTTTTTATTTTAATTCTTTATTTTACACATCTCTATGTATCCGATACCGATACCCGATACCACAAAAGTATCGGATCTCGGTATCGGAATTCCGATACCGCAAGTATCGGCCGATACCCGATACTTGCGGTATCGGAATGCTCAACACTAGTAGCCGATGACCCATTATGGACAAATTGAAGACCCTAGAGTCTCCAGTTCGCCCATAGGCCCCAATGTCTACAATTATAAACCTGTAGTTACTGTCAGCAACAGCTAACAGAACTACAGAGAAAAACTGCTTATAATTGTAGAATTGGGAGTCAGAGTTCGGCGGCTTACGCACCCTGATATGTTTCCCATCCACAGCTCCAATGCAGTTAGGGAAATCACAAGTGTTCTGGAATCCACGGGCGATTTTGAGCCAATCCTCCTGTTTGGGCTCAGGCATAACAAGTAGGGTTGAGCGACCTTGACTTTTTTAGAGTCGAGTCGGGTTTCGCGAAACCCGACTATCTCAAAAGTCGAGTCGAGTGGAATCGGCCGATTATCGCGAAAAGTCGGGGGTCGACTGAAACACGAAACCCAATGCAAGTCAATGGGGAGCATAGTCGGCAGTGAGTGGAGGCCAGGAAAACATGTACAGAGCCCATTTTAATGGCAAAAACATCCATTCTTGTTACTGAAGCTTGTCAATCTTAATTTAGCTTATAATAATAGTAAGGCATTTGAAATTGGGGGTCATTTGGCTAAAGTTGTGGGGGGTAGGGCTGGTTCAAGTAATTAGTGGGCCCAGTAAATCTGGACCACGTCACGGCAGTGGAGCAGGGAGAGGTAAGTATTTCAACTTTGCAAGTGTTAGGTCTCGAGTTCCCGCTTCTGCACAGGGGGAATCTTGAGCCATCTCCGCTGCGGTCTCCCATTCTTATCCAGCCGCAGTGGAGTCTGCTCAGCAGGGACGTCGGTCCCAGCGTCTTGCTCAGTCTCACTCTGTACAGAGAGTTACTGCTGCTTCTTGAGCTTCTGCCATAAAAGCCAGTGCTGGTCAGCAGCGAGCGGACTTCTCTGGGACTAAGTCCTTGTCTGCACACACTGAGCATGCCCAGGGCAAGATCTCCCGTTGGAGATCGAGGGTCATGTGCTCAGGCTCTGCAGCACATTCCATTGGTCCTCTTGGCAGGTCTTGGAAGGACAAAGTTTCTGTGGCCACTTCCTGTGCTGCAACTATATAAACTGCGCATGACCGCACGGCCATGCGCTAGTGTACATTTGCATACGTGTGTTTGTTGTGAGTGCAAGTCGTCCTTGGATACCCCTTCCCTATTGAATGTCTGTTCGCCGAAGGTGTATGGTTGCTATCTAGCGCCCGACTTATCCTACAGCACGAATCACACATTACAGCGTCCAGTTGCTGTGACCGCCAGTACGGCGCCGTGCACTTCCTCTGTGCTTTCCTTACCCAAGCCTGGGTGGTTAGTGGCGTTCATCAGTGCGGCACCGCATGCACTCTTGTGCCTTAATATTGTTATTTAGCTTCCTTACACACCCAGTTGCGGTGTTGTGCCAGCAAGGGTCTAATCGGACTTCAATCCTAGTTGGGGTTGAGTTCGCTGACTACTTGCTCGCGCTCTATGTGCGGTACCGCGATCCTGTGACGCAACAGGATCGCTTCCTTCACGCTGGGTGAAGTTTTACCCACGTGTGTATACTTATGAGTACCGCCATATAGTCCGTCATTACTTGGCAACAGGTTCCATCTCTGCACGGTGGACCCCGGGCTGCGAACGCACCATACTCTATCTGTCTTATTATTTGGTGCGTTCCGCTAGCCCTAACATGACACTAGCGCCAGGGTCTGGCTAGTAATGACGGACAAACAGCAATCCTTGCGGTATATCCAGCAGCTGGAGGGTAGGTTGGCGGCTCTTGAGAGCGCAACCTCAGCTGTGGATGTTACCGCAGTTGCTGTACAGGCTGCTAGCGTGGCTGCAGCAACCCTGTCCATTGCCACCCCTGCTCCGACATTTTCTCGCCTCCCGCTGCCAGAAAAATTTTCTGGTGATAGCAAATTTTGTAGGGGATTTGTGAGTCAGTGCTCTATTCACCTCGAGCTCCTGGCTGCACGTTTTCCCACAGAGCGGGCTAAGGTGGGATTTATAGTGTCTCTCTTGTCGGACAGGGCGTTGGAATGGGCTACGCCGCTGTGGGAGCGTGGCGATCATGTGGTGCAGAGTGCTCCGCTGTTTCTGAGCACTCTGAAACAGGTCTTTTTAGGACCTCAAGTCACCCATGATACTGCGCTCCAACTGCTGGCATTAACTCAGGGTGAGTCCTTGGTCAGTCATTTTGCCGTCCAATTCCGCACTTTAGCTTCTGAGCTGGATTGGTCGGATAAAGCTCTTATCCCCATATTTTGGAGGGGCCTGGCTGACCACGTTAAGGACGCTCTGGCCACTAGGGAGATTCCTGCCACACTGGAGGAGTTAATAACTGTCTCCACTCGAATTGACCTCCATTTTAACGAGCGGAGGTTAGAGCGAGCCCAGTGTAGGCAGAGGTTTCGGCTGGCTCCTACCTTCGCCAAACCTCTGGAATCTCCGGTCCTGGTTCCTGAGTCACATGAGGCCAGGGAAGTGTCACTAGCGGGATCTAAGTCCCGGACCGCTTGTGCACTCAAGGTCTGTCATGTTTGCCAGCAGTCAGGACATCTAGCCACCAGATGTTCTCAGCGGTCGAGGAAACGTCAGCGTCTAGTGGTAGTAGGTGGAGGTACACTAGACACGGCGACGTTTGCCTCTAAATTGTCCTTTAAGGGGACAATTACTATAGGCTCATTCTCCCACTCGGTAGAGCTCTGCGTGGATTCTGGGGCGGAGGGCAATTTTATGTCTTCTGCCTTCGCCCAACATCACACAATACCCCTGGTTATGCTAGCTCAACCAGTAACGGTACGAGTGGTGAATGGGTCGACACTGCCCTCACAGATAACACACCAGACCATCCCTTTTACTCTGTCCATGTCGCCATCTCATCAGGAGATTATATCTCTGCTCGTTATTCCTGAGGGAATTGATGAGGTCCTGTTGGGAATACCTTGGCTACGGTACCACTCTCCTCATATCGAGTGGTCCTCTGGAAGAATCCTGGGATGGGGCGAATCTTGTGGGGGTAGGTGTCAGAGGGAGTGCGTTCAGGTTGCTACTACAGAGGTACCTGCAGATCTTTCCTCTCTCCCCAAGCAGTATTGGTCTTATGCAGACGTGTTCTCCAAAAAGGCGGCGGAGATCCTTCCGCCCCATCGCCCCTATGACTGTCCTGGTGCTGAGCCTCCCCGGGGTCGAGTCTATACGCTATCTCTCCCGGAGACGGAGGCAATGTCACAGTACATCCAGGAAAATCTGGCAAGAGGATTCATTAGGAAGTCAGTGTCACCTGCTGGGGCAGGGTTCTTCTTCGTGCAGAAGAAGAATGGGGAATTGCGTTCATGCATAGACTACAGGGGTCTTAATGCCATCACCGTTAAAAATAAGTATCCTTTGCCCTTGATATCTGAGCTCTTCGATAGGCTTCGGGGAGCAAGGGTATTTACTAAACTAGATCTGCGGGGTGCTTACAACCTGATTCGCATCCGTGAGGGGGACGAATGGAAGACGGTTTTAACACCAGGGATGGGCACTATGAATATCTGGTGATGCCCTTCGGGCTCTGTAATGCCCCAGCCGTTTTCCAAGACTTTGTGAACGATATCTTCCGGGATATGCTTTCCACCTCGGTCGTAGTCTATCTGGATGATATTCTCATCTACTCTCCAGATATTGACTCCCACCGGAGAGATGTTTGCAAAGTCTTCGACCTCCTACGGGCAAACTCCCTCTATGCCAAGTTGGAGAAGTGTATGTTCGAGCAGGAGTCCTTACCTTTCCTAGGCTACATCATCTCTGCCCAGGGATTGGCTATGGATCCTGCCAAACTACAGGCTGTGATGGACTGGCAGGAACCCCATTCTCTTAAAGCGGTGCAGCGCTTTATGGGGTTCATTAATTATTATCGCCAGTTCATTCCGCATTTCTCAACTTTGTTAGCTCCCTTGGTTGCCCTCACCAAGAAGGGGGCGAATCCCAAATTGTGGTCTGAGGAGGTCTCCAAGGCCTTTAACTCTATAAAGTCACACTTCGCTAGCGCTCCCATCCTACATCGCCCCGATGTTGATAAGCCATTTATCATGGAGGTGGATGCCTCTTCTGTTGGTGCTGGAGCAGTCCTCTTCCAAAAGGATGCTCAAGGTCGGAAGCATCCTTGCTTCTTTTTCTCCAAGACCTTCTCACCAGCAGAGAGGAATTATTCCATCGGGGACAGGGAGTTGCTAGCCATGAAGTTGGCTTTCTCGGAGTGGAGACATCTCTTGGAGGGAGCACGTTTTCCCTTCCAAGTCTTCACAGACCATAAAAATTTGGTGTACCTGCAGACAGCCCAGCGGTTGAATTCTCGCCAAGCCAGATGGTCCTTATTCTTCTCCCGGTTTCATTTCACCCTCCATTTTCTTTCTGGGGAGAAGAACATTCGGGCCGACGCTCTCTCTCGCTCCGTTGTGTCATCTGCGGAGGAGGAGGAGGAGTCTCGGCTTATTGTCCCCACCGAGAGCTTGAGAACTGTGGCCCCGGTTTCGCTAGAGTCTGTGCCTCCAGGCAAGACTTTTGTACCATCCAGTTTGCGACCGGAGGTTCTCTCTTGGGCACACTCGTCCAGGGTGGGTGGACATTTTGGTACCAAAAGGACATCTGAGTTACTGGCGAGGACATACTGGTGGCCGCATATGGCTCGTGATGTCGCAGAGTATGTTCGGGCATGTGTCTCTTGCGCCAAGAACAAGACTCCTCGGCAACGGCCAGCTGGTTTGCTTTATCCTCTGCCGGTGGCGGACAGGCCCTGGGAGATGGTCGGGATGGACTTTGTGGTGGGCTTACCCAAGTCTCGTAACTGCACCATTATCTGGGTGATCACCGACCATTTTTCCAAAATGGTGCACTTGGTGCCTCTTCCACGGCTACCTTCTGCACGGGCGTTGGCTGTCTTGTTCGTCAAGCATATCTTTCGCCTACACGGTATGCCAGACAAAATTGTTAGTGACCGGGGTCCCCAGTTTGCATCTCGATTCTGGAGAGAGCTTTGTCGTCTACTCAGTATTGAGTTGAATCTCTCTTCGGCATATCATCCCGAGACGAATGGGTTGGTAGAGAGGGCCGACCAGACCTTGGTCACATATTTACGACATTTTGTTTCTGCCAGGCAGGATGACTGGGCATCCTTGCTACCGTGGGCAGAGTTTGCACTTAACAATGCCGTAGCCGACTCCACCGGTCAGACTCCATTCCTCCTAAATTACGGCCAGCATCCGCGTGTTCCTGTGCCCATGCCTGTGTCTTCTGCTGACTCCAGGGTGGCAGACTGGGCTGTGGAGGCACGGGACATTTGGGACCGCACGCAGGATGCCATTCGGGCCTCCAAGGAGAGAATGAGGTCCTCCGCCGATGTTCATCGGCGCCCTGCTCCGACCTTTGCTCCTGGCGACTTGGTGTGGCTCTCCGCCCGTAACATCAGGCTGCGAGTTGAGTCCACTAAGTTTGCTCCTCGCTACTTGGGTCCCTTCAAGGCTCTCGAACGGGTTAATCCTGTGGTCTACCATTTGGCTCTTCCTCCACGCTTGGGTATCACCGACACCTTTCATGTGTCCCTCTTGAAACCCGTATACATGTCCCGGTTTTCCGAGTCATCTGCCGGGACATCGGGTTCGTCTACGGACGATTACGAGGTGAACGCTATTTTCAGGTGCAAGGTGGTACGCGGCAAAAAGTTCTATCTGGTGGATTGGAAGGGTTATGGCCCAGAGGACAGGTCATGGGAGCCTGCTGAAAACATTCGGGCCCCACAGCTCATTGCTGCCTTCGAGCGTAGCGAGGCCCAAGGAGGGGGGGGCCCTAGGAGGGGGGGTAATGTTAGGTCTCGAGTTCCCGCTTCTGCACAGGGGGAATCTCGAGCCATCTCCGCTGCGGTCTCCCATTCTTATCCAGCCGCAGTGGAGTCTGCTCAGCAGGGACGTCGGTCCCAGCGTCTTGCTCAGTCTCACTCTGTACAGAGAGTTACTGCTGCTTCTTCAGCTTCTGCCATTAAAGCCAGTGCTGGTCAGCAGCGAGCGGACTTCTCTGGGACTAAGTCCTTGTCTGCACACACTGAGCATGCCCAGGGCAAGATCTCCCGTTGGAGATCGAGGGTCATGTGCTCAGGCTCTGCAGCACATTCCATTGGTCCTCTTGGCAGGTCTTGGAAGGGCAAAGTTTCTGTGGCCACTTCCTGTGCTGCAACTATATAAACTGCGCATGACCGCACGGCCATGCGCTAGTGTACATTTGCATACGTGTGTTTGTTGTGAGTGCAAGTCGTCCTTGGATACCCCTTCCCTATTGAATGTCTGTTCGCGGAAGGTGTATGGTTGCTATCTAGCGCCCGACTTATCCTACAGCACGAATCACACATTACAGCGTCCAGTTGCTGTGACCGCCAGTACGGCGCCGTGCACTTCCTCTGTGCTTTCCTTACCCAAGCCTGGGTGGTTAGTGGCGTTCATCAGTGCGGCACCGCATGCACTCTTGTGCCTTAATATTGTTATTTAGCTTCCTTACACACCCAGTTGCGGTGTTGTGCCAGCAAGGGTCTAATCATACTTCAATCCTAGTTGGGGTTGAGTTCGCTGACTACTTGCTCGCGCTCTATGTGCGGTACCGCGATCCTGTGACGCAACAGGATCGCTTCCTTCACGCTGGGTGAAGTTTTACCCACGTGTGTATACTTATGAGTACCGCCATATAGTCCGTCATTACTTGGCAGCAGGTTCCATCTCTGCATGGTGGACCCCGGGCTGCGAACGCACCATACTCTATCTGTCTTATTATTTGGTGCGTTCTGCTAGCCCTAACAGCTAGTGCTGTGATCCTGAGCAAGCAGGGGGGGCCCACTCGTTGGCATTGGCACTGGCACAGGGCCCCTCAAAGTACAACGGTGTGTTTGCACGGCGGGGGCGCCTCCCACCGGCCGCAACACTTTTGCGTACTATGAGGGGCCCTGTGCCAGTGACGTCGCCAACGAGTATTCCTCCCCCCACCTGATGAAGGAACCTGCACCTTCATCTGCACCTTCCTCTTTGTCCCCGTGTAAGGTGGTATGGTATGCGGGAAGGGGGACCTGACTTTCAGCAGGGTCACAATCTTGCAGTGTAGCGTGCACGGGGAATGTTGCGTTATGGGTCAATGTACCAGCAGACTCATCTATCACTGGCTGGGCAATGGGCAGGATGAGGGGAAACAGATATGGGCCCAAAGAATAAAGTGGGCTAAATGCAGTTCAAAATTGGTAACAGGACTAACCAGGGGGCATTGTTTTGTTCAGTGGAGGACAACTGGAATGAGAGGCTGACACAAAGAGTAGGCCCAAATCAGTAAGTATTCTAAATGCAGTTCAAAATTGGCAACAGTAGTAAACAGGCGGCACAGCTTTGTTCACTGTAGGAGAACAGCAAGGAGCGGCAGACACAGATAGAAGGCCCTAACCCAGGGAGAATTTATAAACCAAAAAAAAAAAAAAAATAGGCTTTCTGTGGCCCACTATTTGAGAGAGATGGCACACACAGGACTGGCACACAAGCACAAAGGCCAATATTAATCTCCCACTGTTTTTTTTTTAAGGGAGAATTTAAAAACCAAAAACAGGCACTAGGCTTTCTGTGGCTCACTATTTGAGAGAGATGGCACACAGGACTGGCACAGAAGCACAAAGGCCAATATTAATCTACCACTGTTTTTCTTTGGTCAGGGAGAATTTATAAACCAAATTAAAACAAAAAAAAACACTAGGCTTTCTGTGGCCCACTATTTGAGAGAGATGGCACACACAGGACTGGCACACAAGCACAAAGGCAAATATTAATCTCCCACTGTGTTTTTCGTCAGGGAGAATTTATAAACCAAATACCAAAAAAAAAACACTAGGCTTTCTGTGGCCCACTATTTGAGAGAGATGGCACACACAGGACTGGCACACAAGCACAAAGGCCAATATTAATCTCCCACTGTTTTTTTTAAGGGAGAATTTTAAAACCAAAAACAGGCACTAGGCTTTCTTTGGCTCACTATTTGAGAGAGATGGCACACAGGACTGGCACAGAAGCACAAAGGCCAATATTAATCTCCCACTGTTTTTTTTTGGTCAGGGAGAATTTATAAACCAAATTAAAACAAAAAAAAAACACTAGGCTTTCTGTGGCCCACTATTTGAGAGAGATGGCACACACAGGACTGGCACACAAGCACAAAGGCCAATATTAATCTCCCACTGTGTTTTTTTTGTCAGGGAGAATTTATAAACCAAATACCAAAAAAAACACTAGGCTTTCTGTGGCCCACTATTTGAGAGAGATGGCACACACAGGACTGGCACACAAGCACAAAGGCCAATATTAATCTCCCACTTTTTTTTTTTAAGGGAGAATTTAAAAACCAAAAACAGGCACTAGGCTTTCTGTGGCCCACTATTTGAGAGAGATGGCACACACACGACTGGCACACAAGCACAAAGGCCAATATTAATCTCCCACTGTTTTTTTTGTCAGGGAGAATTTATAAACCAAATTAAAAAAAAAAAAAACAATAGGCTTTCTGTGGCCCACTATTTGAGAGAGATGGCACACACACGACTGGCACACAAGCACAAAGGCCAATATTAATCTCCCACTGTTTTTTTTTTTAAGGGAGAATTTTAAAACCAAAAACAGGCACTAAGCTTTCTGTGGCCCACTATTTGAGAGAGATGGCACACACACGACTGGCACACAAGCACAAAGGCCAATATTATTCTCCCACTGTTTTTTTTTTTAAGGGAGAATTAAAAAACCAAAAACAGGCACTAGGCTTTCTGTGGCTCATTATTTGAGAGAGATGGCACACAGGACTGGCACACAAGCACAAAGGCCAATATTAATCTCCCACTGTGTTTTTTTTGTCAGGGAGAATTTATAAACCAAATACCCCCCAAAAAAACACTAGGCTTTCTGTTGCCCACTATTTGAGAGAGATGGCACACACAGGACTGGCACACAAGCACAAAGGCCAAAATTAATCTCCCACTGTTTTTTTTTAAGGGAGAATTTAAAAACCAAAAACAGGCACTAGGCTTTCTGTGGCTCACTATTTGAGAGAGATGGCACACAGGACTGGCACACATGCACAAAGGCCAATATTAATCTCCCACTGTGTTTTTTTGTCAGGGAGAATTTATAAACCAAATACCCCCCCAAAAAAACACTAGGCTTTCTGTGGCCCACTATTTGAGAGAGATGGCACACACAGGACTGGCACACAAGCACAAAGGCCAATATTAATCTCCCACTGTTTTTTTTTTTAAGGGAGAATTTAAAAACCAAAAACAGGCACTAGGCTTTCTGTGGCTCACTATTTGAGAGAGATGGCACACACGACTGGCACAGAAGCACAAAGGCCAATATTAATCTCCCACTGTTATTTTTTTGGTCAGGGAGAATTTATAAACCAAATTAAAACAAAAAAAATAGGCTTTCTGTGGCCCACTATTTGAGAGAGATGGCACACACACGACTGGCACTCTAGCAGAAATGCCAATCTTAATCTCCCACTGCTTTTTTTGGTTAGGGAGAATTAAAAAAAAAAAAAAAAAAAAGGGACTGTCCTACAATTACTATCTCCCTGCAGTAATCTCAGCCAGGTATGGCAGGCAGCAATAAGAAGGAGTGCACTGCTGCACAAATTAAATCAAAAGTGTGGACAAACAAAAAAGATAGCTGTGCAGAAAGGAAGGAACAACAGGATTTGTGCTTTGAAAAAAGCAGTTGGTTTGCACAGCGGCGTACACACAGCAATGCAGCTATCAGGGAGCCTTCTAGGGCAGCCCAATGAGCTACAGTGCTGAGAAAAAAAAATGTAGCTTCCACTGTCCCTGCAAACAAAAGTGGGTGTTGGACAGTGGAAATCGCTACAGCACAGGCGGTTTGGGGGTTAATGGACCCTGCCTAACGCTATCCCTGCTTCTGACGAAGCGGCAGCAACCTCTCCCTATGCTCAGATCAGCAGCAGTAATGCAGCGGGAATGCCTCTTTATAGCCCCTGTGACGCTGCAGACCGCAAGCCAATCACTGCAATGCCCTTCTCTAAGATGGTGGGGACCAGGACCTATGTCATCACGCTGCCCACACTCTGCGTCCACCTTCATTGGCTGAGAAATGGCGCTTTTCGCGTCATTGAAACGCGACTTTGGCGCGAAAGTCGCGTACCGCATGGCCGACCCCACACAGGGATCGGGTCGGGTTTCATGAAACCCGACTGTGGCAAAAGTCGGCAACTTTTGAAAATGAACGATCCATTTCGCTTAACCCTAATAACAAGTTCCTGAAGTTTCTCCCATATTTGAAAACAGGTTGAATGAACAATGCCAGAAATTGTCGACCGCCCAATCAGAAACTCCAGGTGTAGTCCCGCATACAACAAGCCTGTGGACAGCAAGCTGAAAGACAAAGAAAGATAATATTAGGTATTTAACATGAGTAGAAAGAAAACATGAATAAGCACAAGTGCATAGTATATTTACAAAGACATTATTTTCATTTTCCAATAAAAAATTACCTGGGATACTTAACTACAACATTCACCACAGTTTTGGTGAAGTGCTTGTGCCATAATGTCCACAAATACTTTCAAAAACATGCTAAAACACAACATAAAAAAAAATCATCAACATACAGTATGTGAGAATGTTGAATACATACCGTAAGGTTAGGAGAAGACGCTCCTCAGCAGATATGGCTTTTCGCATCCTTGTGTCCTGATAGGTGATACCTGGATGTAAGATCTCCAACAAGATATCAAAGGTACTGATGGTCATGCGACAGTACAGATAGAACTTGTCAGGATGTGACCTCAAAGCTGTATAGAGCCTCTCAAAATGTCCTTTACTGAGGCGTTGGGTCAATAGAGGATGCACCCACAATCTTCGACTCCTCCTTCGCGGATCAACATTCACCGGATATGGCCGCCCAAAGCGACGCGACAACAGCCAGTGAAACAACAGCCGCTGAGTTGTGCTTAAAGACACATGGTCAGACATGTTTGGAAGGTACAACCAACACAGCCAAAATAAGCTCAACAAATAAATGGGCAGATGGGAGGGTTCCACCTGTTGTAGAGGGCTTAAATAGTGATGTTAATGATGATTTGAACTATTTGCAGGCCAGAGAACCGTTAAATGTCCATTTTGTGATGTTGCGTGAAAAATACTCCCTACGGATCACATACGGATCACACATGCAAAAGTACATGCGCAAAATATGCGACCACACCTAGGCAACGGATTACCTACGGAACAATATTTTAGGGACATTTCGGCATATTACGTGCGTATTACGGCCGTAAATTATGGACCGTATTGTCTTACGCTGAGTGTGACGCTGGCCTAAGTCTTGTGCTTGTAAGCATCTGCTCTCAAAAAAGATCATTTTTGGACATTTTGTACAATTAAAGTGCTGTGTGGTGTTAAACAGGATGTTGTTGCCACCTGTTATCATCTGTTTATATGATGAGGATACTTTGACATTTTTAAGGCTGTGTTGCGAAAAAGGGTTCAATAAAGTTCAAGAAGACTTCAGAGTGTTACACATCTTTTCTGGGCTTTTAAGGCTATGTGCACACGTTGCGGATTAGCCTCTGGAATTTTTTGTGCGAATTCTGCATCTCTTGGCAGAAAAGCATGTGCAGATTTGATGCGTTTTTATGAGGATTTCCTGCAGATTTCATGCGTTTTTACCCCTGCAGATTTCCATAATGGAATGGGTACAAAAACGCTGCAGATCCGCCCAAATAAATGACATGCTGTTAGGACTGGCGGAACGCACCAAGACAGGTGACAAAGATGCGTTCGCAGTCCGGGGTCCACCGTGCAGGTGAGAACCTGCTGCTAGCAATTTGCAGACTATATAGCGGTACACTAAAGTAAACACGCATGGGTTAAACCTCACCCAGCGTGAGGAAAGCGATCCTGTTAATTCACAGGACCGCAATACCGCACTAGAGTGCGAGCAAGTGGCCAGCGGACTTAACCCCAGAAGGGATTGAAGCCCGATTAGGCCCTTGCTGGCACAACACCGCAACTGGGTGTGTAGAGAACCTTCAGAAATATAAGCGCACAAGTGCGCGAGCGATGCCGCACTAACGGACGCCACTAACCACCCAGACTTGGGTATGGAAAGCGCAAGGCAGGCGCACGGCGCCGTACTGGCAGGCACAGCTACAGGACGCTGTGATGTGTGTTTAGTGTAGTAGGCTAAGTCGGGCGCTAGATAGCAGCCGTACACCTTCCGCGAACAGACATTCAATAGGGAAGGGGTAACCAAGAACGACTTGCACTCACACATACACACATATCAATTGTAAGACAATACTAGCGCATGGCCGTGCGGTCATGCGCAGTTTATATAGCTGCAGCACAGGAAATGGCTATAGAACTTTTGCCCTTCTAGGACCTGCCAAGAAGACCAATGGAATGTGCCGCAGAGCCTGAGCACATGACCCTCGATCTCCAACGGGAGATCTTGCCCTGGGCATGCTCAGTGTGTGCAGATAAGGACTTAGTCCCAGAGAAGTCCGCTCGCTGCTGACCAGAATAGGCTTCAAAGGCAGAAGCTGGAGAAGCAGCAATAACTCTTCTCACAGAGTCAGACTGAGCGAGACGCTGGGATCGACGTCCCTGCTGAGCAGACTCCACTGCGGCTGGAGGGGAATGGGAGACCGCAGCGGAGACGGATCGAGATTCCCCCTGTGCAGCAGAGGAAACTCGACTCCTAACATTACCCCCCCTCCTAGGGCCCCCCCCTCCTTGGGCCTCGCTACGCTCGAAGGCAGCAATGAGCTGTGGGGCCCGAATGTTTTCAGCAGGCTCCCAAGACCTGTCCTCTGGACCATAACCCTTCCAATCCACCAAATAAAACTTTTTGCCGCGTACCACCTTGCACCCCAAAATAGCGTTCACCTCGTAATCGTCCGTAGACGAACCCGATGTCCCGGCAGATGACTCGGAAAACCGGGACATGTATACGGGTTTCAAGAGGGACACATGAAAGGTGTCGGTGATACCCAAGCGTGGAGGAAGAGCCAGGCGGTAGACCACGGGATTAACCTGCTCGAGGACCTTGAATGGGCCCAAGTAGCGAGGAGCAAACTTAGTGGACTCAACTCGCAGCCTGATGTTACGGGCGGAGAGCCACACCAAGTCGCCAGGAGCAAAGGCCGGGGCAGGGCGCCGATGTGCATCGGCGGAGGACCTCATTCTCTCCTTCGAGGCCCGAATGGCATCCTGAGTGCGGTCCCAAATGTCCCGTGCCTCCACTGCCCAGTCTGCCACCCTGGAGTCAGCAGAGGACACGGGCATAGGCACAGGAACCCGCGGATGCTGGCCGTAATTAAGGAGGAAAGGAGTCTGACCGGTGGAATCGGCTACAGCGTTATTAAGGGCGAACTCTGCCCATGGTAATAAAGATGCCCAGTCATCCTGCCTGGCAGAAACAAAATGTCGCAGATATGTGACCAGAGTCTGATTGGCCCTCTCTACCAACCCATTCGTCTCGGGATGATATGCGGAAGAGAGATTTAACTCAATGCTGAGAAGACGACAAAGCTCTCTCCAGAACCGAGACGCAAACTGGGGACCCCGGTCACTGACAATTTTGTCTGGCATGCCGTGTAGGCGGAAGATGTGTCTTATGAACAACGCTGCCAAGGCCCGTGCAGAAGGTAACCGTGGGAGCGGCACCAAGTGCACCATTTTCGAGAAATGATCGGTAATTACCCAAATGACGGTACAGCCGCGAGACTTGGGCAAACCCACTACAAAGTCCATCCCGACCATCTCCCAGGGCCTGTCTGCCACCGGCAAGGGATAGAGTAACCCAGACGGCCGTTGTCGAGGAGACTTATTTTTGGCGCATGAGACACACGCCAGAACGTAATCCCTGACATCTCGCAGCATATGCGGCCACCAGTACGTCCTCGCCAGCAGCTCAGATGTCCTTTTAGTCCCAAAGTGTCCACCCACCCTGGAGGAATGAGCCCAAGAGAGAACCTCCGGTCGCAAATTTATGGGCACAAAAGTCTTGCCCGGGGGCACAGACTCAAGCGACACCGGAGCCACGGTTCTCAAGCTCTCAGAAGGAACAATAAGCCGAGGCTCTCCTTCCTCCTCCTCAGATGACACAACAGAGCGAGAAAGAGCATCAGCTCGAATGTTCTTCTCCCCAGCGACATAATGGAGGGTGAAGTGGAATCGGGAGAAGAATAAGGACCATCTGGCCTGGCGAGAATTTAGCCTCTGGGCTGTTTGCAAATATAGCAAATTTTTATGGTCTGTAAATACTTGAAAGGGAAAACGAGCCCCCTCCAAGAGATGTCTCCACTCAGAGAAAGCCAATTTCATCGCTAGCAACTCCCTGTCCCCGATGGAATAATTCCTCTCCGCTGGTGTGAAGGTCTTGGAGAAGAAAAAGCACGGATGCTTCCGACCTTGAGCATCCTTCTGGAAGAGGACTGCTCCAGCACCAACGGAAGAGGCATCCACCTCCATTATAAACGGCTTATCGACATCGGGACGATGTAGGATGGGAGCGCTAGCAAAATGAGACTTAGTAGAAGAAAAGGCCCTGGAGACCTCTTCAGACCACACTTTGGGATTTGCTCCCTTCTTGGTGAGGGCTACCAAGGGAGCTACCAAAGTTGAGAAATGGGGAATGAACTGGCGGTAATAATTAATGAACCCCATAAAGCGCTGCACCGCTTTAAGTGAATGGGGTTCTTGCCAGTCCATCACAGCCTGTAGTTTGGCAGGATCCATAGCCAATCCTTGGGCAGAGATGATATAGCCCAGGAAAGGTAAAGACTCCTGCTCAAACACACACTTCTCCAACTTTGCGTAAAGAGAGTTTGCCCGTAAGAGGTCGAAGACTCTGCCAACATCTCTCCGGTGGGAGTCAATATCTGGAGAGAAGATGAGAATATCATCCAGATAGACTACGACCGAGGTGGAAAGCATATCCCGGAAGATGTCGTTGACAAAGTCTTGGAAAACGGCTGGGGCATTACAGAGCCCGAAGGGCATCACCAGATACTCATAATGCCCATCTCTGGTGTTAAACGCCGTCTTCCATTCGTCCCCCTCACGAATGCGAATCAGGTTATAAGCTCCCCGCAGGTCTAATTTGGTAAATACCTTAGCTCCCCGTAGCCTATCAAAAAGCTCAGAAATCAGGGGCAGCGGGTACTTATTTTTAACGGTGATGGCGTTAAGACCCCTGTAGTCTATGCAAGGACGCAACTCTCCATTCTTCTTCTGTACGAAGAAGAACCCTGCCCCAGCTGGTGACACTGACTTCCTAATAAATCCTCTTGCCAAATTCTCCTGGATGTATTGGGACATAGCCTCCGTTTCCGGGAGAGAGAGGGGATAGACACGTCCCCGAGGAGGTTCTGCTCCAGGCAAGAGATCTATAGGACAGTCATAGGGACGGTGAGGCGGAAGGGTCTCCGCGGCTTTTTTGGAAAAGACGTCTGCATAAGACCAATAGTGTTTGGGGAGAGTAGAGAGATCTGCGGGTATCTCAGTGGTGGAAACCTGAACGCACTCTTTCACACATCTGCCCTTGCAGGATTCACTCCAACCCAATATCCTCCCAGAGGTCCACTCAATATGTGGGGAGTGGAAACGAAGCCAGGGCATTCCCAGCAGAATCTCATCCATTCCCTCGGGAAGGACAAGAAGGGAAATAGTCTCCTGGTGGGATGGGGACATGGCTAACGTGAAAGGGACAGTCTGATGTGTGATCTGTAATGGAAGTGTCGACCCATTCACCACTCTCACGGTTACTGGTTTGGCTAGCATAGCCAGAGGTATTGCGTGGCGCTGAGCAAAAGCAGAAGACATAAAATTTCCCTCTGCTCCTGAATCCACACAAAGCTCTACTGTAAGAGTGGATGTGCCTAACAGGATTGTCCCTTTAAAGGACAATTTTGAGGAAAATGCCGCGGTGTCCAGTGAACCTCCTCCAATGGACACTAGACGCGATCGTTTTCCCGACCGCCGTGGACATTTATTAGCGAAATGTCCCGGTTGCTGGCAATTTTTACATAGCACAGGTACTCGAGCGGTCTGAGACCTAGATCCCGCTCGAGAAACCTCCATGGCCTCATGGGAGTCGGACGCCATAACAGGAGATTCTAGAGGCTTGGCAAAGATGGGAGCCAGCCGAAACCTCTGCCTACACTGGGTCCGCTCCAACCTCCGCTCGTTAAAACGGAGATCGATGCGGGTAGCTATAGTAATAAGCTCCTCCAGTGTGGCGGGAATCTCCCTGGTGGCCAAGGCGTCCTTCACATGATCTGCCAGTCCTTTCCAGAACACCGGAATAAGGACTTTATCCGGCCATTCCAGCTCAGAAGCTAGAGTCCGGAATAGGATGGCAAACTGGCTGACCATGGACGAAGCCTGAGTAATTGCCAACAATTGGAGCGCGGTATCGTGGGTGACACGAGGTCCCAGAAAGACCTGCCTCAGAGCGTCCAGGAAGATAGGAGCACTCTGCACCACACGATCACCACGTTCCCAAAGCGGCGTTGCCCACTCCAACGCCCTGCCCGACAAGAGAGATATAATGAATCCCACTTTCGCCCGTTCCGTAGGAAAACGTGCAGCCAGCAGCTCGAGATGTATGGAGCACTGGCTCACGAATCCCCGACATGGCTTACTGTCACCAGCAAACTTGTCTGGAAGCGGGAGACGGGATAAGGTCGGAGCAGGGGTGGCAGCGGACAAACTGGCTGCAGCTGCACTTGCAGCCTGAACAGCGACAGCAGTAACGTCCACAGCTGAGGTTGTGCGCTCGAGAGCCGCCAACCTACCCTCCAGCTGCTGGATGTACTGCTGTAGACGCTGACCGTCTGCCATTTACTAGCCAGACCCTGGCGCTAGTATTATGTTAGGACTGGCGGAACGCACCAAGACAGGTGACAAAGATGCGTTCGCAGTCCGGGGTCCACCGTGCAGGTGAGAACCTGCTGCTAGCAATTTGCAGACTATATAGCGGTACACTAAAGTAAACACGCGTGGGTTAAACCTCACCCAGCGTGAGGAAAGCGATCCTGTTAATTCACAGGACCGCAATACCGCACTAGAGTGCGAGCAAGTGGCCAGCGGACTTAACCCCAGAAGGGATTGAAGCCCGATTAGGCCCTTGCTGGCACAACACCGCAACTGGGTGTGTAGAGAACCTTCAGAAATATAAGCGCACAAGTGCGCGAGCGATGCCGCACTAACGGACGCCACTAACCACCCAGACTTGGGTATGGAAAGCGCAAGGCAGGCGCACGGCGCCGTACTGGCAGGCACAGCTACAGGACGCTGTGATGTGTGTTTAGTGTAGTAGGCTAAGTCGGGCGCTAGATAGCAGCCGTACACCTTCCGCGAACAGACATTCAATAGGGAAGGGGTAACCAAGAACGACTTGCACTCACACATACACACATATCAATTGTAAGACAATACTAGCGCATGGCCGTGCGGTCATGCGCAGTTTATATAGCTGCAGCACAGGAAATGGCTATAGAACTTTTGCCCTTCTAGGACCTGCCAAGAGGACCAATGGAATGTGCCGCAGAGCCTGAGCACATGACCCTCGATCTCCAACGGGAGATCTTGCCCTGGGCATGCTCAGTGTGTGCAGATAAGGACTTAGTCCCAGAGAAGTCCGCTCGCTGCTGACCAGAATAGGCTTCAAAGGCAGAAGCTGGAGAAGCAGCAATAACTCTTCTCACAGAGTCAGACTGAGCGAGACGCTGGGATCGACGTCCCTGCTGAGCAGACTCCACTGCGGCTGGAGGGGAATGGGAGACCGCAGCGGAGACGGATCGAGATTCCCCCTGTGCAGCAGAGGAAACTCGACTCCTAACACATGCTCCTTCCTTTAATCCACAGCTTTTCCGTGCGGAACTTTCCGCCCCATTAGCACAGCATTTTTTTTTTCATTGATTTAAATTGTACTGTAAATCACTTGCGTATCTGCAGCGTTTCTGTGTGGAAAAAAATGTTGCGGATCAGCAGTAAATCCGCAACGTGTGCGCATACCCTAAAGGCCTGACAGTACTGGAAACTCATTTGCTGCAAAGCAAATTTTTGGAAAAAATTTAGTGCAGCTAGTGAATTCAAATTTCAAAAGGATGAATCATTTCTAATCACGACTACATGTTTGGAGTTTCAATATATAAATTACAATTATTAGTATTATGGAAATTATTATAAAACATATAAAAGTGCCAATTTTAATTTTTCTGCTTAAATGAGAATTACTATTTTCTAGACACGATTCTAACCATGAGATTGTGATGCCTTTGCCAATCTGTATATTTCTCAATTCATTGTTAATGCAGTACCATCAGTGACAGATGATGATACAGATGAAATTAAATGCCATTGGCATTGTGTTCATGAAATTGCAGTGTATACACACAGGTGTTCACAATTCATCCACTAAATTGACTTATTTACAGCTCGGAAATGTTAAAAATGCAGCCGGCAGCGTTTGATCTGTCTGTACAAATATGAGATATAGCATGGAAAAAAACAGACTTAAACAAATATGTGAACCAGCTAAAAATATTCTGCAATGCACATAGCTGAAAGTTATCTACTTTGGGTAATTGTTCAGGCATTAATTCCTTTCACCGGAATTGGAAAAGCAAGATTGATATACAATCATCCGCATTCCTGTCCATGCAGAAGTATTAATGTTTAGTATTTTATATTCTGCCAGCATATCTAATATATAATTGCCTAGAATACTACTTCCTGCAATTTGTGCCAACTTCCGTGGCTTTGTCCGGAGCTAATGTCCGGAGCTAATGTCCGGAGCTAATGTCCGGAGATTAATTGCCTAGAATACTACTTCCTGCAATTTGTGCCAACTTCCGTGGCTTTGTCCGGAGCTAATGTCCGGAGCTAATGTCCGGAGCTAATGTGCGGAGATAATGTCCGGAGCTAATGTCCGGAGCTAATGTCCGGAGCTAATGTCCGGAGATAAGTGACGTCAACAGTGTCCAGTGTCTGATTGGTTGCCGCCTGCTGCGAGCGACCAATCAGAAACGTGCCGTACTGTGACACACTCCGCCCGCCATTTTGGTGTGATTTTTGAATTTTTACCTCACAGCAAGTTTCTACTGCGTGGAGGCGGGCCCAGTGACGTTGCTCTTCAAGCTCCTGCCGAATTTCGTCAAAAAAATGATAATACCATTTACCAAAACTATATATATTTAGTTGTGAAGTGGTTCATGCAGAAGTATTAATGTTTAGTATTTTATATTCTGCCAGCATATCTAATATATAATTGCCTAGAATACTACTTCCTGCAATTTGTGCCAACTTCCGTGGCTTTGTCCGGAGCTAATGTCCGGAGCTAATGTCCGGAGCTAATGTCCGGAGATTAATTGCCTAGAATACTACTTCCTGCAATTTGTGCCAACTTCCGTGGCTTTGTCCGGAGCTAATGTCCGGAGCTAATGTCCGGAGCTAATGTGCGGAGATAATGTCCGGAGCTAATGTCCGGAGCTAATGTCCGGAGCTAATGTCCGGAGATAAGTGACGTCAACAGTGTCCAGTGTCTGATTGGTTGCCGCCTGCTGCGAGCGACCAATCAGAAACGTGCCGTACTGTGACACACTCCGCCCGCCATTTTGGTGTGATTTTTGAATTTTTACCTCACAGCAAGTTTCTACTGCGTGGAGGCGGGCCCAGTGACGTTGCTCTTCAAGCTCCTGCCGAATTTCGTCAAAAAAATGATAATACCATTTACCAAAACTATATATATTTAGTTGTGAAGTGGTTCAGTGACATTTTCACACCAATTTTGAACTTTTGTTTGGTGTTTTCTCCATATACTGCCTATTATTTTTGTTGTTTCTTACTATTATTTATTAATTGTATTATTCTTACATTTGAATAAATAAAGTATATATGGATTCTAGACTCCCAATTCTTTAGAATCGGGCTGCCATCTAGTTACTACATAATCAACAAAAATTCTTGGAAAAACATTATTAACTTATTTCTGATTTGATTTATCATCACATTTCTAGATAAGGACAATGTCTGATTACTTAGATTTGCATTATTAAAATGCCATCTGCTTGACAGCTCAAAAATATTGTCATGGAGCCAAATAATTTCATCTAGCACCAGAGCATCATGCTTATCTGTAAGGAGCAGAGATTTTAATATATCGACCCTTCAGGATATTCATCCTACTTAACCCCTTTACCCCCAAGGGTGGTTTGCACATTAATGACCGGGCCAATTTTTACAATTCTGACCACTGTCCCTTTATGAGGTTATAACTCTGGAACGCTTCAATGGATCCTGGTGATTCTGACATTGTTTTCTCGTGACATATTGTACTTCATGACAATGGTAAAAATTCTTTGATAGTACCTGCGTTTATTTGTGAAAAAAATGGAAATTTGGCAAAAATTATGAAAATTTCGCAATTTTCCAAATTTGAATTTTTATGCAATTAAATCACAGAGATATGTCACACAAAATACTTAATAAGTAACATTTCCCACATGTCTACTTTACATCAGCACAATTTTGGAACCAAAATTTTTTTTTGTTAGGGAGTTATAAGGGTTAAAAGTTGACCAGCAATTTCTCATTTCTACAACACCATTTTATTTTAGGGACCACATCTCATTTGAAGTCATTTTGAGGGGTCTATATGATAGAAAATACCAAGTGTGACACCATTCTAAAAACTACACCCCTCAAGGTGCTCAAAACCATATTCAAGAAGTTTATTAACCCTTCTGGTGCTTCACAGGAATTTTTTGAATGTTTAAATAAAAATGAACATTTAACTTTTTTTCACAAAAAATTTAATTCAGCTCCAATTTGTTTTATTTTACCAAGGGTAACAGGAGAAAATGGACCCCAAACATTGTTGTACAATTTGTCCTGAGTATGCCAATACCCCACATGTGAGGGTAAATCACTGTTTGGGCGCATGGCAGAGCTCGGAAGCGAAGGAGTGCCATTTGACTTTTCAATGCAAAATTGACTGGAATTGAGATGGGACGCCATGTTTCGTTTGGAGAGCCCCTGATGTGGCTAAACATTGAAACCCCCCACAAGTGACACCATTTTGGAAAGTAGACCCCCTAAGGAACTTATCTAGAGGTGTGGTGAGCACTTTGACCCACCAAGTGCTTCACAGAAGTTTATAATGTAGAACCGTAAAAGTAAAAAATCATATTTTTTCACAAAAATTATCTTTTCGCCCCCAATTTTTTATTTTCCCAAAGATAAGAGAAGAAATTGGACCCCAAAAGTTGTTGTACAATTTGTCCTGAGTACGCTGATAGCCCATATGTGGGGGTAAACCACTGTTTGGGCGGATGGGAGAGCTCGGAAGGGAAGGAGCGCCGTTTGACTTTTCAATGCAAAATTGACAGGAATTGAGATGGGACGCCATGTTGCGTTTGAAGAGCCACTGATGTGCCTAAACATTGAAACCCCCCACAAATGACACCATTTTGGAAAGTAGACCCCCTAAGGAACTTATCTAGAGGTGTGGTGAGCACTTTGACCCACCAAGTGCTTCACAGAAGTTTACAATGTAGAACCGTAAAAATAAAAAATCATATTTTTTCACAAAAATTATCTTTTTGCCCCCAATTTTTTATTTTCCCAAGGGTAAGAGAAGAAATTGGACCGCAAAAGTTGTTGTACAATTTGTCCTGAGTACGCTGATACCCCATATGTGGGGGTAAACCACTGTTTGGGCGGATGGGAGAGCTCGGAAGGGAAGGAGCGCCGTTTGACTTTTCAAAGCAAAATTGACAGGAATTGAGATGGGACGCCATGTTGCGTTTGAAGAGCCACTGATGTGCCTAAACATTGAAACCCCCCACAAATGACACCATTTTGGAAAGTAGACCCCCTAAGGAACTTATCTAGAGGTGTGGTGAGCACTTTGACCCACCAAGTGCTTCACAGAAGTTTATAATGCAGAGCCGTAAAAATAAAACAAAATTTTTTTCCCACAAAAATTATTTTTTTAGCCCCCAGTTTTGTATTTTCCTGAGGGTAACAGGAGAAATTGGACCCCAAAATTTGTTGCCCAATTTGTCCTGAGTGCGATGATACACCATATGTGGGGGGAACCACTGTTTGGGCACATGGGAGGGCTCAGAAGGGAAGGAGTGCCATTTGAATGCAGATTTAGATGGAATGGTCTGCAGGTGTCACATTGCGTTTGCAGAGCCCCTAATGTACCTAAACAGTAGAAACCCCCCACAAGTGACACCATTTTGGAAAGTAGACCCCCTTAGGAACTTATCTAGATGTGTGCTGAGCGCTTTGACCCACCAAGGGCTTCACAGAAGTTTATAATGGAGAGCCGTAAAAATAAAACAAAAAATTTTTCCCACAAAAATTATTTTTTAGCCCCCAGTTTTGTATTTTCCCGAGGGTAACAGGAGAAATTCGACCACACAATTTGTTGTCCAATTTGTCCTGAGTGCGCTGATACCCCATATGTGGGGGGGAACCACTGTTTGGGCGCATGGGAGGGCTCGGAAGGGAAGCAGCTCCATTTGGAATGAGGACTTAGATGGAATGGTCTGCAGGTGTCACATTGCATTTGCAGAGCCCCTAATGTACCTAAACAGTAGAAACCTCCCACAAATGACACCATTTTGGAAACTAGACCCCCTAAGGAACTCATCTAGATGTGTTGTGATAGCTTTGAACCCCCAAGTGTTTCACTACAGTTTGTAACGCAGAGCCGTGAAAATTAAAAAAAAAAATCTTTCCCCCCAAAATTATTTTTTAGCCCCCAGTTTTGTATTTTCCCGAGGGTAAGAGGAGAAATTCGACCCCAAAAATTGTTGTCCAATTTGTCCTGAGTACGCTGATACCCCGTATGTTGGGGGAAACCACCGTTTGAGCGCATGGCAGAGCTCGGAAGGGAAGGAGCGCCATTTGGAATGCAGACTTAGATGGAATGGTCTGCAGACGTCACATTGCGTTTGCAGAACCCCTAATGTACCTAAACAGTAGAAACCCCCCACAAGTGACCCCATATTGGAAACTAGACCCCCCAGGGAACTAATCTAGATGTCTTGTGAGAACTTTGAACCCCCAAGTGCTTCACTACAGTTTATAACGCAGAGCCGTGAAAATAAAAAATCTTTTTTTTTCCCACAAAAAATATGTTTTAGCCCCGAGTTTTGTATTTTCCCAAGGGTAACAGGAGAAATTGGACCCCAAAAGTTGTTGTCCTATTTGTCCTGAGTACGCTGATACCCCATATGTTGGGGTAAACCCCTGTTTGGGCACACGGGAGAGCTCGGAAGGGAAGAAGCACTGTTTTACTTTTTCAACGCAGAATTGGCTGGAATTGAGATCGGACGCCATGTCGCGTTTGGAGATCCCCTGATGTGCCTAAACAGTGGAAACCCCCCAATTATAACTGATACCCTAATCCAAACACATCCCTAACCCTAATCCCAACAGTAACCCTAACCACACCTCTAACCCTGACACACCCCTAACCCTAATCCCAACCCTATTCCCAACCGTAAATGTAATCTAAACCCTAACTGTAACTTTAGCCCCAACCCAAACTGTAGCCCTAGCCCTAACCCTAGCCCTAACCCTAATCCTAACCCTAGCCCTAACCCTAGCCCTAACCCTAACCCTAGCCCTAACCCTAGCCCTAACCCTAGCCCTAACCCTAGCCCTAGCCCTAACCCTAACCCTAGCCCTAACCCTAGCCCTAACCCTAGCCCTAACCCTAACCCTAGCCCTAACCCTAGCCCTAACCCTAACCCTAGCCCTAACCCTAGCCCTAGCCCTAACCCTAACCCTAGCCCTAACCCTAGCCCTAGCCCTAGCCCTAACCCTAGCCCTAACTCTAACCCTAGCCCTAATGGGAAAATGGAAATAAATACATTTTTTTAATTTTTCCCTAACTAAGGGGGTGATGAAGGGGGGTATGATTTACTTTTATAGCGGGTTTTTTAGCAGATTTTTATGATTGGCAGCCGTCACACACTGAAAGACGCTTTTTATTGCAAAAAATATTTTTTGCGTTACCACATTTTGAGAGCTATAATTTTTCTATATTTTGGTCCACAGAGTCATATGAGGTGTTAGGACTGGCGGAACGCACCAAGACAGGTGACAAAGATGCGTTCGCAGTCCGGGGTCCACCGTGCAGGTGAGAACCTGCTGCTAGCAATTTGCAGACTATATAGCGGTACACTAAAGTAAACACGCGTGGGTTAAACCTCACCCAGCGTGAGGAAAGCGATCCTGTTAATTCACAGGACCGCAATACCGCACTAGAGTGCGAGCAAGTGGCCAGCGGACTTAACCCCAGAAGGGATTGAAGCCCGATTAGGCCCTTGCTGGCACAACACCGCAACTGGGTGTGTAGAGAACCTTCAGAAATATAAGCGCACAAGTGCGCGAGCGATGCCGCACTAACGGACGCCACTAACCACCCAGACTTGGGTATGGAAAGCGCAAGGCAGGCGCACGGCGCCGTACTGGCAGGCACAGCTACAGGACGCTGTGATGTGTGTTTAGTGTAGTAGGCTAAGTCGGGCGCTAGATAGCAGCCGTACACCTTCCGCGAACAGACATTCAATAGGGAAGGGGTAACCAAGAACGACTTGCACTCACACATACACACATATCAATTGTAAGACAATACTAGCGCATGGCCGTGCGGTCATGCGCAGTTTATATAGCCGCAGCACAGGAAATGGCTATAGAACTTTTGCCCTTCTAGGACCTGCCAAGAGGACCAATGGAATGTGCCGCAGAGCCTGAGCACATGACCCTCGATCTCCAACGGGAGATCTTGCCCTGGGCATGCTCAGTGTGTGCAGATAAGGACTTAGTCCCAGAGAAGTCCGCTCGCTGCTGACCAGAATAGGCTTCAAAGGCAGAAGCTGGAGAAGCAGCAATAACTCTTCTCACAGAGTCAGACTGAGCGAGACGCTGGGATCGACGTCCCTGCTGAGCAGACTCCACTACGGCTGGAGGGGAATGGGAGACCGCAGCGGAGACGGATCGAGATTCCCCCTGTGCAGCAGAGGAAACTCGACTCCTAACATTACCCCCCCTCCTAGGGCCCCCCCCTCCTTGGGCCTCGCTACGCTCGAAGGCAGCAATGAGCTGTGGGGCCCGAATGTTTTCAGCAGGCTCCCAAGACCTGTCCTCTGGACCATAACCCTTCCAATCCACCAAATAAAACTTTTTGCCGCGTACCACCTTGCACCCCAAAATAGCGTTCACCTCGTAATCGTCCGTAGACGAACCCGATGTCCCGGCAGATGACTCGGAAAACCGGGACATGTATACGGGTTTCAAGAGGGACACATGAAAGGTGTCGGTGATACCCAAGCGTGGAGGAAGAGCCAGGCGGTAGACCACGGGATTAACCTGCTCGAGGACCTTGAATGGGCCCAAGTAGCGAGGAGCAAACTTAGTGGACTCAACTCGCAGCCTGATGTTACGGGCGGAGAGCCAAACCAAGTCGCCAGGAGCAAAGACCGGGGCAGGGCGCCGATGTGCATCGGCGGAGGACCTCATTCTCTCCTTCGAGGCCCGAATGGCATCCTGAGTGCGGTCCCAAATGTCCCGTGCCTCCACTGCCCAGTCTGCCACCCTGGAGTCAGCAGAGGACACGGGCATAGGCACAGGAACCCGCGGATGCTGGCCGTAATTAAGGAGGAAAGGAGTCTGACCGGTGGAATCGGCTACAGCGTTATTAAGGGCGAACTCTGCCCATGGTAATAAAGATGCCCAGTCATCCTGCCTGGCAGAAACAAAATGTCGCAGATATGTGACCAGAGTCTGATTGGCCCTCTCTACCAACCCATTCGTCTCGGGATGATATGCGGAAGAGAGATTTAACTCAATGCTGAGAAGACGACAAAGCTCTCTCCAGAACCGAGACGCAAACTGGGGACCCCGGTCACTGACAATTTTGTCTGGCATGCCGTGTAGGCGGAAGATGTGTCTTATGAACAACGCTGCCAAGGCCCGTGCAGAAGGTAACCGTGGGAGCGGCACCAAGTGCACCATTTTCGAGAAATGATCGGTAATTACCCAAATGACGGTACAGCCGCGAGACTTGGGCAAACCCACTACAAAGTCCATCCCGACCATCTCCCAGGGCCTGTCTGCCACCGGCAAGGGATAGAGTAACCCAGACGGCCGTTGTCGAGGAGACTTATTTTTGGCGCATGAGACACACGCCAGAACGTAATCCCTGACATCTCGCAGCATATGCGGCCACCAGTACGTCCTCGCCAGCAGCTCAGATGTCCTTTTAGTCCCAAAGTGTCCACCCACCCTGGAGGAATGAGCCCAAGAGAGAACCTCCGGTCGCAAATTTATGGGCACAAAAGTCTTGCCCGGAGGCACAGACTCAAGCGACACCGGAGCCACGGTTCTCAAGCTCTCAGAAGGAACAATAAGCCGAGGCTCTCCTTCCTCCTCCTCAGATGACACAACAGAGCGAGAAAGAGCATCAGCTCGAATGTTCTTCTCCCCAGCGACATAATGGAGGGTGAAGTGGAATCGGGAGAAGAATAAGGACCATCTGGCCTGGCGAGAATTTAGCCTCTGGGCTGTTTGCAAATATAGCAAATTTTTATGGTCTGTAAATACTTGAAAGGGAAAACGAGCCCCCTCCAAGAGATGTCTCCACTCAGAGAAAGCCAATTTCATCGCTAGCAACTCCCTGTCCCCGATGGAATAATTCCTCTCCGCTGGTGTGAAGGTCTTGGAGAAGAAAAAGCACGGATGCTTCCGACCTTGAGCATCCTTCTGGAAGAGGACTGCTCCAGCACCAACGGAAGAGGCATCCACCTCCATTATAAACGGCTTATCGACATCGGGACGATGTAGGATGGGAGCGCTAGCAAAATGAGACTTAGTAGAAGAAAAGGCCCTGGAGACCTCTTCAGACCACACTTTGGGATTTGCTCCCTTCTTGGTGAGGGCTACCAAGGGAGCTACCAAAGTTGAGAAATGGGGGATGAACTGGCGGTAATAATTAATGAACCCCATAAAGCGCTGCACCGCTTTAAGTGAATGGGGTTCTTGCCAGTCCATCACAGCCTGTAGTTTGGCAGGATCCATAGCCAATCCTTGGGCAGAGATGATATAGCCCAGGAAAGGTAAAGACTCCTGCTCAAACACACACTTCTCCAACTTTGCGTAAAGAGAGTTTGCCCGTAAGAGGTCGAAGACTCTGCCAACATCTCTCCGGTGGGAGTCAATATCTGGAGAGAAGATGAGAATATCATCCAGATAGACTACGACCGAGGTGGAAAGCATATCCCGGAAGATGTCGTTGACAAAGTCTTGGAAAACGGCTGGGGCATTACAGAGCCCGAAGGGCATCACCAGATACTCATAATGCCCATCTCTGGTGTTAAACGCCGTCTTCCATTCGTCCCCCTCACGAATGCGAATCAGGTTATAAGCTCCCCGCAGGTCTAATTTGGTAAATACCTTAGCTCCCCGTAGCCTATCAAAAAGCTCAGAAATCAGGGGCAGCGGGTACTTATTTTTAACGGTGATGGCGTTAAGACCCCTGTAGTCTATGCAAGGACGCAACTCTCCATTCTTCTTCTGTACGAAGAAGAACCCTGCCCCAGCTGGTGACACTGACTTCCTAATAAATCCTCTTGCCAAATTCTCCTGGATGTATTGGGACATAGCCTCCGTTTCCGGGAGAGAGAGGGGATAGACACGTCCCCGAGGAGGTTCTGCTCCAGGCAAGAGATCTATAGGACAGTCATAGGGACGGTGAGGCGGAAGGGTCTCCGCGGCTTTTTTGGAAAAGACGTCTGCATAAGACCAATAGTGTTTGGGGAGAGTAGAGAGGTCTGCGGGTATCTCAGTGGTGGAAACCTGAACGCACTCTTTCACACATCTGCCCTTACAGGATTCACTCCAACCCAATATCCTCCCAGAGGTCCACTCAATATGTGGGGAGTGGAAACGAAGCCAGGGCATTCCCAGCAGAATCTCATCCATTCCCTCGGGAAGGACAAGAAGGGAAATAGTCTCCTGGTGGGATGGGGACATGGCTAACGTGAAAGGGACAGTCTGATGTGTGATCTGTAATGGAAGTGTCGACCCATTCACCACTCTCACGGTTACTGGTTTGGCTAGCATAGCCAGAGGTATTGCGTGGCGCTGAGCAAAAGCAGAAGACATAAAATTTCCCTCTGCTCCTGAATCCACACAAAGCTCTACTGTAAGAGTGGATGTGCCTAACAGGATTGTCCCTTTAAAGGACAATTTTGAGGAAAATGCCGCGGTGTCCAGTGAACCTCCTCCAATGGACACTAGACGCGATCGTTTTCCCGACCGCCGTGGACATTTATTAGCGAAATGTCCCGGTTGCTGGCAATTTTTACATAGCACAGGTACTCGAGCGGTCTGAGACCTAGATCCCGCTCGAGAAACCTCCATGGCCTCATGGGAGTCGGACGCCATAACAGGAGATTCTAGAGGTTTGGCAAAGATGGGAGCCAGCCGAAACCTCTGCCTACACTGGGTCCGCTCCAACCTCCGCTCGTTAAAACGGAGATCGATGCGGGTAGCTATAGTAATAAGCTCCTCCAGTGTGGCGGGAATCTCCCTGGTGGCCAAGGCGTCCTTCACATGATCTGCCAGTCCTTTCCAGAACACCGGAATAAGGACTTTATCCGGCCATTCCAGCTCAGAAGCTAGAGTCCGGAATAGGATGGCAAACTGGCTGACCATGGACGAAGCCTGAGTAATTGCCAACAATTGGAGCGCGGTATCGTGGGTGACACGAGGTCCCAGAAAGACCTGCCTCAGAGCGTCCAGGAAGATAGGAGCACTCTGCACCACACGATCACCACGTTCCCAAAGCGGCGTTGCCCACTCCAACGCCCTGCCCGACAAGAGAGATATAATGAATCCCACTTTCGCCCGTTCCGTAGGAAAACGTGCAGCCAGCAGCTCGAGATGTATGGAGCACTGGCTCACGAATCCCCGACATGGCTTACTGTCACCAGCAAACTTGTCTGGAAGCGGGAGACGGGATAAGGTCGGAGCAGGGGTGGCAGCGGACAAACTGGCTGCAGCTGCACTTGCAGCCTGAACAGCGACAGCAGTAACGTCCACAGCTGAGGTTGTGCGCTCGAGAGCCGCCAACCTACCCTCCAGCTGCTGGATGTACTGCTGTAGACGCTGACCGTCTGCCATTTACTAGCCAGACCCTGGCGCTAGTATTATGTTAGGACTGGCGGAACGCACCAAGACAGGTGACAAAGATGCGTTCGCAGTCCGGGGTCCACCGTGCAGGTGAGAACCTGCTGCTAGCAATTTGCAGACTATATAGCGGTACACTAAAGTAAACACGCGTGGGTTAAACCTCACCCAGCGTGAGGAAAGCGATCCTGTTAATTCACAGGACCGCAATACCGCACTAGAGTGCGAGCAAATGGCCAGCGGACTTAACCCCAGAAGGGATTGAAGCCCGATTAGGCCCTTGCTGGCACAACACCGCAACTGGGTGTGTAGAGAACCTTCAGAAATATAAGCGCACAAGTGCGCGAGCGATGCCGCACTAACGGACGCCACTAACCACCCAGACTTGGGTATGGAAAGCGCAAGGCAGGCGCACGGCGCCGTACTGGCAGGCACAGCTACAGGACGCTGTGATGTGTGTTTAGTGTAGTAGGCTAAGTCGGGCGCTAGATAGCAGCCGTACACCTTCCGCGAACAGACATTCAATAGGGAAGGGGTAACCAAGAACGACTTGCACTCACACATACACACATATCAATTGTAAGACAATACTAGCGCATGGCCGTGCGGTCATGCGCAGTTTATATAGCCGCAGCACAGGAAATGGCTATAGAACTTTTGCCCTTCTAGGACCTGCCAAGAGGACCAATGGAATGTGCCGCAGAGCCTGAGCACATGACCCTCGATCTCCAACGGGAGATCTTGCCCAGGGCATGCTCAGTGTGTGCAGATAAGGACTTAGTCCCAGAGAAGTCCGCTCGCTGCTGACCAGAATAGGCTTCAAAGGCAGAAGCTGGAGAAGCAGCAATAACTCTTCTCACAGAGTCAGACTGAGCGAGACGCTGGGATCGACGTCCCTGCTGAGCAGACTCCACTGCGGCTGGAGGGGAATGGGAGACCGCAGCGGAGATGGATCGAGATTCCCCCTGTGCAGCAGAGGAAACTCGACTCCTAACATGAGGTTTTTTTTTTTTGCGGGACGAGTTGACGTTTTTATTGGTAACATTTTCGGGCACGTGACATTTTTTGATCGCTTTTTATTCCGATTTTTGTGAGGAAGAATGACCAAAAAACAGCTATTCATGAATTTCTTTTGGGGGAGGCGTTTATACCGTTCCGCGTTTGGTAAAATTGATAAAGCAGTTTTATTCTTCGGGTCAGTACGATTACAGCGACACCTCATTTATATCATTTTTTTATGTTTTTTGGCGCTTTTATACGATAAAAACTATTTTATAGAAAAAATAATTATTTTGGCATCGCTTTATTCTCAGGAGTATAACTTTTTTATTTTTTTGCTGATGATGCTGTATGGTGGCTCGTTTTTTGCGGGACAAGATGACGCTTTCAGCAGTACCATGGTTATTTATATCTGTCCTTTTGATCGCGTGTTATTCCACTTTTTGTTCGGCGGTATAATAATAAAGCGTTGTTTTTTTGCCTCGTTTTTTTTTTTTTCTTACGGTGTTTACTGAAGGGGTTAACTAGTGGGCCAGTTTTATAGGTCGGGCCGTTACGGATGCGGCGATACTAAATATGTGTACATTTATTGGTTTGTTTTTTTATTTAGATAAAGAAATGTATTTATGGGAATAATATATATATTTTTTTTTCATTATTTTGGAATATTTTTTTTTATTTTTTTTTACACATTTGAAATTTTTTTTTTTTACTTTTTTACTTTGTCCCAGGGGGGGACATCACAGATCAGTGATCTGACAGTTTGCACAGCACTCTGTCAGATCACTGATCTGACATGCAGCACTGCAGGCTTCACAGTGCCTGCTCTGAGCAGGCTCTGTGAAGCCACCTCCCTCCCTGCAGGACCCGGATCCGCGGCCATCTTGGATCCGGGGCTGGAGGGAGCAGGGAGGGAGGTGAGACCCTCGCAGCAACGCGATCACATCGCGTTGCTGCGGGGGGCTCAGGGAAGCCCGAAGGGAGCCCCCTCCCTGCGGGAAGCTTCCCTGTACCGCCGGCACATCGCGATCATCTTTGATCGCGGTGTGCCGGGGGTTAATGTGCCGGGGGCGGTCTGTGACCGCTCCTGGCACATAGTGCCGGATGTCAGCTGCGATAGGCAGTTGACACCCGGCCGCGATCGGCGGCGCTCCCCCCGTGAGCGCCGCCGATCGCGCTGGACGTACTATCCCGTCCATGGTCATAGGGGCCCACCCCACATGGACGGGATAGTACGTCCGATGTCAGAAAGGGGTTAAAACTTGAATTTATAGCAAATAGCATTACCAAGGGCCAATAACAATTAACAATAGGAACATTATTGTAGAATTCCCTTCCAATTTCCTGAATTCATTGGGAACTCATTTACTGCAGTGATGTTACTATATGGGATACATGCTCCCCTAAGGTCTATGGGGCTGATTTGTACCATAAGAGTAAAATGGCAGCCTGACAAGTTTACTAAAAAGCTGCATTCATCTGGATGTGGGCCAGTGGTCAGATCATAAGGGTATGTGTCCACGTTCAGGATTGCATCAGGATTTGCTCAGGATTTGACACAGGTAAAATCTGCACCAAATCTGCACCTGAGGTCACTGGCAGGTCACCTGCGTTTTTCATGCATTTTTGAGGCATTTTTTCATGCGGATTTGTGTGTGTTTTTGTAAGCTCAATAAAGATATACAAAAAAAAAGAATTGTGATTTCATTTCTTGTCCAACCTCTTCATTTACATACACCATTGAAGAATATACACACACAGCTAGATAGATAGATACGTTAGATGGATACAATAGATAGATACAATACATATCTATCGTATCTGTCTATCTATCGAATCTATTTATCATATCTATCTATGGATCTATCGCATTTATCTATGGTATCTATCGATATATCTATCTATTATCTACTGATATATCTATCTATAAATATATAGATATATTAACAGATAGATATATTGATAGATAATAGATAAATAGATAATAGATAGATACGATAGATTGATAGATAGATGGATAGATAGATAGATAGATAGATACGATAGATGGATACAATAGATAGATACGATAGATACATATCTATCATATCTATCTATTGTATCCATCTATTGTATCCATCATATCTATCTATCTATCTATCTATTGTATCTATCTATCGTATCTATCTATCTATTGTATCCATCTATCGTATCTATCTATCGATATATCTATCTATAAAAATATCTATCTATATATAGATATATCGATAGCTATATCGATAGATATATTGATAAATATATCTATCGATAGATAGATAATAGATAGATAATAGATTAATAGATAGATACGATAGATAGATAGATAGATAGATAGATAGATAGATAGATAGATAGATAGATAGATAATAGATAAACAGATGATTGATTGATATGATAGATAGATTGATGGATACGATAGATAGATATGATAGATGGATCACACAAGCGAGAAACTCGGACGAGTCTCACATCTTAATACCCGGCACTGCCACCGGCACTCGGGTGCGGAGCGTGCAGCTGCATGTATTTCTATGCAGCTGCAGCTCCACTCCCCAGTGCCGGTGCCATTGTCACGTATTAAGATGCGAGACTCGTCCGAGTTTCTCGCATGTGTGATCCCGGCCTTAAATAAAGACACACACATGAAATCTGCGTTAGGCCGGGGTCTCACTCACGAGAAACTCACACAAGTCTCTCGCTTCAATACCCGGCACTGCCACCGGCACTTGGGAGCAGAGCGTGCGGCTACATGTATTTCTATGCAGCTGAACGCTCTGGTCCCGAGTGCCCGCGGCAGTGCTGGGTATTCACACCGGCCTTAAACGCAATATGTTTAATTAAAAAAAAGAATTGAAAAAAAAGGCGTGGGCTCTCGCGCAATTTTCTGCACCAGAGGGGGAAAGCGGATGGCTGGGGGCCAATATTTTTAGCCTGGGAAGGGGGTAATACCCATGGCCCCTCTCTAGGCTATGACTATCAGCCTACAGCTGTCTGCGTAGCCTTTGCTGGCTATTAAATTAAGGGGACCCAAAAAAATGACGTGGGGTCCCCTATATTTTACAGCCAGAAAGGCTACGCAGACAGCTGTGGGCTGATATTCATAGCCTAGAGAGGGGCCATGGTTATTGGCCCCCCGACTACAAATACCAGCCCCCAGCCACCCAAGAAGTGGCGCATATGTAAGATGCGCCAATTCCGGCACTTAGCCCCTCTATTCCCACTCCCGTGTAGTCGTGGAATATGGGGTAATAAGTGGTTAATGTCACCTTGCTATTGTAAGGTGACATTAAGCCTGGTTAATAATGGAGAGGCGTCAATAAGACGCCTATCCATTACTAATCCTAGAGTAGTGAAAGGGTTAAAAAAAATAAAGATACAGCCAGAAAAAAGTATTTTAATATTCTTAATTTTACCATACTTACCATACTCGATTGCCTGCATAAAAAAGTAAAATAATAAACCAACCGTATACTTACTTTCCGCCGTAGTCCAATTAATAACGAATGCCCCACGACGATCTCCCCTATAGAACAGTGACATCGGGTGATGTCACCGCTCTATAGGCCCTCCAGTGACATCGGGTGATGTCACCGCTCTATAGGCCCTCCAGTGACACACTGACAGGAGAGAATGGCTCCTGCAGTGTATCAATGAGGTTACCTTAGTTCACAGTCTCACTTTATGGCAAATTTAAAGAATTTTCCCACACAGCAGTGCCACAAGTGAGACTAGGGACTATTTTCTCACAGGGGAGGAGGAATACATTGTGAGAAATACATTGTGGAAGGATACCTTCCATCATTGTATTCCTGGAGCCCCTGGAGAGCGGTCACATCAGCTGATGCTGCTGCTCTCCACAGGAGATCATCCTGGGACACTCATTTTAATTGGATATTTGCGGATCAGGGAGTATATTGTTTGTTTATTATTTTATTATTTGTTACAGGTGACACTGGCTTCGGGGATCAAGGTGACAAGGTGATGGTGAGTATGTACTCTATGTTTAATGTACTGTATATCTATATGTATCTATTGTATGTACTGTATGTATGTACTGTATGTATGTTATGAATGTTGCATGTTCTGTACATACAATATGTTGCATGTTGTATGTAGCATGTTGCATGTTGCATGTTGTATGTCGCATGTCATGTCACATGTTGCATGTCACATGTCACGTCACATGTCATATATCACATGTCATATGTTGCATGTTGTATGTTGCATGTAGCATGTCACATGTTGCATGTTGAATGTCGCATGTCATATGTCATATTTTGCATGTCATATGTCGCATGTTGCATGTCATATGTCATATGCTGCATGTCATATGTGGCATGTCACATGTCATATGTCGCATGTTGCATGTCATATGTCGCATGTTGTACGTTGCATGTCGCATGTCATATGTCATATGTTGCATGTTGCATGTCATATGTTGCATGTTGCATGTCACATGTCGCATGTCACATGTCGCATGTCACATGTCACATGTCATATGTCATATGTCATATGTCGCATGTTACATGTCATGTCGCATGTTGCATGTCATATGTCACATGTCATGTCGCATGTCTCATGTTGCATGTCATATATCATATGTCACATGTCATATGTCGCACGTTGCATGTCATATGTCGCATGTTGCATGTCATATGTCATATGCCGCATGTAGCATGTCATATGTCACATGTCGCATGTCATATGTTGCATGTCATATGTCGCATGTTGTATGTCGCATGTCACATGTCGCATGTCATGTCGCGTGTCATATGTTGCATGTTGTATGTCACACGTCATATGTCGCATGTTGCATGTCATATGTCACATGTTGCATGTCATATGTCACATGTCATATGTCGCATGTCATATGTTGCATGTTGTATGTCGCATGTTGCATGTCATATGTCACATGCCGCATGTCATTTGTTGCATGTCACATGTCATATGTTGCATGTCATGTCACATGCCGCATGTCATTTGTTGCATGTTGCATGTTACATGTCAAGTCATATGTCGCATGTTGCATGTCATATGTCATATGTCGCATGTTGCATATCGCATGTCATGTCACATGTCGCATGTCATATGTCACATGCCGCATGTCATTTGTTGCATGTTGCATGTCGCATGTCATAGGTCACATGTTGAATGTCGCATTTTGCATGTCATATGTTGCATGTCATATGTCGCATGTCATACAGTTGTGGCCAAAAGTATTGACACCCCTGCAATTCTGTCAGATAATACTCAGTTTCTTCCTGAAAATGATTGCAATCACAAATTCTTTGGTATTATTATCTTCATTTAATTTGTCTTAAATGAAAAAACACAAAAGAGAATGAAGCAAAAAGCAAAACATTGATCATTTCACACAAAACTCCAAAAATGGACCAGACAAAAGTATTGGCACCCTCAGCCTAATGCTAGGTTGCACAACCTTTAGCCAAAATAACTGCGACCAACAACTTCCAGTAACCATCAATGAGTTTCTTACAATGCTTTGTTGGAATTTTAGACCATTCTTCTTTGGCATACTGCTTCAGGTCCCTGATATTTGAAGCGTGCCTTATCCAAACTGCCATTTTTAGATCTCTCCACAGGTGTTCTATGGGATTCAGGTCTGGACTCATTGCTGGCCACATTAGAAGTCTCCAGTGCTTTCTCTCAAACCATTTTCTAGTGCTTTTTGAAGTGTGTTTTGGGTCATTGTCCTGCTGGAAGACCCATGACCTCTGAGAGAGACCCAGCTTTCTCACACTGGGCCCTACATTATGCTGCAAAATTTGTTGGTAGTCTTCAGACTTCATAATGCCATGCACACGGCCAAGCAGTCCAGTGCCAGAGGCAGCAAAGCTACCCCAAAACATCAGGGAACCTCCGCCATGTTTGACTGTAGGGACCGTGTTCTTTTCTTTGAATGCTTCTTTTTTTCTCCTGTAAACTCTATGTTGATGCCTTTGCCCAAAAAGCTCTACTTTTGTCTCATCTGACCAGAGACCATTCTTCCAAAACGTTTAGGCTTTTTCAGGTAAGTTTTGGCAAACTCCAGCCTGGCGTTTTTATGTCTTGGGGTAAGAAGTAGGGTCTTCCTGGGTCTCCTACAATACAGTCCCTTTTCATTCAGACGGCAACAGATAATACGGGTTGACACTGTTGTTTGGATGTTAGTCGAGGTTCTTTATCCAACATCCTCACAATCTTGCGTTGAAATCTCTTGTCAATTTTTCTTTTCTGTCCACATCTAGGTAGGTTAGCCACAGTGCCATGGGCTTTAAACTTCTTGATGACACTGTGCACGGTAGACGCAGGAACATTCAGGTCGTTGGAGATGGACTTGTAGCCTTGAGATTGCTCGTGCTTCCTCACAATTTGGTTTCTCAAGTCCACAGACAGTTCTTTGGTCTTCTTTCTTTTCTCCATGCTCAATGTGGTACACATAAGGACACAGGACAGCGGTTGAGTCGGCTTTAATCCATGTCAACTGGCTGCAAGTGTGATTTAGTTATTGTCAACACCTGTTAGGTGCCTCAGGTAAGTTACAGGTGCTGTTAATTACACAAATTAGAGAAGCATCACATGATTTTTCGAACAGTGCCAATACTTTTGTCCACCCCCTTTTTTATGTTTGGTGTGGAATTATATCCAATTTGGCTTTAGGACAATTCTTTTTGTGTTTTTTCATTTAAGACAAATTAAATGAAGATAATAATAACAAAGAATTTGTGTTTGCAATCATTTTCAGGAAGAAACTGAGTATTATCTGACAGAATTGCAGGGGTGTCAATACTTTTGGCCACAACTGTATGTCATATGTCTCATGTTGCATGTCGCATGTTGCGTGTCACATGTCACATGTCATATGTTGCATGTTGCATGTCACATGTTAGATGTCACATGTGGCATGTCGCATGTCATACGTTGCATTTTGCATGTCGCATGTTGTATGTCATATGTTGCATGTTGCATGTCACATGTTGCATGTCATATGACACATGTCATATGTCACATGTTGGATGTCACATGTCACATGTTGTATGTCATGTCATATGTCGCATGTCGCATGACATATGTCATATGTCACATGTTGCATGTCATATGTCGCATGCCGCATGTCATGTCACATGTCGCATGTTGCATGTCATATGCTGCATGTCACATGTCACATGTCATATGTCGCATGTTGCATGTCGCTTGTTGCATGTTATATGTTGCATGTCGCATGTCATATGTCATGTCACATGTTGCATGTCACATGTCGCATGTTGCATGTCATATGTTGCATGCCGCATGTCATATGTCATATGTTGCATGTTGCATGTCACATGTTGCATGTCATATGTCATGTTGCATGTTTCATGTCGCATGTAATATGTTGCATGTTGCATGTCATGTCACATGTTGCATGTTTCATGTTGCATGTAATATGTCGCATGTTGCATGTCATATGTCGCATGTTGCATGTCGCATGTCATACATCGCATGGTGTATGTTGTATGGTGTATGTTGCATGGTGTATGTTGTATGTTGTATGTTGTGTGTTGTATGTGCACACAGTCTAGACGAGTCCAGCTCTGCTACATCTGGATACCTGACATCCAGATGTAGCAGAGCCTGTAGATGATCGCCGGAGATAACTCTCCAGTTAACATCTACACTGCAGCGTTCTCACAATCAGCTGATCAGCTGTTTGTGAGAACCAGACCAGTGAACGGAGATAAGTCCCGGTCACGTGCACAGCAGTTCTCGTGATAAGATAAGTTATCGCGAGAACAGCAGTGGACGAGAGACTTACGGCGGCGGGACAGGTGAGCTGGCAGACATGCGTACTAAGCTGCGGGTTTGCAGTTTCTACGCATGTGACTAATCATTAGATGCGGTTTTACTGCATCTAATGATTGTGTATGGGAAATTTACGGTGCGGCGACGGAGCGTCGCCACACTGTAACCAGACAAGCTTTGTTCTGAAAAGACACGCCGCATGTCAGTTTACGCGGGTCTGGCACATGCGTGTTTTACCGCATAGTGGAGACGGGATTTCATGAAATCCCCTCCACTATGCTGTAACATTTGGACGCTCCGTGTTTGACGCCGCGGCTCTAAGCAGCGTCAAGCACGCAGCATTTCCTGAACGTGGAAACATACCCTAAGTGGTTATGTTGGTACTTCTAGTGCTCTATGACAGAGAGGACACATCTAGAGATACTAATAATGGTAAAAATAGATTTCGAATGGTGCTGCTGAGGGGACAGAGTATATGCACACACTATCAAAAAAAGAAAAAAATCCCTGCGGTAGGGATAATGTATAGGTACAATATATGAGATTAAACAATGAGAGGTATAATATAAAAGAGATGATGAGAGCAAGTGATAAATACAGTATATTTTAGACTATAAGACGCACTTTTTTCCCAACTAATTTTGGGGGAAAATGGGGGGGTGTCTTATAGTCGGAATATACTTACAAGTAGTGTGGCGGCAGCAGGAGTCGGGAGATTCTGCGGCGGTCCCGGTCCGACGTTGCAGGGCGACGATCACACTCTCTTACCAGGCCGGTGCAGCAGGTGTTCTGCGGGGGGCTCCGCTGGAATTTTGTGGAGGCCCCCGCACATCCATTGCTGCAATTCGGTGGCCTGCTGGAAAATGGCTGCCAGAGGCGGCGCATGTTCAGATTGAGATTCCACCTATCCAGTATTTTTCAATGTGTCCTTAAAAAATATTATGTGTCTGTGACTTTTTGATAAACTATCTAGGAAAAGTAAAAAGTCAAGTTGGCAATCCGGCTGCAATGCCAGAATTTTACTATATAAAGAAACCTTGTTGATAAAAGGAATAGCAGCTTCCTGATATTCATACATTTCCAGGAGCAATAACAGAGGAAGGACACAACATAGAGTTCTAAGTAAATGTGCTCAAGAGAAAACAATTATTTATTAAAACAAGCAAGTCATTTTTTTATCAGTTTACTAACATCAAATCTTGAAATCATGCAATTTTACACGGAACATTGAGTGTAATATTAGAATCATACTTTCTGGAACCACAAATCACAATAGGTGGTGTCAAACTTGACCTACTCATCCTGGACAATCACAAGCATGCCTAATAAACTCACCTATAGAAGTCAATGAGTCAGAAGTCAGAACCTGTCTATTGCTTGATGTGTTCTACGTGTCTACCGTACAGCATATCATAAAATGCTGTTAAAGGGAATCTGTCAGTGGAGTCAACCCTCCAAGGCCATCTATATGGGAACACAGGTTATAGGAAGCTGAATAAAATAATACATTGATGTCTGCAATCTGATGTCTTATTCCAGAGAAATCCACATTTTCTAATATGTAAATTAACTCTTCCAGACTATGGGCCGGACACTGATCTCCAGAGCTTATTTTATAGATTGTAAGCTTTGGAGTAGGGCCCTCACTCCTGTAACTGTTGAAATTAGAGTTTAGCAACTTTTACTTTTTTCGGATCGAGTCAGGTTTCGCAAAACCCGACTTTGTCAAAAGTCGGGTCGGGTGAAATCAGCCAATTATTGTCAGGGGCCGACTGAAGCACGAAACCCAATGCAAGTCAATGTGGAATCAAAGTCGGCAGTGAGTGGAGGACAGGAAAACACCTACAGTGCCCATTTTAATGCCAAAAACATCAATTCTTATTAATTAAGCTTGTCAATCTTAATTTACTTTATAATAATAGTTAGGCATTGAAAACTGGGGGTCATTTGGCTAATGTTGTGGGGGGGTAGGGCTGGCTCAAGATTTTCGTGGGCCCAGGAAACGCGGAATACGTCACGGCGGTGGAACAGGGAGAAGTAAGTATTTCAACTTTGCAGGTGCTGTGATCCTGAGCAAGCAGGGGGGGGCCCATTCGTTGGCACAGGCACAGTGCCCCTCATAGTACGGTGGTGTGTTTGACGGCGGGTGGCGCCTCCCACTGGCAGAGACACTTTTGCGTACTATGAGGGGCCCTGTGCCAGTGACGTCACCAACGAGTATTCCCCCCCACACCTGATGAAGGGACCTGCACTTTCATCTGCACCTTCATCTTTGTCCCCGTGTAAGGTGGTATTGTGTGCGGGAAAGGGAACCTGACTTTCAGCAGGGTCAGATTAAGGCTGTGTAGAGTTCAAGGGGAATGTAGTGGTCTGGGTCAATGTACCAACAGACTCATCTAGCAGTGGCTGGGCAATGGGCAGGATGAGGAGGAAACACAGATATAAGCCCAAAGAATAAAGTAGGCTAAATGAAGTTCAAAATTGGTAACAGGACTAAACAGGTGGCATTACTTTGTTCAGTGCAGGAAAACTGTAATGAGTGGCAGACACAGTTAGTAGGCCCAAATAATAAAGTAGGCTAAATGCAGTTCAAAATTGGTAACAGGACTAAACAGGAGGCATTGCTTTGCTCAGTGGAGGAAAACTGTAATGAGTGGCAGACAGTTAGTAGGCCCAAATAATAAAGTGGGCTAAATGTCTGCCAAAAAATTGTGCATAAGTAAACAGGCGACATTGCTTTGATCAGTGTCGGAAAATTGTAATGAGTAGCAGACTAAGTTAGTAGGCCCAAATAATAAAGTGGTCTAAATGTCAGCCAAAAAATTGTTCATAAATAAACAGGTGGCATAGCTAGGTACAGGGGTGGGCTCCTCTGCTGAGTAGCAGACAGTGGTAGTAGGTGCAAAGTATTGACTGGTCTAAATGGAGGCCAGGGCCCCTGTATATTTTAATTATCATCTATCATTTCAACAAATTTGAATTCGCAGTGCCATTGAAGGATTTAACAGCACAGACTACACAGTGGTGGAGCAGGGAGAGGTAAGTATTGCAAGTGGTAGAGCAGTGTTCAAGCTGGGGGGGAACACTCTCTCGTGGGCGGCGGTACTGGCACAGGGCCCCTCATATTACGACGGTATGCACCACCATCATCAGAGACACTTCATTGTACTATGAGGGACCCTGTGCCAGTGCCATCACCCAAGAGTGGGCCCACCCACCTGTCCAGGCAAACAGCACTTGCACGGGTGCTTGCGGCAGGTGGTGACCACGGCCCTGTGGGGGGAGTCAGCCCATTTAGGGAGGTATAAAAATGGCCTATGGTGGACATTCAGCGGCTGCAAATGGAGGAATTGGAGAAGTCAGTAAGAGGAGGTCAAAATCAAGACATTTTTCAGGCAAGCTATGTGTCAGCAGGGGAAGGTGGGGCAAAATAATTTGAAATCCATGATTGGGTCATTTTAATGAAGGTTAGATCATCAACATTCTGGGTAGCCAAATGTGTCCTTTTTTCGGTCAGTATTGAACCAGCAGCACTGAAGACTCTTTCTGATAGCACACTAGCAGCAGGGCAAGCAAGCTCCTGTAATGCATATTCTGCCAATTCAGGCCACGTGTCTATTTTAGATGCCCAGTAATCAAAGGGGAATGACCTGTGAGGGAGAACATCGATAAGGGAGGAAAAGTAGTTCATAACCATACAGGACAAATGCTGTCTCCTGTCACTTTGAATCGATGCAGCAGTACCTTTTATATTTGGAACTTTTTGAAGAGGAGGCAAAAGAGCTAGAGGCTGAGTCAGCAAGTAAAGCCAAAACTTTTTCCTGCTGCTCCGGCTTTAAAAGCTGTTTTCCTACTGCCAGATAAGGGAGCCTTCGAGGCCTTGTGTAGCCAGACGATGACGCTGGCTCAACACCTCCAGCCTTAGGTGCTATTGTGCTTTTGCCACTACCACCAGATGCACCACCATCACCATCAGTACCAGCTGGCAACCACCGCCCACGGGCTCTTCCACCAGACTTCCTCATGTTTTGGAAAATCTAACCAAAATAACAACCGTTATATGGTACTGTAAAACAAGGTAGAAGGTGTATATAAACTTGTTGAGAATTTAAATCTCCCATTTTTTTGGGAGACTGAACCAAAACTCAGGCCCTGTGCATAAAACAACACAATGTAAGTGGCAGAAAGTGGCTGGCTGATATACGACAAACTAACAGGACTGAAGTATATCCACTTTGTGAGAATTTGAATCTCCCTTTTTTGGGGGAGACTGAACCAAAACTCTGGCCCAGTGTATATAACAACACAATGTAAGTGGCAGAAAGTGGCTGTCTGATATACCACAAACTAACAGGACAGAAGTATATCCAATTTGTGACAATTTGAATCTCCCTTTTTTTGGGGGGAGACTGAACCAAAACTCAGGCCCAGTGTATAAAACAACACAATGTAAGTGGCAGAAAGTGGCTGGAAGATATATGAAAAAATACAAGGACTGTAGTACAATTTCAATCTCCCTACAATGATCCCAGGACAAGTATGGCAGCAATAAAAAGGACTGCTGCACACAAAAGTGTGGACAAAGAAACAAGATACAGGTCCTTCTCAAAAAATTAGCATATAGTGTTAAATTTCATTATTTACCATAATGTAATGATTACAATTAAACTTTCATATATTATAGATTCATTATCCACCAACTGAAATTTGTCAGGTCTTTTATTGTTTTAATACTGATGATTTTGGCATACAACTCCTGATAACCCAAAAAACCTGTCTCAATAAATTAGCATATCAAGAAAAGGTTCTCTAAACGACCTATTACTCTAATCTTCTGAATCAACTAATTAACTCTAAACACATGCAAAAGATACCTGAGGCTTTTATAAACTCCCTGCCTGGTTCATTACTCAAAACCCCCATCATGGGTAACTAGCGACCTGACAGATGTCAAGAAGGCCATCATTGACACCCTCAAGCAAGAGGGTAAGACCCAGAAAGAAATTTCTCAACAAATAGGCTGTTCCCAGAGTGCTGTATCAAGGCACCTCAATGGTAAGTCTGTTGGAAGGAAACAATGTGGCAGAAAACGCTGTACAACGAGAAGAGGAGACCGGACCCTGAGGAAGATTGTGGAGAAGGACCGATTCCAGACCTTGGGGAACCTGAGGAAGCAGTGGACTGAGTCTGGTGTGGAAACATCCAGAGCCACCGTGCACAGGCGTGTGCAGGAAATGGGCTACAGGTGCCGCATTCCCCAGGTAAAGCCACTTTTGAACCATAAACAGCGGCAGAGGCGCCTGACCTGTGCTACAGAGAAGCAGCACTGGACTGTTGCTAAGTGGTCCCAAGTACTTTTTTCTGATGAAAGCAAATTTTGCATGTCATTCGGAAATCAAGGTGCCAGAGTCTGGAGGAAGACTGGGGAGAAGGAAATGCCAAAATGCCTGAAGTCCAGTGTCAAGTACCCACAGTCAGTGATGGTGTGGGGTGCCATGTCAGCTGCTGGTGTTGGTCCACTGTGTTTCATCAAGGGCAGGGTCAATGCAGCTAGCTATCAGGAGATTTTGGAGCACTTCATGCTTCCATCGGCTGAAATGCTTTATGGAGATGAAGATTTCATTTTTCAGCATGACCTGGCACCTGCTCACAGTGCCAAAACCACTGGTAAATGGTTTACTGACCATGGTATTACTGTGCTCAATTGGCCTGCCAACTCTCCTGACCTGAACCCCATAGAGAATCTGTGGGATATTGTGAAGAGAAAGTTGAGAGACGCAAGACCCAACACTCTGGATGAGCTTAAGGCCACTATTGAAGCATCCTGGGCCTCCATAACATCTCAGCAGTGTCACAGGCTGATTGCCTCCATGCCACGCCGCATTGAAGCAGTCATTTCTGCCAAAGGATTCCCGACCAAGTATTGAGTGCATAACTGAACATTATTATTTGTTGGTTTTTTTGTTTGTTATTAAAAAACACTTTTATTTGATTGGATGGGTGAAATATGCTAATTTATTGAGACAGGTTTTTTGGGTAATCATTACATTATGGTAAATAATGAAATTTAACACTATATGCTAATTTTTTGAGAAGGACCTGTAACTGTGCAGAAAGGAGCAACAGGATTTTTGCTTTTAAAAAAGCAGTTGGTTTGCACAGTGGCGTGCAAACAGCAATGCAGCTATCAGGGAACCTTAGAAGGCAGCCTAATAAGCTACAGAGCTGATGCACAAAAATATAGCCTCCATTGTCCCTGCAAAAAAATGGTGGTGTTGGACAGTGGAAATCGCTACAGCACAAGCAGTTTGGGGGTTAATCTTCCCTCCCTAACTATATCCCTTCTTCTGATGAAGCTGCAGCAACCTCTCCCTATGCTAAGATCGGCAGAAGTAAGATGGCGGTCGGCGTGCACACCCCTTTATAGCCCCTGTGACACCGCAAAAAGCAAGCCAATCACTGTCATGCCCTTCTCTAAGATGGTGGGGACCGAGACCTATGTCATCACACTGCCCACACTCTGCGTCCTCCTTCATTGGCTGAAAAATGGCGCTGAAAGCATCAAATGAAACGTGACTTTTGCACGCAGATCGGCGACCTCATGGCCGATCCCACACTAGGATCAGGTCAGGTTTCATGAAACCCGACTTTGCCGAGAGTCGGCGATTTTTGAATTTGTCCGATCCGTTTCGCTCAACCCTAGTTGAAATATGTGTTACTTTGTGTTGTTTTTATGGTCTGTACATGTCCCTGCTATATTGTAAAGTTGTCATGATTCTGTTGTCTGATAACCCTGTCCCTGACATTACGGGCACCCTAGCTATCCCTGCTCCCCAGGTGACTTCTGATGGTAAATATGCTGGGACCATGTACCTTGCTGTACTCCTGAATCAGCCTTCATCATTCCCTTCCCCTTCCCCTTTATTTTTTTTAAATAAAAAGAGGTGTTACCAATGTGATGTGTAATGGCCGCTTTCTGCACTCCTAATCTCACTGTAGAGCTGTGTGTGATTATACCTGACACATCGGTAGGTTCCTCGTGTTTTCGGCGTCCATCTCACAGGCAGACAGAATGCAATATTGTTGCAATACAGCAGAGCTGTGAGAGCTGCAGCTTCTACAGTGTTTCTTATTGAAGTTCAGTTCTATGTTTCTGTCTGGATTACAGGCCTTGCACTGGTAAAGCTCCTTTCATTTATAATAAGCTCTTGAAACAAATTCTCTTGCAGATCAGTGTCCGGTCCATGGCCTGGAACAGCTCATTTACATATAAGAAAAAAATGGATATCTCTGGAATGAGAGATCAGATTGCAGATATCAAGGTATCATTTTATTCAGCTTCCTATGACCTTCATGCACATATAGATGGCTTAGGAAGGTTAATGAGTATAACCTGCTGATTGATTCCCAGTAACAGAAGATCAGATATAATTATGTGCAGAAAATATACACTACAATCAGACAATATAAACAAGTTAGAGTAAAAGAATATGTCATTATATGATTTTAACTATTAAAAATACTGTAGATATATACTTTTAAGGGTTTGAAGAATAGGTGATTTGTGCCTGTATATGTGTGACTCATGGACAGTTACTGTTGAAGATAGCTCACAAGGATGTTTAAAGACTCAATGACGCTCCTTCAGGACACTAATGTCAAAGTGGAGCCTGCTTAGCAGAGACATCGGTCCCAGCATCTGGCTCAGGCAAATACTGTGCGCTTGCTTCCTGCTGCCCTTCCACGTCCAGCCATTGTAACCAGCACTGATCAGCGGCGAGCAGACGCTCCTGGGACTGAGTCCTGCTTTTCCTCTACTGAGCATGCCCAAGGGACGACCTCTCATTGGAGGTTGAGGGTCACATGCTTAGGTCCTGTAGCAGCCCCTATTGGAACACTAAGAAGGTCTTGGAGAGCTTCCGCTATAAAAGGTTTGCATGGCCGCACGGTCATGCACTAGTATAAATCAGTAATTGTGTGTGTGTGGATGTATGCCTGTTCTGGTGAAAGCTCTGAATCATTCCCATCCTTAGAGTTGTTTGCGAATGTTGGAGCTGTCTAGCACCAGATAGTGCCATCCAGCACCAGGAACAATCTATACTGCGTCTAACCTGCCGTGACCGCCAGTGCTGTGCTATATACACTCTGTGCGGCTATCTCTGGTTTCTCCTGACAATCCGTCAATGTAGGGTGGGAACTCCCGCTTGATCCCAGCATCTGACTCAGCACGTCCTCAGGCGCGGGCTCAAAAGCCACCAAGGGTCAGAGAGGGATCAATCACAAGCATAGTGGGGGTGAATTGCAGGGATCCCACTAGTATCCATTTGCTGCACCCTGTGACTGCTAACAGGTCACAGCGTTACCTTTATTCCCTGCGACTCTGAAGCAACAGAGTTCGCTTCTATACAGACCGAGTGACGGAACCCGTGTCTATTCTGGCATAGTACCGCCATATAGTGCCGCCATTACCTAGCACCAGGTTCCACTCCTGCACGGTGGACTCCGAGCTGCGAACGCACCTTTATTATCATTTTACTCGGTGCGTTCCGCCAGCCCTAACAATGTATGAATGTAGTATAAGATCAGGGTGAAAATAATTTTTGTATTTTATAAAAAAGAATTTATAGAATTGTTTTTATAAAATGTTTTTATAAAATGACATGTATGATACAGCAGTTATGTGTTTGGGGTTTTCTCACATTTAGTTTATTTTATGATATTTTCTCATATCTACAAGGATTAGAACCCAACAGAATCACTCCACAGCGTTATCTGCTATCACCACAATTACTTGGCACTGTTTCTATGAACACTAGATTTTTCATATTTTATATGATATTTCTATTTCTAAGTATGTGGGGATTATGTTCAATTTCAAATTCTGTCGTTTTTTAACAGTCCAATGAAATGCATAGCTAAAGCCCACATCTTGCTATGGCTGGTCTGTTAGCTGCCTCGGGGAAATCTTTAAAACTCCAGCAGATGTTTTTCAGTTACAATGTAATAAATGACTTTAACATACATATGGGGTAACATCTGTAGCTTACTCCACTGTTCAGCATTCATTATTCTGAAGCATCGATGGTCAGCTACACATTTTTATTTCTAGCAAGTTAGTGCTGGTACAATGCTAAACAGGAAGTAGAGATATACAGATCTCTATATGAATGCATGCCACTTGTTTTCAAAACCTCTTTTTAAAATGTTTCCTCAGTGGTGGTGAACAATTCCAGGTGACATCTGACATAGTTACATAAGACAACTCTCACCTAGCAGAGAACTTCAGCAGCTGGACCCCCGCAATCATTCATTTATCATATACCGTTGAAACCAGACGTTTACATATACTATATAAAAAGACACACATGCATGTTTTTCTCAATATCTGACATGAAATCAGAATAAACCTTTCCCGTTTTAGGTCAAATAGGATTGCCATAATTATTATTTGCCAAATTCCAGAATAATGATAGTGAGAGAATATGTTAAAGGGACACTGTCACCTGAATTTGGAGGGAACAATCTTCAGCCGTAGTACAATCTTGCCTTGCGCAGGCATGTACTATGGAGGACAGAGAATGAACTTCAATCCAATATTGCAGCCAGCATGCAGCCAGCATGCGAGGAAAGGGTGAATCAAACATCCAAAAACCCCGCCTCCATGGCTGAAGATTGTTCCCACCAAATTCAGGTGACAGTGTCCCTTTAAGGCATTTTTCTTACTGCAAAGTCAAAGGTTTACATACACTAAGATTACTATGCCTTTAAACAATTCTGGACTGCCCATATGATGATGTGATGTGTTTGGAAGCTTCTGTTTTTTTGGCAACATCTGAGTTAGAGACACACCTGTAGATGTATTTTAATGCACACCTGAAGCACACTGCTTCTTTGTGCAGCATCAAGGGAAAGTGTAAAGAAATCAGCCAAGATATCAGAAAGACAATTGTGGACTTGCAAAAGTCTGGCTCATCCTTGTGTACAATTTCAAGATACCTGAAGGTGCCTCGTTCATCTGTACAAACAATTATACGCGAGTAGAAACTACATTTTGCTATTCTGTGTTCCAGAGATGATTGTGCTTTGGTCCGACATGTGCATATCAACCCAACGACAAAAGCAAAAGACCTTTCGTCTATTTCAAGCGTTTATTTCTGTTAATATTGATGATTATGGCTTACAGCCAATGAAAACCCAAAAGTCATTATTTCAGTAAATTAGAATACTTTATAACACCAGCTTGAAAAAGGATTTTAAAATCTGAAATGTTGCATCAATTACTGCATCAATGCGGCGTGGCATGGAGGCGATCAGTCTGTGGCACTGCTGAGGTTTTATGGAAGCCCAGGTTGCTTTGATAGCAGTCTTCAGCTCGTCTGCATTGTTGGGTCTAGTGTCTCTCCTCTTACTCTATGGGGTTAAGTTCAGGAGAGTTTGCTGGCCAATCAAGCACAGTGATACTGTTGTCTTTAAACCAGGTATTGGTACTTTTTTTGCAGTTTGGACAGGTGCCAAGTCCTATCTCCCAGATAGTGGTGGACCGAGTCATGTCATTAATAGTTCTCACCTGTATTCATAGCTGCGGGTGTGACACACGCCCCAATGCGCATTTCACGTTGGCTTCTTCAGGGGACCAAGATGATCAGCACTATCTGGGAGAGTACTGGTCACTGACTTAATAATGCCTATATTACATCCTGTTTCCCTAATGTGGTGATCAGAGTCTGCCATGTTGATTTGTCTTTCTTTATAAACATATGAACTGGCACTTAATGTCTATATATTATGTAATGTGAACGTCCTTCTATCTGTGTTCGTGTCTGTGGAGTGACACCACTTTTTGGTGCACGTTTGACCCTACTTGACCAGCTCTGTGAATGACTAATCTGCTGTCATACATGTATTGTACTATACATTTTGAATTGTCATTAAAAATATACCTTTTAGAATATTTTGCAGTGGTTTGTATACTCCATGTGTTTTTGTTTCAATGGATACTGGACTTTATCTGCCTCATTACCAGGGAATGAAGTCTTGTGTCCCTGTGTAGTTCCTCCCATTTTGACTATCCCAACTATTAACGCTGTCTATCCCTACTAACTACCTGTTGCTGGGCAGAATACATCTTCATCACATGAAAATGCAAATTACTAAACAGGCAATACAGTAAACATGCAAAACAACAAAATGCATTATTTCAGCACAGATTCTTCAAGGGGTGTGCACAGTATCTCCACCTCCTTACATTAATATATATTTTTCTTGGATTTAATATTTATAGTTATGTCCAGAAAATTGGGGACAGTGACCGAATCTTTGAGATTTCGGCTCTGTGTGCCACTATTTTGTATTTAAAATTAAACTAGTGCGATGCAATTGAAGTGTAGACGTTCAGGTTTGTAGAAAAAAAATATCCTGTGAATGTTTAGGAATTGCAACTAGTGATGGGCGAACGCTTGGATGTTCGGGTCCGGCTGGTTTGGCAATACATTTTAAAAAAGCTTGGTTCTGTTACCAGAGCGTTACTTGAACTTGGGCCCAGACCCCATTCAAATGAATGGAGGAGAACATCTGGCATTTCCTACACTGTAATCTGTGTGATAGCGTTGGAAACAGCGTCCCTGACCTGCGGTAACATTACATGTTACCGCTGGTCACAGCACATTGATTCCCAATGTTTAAAATGAATGACAGCATGTGAGCCAGCCCAGCAGCTGGGACAGGTAGTGAAAAAAGTTACTGCCAGTGAGGTGTCGGCTGACTGGAGTACTACTACTCTCCTCAGCGTTCCCCTGCTCTCGGTGATGGGAGCGAAAGCAGGCAACACTGATGAGAGTAGTATTGTCATCAGCCAACGGCTGTTCATTATAATAAAGATGTCAGTGTGATATAGTGCAGTCAGTGCGTTTGTATTTACTGTACAATCTATTTATTGAATAATTTATAAAAAGATAAAAACATTGTGGGGTCCCCCGTAATTTTCATAACCAGCTGAGGGAAAACCGGTGGATGGGGGTGATGATAGTATTCTGGGTATGAGCCAATATCCATAAATGCTTTTAATATCAGCTCACAGCTGTTTGATTAGACTTTACTGGTTATTATAGGGAAGACCCCCCAAAAATTACATGGGATCCCCCTATATTCAATAACCAGCAAAGACTAAACAGGCAGCTGTAGGCTTATAGTAATAGCCTAGGAAATAGCCATGGACATTGTCCTCCTCCTAGACTAAAAACATCAGCTCTCAGCCACCTCAAAAATGGCGCATCCATAAGATGTGACAATTTTGGCTCTTAGCCTCCGCTCTTCCCACTTGCCCTGGTGCGATGGCAAGTAGTGTAATAAGTTTGAGGTTAATGTCAGCTGTTTTTTGACTGCTGACACCAAGCCCAGGGGTTAATTATGGAGAGGTGTCTATAAGACGCCCCCATTACTGACCTCATAGTCATATTGTAATAAAGACACTGCCAGAGTAAAGTGATTTGTTTGAAATAAAACTCCCTGACCCTCTTTTACCAATTTATTTACAAAAATTAAAAATAACAAACACCATATTCCTCACCTGTCCGGTGATAATCTATATGTCCCACGAAGAGCCAAACTGCCAACTCAGCGACATCTGGATTGCGTGGCATAACGCAACTGTTCAGCCATGAATCCAGGAGACTGAGCTGAGTTCTCAGGCTCAGCTCAGTGTCTACTGGATTCATGGCTGAGCAGTCGCATCACGCCACTGCTCAACCATGCAATCCAGATGTAACAGAGTTGGAGCGCATTGTGGAATTTATGGATTTTCGTTGGACAGGTGAGGAATATGATGTTTTTTATTTTTAATTGTTGTAAATAAATAAATTGGTAAAAGGGTCACTTAGTTTTATTTCAAATAAAAATTCTGGCTGTGCCTTTATTACAATATGGCTAAGGCATTCACAATGGGGGTGTCTTTTGGATGCCTCTCCATTATTAATCCCTTGGCTTGATTTGGTTTATACATTTCTACTCTTCCCTATATGCCTTTGTTCCTTTAGTGAGTGTTTTTTATGTTAGTTGCTTTTTGCTATCCCTGTCTGTCTTACATGTTTCTACACTAGCATTTCTTTCCCATGCCTCCTGGGTGAGAGTGAGGGGACAGCTTATGATTTAACAAGAGAACAGTAAGGCTGGTGGCCCAAATCTCCTCACCTTTACAGGTACTTTTGGGAGCATGAATATTAGGGTCCCAGCCCTAGGAACAGTGCTGCTCCCCTTTCCCTATTTACGTACAGTCACATAGTGATATTTTCACTGGCCCCAGATTTTTAGATCTTGACATGGACCTTGTTGTTATCCGTGTGAGACAGCTGCAGGGTCTGTCTTTTGAGCTCTCAAACCTACGGTCTAAGGTTTCTTCTTAACAGACAACTGAACTGGCACTCTCATATAGGTTTTCTGAGGGTCAGGATAAATTTTCTGAATTCCAGGAAGCCTGTAAGCTTTATCTCAGGCTTCGTCTGTGGTCTGCTGGGAGTGAGGTACAGAGGGTGGGGATTGTTGTCTCCCTCTTTCAAGGAAATCCTCAATTCTGAGTGTGATGATGACACAGAATTTAAACTTAATTATCCAGATGTTTATTTTCAGTAAGCCAGGAGGCACAGACTGTTATCTATATGATGACTTTTGAATTGATGTGCTTGTTCTTTGGTTGGTCAAGAAAACACAGACTTGTAATATTGACTTTTAAGTTGACGTTTGTTGTAGCATATTGTGTTGTTATCTGGAGACAGAGACGCAGGGTAATTGAATGATAGATGTTTGTTAATATGTTGATTGCACATTGTACTGGCCACCTAGTTTGTTGACCTGTAAAATAGAGGACAAACTATTCATATTGATTAAATACTCAAACAATGCAAGTTAATTTCATCACAGCTTCCTCTTGGCTTTAAGGACAACAGTTGTGAACTATGAGTGGGATATGCCTCTGTAACAGGTTTTCCAAATAAAACAGAGATCCAAAGATCCAGAGACTCTTTACAAAAACCAGTCAGAAGAACTACAGGACAGCAGCCAGGACATCATGGCTGCATCATCAGGGACACAGGTTTGACATTCTACAGGATGCCAGCTTAGGGAACCATGGCCCCGGCTGTAAGAATACAGATTTGCTTCATTGGCCATCACTTAACCCATGGATATGTTTGTAGAAGCCAGGATTTGGACCCACTGGTCACCTGAGCCCCATGGATATGTTTGGGAAAGTCAGGGTTGGGGCTCACGGTCATATGGCTCCATGAAGATATTCAGAGAAGCCAAGTTGTGACCATCCGGTCACTTGTCCTTTTTATCTCAATGGACGGTCAGCTTCCTAAGCTTGTTATTATTTTCTCTCTGTCCGTGCCATGGGTAGTGTTAGTCAGCCCTGGAGGCTCTGAAGCCACAGATGCTTTAATCTTTGTCCCAGCGAGTCAGCAGAAGGATGAGACTCTGTAATTTTGCACTATCTTGGGTATTTTGCTGGGACTGTTCAATGTTTTATTTGCCTGTTTTGTGGTTCAATTTAGTATTGTCACTGTTTTACCCTCACCCTGTGTTGTTTGAGTAGTATTATGCCCATGGTAAAAGTAGAGTAGGCATTCGGTGGTATAAGTCCTTGTCCACGCAGTTTTGGGCTAGCGCACTAGAGATGCAGGGGACTGGTGTTTGTGGATGGCTCCACAACCAAGGAGACATATAGACAGACCCAGCAGACCACAGGTGAGGCACACTCAACAGGTTTTGGATGCCACTATGTCCCATCCCACCAGCTCTGCCTTGGGAAGAGGACCAGAGTGGACGCATAACCACCACAAGAAACAAGCTGGCATCCCATAGAATGTCAAATCTGTGTCCCTCGTGATGGAGCCATGCCCTGACTGCTGTACTGTGTTCCTGGCAGTGATTTTGTAAAAAGTTTCTAGTTTTTTCAATCTCTGTATCTTTGGAAAATCTGTTACAGAGGGATGTCCCACTTATATAGTTCACAACTGTTATCCTTCAAGCCATCATCCAGAGGTCAAGAGGAAGGTGTGATAGAATTAACTTGCATTGTTTGAGTATTTAATTAGTTTACATAATTTGCCTTTCTCTGCTTTGCGGGTCAACAAATTAGCTGGTTTGGACAATGTGTAATCAACATATTAAGAAACATCTAGGATAACAACACATCCAGGATAACAAAACAATATGTTACAACCAACGTTAACTTAAAAGTCAATATTACAGGCTTACACAAACAAAAGACTGTTTTCCTGACCAACCAAAGAACAAAAACATAAACTCAAAAGTCAACATATAGATACCAGTCTATGCTTTTTGGCTTATTGAAAATAGACATCTGGATAATTAGGGTTAGATGCTGTTAGGGTTGGCGGAATATATTTATTAGTAGAAGTTGGTGTGTTCGCAACCCGGGATCCACCGTGCAGGAAAGCACCTGCTGCTAGATATGGCGGTACAAGAAGCAGTATAAACAGACTCTGTTATTTCACAGAGTCTGTTAGCAAAGATAACGCTGTGCCCTGTTTGGCTCACAGAGGAACACAGCTACTTAGTAGAGCAGATGGTGGTCATGCAGTCAAATGCAAACATGAAACTCCTCGCCGGAGGTGCCAGCATTCTAGGGGCTTATTTCAGCCGGGTCCCTGAATACACACACACAAAACTCCTCGCCGGAGGTGCCAGCATTCTAGGGGCTTATTTCAGCCGGGTCCCTGACTGCATACAAACATGACCACACTGGCACTGAGCCCATACATAAATTGATACTAGCGCATGGCCGTGCGGCCATGCGAACCTTATATAGCTGCAGCATGTACAGGACCTTTCTAGAAAGACCAATGAGAGGCTGCCACAGAGCCTGAGGAACTTCAGGACCTTCCTGGAGAACCAATGGGTCTTGCTGCAGTATTTGAGCATGTGACCCCCGATCTCCAATGAGAGATCTTACCCTGGGCATGCTCAGAAGTGGAAAAGCAGGACTTAGTCCCAAAAGCATCTGCTCGCCGCTGCCCAACACTGGCTTCAATGGCAGAAGCTGGAAAAGCAGCAGTAACCCTTTGCACAGAGTCAGACTGAGCGAGATGCTGGGACCGACGTCTCTGCTGAGCAGGCTCCACTGTGGCAGGAGAAGAATGGGAGACCGCAGCGGAGATGGCCCAAGATTTCCCCTGTGCAGGGGTGGGAACTCGACCCCTAACAGATGCTCTGTCATCGCATTGGGCCTTCTCACTCCCATCAATTCATTGTCACATCAGTCGGTGGATGAATTTTTCACAGCTCTTGGCCTCGTTTATGATGACCCGAACTGGGTCTCCCTCGCGGAATCTAAACTACGTAAGATCCAGCAGGGAGACCCACCGGCAGAGAAATTTTGTTCTGAATTCCATAGATGGGCCATTGATATCTCGTGGAATGATCCTGCTTTTAGGAGTCAGTTTTGTCAGGGCCTGTCTGAAGTGTTAAAAGATACATTGGCGTTGAACTAGCTTAGTTAGAATAAACATCAGTGAGATTATGAACTCAGCTCAGCTTAGTGACTTCACCACTTGGTGCTGTAGCTCAGTTCTCAGGCTCAGCTCAGTATCTCCTGCACTCACAGCTGAGTGATCGCATCATGCCATCATTTAGCCAAGCAATCCAGATGTAGCATAGTTGAATCGTATTGTGGGACATATAGATTATCATCGGACAGGTGTGGAGTGTTTTTTTATTTTTATTTTTACAGTTTATTAATGAGGATGTTTTTTTACACGCCTCTCCATTACTAACCTGTGGTCTTGATGTCAGTTGACATTACAAAGCTGACATCAACCCCACAAATATTGCCTCACTTGCCATCGCACCAGAGCAAGTGGGAAGAGCTTGCCAAAGCTCCAGAATTTCTGGGACAGATGCAGACTGCTATTTCTAGGCTGGGGAGGGCCAATATCCATGACTTCTTCCCAGCCTGAGAACCCCAGCTGTGTGTTTTAGCTGGGCTGGTTGTCAAAAATAATTTACCGTAATTTAAATAATTTAAAAAAACAGGGCAGGGACCCCTCTAATTTTGATAATTAGCCAAGATAACGCTGACAGCCTAGAGTTGCAACCATCAGCTGTCAGTTTTGCCGTGCTGGTTAGCAAAAATACCCGCGCCTTCACACCATTTTTTAAATTTAATTTAAGTATTTATTTCTTGCCCAGGGGCCAAGTGATGAATACACTGATATCAGCTGTCACTGATATCAGCGAGACCGGGCATACGATTATGAGAGTACTACTCTCATCAGCACCTGTGACTGGCAGTATCCATTTTACTGCTGGTCACAGTTGCTGGCTCACTGGTGATTGACTCCGCTATTGCAGAATATTCAACTTCTTTGCTTTAGAATACTCTTGGGTTGCTTTTTCAGTATGTTTTGGGTCATTGTCCATTTGTACTGTGAAGCAATGTCCAATCAACCTTGCTATATTTGGTTGAATCTGAGCAGAAAATATAGCCCTGAACACTTCAGAATTCATCTAGCTGCTTCTGTCTTCAGTCACATCATCAATAACCACTAGTGACACAATGCCACTGAAAGCCATTCATGCCCATGCCATCACACTGCCTCCATTATGTTTTACAGAGGATGCGGTGTAATTTCAATCATGAACCTGTCTAATCCTTCTCTATACTTTCTTATTCCTATCATTCTGGTGCAAGTTGAACTTAGTTTCATCTGTCCAAAGAATACTTCTCCAAAACTGTCTTCTTTAGATGTTCTTTGGCAAAGTCTAATCTGGCCTTTCTATTTTTAAGGCTGATTAGTGGCTTGCACCTTATGGTGAACCCTGTATTTTCTCTCATGAAGTCCTCTTTTTATGGTAGGTTTAAATACTACTTACTGGACAGTGTTCTTCAGATGCGTGGATGTTATGAAGAGGTTTTTCTTCTCTTTAGAAAGGATTCCATGATCATATACCACTGTGTCTTCCGTGGATGTCCAGGCCTTTTAGAGTTCCCAAGCTCACTAGTGCACGTTTATTGCAGAATTCACCAAACTGTTCATTTGGCCATTCCTAACATTTCTGCTATAGCTCTGATATATTTCTTCTTTTTATTTAGCCTCATAATGGTATGTTTCTTTTCCATTGAGAGCTCCTTTAACCGCATGTTGTGGGTTCACAGCAACAGCTTCAAGATGCAAATGCCACACCTGGAATGAGCTCTAGACATTTTGCCTCCTTAATTGATGTTTCATCCCATTAAATATCTTTTGAGATGCTTGTCCAATTACTTTTAGTCCCCTTATAAACAGCTAGCATACGTATTAAAGAGCTGTAAGTTCTAAACCCTTACTCCAATTAGGATATGAATACCCTCAAATTAAATTCTATCCTAAAATGTAGTAGGTGTAATAATATTATTAGCAAATACCTGCAATTAGATATGTAGTATAGTTTTTCTGATTCGCTATGTTTCTTTCCTCATGTGCAGGCATTGTAAGACCTTAGGTATCCATGATACGACCACTGATATACCGACAGTTAGTGGTACATGCAATACCCTGTGCATGCACCACTCTCATTTTGGCATCATCACTGCTCCACTTTAGCAGGTTGTATGCTTCCTAGCTTCAGAGGCAAAGTGCACATGGCCAGAAGTTTAGAAGATGACTCACGTCCATGGGGGAGCCGAAGAGCTGGACAACCGGAAAAACAGCTGGATTTAGAAGGAACTAGACTCTGCTGGCGCAATGACGTGAGTGAAAAAAGCTACCCACATGCACAAGATTTGCAGGAGCTGGTGATGAAGTCTGCTCCTGCAAATTATGCTATCATGCCCACAGGTGCGTGATAACATGGAAAGTGGGGTGACTAGTCTGGGGAAACTAACAGCCCATCAACTAGTCAAAGCTCTAATTAACATAGCAAACGAGGACCTTATAAATGCTTTTTTTAAACCACACTTTTCACTGAATAACGTTATACAGGGCTGGTTAGGCAGGGAATTTAGTCCTTCATAGGTGAATGCTGCTGGGTTGGAGGTCATGGGGACCTGATAGGTTCCCTTTAAATGGTTTTAATATGTATATCCCTTTGAATTAATGTACCAATTAAGGATTTTTGCATTAGTCATTGGAGAAGACAGTCTCTTTATTCAGTTGCATTTATAGAGATAGATAATAGAGAAAGATAATGGATATCGATAGACAAACATATATATAAACATATAGATAGACAGACATATAGACAGAGCGACAGACATGTAGACATATAATTGCACATCTCCCTGATATATTCTAAAATTGCACCCTGAAGAGCTTTTTGAACAGCTTTTTATGATCAATTAAATGAATGAAAAAACACTGTTTTTTTGTAACCTCTAAAGGTAAAGCAAACAGCTGTGGGCTGATATTATCAGGCTGGGAAGGTACCTGATTCATGGGTCCCTAAAGGTACCGTCACACTAAACGACATCGCTAGCGATCCGTGACGTTGCAGCGTCCTGGCTAGCGATATCGTTCAGTTTGACACACAGCAGCGTTCAGAATCCTGCTGTGATGTCGTTGGTCGCTGCAGAAAGTCCAGCACTTTATTTCATCGCTGGACTTCCTGCTGACATCGCTGACTCGGCGTGTGTGACGCCGATTCAGCGATGTCTTCGCTGGTAACCAGGGTAAACATCGGGTTACTAAGCGCAGGGCCGCGCTTAGTAACCCGATGTTTACCCTGGTTACCAGCGTAAAAGTAAAAAAAAAAAAACATTACATACTTACCTTCCGCTGTCTGTCCCTCGGCGCTCTGCTTCTCTGCCCTGTGTAAGCACAGCGGCCGGAAAGCAGAGCGGTGACATCACCGCTCTGCTTTCCGGCCGCTGTGCTTACACAGGGCAGAGAAGCAGAGCGCCGAGGGACAGACAGCGGAAGGTAAGTATGTAGTGTTTTTTTTTTTTTTACTTTTACGCTGGTAACCAGGGTAAACATCGGGTTACTAAGCGCGGCCCTGCGCTTAGTAACCCGATATTTCCCCTGGTTACCGGCATAGTTGGTCACTGGAGAGCTGTCTGTGTGACAGCTCTCCAGCGACCAAACAGCGACGCTGCAGCGATCCGGATCGTTGTCGGTATCGCTGCAGCGTCGCTTAGTGTGACGGTACCTTAACAGCCTAAAAATACTAGTCCGCAGCTTCCCCAGAAGTGGCAAATCACATTAGATAAGACATTTCTGGTGCATTGCCTTGGCTCTTCCTGATGCCCTGGTGTGGTGGCAATTGGGGTATTGAGGTTTGAGGTTGATGTCAGTAGTGAATTGTCCAAAAAGACAGCTAAAATCAAGCCCTGGTGCTAGTGATAGGAGTATATCACACTCCTCGATTAATAACCCAGTAAGTAAAAGAAAAACCACATTTAAAAATCTTTATTAAAATAAAAACTCACAGACACTTTCCCTTGTTCACCAATTTATTAGAAAGAAAAGTATCCACGCAGGTCCGACGTAGTCCTGCGATTCCTATGAAGTTCCCCGAATCTGTTGTCCAAAACCTATGAAGCTTCATTCTGAGACTCCATAGCATTTAGAAGCAACCCCTCTGGGGTCCCGCTACACTGCATGAGACCTGTCGCTCTGCAAAGCAGTGATGTCAGTAACGTTACCTCTCATCAGAGTCATCGGGTTACACAGAGGGCAGTATGATTGAGTCGCCCGCCAGGGCCTTGGGTACTTGGCTCCGGGTCCGGTCGCAATTAAAGGGGTGGTCACAGTGGCATCGACCCGGTCCGTGCCCTGGCCACTCAGTAAAGGGGAACGGTCTTTAAAGGGTATTTTGGAATAAAGTTTATTTGTGATGCCACCTGTGGTTCTCAGTCAGAGGGGACCAACGCTGCTTAAAGGGGTCCTCTGGGGTGATATTGTTGCAGCAAGATGGTGACGCTTCCCACAGGTGAAGCGGGGCCCCCAGGGCTCCCAAGGTGTATGGCAAGGATGATGGATTACCGGTAAATAACGGAGGACACAGGGCTGCAGTCTTTACCTGGTTTACTGAAGTAGTAGTCAGCCTCAGTCTAGGGTACCGGCATCAGGTGCAGAAGGAGTCCAGGCAGCCTGAAAGCAAGTAGAAATCCCCTTGGCAGGTCAGGTTGGGAGCCTTCCACTATGCGCTGGTTTTCTGGTCCCTTGCTACATGTAGTTTGCTGGCAAGTTACCCCTTTCTCTCTCCTGTCCTGGGACACTACCTGCACGGTAGGCAACTTGAGCTGTTCTCTTGGGGTCTGAGACACGGTGACACCAGGCTCTAACTGCTGCTGTACCTCAGGCATTATATGGGCAATTTATGTATAGTCCTATGCCCTCTGGTTCTGCTGTGGAACTTGGAGTTGTCCACAACCTCAGGCTCCCGATGACCGTTTTTTGCGCTCTGACTCCCAGGAGGCCTAATCACAGCCTCCTAGAGCTCTGAATCTCTCCTTTGCTCCTGCCCTGTCTCTGTCTACTCTCTACTCAACTGAACTGACTCCTCCTCCAGACCAAGGTCTTTATTTAGGGAATTAACATCATAGGTAGACCACAACTATGAGGGTCAAAATGAGAAAACAAACCCAGAAAATCACCTTGTCTGATTTGGCAAGATTTATTTTGCAAATTATGGTGGAAAATAAGCATTTGGTCACCTAAAAACATGCAAGGTTTCTGGCTCTCACAGACCTGTAACTTCTTCTTTAAGAGGCTCATCTGTCCTCCGCTCATTACCTGTAGTAATGGCACCTTTTTTGAACTTGTTATCAGTATAAAAAGGCATCTGTCCACATCCTCAAACAGTCACACTCCAAACTCCATCATGGTGAAGACCAATGAGCTGTCGAAGGAAACCAGAAACAAAATTGTAGTCCTGCACCAGGCTGGGAAGACTGAATCTGCAATAGGCAAGCAGCTTGGTGTGATGAAATCAACTGTGGGAGCAATAATAAGAAAATGGAAGACATACTAGAGCACTGATAATCTACCTCAATCTGGGGCTCCACGAAAGATCTCACCCTGTGGGGTCAAAATGATCAGAAGAACGGTGAGCAAAAATCCCAGAAACACACGGGGGACCTCGTGAATGACCTGCATAGAGCTGGGACCACCATTGCAAAGGCTACCATCAGTTACACACTACGCCGCCAGGGACTCAGATCCTGCAGTGCCTGATGTGTCCTCCTGCTTAAGCCAGTGCATGTCTGGGCCCATCTTAAGTTTGCTAGAGAGCATTTGGATTATCCAGAAGAGTATTGGTGTCATATGGTCTGTGTTGTGAATTCTGTGGCAGAGCTCCCTCCTGTGGTCACAAGTGGTACTTCGGCTGATTCTCTCTGTGAGCTTCCGTTGGTGGAGGAAAGTGGTACTGCGGCTTCTGAGTTTCCTTCCTCAGGTTATGTGGTGAAGTCGTTAGGTGCTGCTCTATTTAACTCCACCTTGTGCTTTGATCCTGGCCTCCAGTCAATGTTCTAGTATTGGACCTGTTTCCTCCTGGATCGTTCCTGTGGCCTGCTGCTCTGCATAGCTAAGTTCCGCTTTGCTATTTTGTTTGCTGTTTTTTTTCTGTCCAGCTTGTCTGTTTGTTTTTTCCTGCTTGCTGGGAGCTCTGGGACGCAGAGGGTGTACCTCCGTGCCGTTAGTTCGGTACGGAGGGTCTTTTTGCCCCCTTTCATTCCTACGTTTTGTCTTTTCATCTTTACTCACAGTCATTATATGTGGGGGCTGCCTTTTCCTTTGGGTATTTCTCTGAGGCAAGGTAGGCTTATTTTCTATCTTCAGGCTAGCTAGTTTCTCAGGCTGTGCCGAGTTGCATAGGGAGCGTTAGGCGCAATCCACGGCTGCCTCTAGTGTGTTGGAGAGGATTAGGGATTGCGGTCAGCAGAGTTTCCACGTCTCAGAGCTCGTTCTATGTTTTTGGGTTATTGTCAGGTCACTGTATGTGCTCTGACCTCAATGTCCATTGTGGTACTGAATTACCTTATCATGACAGTACTGGAGGCCTAAAGTACTAATGATTCTCAATAGAGGGGAAAAAGAAGTTCTGAGACCATTTTTTTTTCTCTGCACTGTGTTTTGCCTTTTTTTTTCCCCTAGACATTTGGGTGTTTCAGGACACAGGTGTAGCGATGGACATTAAGGGTCTGTCTTCATGTGTGGATCAGCTCACGGCAAGAGTACAAAATATTCAAGACTTTGTGGTTCAGAATTCTATGTTAGAACCGAGAATTCCTATTCCTGATTTGTTTTTTGGAGATAGAACTAAGTTTCTGAGTTTCAAAAATAATTGTAAACTATTTCTGGCTTTGAAACCTCGCTCCTCTGGTGACCCAGTTCAACAAGTTAGGATCATTATTTCTTTTTTACGTGGCGACCCTCAGGACTCGGCATTTTCTCTTGCGTCAGGAGATCCTGCATTAAGTAATATCGATGCGTTTTTCCTGGCGCTCGGATTGCTGTACGATGAACCTAATTCAGTGGATCAGGCAGAGAAAAATTTGCTGGCTCTGTGTCAGGGTCAGGATGAGATAGAGGTATATTGTCAGAAATTTAGAAAGTGGTCCGTACTCACTCAATGGAATGAAGGTGCGCTCGCAGCTATTTTCAAAAAAGGTCTCTCTGAAGCCCTTAAGGATGTCATGGTGGGATTTCCTATGCCTGCTGGTCTGAATGAGTCTATGTCTTTGGCCATTCAGATCGGTCGACGCATGCGTGAGCGTAAATCTGTGCACCAATTGGCGGTATTACCTGAGCTTAAATCTGAGCCTATGCAGTGCGATAGGACTTTGACCAGAGTTGAACGGCAAGAACACAGACGTCTGAATGAGCTGTGTTTCTACTGTGGTGATTCCACTCATGCTATCTCTGATTGTCCTAAGCGCACTAAGCGGTTCGCTAGGTCTGCCACCATTGGTACGGTACAGTCAAAATTTCTTCTGTCCGTTACCTTGATCTGCTCTTTGTCATCGTATTCTGTCATGGCATTTGTGGATTCAGGCGCTGCCCTGAATTTGATGGACTTGGAGTATTCTAGGCGTTGTGGGTTTTTCTTGGAGCCCTTGCAGTGTCCTATTCCATTGAGAGGAATTGATGCTAAGCCTTTGGCCAAGAATAAGCCTCAGTACTGGACCAAGCTGACCATGTGCATGGCTCCTGCACATCAGGAGGTTATTCGCTTTCTGGTGTTGCATAATCTGCATGATGTGGTCGTGTTGGGGTTGCCATGGCTACAAGTCCATAATCCAGTATTAGATTGGAAATCCATGTCTGTGTCCAGCTGGGGTTGTCAGGGGGTACATGGTGATGTCCCATTTCTGACTATTTCGTCATCCACCCCTTCTGAGGTTCCAGAGTTCTTGTCTGATTACCGGGATGTATTTGATGAGCCCAAGTCCGATACCCTACCTCCGCATAGGGATTGTGATTGTGCTATCGATTTGATTACTGGTAGTAAATTCCCAAAAGGTCGACTGTTTAATTTATCTGTGCCTGAGCACGCCGCTATGCGGAGTTATGTGAAGGAGTCCTTGGAGAAGGGGCATATTCGCCCGTCATCGTCGCCATTAGGAGCAGGGTTCTTTTTTGTGGCCAAGAAGGATGGTTCACTGAGACCTTGTATAGATTACCGCCTTCTAAATAAGATCACGGTTAAATTTCAGTACCCTTTGCCGTTGTTATCTGATTTGTTTGCTCGGATTAAGGGGGCTAGTTGGTTCACCAAGATAGATCTTCGTGGTGCGTATAATCTTGTGCGTATTAAGCGAGGCGATGAATGGAAAACTGCATTTAATACGCCCGAGGGCCATTTTGAGTATCTTGTAATGCCATTCGGACTTGCCAATGCTCCATCAGTGTTTCAGTCCGTTATGCATGACATCTTCCGAGAGTACCTGGATAAATTCCTGATTGTGTACTTGGATGACATTTTGATCTTCTCGGATGATTGGGAGTCTCATGTGAAGCAGGTCAGAACGGTGTTTCAGGTCCTGCGTGCTAATTCTTTGTTTGTGAAGGGATCAAAGTGTCTCTTTGGTGTTCAGAAGGTTTCATTTTTGGGGTTCATCTTTTCCCCTTCTGCTATCAAGATGGACCCTGTTAAGGTCCAAGCCATCCATGATTGGACTCAGCCAACATCTCTGAAAAGTCTGCAAAAGTTCCTGGGCTTTGCTAATTTTTATCGTCGCTTCATCTGCAATTTTTCTAGTATTGCTAAACCATTGACCGATTTGACCAAGAAGGGTGCTGATGTGGTCAATTGGTCTTCTGCTGCTGTGGAAGCTTTTCAAGAGTTGAAGCGTCGTTTTTCTTCTGCCCCTGTGTTGTGTCAACCAGATGTTTCGCTTCCGTTCCAGGTCGAGGTTGATGCTTCTGAGATTGGAGCAGGGGCTGTTTTGTCGCAGAGAAGTTCTGATTGCTCGGTGATGAAACCATGCGCCTTCTTTTCCAGGAAGTTTTCGCCTGCTGAGCGAAATTATGATGTGGGCAATCGAGAGTTGCTGGCCATGAAGTGGGCATTCGAGGAGTGGCGTCATTGGCTTGAAGGAGCTAAGCATCACGTGGTGGTTTTGACTGATCATAAGAACTTGACTTATCTCGAGTCTGCCAAGCGGTTGAATCCTAGACAGGCTCGTTGGTCGCTGTTTTTTGCCCGTTTTGACTTTGTGATTTCGTACCTTCCGGGCTCTAAAAATGTGAAGGCGGATGCTCTGTCTAGGAGTTTTGTGCCCGACTCTCCGGGTTTATCTGAGCCGGCGGGTATCCTCAAAGAGGGAGTAATTGTGTCTGCCATCTCCCCTGATTTGCGGCGGGTGCTGCAAAAATTTCAGGCTAATAAACCTGATCGTTGCCCAGCGGAGAAACTGTTTGTCCCTGATAGGTGGACGAATAAAGTTATCTCTGAGGTTCATTGTTCGGTGTTGGCTGGTCATCCTGGAATCTTTGGTACCAGAGAGTTAGTGGCTAGATCCTTTTGGTGGCCATCTCTGTCGCGGGATGTGCGTACTTTTGTGCAGTCCTGTGGGATTTGTGCTCGGGCTAAGCCCTGCTGTTCTCGTGCCAGTGGGTTGCTTTTGCCCTTGCCAGTCCCGAAGAGGCCTTGGACACATATCTCTATGGATTTTATTTCAGATCTTCCCGTCTCTCAAAAGATGTCAGTCATTTGGGTGGTCTGTGATCGCTTCTCTAAGATGGTCCATTTGGTACCCTTGTCTAAATTACCTTCCTCCTCTGATTTGGTGCCATTGTTCTTCCAGCATGTGGTTCGTTTACATGGCATTCCAGAGAATATCGTTTCTGACAGAGGTTCCCAGTTTGTTTCGAGGTTTTGGCGAACCTTTTGTGGTAGGATGGGCATTGACTTGTCTTTCTCCTCAGCTTTCCATCCTCAGACTAATGGCCAGACCGAACGAACCAATCAGACCTTGGAAACATATCTGAGATGCTTTGTTTCTGCTGATCAGGATGACTGGGTGTCCTTTTTGCCTTTGGCTGAGTTCGCCCTTAATAATCGGGCCAGCTCGGCTACCTTGGTTTCGCCGTTTTTCTGCAACTCTGGGTTCCATCCTCGTTTCTCTTCAGGGCAGGTTGAGTCTTCGAACTGTCCTGGTGTGGATACTGTGGTGGACAGGTTGCAGCAGATTTGGACTCATGTAGTGGACAATTTGACCTTGTCCCAGGAGAAGGCTCAACGTTTCGCTAATCGCAGACGCTGTGTGGGTCCCCGACTTCGTGTTGGGGATTTGGTTTGGTTATCCTCTCGTCATATTCCTATGAAGGTTTCCTCTCCTAAGTTTAAACCTTGTTTCATTGGTCCGTATAGGATTTCTGAGGTTCTTAATCCTGTGTCTTTTCGTCTGACCCTTCCAGATTCTTTTTCCATACATAACGTATTCCATAGGTCATTGTTGCGGAGATACGTGGCACCTATGGTTCCATCTGTTGATCCTCCTGCCCCGGTTTTGGTGGAGGGGGAGTTGGAGTATATTGTGGAGAAGATTTTGGATTCTCGTGTTTCAAGACGGAAACTCCAGTATCTGGTTAAGTGGAAGGGTTATGTGTTATGCTGTGCTATCAGGCAACACAGTGTGCAGTAATCAGCGCACATACAGTGATATGGCAATAACCCAAAAACAATAGAACAAGCTCTGAGACGTGGAATCTCTGCAGACTGCAATACCTGAACCTATCCTCACACAACTAAAAGCAGCAGTGGATTGCGCCTAACACTACCTATGCAACTCGGCACTGCCTGAGGAGCTGACTAGCCTGAAGATAGAAATACAAGCCTGACTTGCCTCAGAGAAATACCCCAAAGGAATAGGCAGCCCCCCACATATAATGACTGTTAGCAAGATGAAAAGACAAAACGTAGGAATGAAATAGATTCAGCAAAGTGAGGCCCGATATTCTAGACAGAGCGAGGATAGCAAAGAGAACTATGCAGCCTACAAAAAACCCTAAAGCAGAACCACGCAAAGGGGGGCAAAAAGACCCACCGTGCCGAACTAACGGCACGGCGGTGCACCCTTTGCGTCTCAGAGCTTCCAGCAAAAGAGAATAGCACAGCTGGACAGAAAAAACGGAAACAAAAACAAAGTAACACTTATCTAGCAGAGCAGCAGGCCACAGGAAAGATGCAGTAGCTCAGATCCAACACTGGAACATTGACAAGGAGCAAGGAAGACAGACTCAGGTGGAGTTAAATAGCAAGGCAGCCAACGAGCTCACCAAAACACCTGAGGGAGGAAGCCCAGAGGCTGCAATACCACTTGTGACCACAGGAGTGAATTCAGCCACAGAATTCACAACAGTACCCCCCCCTTGAGTAGGGGTCACTGAACCCTCACCAGAACCCCCAGACCGACCAGGATGAGCCACATGAAAGGCACGAACAAGATCTGGGGCATGGACATCAGAGGCAAAAACCCAGGAATTATCCTCCTGAGCATAACCCTTCCATTTGACCAGATACTGGAGTTTCCGTCTAGAGACACGAGAATCCAAAATTTTCTCCACAATATACTCCAATTCCCCCTCCACCAAAACAGGGGCAGGAGGCTCCACAGATGGAACCATAGGTGCCACGTATCTTCTCAACAACGACCTATGGAATACATTATGTATGGAAAAGGAGTCTGGGAGGGTCAGACGAAAAGACACCGGATTGAGAATCTCAGAAATCCTATACGGACCAATAAAACGAGGTTTAAATTTAGGAGAGGAAACCTTCATAGGAATATGACGAGAAGATAACCAAACCAGATCCCCAACACGAAGTCGGGGACCCACACGGCGTCTACGATTAGCGAAAAGCTGAGCCTTCTCCTGGGACAAGGTCAAATTGTCCACTACCTGAGTCCAGATCTGCTGCAACCTGTCCACCACAGAATCCACACCAGGACAGTCCGAAGACTCAACCTGTCCTGAAGAGAAACGAGGATGGAACCCAGAATTGCAGAAAAATGGAGAGACCAAGGTAGCCGAGCTGGCCCGATTATTAAGGGCGAACTCAGCCAACGGCAAAAATGACACCCAATCATCCTGGTCAGCAGAAACAAAACATCTCAGATATGTTTCCAAGGTCTGATTGGTTCGTTCGGTCTGGCCATTAGTCTGAGGATGGAAGGCCGAGGAAAAAGATAGGTCAATGCCCATCCTACCACAAAAGGCTCGCCAGAACCTCAAGACAAACTGGGAACCTCTGTCAGAAACAATATTCTCAGGAATGCCATGCAAACGAACCACATGCTGGAAGAACAAAGGCACCAAATCAGAGGAGGAAGGCAATTTAACCAAGGGCACCAGATGGACCATTTTAGAAAAGCGATCACAGACCACCCAAATGACCGACATTTTTTGAGAAACGGGAAGGTCCGAAATGAAATCCATCGAAATATGTGTCCAAGGCCTCTTCGGGACCGGCAAGGGCAAAAGCAACCCACTGGCACGTGAACAGCAGGGCTTAGCCCTAGCACAAATCCAACAGGACTGCACAAAAGCACGCACATCCCGTGACAGAGATGGCCACCAGAAGGATCTAGCCACTAACTCTCTGGTACCAAAGATTCCTGGATGACCAGCCAGCACCGAACAATGAAGTTCAGAGATAACTTTACTAGTCCACCTATCAGGGACGAACAGTTTCTCGGCCGGACAACGATCAGGTTTATTAGCCTGAAATTTCTGCAACACTCTCCGCAAATCAGGAGAGATGGCAGACACAATGACTCCTTCCTTGAGGATACTCGCCGGCTCAGATAACCCCGGAGAGTCGGGCACAAAACTCCTAGACAGAGCATCCGCCTTCACATTTTTAGAGCCCGGAAGGTACGAAATCACAAAATCAAAACGAGCAAAAAATAATGACCAACGGGCCTGTCTAGGATTCAAGCGCTTGGCAGACTCAAGATAAGTAAGATTCTTATGATCAGTCAATACCACCACGCGATGCTTAGCTCCCTCAAGCCAATGACGCCACTCCTCGAATGCCCACTTCATGGCCAGCAACTCTCGGTTGCCCACATCATAATTACGCTCAGCAGCAGAAAATTTCCTGGAAAAGAAAGCACATGGTTTCAACACTGAGCAACCAGAACCTCTCTGTGACAAAACCGCCCCTGCTCCAATCTCAGAAGCATCAACCTCGACCTGGAACGGAAGAGAAACATCTGGTTGACACAACACAGGGGCACAGCAAAAACGACGCTTCAACTCCTGAAAAGCTTCCACGGCAGCAGAAGACCAATTAACCAAATCAGCACCCTTCTTGGTCAAATCGGTCAATGGTCTGGCAATGCTAGAAAAATTACAGATGAAGCGACGATAAAAATTAGCAAAGCCCAGGAATTTCTGCAGACTTTTCAGAGATGTCGGCTGAGTCCAATCCTGGATGGCCTGGACCTTAACCGGATTCATCTTGATAGTAGAAGGGGAAAAGATGAACCCCAAAAATGAAACTTTCTGCACACCGAAGAGACACTTTGATCCCTTCACGAACAAGGAATTAGCACGCAGTACCTGGAAAACCATTCTGACTTGCTTCACATGAGACTCCCAATCATCAGAGAAGATCAAAATGTCATCCAAGTAAACAATCAGGAATTTATCCAGATACTCACGGAAAATGTCATGCATAAAAGACTGAAAAACAGATGGAGCATTGGCAAGTCCGAACGGCATCACCAGATACTCAAAATGACCCTCGGGCGTATTAAATGCCGTTTTCCATTCATCTCCCTGCCTGATTCTCACCAGATTATACGCACCACGAAGATCAATCTTAGTAAACCAACTAGCCCCCTTAATCCAAGCAAACAAGTCAGATATCAATGGCAAGGGATACTGAAACTTAACAGTGATCTTATTAAGAAGGCGGTAATCAATACACGGTCTTAGCGAACCATCCTTTTTGGCTACAAAAAAGAACCCTGCTCCCAATGGTGATGACGATGGGCGAATATGTCCCTTCTCCAGGGATTCTTTCACATAACTGCGCATAGCGGTGTGTTCAGGCACGGACAAATTAAATAAACAACCCTTAGGGAATTTACTACCAGGAATCAAATTGATAGCACAATCACAATTCCTATGCGGAGGTAGGGCATCAGACTTGGGCTCTTCAAATACATCCTGAAAGTCAGACAAGAACTCTGGGATGTCAGAAGGAATGGATGACGAAATAGACAAAAATGGAACATCACCATGTACTCCCTGACAACCCCAGCTGGTTACCGACATAGAGTTCCAATCTAATACTGGATTATGGGTTTGTAGCCATGGCAACCCCAACACGACCACATCATGCAGATTATGCAGTACCAGAAAGCGAATAACTTCCTGATGTGCAGGAGCCATGCACATGGTCAGCTGGGCCCAGTACTGAGGCTTATTCTTGGCCAAAGGTGTAGCATCAATTCCTCTCAACGGAATAGGACACCGCAAAGGCTCCAAGAAAAATCCACAACGTTTAGCATAATCCAAATCCATCAGATTCAGGGCAGCGCCTGAATCCACAAACGCCATGACAGAATACGATGACAAAGAGCATATCAAGGTAATGGACAGAAGGAATTTGGACTGTACAGTACCAATGACGGCAGAGCTATCGAACCGCCTAGTGCGCTTAGGACAATTAGAAATAGCATGAGTGGAATCACCACAGTAGAAACACAGCCTGTTCAGACGTCTGTGTTCTTGCCGTTCAACTTTAGTCATAGTCCTGTCGCACTGCATAGGCTCAGGTTTACTCTCACACAATACCGCCAGATGGTGCACAGATTTACGCTCGCGCAAGCGACGACCGATCTGAATGGCCAAGGACATAGACTCATTCAAAGCAGCAGGCATAGGAAATCCCACCATGACATCCTTAAGAGCTTCAGAGAGACCCTTTCTGAACCAAGCCGCCAGTGCAGATTCATTCCACAGAGTGAGTACTGACCACTTCCTAAATTTCTGACAATATACTTCTACATCATCCTGACCCTGGCATAAAGCCAGCAAATTTTTCTCAGCCTGATCCACTGAATTAGGCTCATCGTAAAGCAATCCAAGCGCCTGGAAAAACGCATCAACATTACTCAATGCAGGGTCTCCTGGCGCAAGAGAAAACGCCCAGTCCTGTGGGTCGCCGCGCAAAAAAGAAATAATAATCAAAACCTGTTGAATAGGATTACCAGAAGAATGAGGTTTCAAGGCCAGAAATAGCTTACAATTATTTTTGAAGCTCAGGAACTTAGTTCTGTCACCAAAAAACAAATCAGGAATAGGAATTCTTGGTTCTAGCATAGATTTCTGATCAATTGTATCTTGAATCTTTTGTACATTTATAACGAGATTATCCATTGAGGAGCACAGAGCCTGAATATCCATGTCCACAGCTGTGTCCTGAAGCACTCTAATGTCTAGGGGAGAAAAAAAAAAAAAAAAAACTGAAGATAGAGCTGAGGAAAAAAAAATGATGTCAGGACTTCTTTTTTCTCTCTATTGAGAATCATTGGTTTGGCTCCTTGTACTGTTATGCTGTGCTATCAGGCAACACAGTGTGCAGTAATCAGCGCACATACAGTGATATGGCAATAACCCAAAAACAATAGAACAAGCTCTGAGACGTGGAATCTCTGCAGACTGCAATACCTGAACCTATCCTCACACAACTAAAAGCAGCAGTGGATTGCGCCTAACACTACCTATGCAACTCGGCACTGCCTGAGGAGCTGACTAGCCTGAAGATAGAAATACAAGCCTGACTTGCCTCAGAGAAATACCCCAAAGGAATAGGCAGCCCCCCACATATAATGACTGTTAGCAAGATGAAAAGACAAAACGTAGGAATGAAATAGATTCAGCAAAGTGAGGCCCGATATTCTAGACAGAGCGAGGATAGCAAAGAGAACTATGCAGCCTACAAAAAACCCTAAAGCAGAACCATGCAAAGGGGGGCAAAAAGACCCACCGTGCCGAACTAACGGCACGGCGGTGCACCCTTTGCGTCTCAGAGCTTCCAGCAAAAGAGAATAGCACAGCTGGACAGAAAAAACGGAAACAAAAACAAAGTAACACTTATCTAGCAGAGCAGCAGGCCACAGGAAAGATGCAGTAGCTCAGATCCAACACTGGAACATTGACAAAGAGCAAGGAAGACAGACTCAGGTGGAGTTAAATAGCAAGGCAGCCAACGAGCTCACCAAAACACCTGAGGGAGGAAGCCCAGAGGCTGCAATACCACTTGTGACCACAGGAGTGAATTCAGCCACAGAATTCACAACAATTATGCTCAGGAAGATAATTCCTGGGTCTTTGCCTCTGATGTCCATGCTCCCGATCTTGTTCGTGCCTTTCATATGGCTCATCCTGGTCGTCCTGGGGGCTATGGTGAGGGTTCGGTGACCCCTCCTCAAGGGGGGGGTACTGTTGTGAATTCTGTGGCAGAGCTCCCTCCTGTGGTCACAAGTGGTACTTCGGCTGATTCTCTCTGTGAGCTTCCTTTGGTGGAGGAAAGTGGTACTGCGGCTTCTGAGTTTCCTTCCTCAGGTTATGTGGTGAAGTCGTTAGGTGATGCTCTATTTAACTCCACCTTGTGCTTTGATCCTGGCCTCCAGTCAATGTTCTAGTATTGGACCTGTTTCCTCCTGGATCGTTCCTGTGGCCTGCTGCTCTGCATAGCTAAGTTCCGCTTTGCTATTTTGTTTGCTGTTTTTTTTCTGTCCAGCTTGTCTATTTGTTTTTTCCTGCTTGCTGGGAGCTCTGGGACGCAGAGGGTGTACCTCCGTGCCGTTAGTTCGGTACGGAGGGTCTTTTTGCCCCCTTTGCGTGGTTTTTGTAGGGTTTTGTGTTGACCGCAAAGTTACCTTTCCTATCCTCGCTCTGTTCAGAAAGTCGGGCCTCACTTTGCTAAATCTATTTCATCTCTACGTTTGTCTTTTCATCTTTACTCACAGTCATTATATGTGGGGGCTGCCTTTTCCTTTGGGGTATTTCTCTGAGGCAAGGTAGGCTTATTTTCTATCTTCAGGCTAGCTAGTTTCTCAGGCTGTGCCGAGTTGCATAGGGAGCGTTAGGCGCAATCCACGGCTGCCTCTAGTGTGTTGGAGAGGATTAGGGATTGCGGTCAGCAGAGTTTCCACGTCTCAGAGCTCGTTCTATGTTTTTGGGTTATTGTCAGGTCACTGTATGTGCTCTGACCTCAATGTCCATTGTGGTACTGAATTACCTTATCATGACAGGTCTGATGAAACCAAAGTAGAACTGTTTGGTAGAAACAAAACTCATCGTGTTTGGAGGAGACAGAATGTTGAATTGCATCCAAAGAACACCATACCTACTGTGAAGCATGGGGATGGCAACATCATACTTTGGGGCTGTTTCTCTGTAAAGGGACCAGGACTGATCTGTGTACATGAAAGAATGAATGGGACTATGTATCGTGAGATTTTGAGTGCAACCCTCCTTCCATCAGCAAGGGCATTGAATATGAAACGTGGATGGGTCTTTCAGCATGATAATGATCCCAAGCACACCGCCAGGGCAACGAAGGTGTGGCTTCGTAAGAAGCATATGAAGGTCTAGCTAGTCTCCAGATCTCAACCCCATAGAAAACCTTTGGAGGGAGTTGAAAGTCCATGTTGCCCAGCGACAGGCCCAAAACATCACTGCTCTAGAGGAGATCTGCATGGAAGAATGGTCCAACCAGGGCCGGCTCCAGGTTTTTGTGGGCCCCGGGCAAAAGAGTCTCAGTGGGCCCACATACCACGATTCATGATGCACAGATACGGAGGAGAAATATAGATATACTGCACAGGGCCTAGCCTTCCCCCTCATCCTTCACATAGGCAGATCTGCACACACAAAATACGCAGACATGCACACACACACACACACACAATACGCAGACATGTACACATACAATACACAAACATACACATACATACAGTACGCAGACATGCACAAACATACAATAAGCAGACTGTTGTGAATTCTGTTGTCAAGCTCCCTCCTGTGGTCATGAATGGTACTTCGGCTGGTTCTGTCCATGGGCTTCCTCTGGTGGTGGTGAGTGGGGCTGTGGCTTCTGAGGTTCCGTCCACAGGTGACGAGTAGTGTTGAGCGATACCTTCCGATATCGGAAAGTATCGGTATCGGATAGGATCGGCCGATATTCAAAAAATATCGGATATTGCCGATACCGATACCCGATCCCAATGCAAGTCAATGGGACCAAAATATCGGAATTAAAATAAACCCTTTCTTTCCTTGTAGGTTCATTCTACATGAAGGAAAACAACTAAGAATAATGCAGGATGTATTTGGGGAGGTGGCGGAGACATTAAAGTCATAGAGGTTTAGCCCAATCAAATAGAATAGCATGTTTTGTTTTTGTTTTTTTAAAGACGTTCGGAGTGACAAAGATATTGACTATGTAAATATTTTTTTTTTTTGTCAGATATTGATGTTTCACTATTCCACGACCTTCCCCTTCTTTTTTTTTTTTACTTTTCCCACACTTTCATCTTCATCATCATCAGCATCTTTGACATCAACTTCTTCTTCACCTTATTCATCTTCTTCTTCATCCTTTACCTTTTTTTTTTTTTTATTACATTCTTCATATTCATTTTATTCAACTATTATTATTCTTCCTATTCTACATATTCATTTTATTCAACTGTATTATTCTTCCTATTCTACTTCTTCATCATATTCTCATTTGTGACAGGCATTCCCGAAGTTGTTATCTATAAAAGTTGGAAGATTACACCTTCCGTTCTGCCAGTCACAAAAGTTACATTTGTCCGCGTTCAGTTTGGCCTGCAGCATCAGGCTTTATCCAGGGGCACCACGAGGAGGAACGGACTCACCCCCATACACTGCTTAGTCTTCTTCTGCATATAATTGAGATAATATCTTTTGCTCTGATATTAAGTGTTATGCTTAATGTTCTTCTGCTCTTTGTTCTGCAGCCTCTTGTTCTTCTGCTTCTCGGTCTTCCATGTCGTCGTCTCCAGTGTCGTCATCTCCACCGTCGTCGTCTCCGCCGTCGTCATCTCCGCCGTCGTCGTTGTCGTCATCGGGGTGGTCTTCCGGGTTGTCGTCGTCGTCGTCGTCATCGGGGTGGTCTTCCGGGTCGTCGACTTTAGGGTCTTCAACTTGGAAATGTAGCAGAAGGTACAAGAAGGCTGAGAAAATGCCAAGAACCTGATGATGGAACTGGAACTCGGATGGCTACCCGAAGGTTCAAGAGCCTATGGAACTACCGAGGACCAGCTGACGTTACTGGAACCCGGTTACTAAGCAGGAGGTACCCGTGCTAAAAAGCACTACCAAGGACCGCCTGACGTTGGCGGAACTCGGATACCCAGAAGGAGGCACCTAAGCCAAAGGCTCTGCCCGGAACCAGCTGACGGTACTGGAACCAGGATGGGGAGCAGAAGGTACAAGAGCAAAAGACACTGCCGAGAAGCAGCTGACGGTACTGGAACCCGGATGGGTAGCCGAAGGTCCAAGAGCCAATGGAACTACCGAGGACCAGCTGATGTTACTGGAACCCAGTTACTAAGCAGGAGGTACCCGTGCCTGAAAGCACTACCAAGGACCACCTGACGTTGGTGGAACTTGGATACCCAGAAGGAGGCACCTAAGCCAAAGGCTCTGCCCGGAACCAGCTGACGGTACTGGAACCAGGATGGGGAGCAGAAGGTATAAGAGCAAAAGACACTGCCGAGAACCAGCTGACGGTGCTGGAACCAGGTGGTGGACCCGAAGGCCCACAGGAGAGGAGAGAACAGCTAGGCCGCGAGGCAGCCGCAGTTACCGAACCCCAACAGTCCTACAGGGGGAGCTGGGCCTACTGGCACTACAGAACCAGCCTTGACTACCAGTTCACGCAGCCCACATAGGAAGCTCCTAAACTGGAGGCACCCTGGAGTTGGCTAACCCGACCGCACCACGACGGGGCAAGCATAGGCGTCTCAGTGAGCTTGACACTACCCGGAAACAGCTGACGGTGCTGGCACCAGGTTTGTCACGAGGGAGTACCTGTGACAAAAACACTGCCGAGAACCAGCTGGCGGTGCTGGAACCCAGATGCGTTGCCCCAGTGTGCAAGAGCCAATGGCACGACCGAGGACCAGCTGACGGTGCTGGAACCCGGTTACTAAGCTGTAGGTGCCCGCGCTTAAAAGCACTACCAAGGACCGCCTGACGTTGGCGGAACTCGGATACCCAGGAGTAGGCACCTAAGCCAAAGGCTCGGCCCGGAACCAGCTGACGGTGCTGGAACCAGGTGGTGGACCCCAAGGCCCACAGGAGAGGAGAGAACAGCTAGGCCGCGAGGCAGCCGCAGTTACCGAACCCCAACAGTCCTACAGGGGGAGCAGGGCCTACTGGCACTACAGAACCAGCCTTGACTACCAGTTCACGCAGCCCACATAGGAAGCTCCTAAACTGGAGGCACCCTGGAGTTGGCTAACCCGACCGCACCACGACGGGGCAAGCATAGGCGTCTCAGTGAGCTTGACACTACCCGGAAACAGCTGACGGTGCTGAAACCAGGTTTGGCACGAGGGAGTACCTGTGACAAAAACACTGCCGAGAACCAGCTGGCGGTGCTGGAACTCAGATGCGTTGCCCCAGTGTGCAAGAGCCAATGGCACGACCGAGGACCAGCTGACGGTGCTGGAACCCGGTTAGTAAGCTGTAGGTGCCCGCGCTTAAAAGCACTACCAAGGACCGCCTGACGTTGGCGGAACTCGGATACCCAGGAGGAGGCACCTAAGCCAAAAACTCGGCCCGGAACCAGCTGACGGTGCTGGAACCAGGTGGTGGACCCCAAGGCCCACAGGAGAGGAGAGAACAGCTAGGCCGCGAGGCAGCTGCAGTTACCGAACCCCAACAGTCCTACAGGGGGAGCAGGGCCTACTGGCACTACAGAACCAGCCTTGACTACCAGTTCACGCAGCCCACATAGGAAGCTCCTAAACTGGAGGCACCCTGGAGTTGGCTAACCCGACCGCACCACGACGGGGCAAGCATAGGCGTCTCAGTGAGCTTGACACTACCCGGAAACAGCTGACGGTGCTGGAACCAGGTTTGGCACGAGGGAGTACCTGTGACAAAAACACTGCCGAGAACCAGCTGGCGGTGCTGGAACCCAGATGCGTTGCCCCAGTGTGCAAGAGCCAATGGCACGACCGAGGACCAGCTGACGGTGCTGGAACCCGGTTAGTAAGCTGTAGGTGCCCGCGCTTAAAAGCACTACCAAGGACCGCCTGACGTTGGCGGAACTCGGATACCCAGGAGGAGGCACCTAAGCCAAAGGCTCGGCCCGGAACCAGCTGACGGTGCTGGAACCAGGTGGTGGACCCCAAGGCCCACAGGAGAGGAGAGAACAGCTAGGCCGCGAGGCAGCCGCAGTTACCGAACCCCAACAGTCCTACAGGGGGAGCTGGGCCTACTGGCACTACAGAACCAGCCTTGACTACCAGTTCACGCAGCCCACATAGGAAGCTCCTAAACTGGAGGCACCCTGGAGTTGGCTAACCCGACCGCACCACGACGGGGCAAGCATAGGCATCTCAGTGAGCTTGACACTACCCGGAAACAGCTGACGGTGCTGAAACCAGGTTTGGCATGAGGGAGTACCTGTGACAAAAACACTGCCGAGAACCAGCTGGCGGTGCTGGAACCCAGATGCGTTGCCCCAGTGTGCAAGAGCCAATGGCACGACCGAGGACCAGCTGACGGTGCTGGAACCCGGTTAGTAAGCTGTAGGTGCCCGCGCTTAAAAGCACTACCAAGGACCGCCTGACGTTGGCGGAACTCGGATACCCAGGAGGAGGCACCTAAGCCAAAGGCTCGGCCCGGGACCAGCTGACGGTGCTGGAACCAGGTGGTGGACCCCAAGGCCCACAGGAGAGGAGAGAACAGCTAGGCCGCGAGGCAGCCGCAGTTACCGAACCCCAACAGTCCTACAGGGGGAGCAGGGCCTACTGGCACTACAGAACCAGCCTTGACTACCAGTTCACGCAGCCCACATAGGAAGCTCCTAAACTGGAGGCACCCTGGAGTTGGCTAACCCGACCGCACCACGACGGGGCAAGCATAGGCGTCTCAGTGAGCTTGACACTACCCGGAAACAGCTGACGGTGCTGGAACCAGGTTTGGCACGAGGGAGTACCTGTGACAAAAACACTACCGAGAACCAGCTGGCGGTGCTGGAACCCAGATGCGTGCATGGGCGCAGCTTCCTGAGGGTTCTTATTTGCTGTACAGGAGTCTGCGCTCTTGTTATCCCTTGGCCATGCGCTGTGAGCGCTTCCTGTCTTCTGACCTCATTTCATGTCGGCCGTTGCGGTTAGCGATGGACATGAATCCCAGACCCACAGTGTGTTTTCAAAAAATCACACTGCGTGGCTGGGATTCGTGGCCTTGTGCAGTAAATATGTTTGCCGCTCACACATGTCCTTACACCTGCTTGAGACTGGGCGGCCTCATCTGATCCCTTATCGCATGCCGCGGCCATGAGGCCACCCAGTCTGAAGAAGGCGGAAGGAGATGAGTGAACACAGGCAAACATATGCACTGCACATGCCAATCAATCACACCCTCGCTGTCCAAAAAAATAAGACACCGAGGGGCGTTGTTTCGAGCAGGGCAGACGCACAGGCGCAGCCAGCTAACCAATGATGTCAAAAGACGGGCAGCGCTAACAAGGGTGGTGCTGCGTATCATTAGAAAGGAAAGTCACACCTCAGGGACAGTGGAATGGTCTCAATGAGACACATTTAGTACGTGTTTAATTAAACGTGGGCAAGGAGAAAAAGTCAGCCACCTTGTACAAATGCAGCAGTACTGCTGTACAAGGTGGCAGGGGAACAGCTGGCGGTGCTGAACCCAACTAACACATTGGCTGTTGTTTTTCTCTGTGAAGCTCGCATTTCCGGGCAAAAACTAGCGGTGTTAGAGCCCAGGGTCAGCAGGAGGAGGAGAGGAGCAAAGTGTAGGCCGAAGCCTGCACTGGTGGCAGCTTTTGGTCGGTTGTGCCAGCGTGGCTTGTGCTGGACACGATGCCGGCTACACAGCAGGGGAACAGCTGGCGGTGCTGAACCCCACTAACACATTGGCTGGTGTTTTTCTCTGTGAAGCTCGCATTTCCGGGCAAAAACTAGCGGTGTTAGAGCCCTGGGTCAGCAGGAGGAGGAGAGGAGCAGAGTGTAGGCCGAAGCCTAGTTGAACCAATCTCAAAGGTAACCATTAACCCCCCCTCAGGTGTTGCAAGGTACAAGAGCCACACCTTGTGCAGCATTAATAAATAGGTTGCTCTATTTAGTTTGCTCCTTGCACACGCTGAATAAAACACGTACACTATTTAGCCCATTATACTGTCTAACAGTAGTGGAGGCGTGACTTGTCTTTTTAAGGAGACGCAGCACAGGTGTCAAAATTTACACCTAGGTGCTGGGCGCAGATTCCTGAGCGTTGTTATTAGCTGTACAGGAGTCTGCGCTATTGTGATCCCTTGGCCATGCGCTGTGAGCGCTGCCTGTCTTCTCACCTCATTTCATGTTGGCCCTTGCGGTTAGCAATGGATATGAATCCCAGGCCCGCAGTGTGTTTTCAAAAAATCACACTGCGTGGCTGGGATTCGTGGCCTTGTGCAGTAAATATGTTTGCCGCTCACACATGTCCTTACACCTGCTTCAGACTGGGCGGCCTCAGCTGATCCCTTATCACCTACCACGGCCAGGAGGCCGCACAGTCTGAAGAAGGCGGAAGGAGATGAGTTAAGACAGGCGAACATATGCACTGCACATGCCCATCAATCACACCCTCGCAGCCAAAATATATGAAACGAGGGGGGTTGTGTCGGGCAGGGCGGACGCACAGGCACAGGCAGACAACCAATGATGTCAGAAGACGGGCAGCGCTACCAAGGGGGGTGGTGCGTGTCATTAAAAAGGAAAGTCACACCTCAGGGACATTGTAATGGTCTGTAATGAGACACATATTTTACGTGTTTAATTCTACGTGGGCAAGGATAAAAAATCAGCCACCTTGTACAAATGCAGCAGTACTGCTGTACTAGGTGGCTGTTATACATAGAAACACCTGGGGGGGTGGGGCCAGGTTCCCTTTAATTTCAGTTCATGTGCCTGCGTGGCGTTTGCAGGTCACGTTGCCGGCTACACAGCAGGGGAACAGCTGGCGTTGCTGAACCCCACTAACACATTGGCTGGTGTTTTTCTCTGTGCAGCTAGCACTTCCGGGCAAAAACTAGCGGTGTTTAAGCCCAGGGTCAGCAGGAGGAGGAGAGGAGCAGAGTGTAGGCCGAAGCCTGCACTGGTGGCAGCTTTTGTTCTGTTGTGCCAGCGTGGCTTGTGCTGGACACGTTGCCGACTACACAGCAGGGGAACAGCTGGCGGTGCTGAACCCCATTGACACATCAGCTAGTGTTTTTTCTGTGTAGACAACACTTCCAGGTGGCAACTGACAGTGTTGAAACCCAGGGAATCAAAGAGGAGCAGAGTGTAGGCCGAAGCCTGCAGTGGAGCAAGTTGAAAGGGAACCTTTAACCCCCCCCCCCCAGGCATTTGTTGCTGAAAGAGCCATCTTGTACAGCAGTAATACTGCACATGGAAAATGGTGGCTCTGAAAATTATGCTCCTTGCAAACGCTGAAGTACACACTCATATAATGTGTCCCCTCACACTGTCAAACCGTCCCGAAGTGGGACTTTCCTTTGTAATGTGACACAGCAAAGCCGTCATTCCAACCCCCTTGGTGCCATGCGCCACCTCCTCAACGTTGTTTGGTTCTGTCACGGAGCCCGCGCTGTAATGTTATCCCTTGGCCATGCACAGTTAGCGGTGCCCGTCTTCTGACATCATGTAGGTGTCAGGCTGGCAGTGCCAGTGCGTCCAAGCTGCCCGAGATCCAACCTTGCAGTGTCATCTAATGTAGTCCCACTGCTGCCCAGGGATCCATGGGCATGCGCAGTGCATATCATCGCCTCTCACTCACCTCCTTCCTGCTTCTTCAGACTGTGCGGCGTCACGGCCGTGGCATGCTATTAGGGATCAGCTGACGCCGCCTAGTCTGAAGAAGCGTGAAGAAGGGGAGTGAGAGGCTAGTATATGCACTGCGCATGGCCATGGATACCAGGCCCACTGTGGGATCACATTAGACGACACTGCGAGGTGGGATTTCGGGCAGCGTGGACGCACAGGCGCAGCCAGGACGACAACAAATGATGTCAGAGGACGGGCAGCGCAAATTGTGCATGGCCAAGGGATAACATAACAGCGCAGGGTTGACGGAATCAAACAACGCTAAGGAGCCAGCGCACGGTGGCAAGGGGGTAGCAATGACGGCTGTGCTGCGTCACTTAACAAAGGAAAGTCCCACCTCCGGGACGGTTGGACGGTGTGAGGGGACACATTACATGAGTGTGTAGTTCAGCGTTTGCAAGGAGCATAATTTCAAGAGCGACCTTTCCCTTGTGCAGTATTAGTGCTGCACATGGTGGCTCTTTCAGTAACAAACGCCTAGGGGGGGGGGGGGACAGGTCCCCTTACATTTTAGTTGTGCCAGCGTGGCGGTCGCATGACACGTTGCCGGATACACAGCTGGGGATCAGCTGACGTTACTGAACCCCAATAACAGAGGAGCGACTGTTAACTGTGCACACAGCACTTCCAGGCACCAACTGGCGGTGTTAGAGCCCAGGGTCAGCAGGAGGAGCAGAGCAACGGAGTGTAGGCCGAAGCCTGATTGGAGCAAGTTGAAAGTGAACCTTTAACCCCCCCCCAAGACGTTTGTAGCTGAAAGAGCCATCTTGTGCAGCACTAAGGATGCAAAAGGAAAAGGTTGCTCTTTTAATTATGCTCCTTGCAAACACTGAAGTAAACACTAAAAATGTGTCCCATTATACCGTTCAACCGTCCCGGACGTGCGAATTTCCTTCTTAATGGGACACAGCACAGCTTGTTATGGCTGGCAATCAGGCAACACAGCGTGCAGTAATCAGCGCACATACAGAGATCTGGCAATAACCCAAAACAATAGGACGAGCTCTGAGACGTGGAATCTCTGTAGACTGCAGTACCTGATCTATCCTCACACAACTGGAAGCAGCAGTGGATTGCGCCTATCAACTACCTATGCAACTCGGCACTGCCTGAGGAGCTGACTAGCCTGAAGATAGAAATACAAGCCTGACTTACCTCAGAGAAATACCCCAAAGGAATAGGCAGCCCCCACATATAATGACTGTTAGCAAGATGAAAAGACAAACGTAGGAATGAAATAGATTCAGCAAAGTGAGGCCCGATATTCTAGACAGAGCGAGGATAGCAAAGAGAACTATGCAGTCTACAAAAAACCCTAAAACGAAAACCACGCAAAGGGGCAAAAAGACCCACCGTGCCGAACTAACAGCACGGCGGTGCACTCCTTTGCTTCTCAGAGCTTCCAGCAAAAGATAATAACAAGCTGGACAGAAAAAACAGAAAACAAACTAGAAGCACTTATCTAGCAGAGCAGCAGGCCCAAGGAAAGATGCAGTAGCTCAGATCCAACACTGGAACATTGACAAGGAGCAAGGAAGACAGACTCAGGTGGAGCTAAATAGCAAGGCAGCCAACGAGCTCACCAAAACACCTGAGGGAGGAAGCCCAGAGACTGCAATACCACTTGTGACCACAGAAGTGAACTCAGCCACAGAATTCACAACAGTACCCCCCCCTTGAGGAGGGGTCACCGAACCCTCACCAGAACCCCCAGGCCGACCAGGATGAGCCACATGAAAGGCACGAACAAGATCTGGGGCATGGACATCAGAGGCAAAAACCCAGGAATTATCTTCCTGAGCATAACCCTTCCATTTGACCAGATACTGGAGTTTCCGTCTAGAGACACGAGAATCCAAAATCTTCTCCACAATATACTCCAATTCCCCCTCCACCAAAACAGGGGCAGGAGGCTCCACAGATGGAACCATAGGTGCCACGTATCTCCTCAACAACGACCTATGGAATACATTATGTATGGAAAAGGAGTCTGGGAGGGTCAGACGAAAAGACACCGGATTGAGAATCTCAGAAATCCTATACGGACCAATAAAACGAGGTTTAAATTTAGGAGAGGAAACCTTCATAGGTATATGACGAGAAGATAACCAAACCAGATCCCCAACACGAAGTCGGGGTCCCACATGGCGTCTGCGATTAGCGAAAAGCTGAGCCTTCTCCTGGGACAAGGTCAAATTGTCCACTACCTGAGTCCAGATCTGCTGCAACCTGTCCACCACATAATCCACACCAGGACAGTCCGAAGACTCAACCTGTCCTGAAGAGAAACGAGGATGGAACCCAGAATTGCAGAAAAATGGAGAGACCAAGGTAGCCGAGCTGGCCCGATTATTAAGGGCGAACTCAGCCAACGGCAAAAATGACACCCAATCATCCTGGTCAGCGGAAACAAAACATCTCAGATATGTTTCCAAGGTCTGATTGGTTCGTTCGGTCTGGCCATTAGTCTGAGGATGGAAGGCCGAGGAAAAAGATAGGTCAATGCCCATCCTACCACAAAAGGCTCGCCAGAACCTCGAGACAAACTGGGAACCTCTGTCAGAAACAATATTCTCAGGAATGCCATGTAAACGAACCACATGCTGGAAGAACAAAGGCACCAAATCAGAGGAGGAAGGCAATTTAACCAAGGGCACCAGATGGACCATTTTAGAAAAGCGATCACAGACCACCCAAATGACAGACATCTTTTGAGAAACGGGAAGGTCAGAAATGAAATCCATCGAAATATGTGTCCAAGGCCTCTTCGGGACCGGCAAGGGCAAAAGCAACCCACTGGCACGTGAACAGCAGGGCTTAGCCCTAGCACAAATTCCACAGGACTGCACAAAAGCACGCACATCCCGTGACAGAGATGGCCACCAGAAGGATCTAGCAACCAACTCCCTGGTACCAAAGATTCCTGGATGACCGGCCAGCACCGAACAATGAAGTTCAGAGATAACTTTACTAGTCCACCTATCAGGGACGAACAGTTTCTCGGCCGGACAACGATCAGGTTTATTAGCCTGAAATTTCTGCAACACTCTCCGCAAATCAGGGGAGATGGCAGACACAATGACTCCTTCCTTGAGGATACTCGCCGGCTCAGATAACCCCGGAGAGTCGGGCACAAAACTCCTAGACAGAGCATCCGCCTTCACATTTTTAGAGCCCGGAAGGTATGAAATCACAAAATCAAAACGAGCAAAAAATAACGACCAACGGGCCTGTCTAGGATTCAAGCGCTTGGCAGACTCAAGATAAGTAAGGTTCTTATGATCAGTCAAAACCACCACGCGATGCTTAGCACCCTCAAGCCAATGACGCCACTCCTCGAATGCCCACTTCATGGCCAGCAACTCTCGGTTGCCCACATCATAATTACGCTCAGCAGCAGAAAATTTCCTGGAAAAGAAAGCACATGGTTTGAACACTGAGCAACCAGAACCTCTCTGTGACAAAACCGCCCCTGCACCAATCTCAGAAGCATCAACCTCGACCTGGAACGGAAGAGAAACATCAGGTTGGCACAACACAGGGGCACAGCAAAAACGACGCTTCAACTCCTGAAAAGCTTCCACGGCAGCAGAAGACCAATTAACCAAATCAGCACCCTTCTTGGTCAAATCGGTCAATGGTCTGGCAATGCTAGAAAAATTACAGATGAAGCGACGATAAAAATTAGCAAAGCCCAGGAATTTCTGCAAACTTTTTAGAGATGTCGGCTGAGTCCAATCCTGGATGGCCTGAACCTTAACCGGATCCATCTCGATAGTAGAAGGGGAAAAGATGAACCCCAAAAATGAAACTTTCTGCACACCGAAGAGACACTTTGATCCCTTCACGAACAAGGAATTAGCACGCAGTACCTGGAAAACCATTCTGACTTGCTTCACATGAGACTCCCAATCATCTGAGAAGATCAAAATGTCATCCAAGTAAACAATCAAGAATTTATCCAGATACTCACGGAAAATGTCATGCATAAAAGACTGAAAAACAGATGGAGCATTGGCAAGTCCGAACGGCATCACCAGATACTCAAAATGACCCTCGGGCGTATTAAATCCCGTTTTCCATTCATCTCCCTGCCTGATTCTCACCAGATTATACGCACCACGAAGATCAATCTTAGTAAACCAACTAGCCCCCTTAATCCGAGCAAACAAGTCAGAAATCAATGGCAAGGGATACTGAAACTTAACAGTGATCTTATTAAGAAGGCGGTAATCAATACACGGTCTTAGCGAACCATCCTTCTTGGCTACAAAAAAGAACCCTGCTCCCAATGGTGACGACTAGAGTTGAGCGACCTTGACCTTTTTAGAGTCGAGCCGGGTTTTGCGAAACCCGACTATGTCCAAAGTCGGGTCGAGTGAAATCGGCCGATTATGACGTAAAGTCGGGATCGACCGAAACACGAAACCCAATGCAAGTCAATGGGGCAGCATAGTCGGCAGTGAGTGGGGGCCAGGAAAACACCTAGAGTGGCCATTTTAATGTCAAAACCATCCATTCTTCTTAATGAAGCTTGTCAAGCGTAATTTACCTTATAATAATTGGAAGGCATTTGAAATTGGGGGTCATTTGGCTAAAGTTGTGGGGGGTAGGGCTGGTTCAAGTAATTAGTGGGCCCAGGAAATCTGGACCACGTCACGGCAGTGGAGCAGGGAGAGGTAAGTATTTCAACTTTGCAAGTGCTGTGAACCTGAGCAAGCAGGGGGGGCCCACTCGTTGGCATTGGCACTGGCACAGGGCCCCTCAAAGTACAGCGGTGTGTTTGCACGGCGGGGGCGCCTCCCACCGGCAGCAACACTTTTGCGTACTATGAGAGGCCCTGTGCCAGTGACGTCGCCAACTAGTATTCCTCCCCCCACCTGATGAAGGAACCTGCACTTTCATCTGCACCTTCCTCTTTGTCCCCGTGTAAGGTGGTATGGTATGCGGGAAGAGCAACCTGACTTTCAGCAGGGTCACAATGTTGTTGTGTAGCGTGCACGGGGAATGTTGCGTTATGGGTCAATGTACCAGCAGACTCATCTATCACTGGCTGGGCAATGGGCACGATGAAGTGGAAACACAGATATAGGCCCAAAGAAGAAAGTGGGCTAAATGCAGTTCAAAATTGGTAACACAGGAATAACCAGGGGGCATTGCAGTGGAGGACAACTGGAATGAGAGGCTGACACAGAGAGTAGGGCCAAATCAGTAAGTAGTCGAAATGCAGTTCAAAATTGGCAACCGTAGTAAACAGGCGGCACAGCTTTGTTCAGTGGAGGAGAACAGCAAGGAGTGGCAGACACCGATAGTAGGCCCCAAACCAACTAGTACGCCAAATGCAGTTGTTCCATTTAACCACAATTTAATGAGAGCCTGAAGATAGAAGCTCAGGAAAGGCAACCTGGGGAACACCTTGGAGTGTAACACACCATCTCTCTCCACCCCATACCCATTTTGTATGGCCTAATGCAGTGTACTTTTCTACAACTACTAAACGAGAGTCGGAAGACCGAAGCAATGGCAAGGAAACCTGGGGAACACCTTAGAGTGTAACACACCCTCTCTCTACACCCCATACCCAATTTGAAGGCCTAATGCAGTGTAGTTTCCAAGAACTACTAAACGAGAGCCGGAAGATCGAAGCTCAGGAAAGGCAACCTGGGGAACACCTTGGAGTGTAACACACCCTCTCGCTACACCCCATACCCAATTTGAAGGCCTAATGCAGCGTAGTTTCCAACAACTACTAAACGAGAGCCGGAAGATCGAAGCTCAGGAAAGGCAACCTGGGGAACACCTTGGAGTGTAACACACCCTCTCTCTACACCCCATACCCAATTTGAAGGCCTAATGCAGTGTAGTTTCCAAGAACTACTAAACGAGAGCCGGAAGATCGAAGCTCAGGAAAGGCAACCTGGGGAACACCTTGGAGTGTAACACACCCTCTCGCTACACCCCATACCCAATTTGAAGGCCTAATGCAGCGTAGTTTCCAACAACTACTAAACGAGAGCCGGAAGATCGAAGCTCAGGAAAGGCAACCTGGGGAACACCTTGGAGTGGAACACACCATCTCTCTACACCCCATACCCAATTTGAAGGCCTAATGCAGAGTAGTTTCCAAGAACTACTAAACGAGAGCCGGAAGATCGAAGCTCAGGAAAGGCAACCTGGGGAACACCTTGGAGTGTAACACAACGTCTCTCTACACGACGGAAGGGCTGATTCTTAGGAAGGAAGGCTGTTGGAAATAAGCATTGCGCGTCCGAGGGTGATTATATTCTTATTAGGTATATACTCACCCTCGGACGCGCCCTGCTTCTTTATTTGGAATGAATGTTTATTTGCAATGTGGTGTTGACTTTCTCTATTATTTTGGTAATTAATGATTTTATTATTTTCATTATTTTGCATCTTCTCGGCAATAATATAAAGAAGACGCGACAGGACAACACTCGGTGGATGCCATATGTGTGTTTTCAATTTAAAAAAACTTTCAGTTAACTACTTGCAGGAGAAAGTAATTGTAGCTGGTGGCCATTTTTAGTACTGTACCAGATTAGAGTTGTGTGTTTGTTTTTAATGTTAAAATGTCTGCATTTGATATCTCACCAGTATTTTCTTTTTTATAAGCAAAATACTTATTTTTATATTTTCTGATGTTGGTTCCAGGGGTACACGGCCAGCAGTGCCCTGGTCAGTGTAGTAGTAGTTGAAAGAATGGACCGCAGACAGGCATCGAAGGCCTAAAATAATAACACATGGCTGTAGGCAATTTTAAATTGGTTCCAGGGGTACACGGACAGCAGTGGTGTGGTCAGTGGAGGCCTAGTGGAAGGAGTGACCGCAGACAGGCATCGAAGGCCTAAAATAATAACACATGGCTGTAGGCAATTTTAAATTGGTTCCAGGGGTACACGGGCAGCAGTGACCTGGTCAGTGTAGTAGTAGTTGAAAGAATGGACCGCAGACAGGCATCGAAGGCCTAAAATAATAACACATGGCTGTAGGCAATTTTAAATTGGTTCCAGGGGTACACGGACAGCAGTGGTGTGGTCAGTGGAGGCCTAGTGGAAGGAGTGACCGCAGACAGGCATCGAAGGCCTAAAATAATAACACATGGCTGTAGGCAATTTTAAATTGGTTCCAGGGGTACACGGACAGCAGTGGTGTGGTCAGTGGAGGCCTAGTGGAAGGAGTGACCGCAGACAGGCATCGAAGGCCTAAAATAATAACACATGGCTGTAGGCAATTTTAAATTGGTTCCAGGGGTACACGGGCAGCAGTGACCTGGTCAGTGTAGTAGTAGTTGAAAGAATGGACCGCAGACAGGCATCGAAGGCCTAAAATAAAAAAATTGGGCTGGCTGTAGGCAATTTTAAATTGGTTCCAGGGGTACACGGGCAGCAGTGACCTGGTCAGTGTAGTAGTAGTTGAAAGAATGGACCGCAGACAGGCATCGAAGGCCTAAAATAAAAAAATTGGGCTGGCTGTAGGCAATTTTAAATTGGTTCCAGGGGTACACGGGCAGCAGTGGTGTGGTCAGTGGAGGCCTAGTGGAAGGAGTGACCGCAGACAGGCATCGAAGGCCTAAAATAATAACACATGGCTGTAGGCACTTTTAAATTGGTTCCAGGGGTACACGGGCAGCAGTGGTCTGGTCAGTGGAAGTCTAGTGGAAGGAGTGACCGCAGACAGGCTTCGAAGGCCTAACATAACAAAATTGGGCTGGCTGTAGGCACTTTAAATTGGTTCCAGGGGTACATGGGCAGCAGTGTATGGTCAGTGGAAGTCTAGTGGAAGGAGTGACGGCAGACAGTCTTCGAAGGCCTAACATAACAAAATTGGGCTGACTGTAGGCACTTTTAAATTGGTTCCAGGGTAACACGGCCAGCAGTGGCCTGGTCAGTGTAGTAGTTGTAGAAAGAAGGGACCGCAGACAGGCTTCGAAGGCCTAACATAACAAAAATGTCAAAACAATGGTATTGTCAGTGCCAGGCATTGAAGGATGTCAGCGGCTAGACTACACATTGGTGAAGCTGTGAGAGATAATTTTGCTAGTGGTAGAGCACTGTTTGAGCTGGGGGGGGGAACTGTCTTGTGGCCGGCGGTACAGGCACAGGGCCCCTCATATTACAACGGTGTGTCTGACGTTGGGTGCGCACCACCACCGCCAGAGACACTTTATTGTACTATGAGGGACCCAGTGGCAGTGCCGTCGACCAAAAGCGGCCACACCCACCTCTTCAGACAAACAGCACTCTCAAGGGTCCAAGCGCAAAGTGGCGATAGCACGGCCCCGTGTGGGGAGTTTGGCCATTTCGTGAGGTGGAAACATGTCGTATGCTGGACAATCAGGTGAAGAAAATTACGAGATTGGAAAAGTCATTCAGAATAGTCCACAGGCAAGACCTTTTCATAGGAAAGCTAGGTGTCAGCCGGGCAGGGTGGGGCAAAAGATTTTGAAATCCAGTTGTGGTTCATTTTAATGAAGGTTAGATCATCTACATTTTGGGTAGCCAGACGAGTCCTTTTTTCTGTTAGTATTGAACCTGCAGCACTGAATACTCTTTCTGATAGGACACTAGCTGCCGGGCAAGCAAGCTCCTGCAATGCATATTCTGCCAATTCTGGCCAGGTGTCTAATTTGGATGCCCAGTAATCAAATGGGAATGACGGTTGAGGGAGAACGTCGATAAGGGATGAAAAATAGTTTGTAACCATACTGGACAAATGTTGTCTCCTGTCACTTTGAATTGATGCTGCAGTACCTGTCCTGTCTGCGGTCATAGAAAAATCACTCCACAACCTGGTCAGAAAACCCCTCTGTCCAACGCCACTTCTGATTTCTGCCCCTCTAACACCTCTGGTCTGCTGGCCCCTGGAGCTCGTGTGAGAACGATCACGGGCGCTGTGTGCAGGGAATGCCAGAAGCAAACGGTCAACAAGAGTTGATTGTTTTGTTGCTAATATTAGTTCCAAGTTCTCATGTGGCATAATATTTTGCAATTTGCCTTTATAGCGAGGATCAAGGAGGCAGGCCAACCAGTAATCGTCATCGTTCATCATTTTTGTAATGCGTGTGTCCCTTTTGAGGATACGCAAGGCATAATCCGCCATGTGGGCCAAAGTTCCCGTTGTCAAATCTGCGGTTGTGCTTGGTTGAGGGGCAGTTGCAGGCAAATCTACGTCACTTGTGTCCCTCAAAAAACCAGAACCCGGCCTTGCCACGCCACCAATTTCCCGTGCCCCCGGGAAAGCTTCCTCATTAAAAATATACTCATCCCCATCATCCTCCTCATCCTCCACCTCCTCTTCGCCCGGTACCTCGTCATGTACACTGCCCTGACCAGACAATCGCTGACTGTCATCAAGGCTTTCCTCTTCCTCTGGTGCAGACGCCTGATCCTTTATGTGCGTCAAACTTTGCATCAGCAGACGCATTAGGGGGATGCTCATGCTTATTATGGCGTTGTCTGCACTAACCAGCCGTGTGCATTCCTCAAAACACTGAAGGACTTGACACATGTCTTGAATCTTCGACCACTGCACACCTGACAACTCCATGTCTGCCATCCTACTGCCTGCCCGTGTATGTGTATCCTCCCACAAAAACATAACAGCCCGCCTCTGTTCGCACAGTCTCTGAAGCATGTGCAGTGTTGAGTTCCACCTTGTTGCAACGTCTATGATTAGGCGATGCTGGGGAAGGTTCAAAGAACGCTGATAGGTCTGCATACGGCTGGAGTGTACAGGCGAACGGCGGATATGTGCGCAAAGTCCACGCACTTTGAGGAGCAGGTCGGATAACCCCGGATAACTTTTCAGGAAGCACTGCACCACCAGGTTTAAGGTGTGAGCCAGGCAAGGAATGTGTTTCAGTTGGGAAAGGGAGATGGCAGCCATGAAATTCCTTCCGTTATCACTCACTACCTTGCCTGCCTCAAGATCTACAGTGCCCAGCCACGACTGCGTTTCTTGCTGCAAGAACTCGGACAGAACTTCCGCGGTGTGTCTATTGTCGCCCAAACACTTCATAGCCAATACAGCCTGCTGACGTATGCCAGTAGCTGCCCCATAATGGGAGACCTGGTGTGCAACAGTGGCAGGTGCGGATGGAGTGTTTGTGCGACTGCGGTCTGTGGACGAGCTCTTGCTTCTGCAGGAGGACGAGGAGGAGGAGGAGGAGGGGGTGCGAACGGCTACAGACAACTGTTTACTAGACCGTGGGCTAGGCAGAACTGTCCCAAACTTGCTGTCCCCTGTGGACCCTGAATCCACCACATTTACCCAGTGTGCCGTGATGGACACGTAACGTCCCTGGCCATGCCTACTGGTCCATGCATCTGTTGTCAGGTGCACCTTTGTGCTCACAGATTGCCTGAGTGCATGGACGATGCGCTCTTTAACATGCTGGTGGAGGGCTGGGATGGCTTTTCTGGAAAAAAAGTGTCGACTGGGTAGCTCGTAGCGTGGTACAGCGTAGTCCATCAGGTCTTTGAAAGCTTCGCTTTCAACTAACCGGTAGGGCATCATCTCTAACGAGATTAGTCTAGCTATGTGGGCGTTCAAACCCTGTGTACGCGGATGCGAGGCTAAGTATTTCCTTTTTCTAACCATAGTCTCATGTAGGGTGAGCTGGACTGGAGAGCTGGAGATCGTGGAACTAGCGGGGGTGCCGGTGGACATGGCAGACTGAGAGACGGTGGGAGATGGTATTGTTGCCGCCGGTGCCCTAGATGCAGTGTTTCCTACTACGAAACTGGTGATTCCCTGACCCTGACTGCTTTGGCCTGGCAAAGATACCTGCACAGATACAGCAGGTGGTGCGCTAAATGGTGGTCCTACACTGCCGGAAGGGATGTTGCGTTGATGACTAGCTTCATTGGCCGAGGGTGCAACAACCTTAAGGGACGTTTGGTAGTTAGTCCAAGCTTTCAAATGCATGGTGGTTAAATGTCTATGCATGCAACTAGTATTGAGACTTTTCAGATTCTGACCTCTGCTTAAGGAAGTAGAACATTTTTGACAGATGACTTTGCGCTGATCAATTGGATGTTGTTTAAAAAAATGCCAGACTGCACTCTTTCTAGCATCGGATACCTTTTCAGGCATTGCAGACTGAGCTTTAACCGGATGGCCACGCTGTCCTCCACCAGGTTTTGGCTTTGCCACGCGTTTTGGGCAAGATACGGGCCCGGCAGATGGAACCTGTGGCGATGTTGATGCCTGCTGCGGCCCCTCCTCCTCCTCTGCTTCAGAACTGCTGCCGCCTGCACCCTGTTCCCCCAATGGCTGCCAATCGGGGTCAAGAACTGGGTCATCTAATAACTCTTCTTGTACCTCCTGCGCAACTTCGTCTGTGTCACCGTGTCGTTCGGTGGTATAGCGTTCGTGATGGGGCAACATAGTCTCATCAGGGTCTGATTCTTGATCAGCACCCTGCGAGGGCAATGTTGTGGTCTGAGTCAAAGGACCAGCATAGTAGTCTGGCTGTGGCTGTGCGTCAGTGCACTCCATGTCAGATTCAATTTGTAATGGGCATGGACTGTTAACTGCTTCACTTTCTAAGCCAGGGACGGTATGTGTAAAGAGCTCCATGGAGTAACCCGTTGTGTCGCCTGCTGCATTCTTCTCTGTTGTTGTTTTTGCTGAAGAGGACAAGGAAGTGACTTGTCCCTGACCGTGAACATCCACTAACGACGCGCTGCTTTTACTTTTACCAGTTTCACGAGATGAGGCAAAAGAGCTAGAGGCTGAGTCAGCAAGATAAGCCAAAACTTGCTCTTGCTGCTCCGGCTTTAAAAGCGGTTTTCCTAATCCCAGAAAAGGGAGCGTTCGAGGCCTTGTGTAGCCGGACGACGAACCTGGCTCCACAGCTCCAGACTTAGGTGCAATATTTTTTCCCCCACGACCACCTGATGCTCCACCACTACCACTACCCTCATTACCAGCTGACAATGAACGCCCCCGGCCACGACCTCTTCCACTAGACTTCCTCATTGTTTTAAAAACGTAACCAAACTAACGTTATTTGTTGCAGTCACACAACTTACACGGTGAGCTATAACTTCTGTATGATTTAGCTACCCCTTTACAGGTTGGTGAGACCACAGCGAAAATCAGGCCCAATGTTACACACTCTTTTTTTGGTGGCTGCAAATTAGAGAGATGCCCCACACGCAGGACTGTCACTGAAGCACAAATGTTAATATTAATGTCACACTATTATTTTTTTTTTATTTTTATTTTTTTCAGGAACACTTTAGAAACCCCCCAAAAAAAAAAAAATAGATTTTTGCAGGGAGAATTTAGAAAACAAATGTAACAAACTATATGCTTTCTATGGGCCACTGAGTGAGAGATGACGCACACAGGAATCAGGAGTGGCACACAAGCCCAGAGGCCAATATTTTTCTACCAATGATTGATGGAGTTATTTTCTCTGGTAGATTTTGGAACCCAAATCAAGGAAAAAAAATGTAGGCTTTCTATGGACCACAATTGGAGAGAGAGAGAGAGAGAGATGGCACACCCAGGAGTCAAGACTGGCACACAAGCAGAAAGGCCAATATTAATCTCCCACTGTTTTTTTTGGTTGTTTTTTTTTTTTTTTTTTTCAGGGAGACTTTAGAAAAAAAAATAATAAAAAAAATATGATTTTATCAGGAAGAATTTAGAAACCAAATAAAATAAAATGATTTTTTCAGGGAGAATTTAGAAAACAAATAAAACCAAAAATAGGCGTTCTATGGCCCACTGACTGAGAGATGACGCACCCAGGAGTCAAGACTGGCACACAAGCAGAAAGGCCAATATTAATCTCCCACTGTTTTTTTTGGTTGTTTTTTTTTTTTTTTTTTTCAGGGAGACTTTAGAAAAAAAAATAATAAAAAAAATATGATTTTATCAGGAAGAATTTAGAAACCAAATAAAATAAAATGATTTTTTCAGGGAGAATTTAGAAAACAAATAAAACCAAAAATAGGCGTTCTATGGCCCACTGACTGAGAGATGACGCACCCAGGAGTCAAGACTGGCACACAAGCAGAAAGGCCAATATTAATCTCCCACTGTTTTTTTTGGTTGTTTTTTTTTTTTTTTTTTCAGGGAGACTTTAGAAAAAAAAATAATAAAAAAAATATGATTTTATCAGGAAGAATTTAGAAACCAAATAAAATAAAATGATTTTTTCAGGGAGAATTTATAAAACAAATAAAACCAAAAATAGGCGTTCTATGGCCCACTGACTGAGAGATGACGCACCCAGGAGTCAAGACTGGCACACAAGCAGAAAGGCCAATATTAATCTCCCACTGTTTTTTTTGGTTGTTTTTTTTTTTTTTTTTTTCAGGGAGACTTTAGAAAAAAAAATAATAAAAAAAATATGATTTTATCAGGAAGAATTTAGAAACCAAATAAAATAAAATGATTTTTTCAGGGAGAATTTAGAAAACAAATAAAACCAAAAATAGGCGTTCTATGGCCCACTGACTGAGAGATGACGCACCCAGGAGTCAAGACTGGCACACAAGCAGAAAGGCCAATATTAATCTCCCACTGTTTTTTTTGGTTGTTTTTTTTTTTTTTTTTTCAGGGAGACTTTAGAAAAAAAAATAATAAAAAAAATATGATTTTATCAGGAAGAATTTAGAAACCAAATAAAATAAAATGATTTTTTCAGGGAGAATTTATAAAACAAATAAAACCAAAAATAGGCGTTCTATGGCCCACTGACTGAGAGATGACGCACCCAGGAGTCAAGACTGGCACACAAGCAGAAAGGCCAATATTAATCTCCCACTGTTTTTTTTTTTTTTTTTCAGGGAGACTTTAGAAAAAAAAATAATAAAAAAAATATGATTTTATCAGGAAGAATTTAGAAACCAAATAAAATAAAATAATTTTTTCAGGGAGAATTTAGAAAACAAATAAAACCAAAAATAGGCGTTCTATGGCCCACTGACTGAGAGATGACGCACACAGGAGTCAGGAGTGGCACACAAACCCAGAGGCCAATATTTTTCTACCAATGATTGATGTAGTTATTTTCTCTGGTAGATTTTAGAACCCAAATCAAGGAAAAAAAATATAGGCTTTCTATGGACCACAATTGGAGAGAGAGAGAGAGAGAGAGAGAGAGAGAGAGAGAGAGAGAGAGATGGCACACCCAGGAGTCAAGACTGGCACACAAGCAGAAAGGCCAATATTAATCTCCCACTGTTTTTTTGGTTGTTTTTTTTTTTTTTTTTTTTCAGGGAGACTTTAGAAATAAAAATAATAAAAAAAATATGATTTTATCAGGAAGAATTTAGAAACCAAATAAAATAAAATGATTTTTTCAGGGAGAATTTAGAAAACAAATAAAACCAAAAATATGCGTTCTATGGCCCACTGACTGAGAGAGAGAGAGAGATGGAACGCTTAGTACTGGCACACAAGCCCAAAGGGCAATATTAATCTCCCTTTTTTTTTCCAGGGAGAATTTCTGAAACCCAAAAAAAAAATAAAATAGGCTTTCTATGGCCCACTATTTGTGAGAGAGATGGGACGCTCAGGACTGGCACAGATGGCACGCTCAGGACTGGCACAGAAGCCCAGAGGCCAATATTAATCTCCCTTTTTTTCTGGGAGAATTTATAAAACCAAAAAAATATTTAAATAGGCTTTCTATGGCCCACTATTTGTGAGAGAGATGGCACGCTCAGGACTGGCACAGATGGCACGCTCACAACTGGCACAGAAGCCCAGAGGCCAATATTAATCTCCCTTTTTTTCTGGGAGAATTTATAAAACCAAAAAAATATTTAAATAGGCTTTCTATGGCCCACTATTTGTGAGAGAGATGGCACGCTCAGGACTGGCACAGATGGCACGCTCACAACTGGCACACAAGCCCAGAGGCCAATATTAATCTCCCTTTTTTCAGGGAAAATTTATAAAACCAAAAAAAAAATTAAATAGGCTTTCTATGGCCCACTATTTGTGAGAGAGATGGCACGCTCAGGACTGGCACAGATGGCACGCTCACAACTGGCACACAAGCCCAGAGGCCAATATTAATCTCCCTTTTTTCAGGGAAAATTTATAAAACCAAAAAAAAAATTAAATAGGCTTTCTATGGCCCACTATTTGTGAGAGAGATGGGACGCTCAGGACTGGCACAGATGGCACGCTCAGGACTGGCACAGAAGCCCAGAGGCCAATATTAATCTCCCTTTTTTTCAGGGAGAATTTATAAAACCCAAAAAAAAATAAAATAGGCTTTCTATGGCCCACTATTTGTGAGAGAGATGGCACACTCAGGACTGGCACACAAGCCCAAAGGCCAATATTAATCTCCCACTGTATTTTTATCAGGGAGAATTTATACACCCCACAAAAAAAAATACAGAAAAATGAAAAGGCTTTCTATGGCCCACTATGTGAGAGAGATGGCACACACAGGGATGGCACTCTAGCAGAAATGCCAAATTGCCAATCTTAATCTCCCACCAAAAAAAAAAAAAAAAAAAAAACAGGGAATGTCCTACAATTACTATCTCCCTGCCTGCAGTAATCTCAGCCAGGTATGGCAGGCAGCTACTATCTCCCTGCCTGCAGTAATCTCAGCCAGGTATGGCAGGCAGCAATAAGGAGTGGACTGATGCACAAATGAAATAAAAAGTGTGGACAAACAAAAAAGATAGCTGTGCAGAAAGGAAGGAACAAGAGGATTTGTGCTTTGAAAAAAGCAGTTGGTTTGCACAGCGGCGTACACACAGCAATGCAGCTATCAGGGAGCCTTCTAGGGCAGCCCAATGAGCTACAGCGCTGAGGGGAAAAAAAAAAAAAAAAAAAATTCCACTGTCCCTGCACACCGAGGGTGGTGTTGGACAGTGCAAATCGCTGCAGCACAAGCGGTTTTGTGGTTAATGGACCCTGCCTAACGCTATCCCTGCTTCTGACAAAGCGGCAGCAACCTCTCCCTAAGCTCAGATCAGCAGCAGTAAGATGGCGGTCGGCGGGAACGCCTCTTTATAGCCCCTGTGACGTCGCAGACAGCAAGCCAATCACTGCAATGCCCTTCTCTAAGATGGTGGGGACCAGGACCTATGTCATCACGCTGCCCACACTCTGCGTTTACCTTCATTGGCTGAGAAATGGCGCTTTTCGCGTCATTGAAACGCGACTTTGGCGCGAAAGTCGCGTACCGCATGGCCGACCCCGCACAGGGGTCGGATCGGGTTTCATGAAACCCCGACTTAGCCAAAAGTCGGCGACTTTTGAAAATGTTCGACCCGTTTCGCTCAACCCTAGTGACGACGATGGGCGAATATGTCCCTTCTCCAGGGACTCCTTCACATAACTGCGCATAGCGGTGTGCTCAGGTACGGACAAACTAAATAAACGACCCTTAGGGAACTTACTACCAGGAATCAAATCGATAGCACAATCACAATTCCTATGCGGAGGAAGGGCATCAGACTTGGACTCCTCAAATACATCCTGAAAGTCCGACAAGAACTCTGGGATGTCAGAAGGAATGGATGACGAAATAGACAAAAATGGAACATCACCATGTACTCCCTGACAACCCCAGCTGGTTACCGACATAGAGTTCCAATCCAATACTGGATTATGGGTTTGTAGCCATGGCAACCCCAACACGACCACATCATGCAAATTATGCAGTACCAAAAAGCGAATAACTTCCTGATGTGCAGGAGCCATGCACATGGTCAGCTGGGCCCAGTACTGAGGCTTATTCTTGGCCAGAGGTGTAGCATCAATTCCTCTCAACGGAATAGGACACCGCAAAGGCTCCAAGAAAAATCCACAACGTTTAGCATAATCCAAATCCATCAGATTCAGGGCAGCGCCTGAATCCACAAACGCCATGACAGAATATGATGACAAAGAGCACATTAAGGTAATGGACAAAAGGAATTTGGACTGTACAGTACCAATAACGGCAGAGCTATCGAACCGCCTAGTGCGTTTAGGACAATTAGAAATAGCATGAGTAGAATCACCACAATAGAAACACAGTCTGTTCAGACGTCTGTGTTCGTGCCGTTCTACTTTAGTCATAGTCCTGTCGCACTGCATAGGCTCAGGCTTACTCTCAGACAATACCGCCAGATGGTGCACAGATTTACGCTCGCGCAAGCGACGACCGATCTGAATGGCCAAGGACATAGACTCATTCAAACCAGCAGGCATAGGAAATCCCACCATTACATCCTTAAGAGCTTCAGAGAGACCCTTTCTGAACAAAGCCGCTAGTGCAGATTCATTCCACAGAGTGAGTACTGACCATTTTCTAAATTTCTGACAATATACTTCTACATCATCCTGACCCTGGCATAAAGCCAGCAGATTTTTCTCAGCTTGATCCACTGAATTAGGCTCATCGTAAAGCAATCCCAGCGCCTGGAAAAATGCATCAACATTACTCAATGCAGAATCTCCTGGTGCAAGAGAAAACGCCCAGTCCTGTGGGTCGCCGCGCAAAAAAGAAATAATAATCAAAACCTGTTGAATAGGATCACCAGAAGAATGAGGTTTCAAGGCCAAAAATAGCTTACAATTATTTCTGAAGCTCAGGAACTTAGTTCTGTCACCAAAAAACAAATCAGGAATCGGAATTCTTGGTTCTAGCATCGATTTCTGATCAATAGTATCTTGAATCTTTTGTACATTTACAACGAGATTATCCATTGAGGAGCACAGAGCCTGAATATCCATGTCCACAGCTGTGTCCTGAAGCACTCTAATGTCTAGGGGAAAAAAAAGACTGAAGACAGAGCTAAGAAAAAAAAATGATGTCAGGATTTCTTTTTTCCCTCTATTGGAAATCATTGAAAGGCTCCTTGTACTGTTATGGCTGGCAATCAGGCAACACAGCGTGCAGTAATCAGCGCACATACAGAGATCTGGCAATAACCCAAAACAATAGGACGAGCTCTGAGACGTGGAATCTCTGTAGACTGCAGTACCTGATCTATCCTCACACAACTGGAAGCAGCAGTGGATTGCGCCTATCAACTACCTATGCAACTCGGCACTGCCTGAGGAGCTGACTAGCCTGAAGATAGAAATACAAGCCTGACTTACCTCAGAGAAATACCCCAAAGGAATAGGCAGCCCCCACATATAATGACTGTTAGCAAGATGAAAAGACAAACGTAGGAATGAAATAGATTCAGCAAAGTGAGGCCCGATATTCTAGACAGAGCGAGGATAGCAAAGAGAACTATGCAGTCTACAAAAAACCCTAAAACGAAAACCACGCAAAGGGGCAAAAAGACCCACCGTGCCGAACTAACAGCACGGCGGTGCACCCCTTTGCTTCTCAGAGCTTCCAGCAAAAGATAATAACAAGCTGGACAGAAAAAACAGAAAACAAACTAGAAGCACTTATCTAGCAGAGCAGCAGGCCCAAGGAAAGATGCAGTAGCTCAGATCCAACACTGGAACATTGACAAGGAGCAAGGAAGACAGACTCAGGTGGAGCTAAATAGCAAGGCAGCCAACGAGCTCACCAAAACACCTGAGGGAGGAAGCCCAGAGACTGCAATACCACTTGTGACCACAGAAGTGAACTCAGCCACAGAATTCACAACAACAGCTGTCATTCCTATCCCCTTGGTGCCGTGCGCTGCCTCCTCAGCGTTGTTTTAAGCTGTCACGGAGCCTGCGCTGTTCTGTTAGCCCTTGGCCATGTCCAATTAGCGCTGCCTGTCTTCTGACATAATTTGGTGTCAGGCTGTCAGTGCCTATGCGTCCACGCTGCTCCAGATCCCACCTCGCAGTCTCGTCTAACGTAATCCACTGCGGGCCTTGGATCCATGGGCATGCACAGTGCATATACTCAACTCTCACTCCCCTCCTTCCCTCTTCTTCAGACTGTGCGGTGTCACGGCCGTGGCATGCTATTAGGGATCAGCTGACGGCGCACAGTCTAAAGAAGACGGAGGGAAATGAGCGAGAGCCCGAGGGGAAGATATGCACTGCGCATGCCCATGGATCCCAGGCCCGCAGTGTGACTCAATCAGAAGACACTGCGAGGCGGGATCTCGGGCAGCGCGGCCGCACAGGCGCAGCCAGCCTGACACCAAATTATGTCAGAAGACAGGCAGCGCAAATAGGGCATGCCCAAGGGATAACAGAACAGCGCAGGCTCCGTGACAGCTTAAAATAACGCTGAGGAGGCAGCGCATGGCACCAAGGGGGTAGGAATGACGGCTGTGCTGCGTCACATTACGAAGGAAAGTCCCAGCTCCGGGACGGTATAACGGTATCAGTGAACACATTTTATAAGTGTTAAGTTCTGCGTGTGCAAGGAGCTAAACCAAAAGAGCTACCTTTTCCTTGCACAAGATGGCTCTTTCAGTAACAAACGACGGGGGGGGGGGGGACAGGTTCCCTTACATTTAGGTTGTTGTGCCAGCGTGGCGGTCGCAGGACACATTGCCTGCTACACAGCTGGGGATCAGCTGACGTTACTGAAACCCAATAACACTGGGTCGTATGTTTTTACTGTGCAGCCTGCACTTCTGAGCCGCAACTGGCGGTGTTGGAGCCCAGGAATAGCAGTTCAGGTGGTAGAAAGATGAACACAGCAGGAGACCTGGATGACACCCAATTACTTAATCAGGCAGAGGAGTGGCAAATTCCTGCGAGATCCAGGCCTGGTTCATTTTCAGGAAAGTAAGCCGGTCAACGTTATCGGAGGACAGTCGCATGCGACGGTCTGTTAGTACACCACCTGCGGCACTAAAGACACGTTCCGATAAGACACTAGCCGCAGGGCAAGCCAGCACCTCCAATGCATACTGGCTTAGCTCTGGCCATGTATCCAGCTTAGAGACCCAAAACTTGAACGGGGAAGAGCCGTCTGGGAGTACAGTAAGAGGGCAAGCCATGTAGTCTGTCACCATCTGACGGAACCGTTGCCTCCTGCTGACTGGAGCCGCCGGTGATGGTGTAGACATTTGGGGCGGGCACACAAAAGTGTGCCAGAGTTGTGCCATACTGGGCTTGCCTTGGGCAGAGGCACTGCTTCTGCTCCCTCTTTGGGCAGAGCCTCCCCCACTGCCTCGACGCACTGAGCTGCTTTGTAAAGCACTAGCAGCACTCCTCTCAGTTGGACAGGAGAAGATGATGGAATTCACCAGTGTGTCGTGGTACTCCCACAATTTACGCTCCCGGGTCAACGCTGGGATGAGGTTTTGGACGTTGTCCCGGTAGCGAGGATCGAGGAGGGTGAACACCCAATAATCAGGCATGTTGAGAATGTGGTCGATGCGGCGGTCGTTTCTCAGGCACTGCAGCATGAAATCCACCATGTGCTGCAGAGTGCCAACTGGCCCAGAAACGCTGTCCCCTGCTTGAGACATGATCTCTGCCACTCTCGTCATCACCCCACCCTCGCTGTACACACTGACCATTGGACAATTGTGTCGCTCCCTCCTCTGGACGGAGCTCTTCCTCCTCCATTGACTCCTCCTCATCCTCCTCACAAATTGGCCCCTGCGTACCCCTTTGTGAGGAACCACGTGGCGCTGACTCTACAGAAGCTGATGGAAAAGGTGACTCCTCATCCTCCACCTCTTCCACAACATCATCCCTTAACCCTTGCAAAGTTTGCTGAAGCAGGCAGATAAGGGGGACAGTCATGCTGACTAGTGCATCATCTGCACTTGCCATCCGCGTGGAATAATCAAAAGGACGCAAAACCTGGCAGACGTCCTTCATAGTGGCCCACTCTGTGGTTGTGAAGTCTGATCGGCGCTGACTGCGACTTCTTTGCGCCTGATGCAGCTGGTACTCCATAACTGCTTGCTGCTGCTCACACAACCGCTCCAACATATGTAACGTGGAATTCCACCGGGTAGGTAGGTCACATATGATGCGGTGTTCCGGAAGGCGGAATCGGCGCTGCAGAGCAGCAATGCAGGATCTGGCCAAGCTGGAACGCCGCAAGTGAGCACACTCTAGGCGGACCTTGTGCAGCAGGGCATCAAAATCCGGATAGTCCCTCAGAAAACTCTGCACAACCAAATTGAGCACATGTGCCAGACATGGGATGTGAGTGAGGTTGCCAAGGGCCAAAGCTGCCACCAGATTTCGGCCATTGTCACACACTACCATGCCTGGCTGGAGATTCGCTGGCAGTAACCACACATCGCTCTCCTGCTTGATGGCATTCCAGAGCTCCTGCGCTGTGTGGCTTCGATTCCCCAATGAAACAAGTTTCAAGACGGCCTGCTGACGTTTGGCCACGGCTGTGCTCATGTCGGTCATAGGTAAACGTTCACGGGTCCATGTGGAGGTGGACTGTGACGGCTCCTGCAGAGTTGATTCTGAGGACCTTGTGTAAGAGGAGGAGTCAATGCGTACAGACTGGATTCCTGCAATCCTTGGAGTGGGCAGGACACGTCCTGCGCCACTCGCACGATCTGTACCTGGCTCAACAACATTAACCCAATGGGCAGTGAGGGAAACGTATCGCCCCTGTCCATGCTGACTGGTCCACGCATCGGTGGTGAGGTGGACCTTGCTACTGACGGCGTTCAGTAGCGCATGTTTTATGTTTCCCTCAACATGCAGGGACAGCTTGCCTGCTGAAGTAAAAGCGGCTGGGCACCTTGTACTGTGGGACTGCCAATGCCATCAAGTCACGGAAGCTGTCAGTCTCCACCAGCCTGAACGAGAGCATTTCCAGGGACAACTGTTTGGCAATGCCTGCATTCAGAGCCTGTGCTCGGGGGTGGTTGGCCGAGAATGCCCGCCTTTTCTCCCATGCCTGTACTACCGATGGCTGTAGAGTAGACTGGGAGTGTGAGGATGACTGGGAAGGTGGTGCTGTGGGTGGAATTACACAAGGTCTCTGGACAACAGTGCCAGAGGTTCTTCCATGGCGATCCTGGGAGGAAGCCAAACCAGCTGTGCGTGAGCTGGAGGAAGAGGCAACACGAGCTGAAGAGGTGGTAGCTGCCGCTGTTGGTTGGCCTACATCTTCAGTCTGTTTCTGTAACTCCACCGCGTGCCTGGTCCGCACATGTTTCCACATATTTGTGGTATTGAGGTTGCTGACATTTTTCCCTCTTTTTACTTTCTGATGACACAGCTTGCATTTGACAAAACAAATGTCATCTGCAACTGTGTCAAAAAAGGACCAGGCACTGCAAGTCTTGGGAGCGCCCTTTTTGGCTTTGGAAAGAGACAGGCTCCTAACGGGTGCCAAAGTGGAGGCTACAGGCTCCGCAGTCTTCCCCCTCCCTCTCCCTCTTTGGCCCGTAAGGGGAATCTCTTCCTCAGAGCTGCTCCCACCACCTTCCTGTTCCTCACGCCACGATGGGTCAACGACCTCATCATCTCCACTACCCTCTGCCACCAACTGCTCCTCCTGGGTAGTCTCGGCAGCACAGTACGCACCAGAAAGCGTCACCTGAGTTTCATCATGAGATGCGTACTGCGCTGTGGTCACCGGAGGCACTGGCCCACCCGCCTCTTCAGAGTCAGAGAGACAAAGCTGTTGGGCATCACTGCACACTGCCTCTTCTTCCATTTCTCCAATGCTGCTTGGCTGGCCCCCTGTTTCCTAGCCAAGAGATTCAGAGAACAGAAGTAGAGACGGCTCCTGTCCTGGGCTCTCTGACTGCCTGGCCAATTTGGCAGGTGGTGAAGAGACAGATGGCTGCTCTCCAGTGGTCTGTGCCTGAGAGGATGTGGCACTAACTGAAGTCGATGCCGAGGCGTTAACTGCCATCCACCCAACGGCTTCAATTTGGTCTTCACGCAGCAGCGGTGCACAGCGCTCTCCGACAAAGCTGCGCATGAAGGACTGCTCCCTGCTGAAACTGAGTGACGACGAGTCACCGGCGCCCGCAGCAGGCACAGAATCACCACGTCCTCTCCCTGCTCCTCTCCCTGCTCCGCGCCCACGCCCACGTGCCTTACTCCCTGCCCTCTTCATCTTGGTTGACAGATAAAGATAAGCAGAAAAGTACTAAGGCCTTAGTGTGCTTATTCCTGAAATGCTTCTCCTAACAGGTGTAAGAAACACTAATGTTGTAAAGTGTGGACTAAACTTTATTATTTTTCAAATGTGGCCTACACAAGTGTTAAGTTGTGTTTGGTGAACTTTACTTTTTTTTTTTTTTTGCAGATCGGGCTACAGAGCTAGTTTAAATCACACGGAGACCGTGCAGACAGCCGTAAACGGCGCTGCAAGGCCCAAAAAACCTCCTCTAGGTTATCCTATTTAGTGTTTTTCCACTATTTAGCTGGAGACGGGTGGAAAGACACTAATAGGGAATTTTTTTTTAAAATTTTAAACAGGCTGCACTAATTGAAAAAAAGGAATTTTTTTTTCAAGGTCTGAGGCAGTAACGCACCCTGAGCTGAATCCAACCGGCTATGGCTGCACACAGACTACAGGGCGAGCTGCGCTCACACAGAGACCGTGCAGACAGCCGTAAACGGCGCTGCAAGGCCCAAAAAAACCCCTCTAGGTTAGCCTATGTAGTGTTTTTCCACAATTTAGCTGGAGACGGGTGGAAAAACACTAATAGGAATTTTTTTTTAAAATTTTAAACAGGCTGCACTATTTGAAAAAAAGGAAAATTTTTCTCAAGGTATGAGGCAGTAACGAACCCTGAGCTGAATCCAACCGGCTATGGCTGCACACAGACTACAGGGCGAGCTGGGCTCACACGGAGACCGTGCAGACAGCCGTAAACGGCGCTGCAAGGCCCAAAAACCCCCCTCTAGGTTATCCTATGTAGTGTTTTTCCACAATTTAGCTGGAGACGGGTGGAAAAACACTAATAGGAAATTTGAGAAAAAATGTGCAGCAGGCTGCACTATGAGCAAAAAAGGACAACTGTGTGAGGCAGTGTGAACCCCCCCTGAGCTGAATACAACCGGGTATATGGCTGCACACAGACTACAGAGTGAGCTGCACACACACACACACAGAGAGACCTTGCAGAATGCTGTTAAAACAGCGCTGCAAGGCAAGAGCAAGGTGAACAGTGAAGAACACACAGCGTTTTGCTAAACTAGCCTTTGGAAAGGAAAATAAAGCAATTAGCTATCTCAACTGGCCCTCAGTTAGAACACAGCGTCCTGTCCCTAACTGAAATCACAGCAGAGTGAGCGCAAAATGGCGGCAGCGTTTTTTTATAGTGCAGAGTGACATCATTTCAGCAGCCAATCACAGCCTTGCCAGTACTTACATGCCCACCATGCTAAACAGGATGTGCCCACACTTCCCATCATTCCTCATTGGCTGCTGCGTTCAGTTTGAATTCTGGGAACTTCCGATTCCGGTATCCGATACGCGGGAAGTATCGGAATTCGGTATCGGAATTCCGATACCGCAAATATCGGCCGATACCCGATACTTGCGGTATCGGAATGCTCAACACTAGTGACAAGGTTAATTCGTTAGCTGGCTGCTCTATTTAACTCCACCTAGATCATTGCTCCATGCCACCTGTCAATGTTCCAGTATTGGTCTAGTTCACTCCTGGATCGTTCTTGTGACCTGTCTTCCCAGCAGAAGCTAAGTGACTGCTTGTTTTTCTCTGGTTTGCTATTTTTCTGTCCAGCTTGCTATTTTGATTGTTGTCTTGCTTGCTGGAAGCTCTGGCACGCAGAGGGAGCGCCTCCGCACCGTGAGTCAGTGCGGAGGGTCTTTTTGCACCCTCTGCGTGGTCTTTTTGTAGTTTTTTGTGCTGACCGCAAAGCTACCTTTCCTATCCTCTGTCTGTTCAGTAAGTCGGGCCTCACTTTGCTAAATCTATTTCATCTCTGTGTTTGTAATTTTCATCTTAACTCACAGTCATTATATGTGGGGGGCTGCCTTTTCCTTTGGGGAATTTCTCCGAGGCAAGGTAGGCTTTATTTTTCTATCTTTAGGGCTAGCTAGTTCCTTAGGCCAACACCGAACAATGAACCTCAGAGATAACTCTACTAGTCCATTTATCAGGGACAAACAGTTTCTCCGCTGGGCAACGGTCAGGTCTATCATCCTGAAATTTTTGCAGCACCCGCCGCAAATCAGGGGAGATGGCAGAAAAAATTACCCCCTCTTTGAGAATACCCGCCGGCTCAGGAACACCCGGAGAGTCGGGCACAAAACTCCTGGACAGGGCATCAGCCTTCACATTCTTAGAGCCTGGAAGGTACGAAACCACAAAATCAAAGCGGGAGAAAAATAGCGACCAACGAGCCTGTCTAGGATTCAACCGTTTGGCAGACTCGAGATAAGTCAAATTCTTATGATCCGTCAAGACTACCACGCGATGCTTGGCTCCTTCAAGCCAATGACGCCACTCCTCGAATGCCCACTTCATGGCCAACAACTCTCGATTGCCAACATCATAATTGCGCTCAGCAGGCGAAAACTTTCTAGAAAAGAAGGCACATGGTTTCATCACCGAGCCATCAGAACTTCTTTGCGACAAAATAGCCCCTGCTTCAATCTCAGAAGCATCAACCTCGACCTGAAACGGGAGCGAAACATCTGGCTGGCACAACACAGGGGCAGAAGAAAAACGATGCTTTAACTCCTGAAAAGCTTCCACAGCCGCAGAAGACCAATTGACCACATCAGCACCCTTCTTGGTCAAATCAGTCAACGGTTTAGCAACACTAGAAAAATTACTGATGAAGCGACGATAAAAATTAGCAAAGCCCAGGAACTTTTGCAGACTCTTCACAGATGTCGGCTGAGTCCAATCATAAATGGCCGGGCCTTTAACAGGGTCCATCTCAATAGTAGAAGGGGAAAAAATGAAACCTTCTGAACTCCAAAGAGACACTTTGACCCCTTCACAAACAAAGAATTTGAACGAAGGACCTGGAACACCATTCTGACCTGCTTCACGTGAGACTCCCAATCATCCGAAAAGACCAAAATATCATCAAAATATACAATCAGGAATTTATCCAGGTACTCTCGGAAGATGTCATGCATAAAGGACTGAAATACTGATGGAGCATTGGAAAGCCCAAATGGCATAACCAGGTACTCAAAATGGCCCTCGGGCGTATTAAATGCTGTTTTCCATTCATCGCCCTGTTTAATACGCACAAGATTATACGCACCACGAAGATCTATCTTGGTGAACCAACAAGCCCCCTTAATCCGAGCAAACAAATCAGACAGCAGCGGCAAAGGGTACTGAAATTTGACTGTGATCTTATTAAGAAGGCGGTAATCAATACAAGGTCTCAAAGAACCATCCTTCTTGGCCACAAAAAAGAACCCTGCTCCCAATGGTGACGACGACGGGCGAATATGAGCCTTCTCCAAGGATTCCTTTAGATAACTCCGCATAGCGGCGTGCTCTGGCACAGATAAATTGAACAGTCGGCCCTTAGGAAACTTACTACCAGGAATCAAATTGATAGCACAATCGCAATCCCTATGAGGAGGTAGGGCACTGGATTTGGGCTCATCAAATACATCCCGATAATCCGACAAAAACTCCAGGACTTCAGAAGAGGTGGATGACGAAATAGACAAAAATGGAACATCACCATGTACCCCTGACAACCCCAGCTGGACACAGACATTGATTTCCAATCCAATACTGGATTATGGACCTTTAGCCATGGCAACCCCAAAACGACCACATCATGCAGATTATGCAACACCAAAAAGCGAATATCCTCCTGATGTGCAGGAGCCATGCACATGGTCAATTGGGTCCAGTACTGAGGCTTATTCTTGGCAAAAGGCGTAGCATCAATTCCTCTCAATGGAATAGGATACTGCAAGGGCTCCAAGAAAAAACCACAGCGCCTAGCAAACTCTAAGTCCATCAAATTCAGGGCAGCGCCTGAATCCACAAATGCCATAACAGAATAGGATGACAAAGAGCAAATCAGAGTAACGGACAAAAGAAATTTTGACTGTACCGTACCAATGGTGGCAGACCTAGCGAAACGCTTAGTGCGCTTAGGACAATCGGAGATAGCATGAATGGAATCACCACAGTAAAAACACAGCCCATTCCGACTTCTGTGTTCTTGCCGTTCAGCTCTGGTCAAAGTCCTATCACATTGCATAGGCTCAGGTCTATGCTCAGATAATACCGCCAAATGGTGCACAGCTTTACGCTCACGCAAGCGTCGATCGATCTGAATGGCCAAAGACATAGACTCATTCAGACCAGCAGGCATGGGAAATCCCACCATGACATCCTTAAGGGCTTCAGAGAGACCCTTTTTGAAAATTGTTGCCAGGGCACATTCATTCCATTGAGTGAGTACAGACCACTTCCTAAACTTCTGACAATATATCTCTACCTCATCCTGACCCTGACACAGAGCCAGCAAGATTTTCTCTGCCTGATCCACTGAATCTGGTTCATCATAAAGCAATCCGAGCACCAGGAAAAACGCATCAACATCACGCAATGCCGGATCTCCTGGCGCAAGGGAAAATGCCCAGTCTTGAGGGTCGCCACGTAACAAAGAAATAATGATTTTCACTTGTTGAACAGGGTCACGTGAGGAGCGAGGTTTCAAAGCAAGAAACAATTTACAATTATTTTTGAAATTCAGAAACTTAGATCTATCCCCAAAAAACAAATCAGGAATTGGAATCCTAGGCTCTAACATCGGATTCTGAACTACAAAATCTTGAATGTTTTGTACCCTTGCAGTGAGATTATTCATACAAGAGGACAGACCTTGAATGTCCATATCTACACCTGTATCCTGAACCACCCAGAGGTAAAGGGGAAAAGAGAGACAAAACACACTGCAAAGAAAAAAAAATGGTCTCAGAACTTCTCTTATCCCTCTATTGAGATGCATTAATACTTTGGGCCACCTGTACTGTTATGACCTGGTGGTAAGGACAATAATGGACCTGGTGGTTAAGAGCACACTGAATGACCTGATAGTTACAAATAATATAGGACGAGCTCTGAGACATGGGAACTCTGCTGACCGCAATCCCTAATCCTATCACACACACTAGAAATAGCCGTGGATTGCTCCTAACGCTCCCTATGCAACTCGACACAGCCTAAGGAACTAGCTAGCCCTGAAGATAGAAAAATAAGCCTACCTTGCCTCAGAGAAATTCCCCAAAGGAAAAGGCAGCCCCCCACATATAATGACTGTGAGTAAAGATGAAAATACAAACACAGAGATTAAATAGATTTAGCAAAGTGAGGCCCTACTTACTGAACAGACTGAGGATAGGAAAGGTAGCTTTGCGGTCAGCACAAAAAACTACAAAAAGACCACGCAGAGGGCGCAAAAGACCCTCCGCACCGACTCACGGTGCGGAGGAGCTCCCTCTGCGTCCCAGAGCTTTCAGCAAGCAAGACAAAAATCAAAATAGCAAGCTGGACAGAAGAATAGCAAACTAAAGAAAAACAAGCAGGAACTTAGCTTCTGCTGGGAAGACAGGTCACAAGAACGATCCAGGAGTGAACTAGACCAATACTGGAACATTGACAGGTGGCATAGAGCAATGATCTAAGTGGAGTTAAATAGAGCAGCCAGCTAACGAATTAACCTCTTCACCTGTGGAAGGAACCTCAAAAGCAGCAGCTTCACTCACAACCAACAGAGGCAGCCCATGGACAGAACCAGCCGAAGTACCATTCATGACCACAGGAGGGAGCTTGACAACAGAATTCACAACAGCAGACACACACACAGTACTCAGACATGCACACACACAGTACGCAGACATGCATATACATACAGTACGCAGACATGCACACACATACAGTACGTAGACATGCACACACACACAGTACGCAGACATACACACATACAGTACTCAGACATACACACACGTACAGTACGTAGACATGCACACACACACACAGTACGCAGACGTGCACACACATACAGTACGCAGACATGCACACACATACAGTACATAGACATGCACACACATACAGTACGTAGACATGCACACACACACAGTACTCAGACATGCACAAACATACAGTAAGCAGACATGCACACACATACAGTACGCAGACATGCACACACATACAGTACACAGACATGCACACACATACAGAGCACAGACATGCACACACAGTATGCAGACATACACACACACAGTACTCAGACATGCACACACACAGTATGCAGACATGCACACACAGTATGCAGACATGCACACACACAGTAGGCAGACATACACACACAGTACTCAGACATGCACACACACAGTACGCAGACATGCATATACATACAGTACGCAGACATGCATATACATACAGTACGCAGACATGCACACACACACAGTACTCAGACATGCACACACACAGTACGCAGACATGCATATACATACAGTACGCAGACATACACACATACAGTACTCAGACATACACACACGTACAGTACGTAGACATGCACACACACACAGTACACAGACGTGCACACACATACAGTACGCAGACATGCACACACATACAGTACATAGACATGCACACACATACAGAGCACAGACATGCACACACAGTATGCAGACATGCATATACATACAGTACGCAGACATGCATATACATACAGTACGCAGACATGCACACACACACAGTACTCAGACATGCACACACACAGTACGCAGACATGCATATACATACAGTACGCAGACATACACACATACAGTACGTAGACATGCACACACACACAGTACTCAGACATGCACAAACATACAGTAAGCAGACATGCACACACATACAGTACGCAGACATGCACACACATACAGTACACAGACATGCACACACATACAGAGCACAGACATGCACACACAGTATGCAGACATGCACACACAGTACGCAGACATACACACACACAGTACTCAGACATGCACACACAGTATGCAGACATGCACACACACAGTAGGCAGACATGCACACACACAGTAGACAGACATGCACACACACACACACACAGTACTCAGACATGCACAAACATACAGTAAGCAGACATGCACACACATACAGTACGCAGACATGCACACACATACAGTACACAGACATCTGCACACACACACAGAGCGCAGACATGCACACACAGTATGCAGACGTGCACACACAGCACGCAGACATACACACACACAGTACTCAGACATGCACACAGTACGCAGACATGCCCACACATACAGTACGCAGACATACACACACACAGAGCGCAGACATATACACACACAGAGCGCAGACATGCACACACAGTATGCAGACATGCACACACAGTACGCAGACATGCACACACACAGTACGCAGACATGCACACACAGTATGCAGACATGCACACACACAGTAGGCAGACATGCACACACACACAGTACGCAGACATACACACACAGTATGCAGACATGCACACACACAGTACGCAGACATGCACACACAGTATGCAGACATGCACACACAGTACGCAGACATACAAACACACAGTACGCAGGCATGCACACACAGTACGCAGACATGCACACACACAATACGCAGACATGCACAGCACACACATACAGTAAAATACGCAGATATACACATACAATACGCAGACATGCACACACACACACACACACTATACGCAGATATGTACAATCATATATTTGAAGTCAAATGCACAAAAATACATAAATATATGCAGTCATACACACTGATATACACACAGATATGCATATCATACATACATACACAGACAGACACAAGCCTCACTCACCTCCCCCTGGCTTGTCGCTCATCAGACTGCTCTGGCATGTGGCTATGGAGGGCGCGCTGTTTGATGGCAGTCAGACATAGCCACACACAGTGCACTCTGCAGCTGTGTCTGCTACTAAATGATGCGGTCGGGCAGGCACTGTGCCTTTAACTTTGCTTGTGTGTCTGCCCGGCCACATCATTACTACAGTTGCAGAGTGCACTGTGCACGACCATGCTTGTTTAAATGACAGCTGAGCTCAAGTAGTGCCGAAGCTGCTGGGGGAGCAGCCAGGGCTCCCAGTGAGACCACCATTTGTTCAGGGCCCCGGCAGTTGCCCGGGTATGCCGGGTGCTGACGCCAGCCCTGGGTTCAACATACCACCAACAGTGTGTGCCAACCTTGTGAAGACTTACAGAAAACAATAGACCTCTTTCATTGCCAGCAAAGGACATATAACAAAATATTGAGATGAACTTTTGTTAATGACCAAATACTGTATATACTCAAGTATAAGCCGAGATTTTCAGCCCATTTTTTTAGGCTGAAAATGTCTCTCTCGGCATATACTTGAATCACCCCACCGGTCTGTCTCCCATCACCCCCACCGGTCTGTCTCCCCTCTCCCCCTGGTCCGTCTCTCTTTCACATCTTACTCACCTGCTCCAGGCGTGGTCCCTGCTTCTCCGATGGTCTCTGGGCACCGGCAGCTCTTCCTGTGTTCAGCGGACACATGGTACCATTCATTAACCCCTATCTGACCTCGGACGGGATAGTACGTCCGAGGTCAGATCCCCTGCTTTGATGCAGGGCTCCGCGGTGAGCCCGCATCAAAGCCGGGACATGTCAGCTGTTTTGAACAGCTGACATGTGCCCGCAATAGGTGCAGGCAGAATCGCGATCTGCCCACACCTATTAACTAGTTAAATGCCGCTGTCAATCGCAGACAGCGGCATTTAACTACCGCATCCGACCGGGCGGCCGGAAATGACGTCATCGCCGACCCCGTCACATGATCGGGGGTCGACGATGCGTCTCCATTGTAACCATAGAGGTCCTTCGGACCTCTATGGTTACTGATGACCGGTGGCTGTGAGCGCCACCCTGTGGTCGGCGCTCACAGCACACCTCCATTTCTGCTACATGGAGGCTATTGAAGCATGGCAAAAGTAAAAAAAAAAAGTTTAAAAAAATGTGAAAAAAATAAAAAAAATATAAAAGTTTAAATTACCCCCCTTTCGCCCCAATCAAAATAAATCAATTAAAAAAAAATGAAATCTACACATATTTGGTATCGCCGCGCTCAGAATCGCCCGATCTATCAATTAAAAAAAAGCATTAACCTGATCGCTAAACGGCGTAGCGAGAAAAAAAATCGAAACGCCAGAATTACGTTTTTTAGGTCGCCGCGACATTGCATTAAAATGCAATAACGGGCGATCAAAAGAACGTATCTGCACCAAAATGCTATCATTAAAAACGTCATCTCGGCACGCAAAAAATAAGCCCTCAACCGACCCCAGATCACGAAAAATGGAGACGCTACGAGTATCGGAAAATGGCGCAATTTTTATTTATTTTTTTTTAGCAAAGTTTGGAATTTTTTTTAACCACTCGTACTGACCTGGAGAATCATAATGTCAAGTCAGTTTTAGCATTTAGTGAACCTAGCAAAAAAGCCAAACAAAAAACAAGTGTGGGATTGCACTTTTTTTGCAATTTCACCGCACTTGGAATTTTTTTCCCGTTTTCTAGTACACGACATGCTAAAACCAATGATGTCGTTCAAAAGTACAACTCGTCCTGCAAAAAATAAGCCCTGATATGGCCAAATTCACGGAAAAATAAAAATGTTATGGCTCTGGGAAGGAGGGGAGTGAAAAACGAACACGGAAAAAATGAAAAATCCCAAGGTCATGAAGGGGTTAAAGTAATGATTATGGATGCGACTCCACTCCCATAGGAGTGGAACGCATATTCATTACTTTAATGAGCAGTACCAGTGACCGCTGAACACAGGAACAAGCTGCCGGCACCAGAGAGACCATTGCATCAGAGAAGCTGCCAGGGACCCCGCCGGGAGGGTGAGTATAATGGGGAGGGTGAGCATTGCGATATTCTCCTGTCCCTGTTCCTCCGCCGCGTGCTGCTCCATCTTCCGCATCCTCTGGCTGTGACGTTCAGGTCAGAGGATGCAATGATGTGTTTAGTGTGGGCGCCTCCCTCTGCCTGAACAGTCACTGCAGAGAGTCGGAAGACGGAGCGGCCGTGGCCGTGGAATGGGGACGGTGAATATCGCAAGTGGCGGTGTCCCCGCCTGCTCAGGACAAGAGGTGAGTATATTTTTTTTTTAAATCGCAACAGCAGCATATGGGGCAAATGTTTCTATTGAGCATCTTATGGGGCCATAATCAACTTTTATGGAGCATTGTAAGGGGCAAATGCTTCTATGGAGCATCTTATGGGGCCATAATCAACCTTTGTGCAGCATTATATGGGGCAAATGTTTTCATGGAGCCTCTCATGTGGCCATAATCAACCTTTATGCAGCATTATATGGGACAAATGTTTCTATGGAGCATCTTATGGGGCCATTATCAACCTTTATGCAGCTTTATATGGGGCAAATGTTTCTATGGAGCATCTTATGGGGCCATAATCAACCTTTGTGCAGCATTACTGTATATGAGGCATATTTTTGGATGGAGCATCTTATGGGGCCAATCATAAACTTTATGGAGCATTATATGGGGTGTATTTTGTATGGAGCATTATATGGGGCCCATCATGAAATGTATGGAGCATTATTTGGGGTGCATTTTGTATGGAGCATTATATGGGGCATATTTTGTATGGAGCATCTTATGGGGCTCCTGATTCAATATGGATATTCAAAAACACTTAACCTACTGATGACTCAATTAATTTTACTTTTATTGGTATCTATTTTCATTTTTTTAGCTGCTGCGTTTCCCACCCTAGGCTTATACTCGAGTCATTACGTTTTCTCAGTTTTTTTGTGGCAAAATTCAGGCTCTCAGCTTATACTTGGGTTGGCTTATACTCGAGTATATACGGTACTTATTTTCCACCATAATTTGCTAAATAAATCTTGCAAAATCAGACAGGGTGATTTTCTGGATTTTTCTCATTTTGACTCTCATAGTTGTGGTCTACCTATGATGTCAATTACAGCCTCTCATCTTTTTAAAGGGACACTGTCACCTGAATTTGGAGGGAACAATCTTCAGCCATGGAGGCGGGGTTTTCGGGTGTTTGATTCACCCTTTCCTTACCCGCTGGCTGCATGCTGGCTGCAATATTGGATTGAAGTTCATTCTCTGTCCTCCATAGTACATGCCTGCGCGAGGTAAGATTGCCTTGCGCAGGCATGTACTACGGAGGACAGAGAATGAACTTCAATCCAATATTGCAGCCAGCATGCAGCCAGCAGGTAAGGAAAGGGTGAATCAAACACCCGAAAACCACGCCTCCATGGCTGAAGATTGTTCCCTCCAAATTCAGGTGACAGAGTCCCTTTAAGTGGGAGAACTTGCACAATTGGTCCTTGACTAAATACTTTTTTCCCCACTGTATGTCTGTCTATATGTCTTTATCTATCTAGGAATCCAAATATCAGAGGCAGCACACCGTTCTTGTGTGAAAAAAGGTTCAGATTGGACCGAAACATCGCCATGATGAGCTGAATAAAATAGCTCCTATTTTTCACTCAAGAACCGTTTGCTGCCTCTGATTTTTGGATTCCTATAATTGAGGGTTGGTCTTTGCCTTGGATTTTTGCACCTGGATTTCATTTTTCTTCATGCTGCTCCAGTTTTTTCTTGCTTTATCTATATCTATCTATCTATCTATCACATTCATTGCCATCTGAAAACACTAGAACCCAACTCATTGAAAACACAGCAAAAACGGTGCATTTTTCCTGCCAAGAGATGCAGAAATTGGGTAATTCCTGCATCCAAATACTCATCGCGTTCACATATCCTAAGCCGGTGTATGTATGCGTACTAGCATCATTAGTAAACACATAGTAAAATAGCAAAGCTAAAAAGCTACAATTTGCAGCACCTTACAATAAGATGCTAAATACAGAAAGAGATAATAGCAGTCTGCCATCACACATTTGTGAGATGCTAAATTTACCCACAGTATTCTGAACACAAATAGAAGCAAGAACAGCGCTTTGTTCTCAAGGCCAGAGCGGAAGAACATTGCAATCACAAAATGTACCCGTGTTCCTTCCAGTCACTTACAGAAGTACAGTATGAAATAATTTCATCATCTTGCTGTAATGAAGACTAATGAATGACTTATAAATATTATAAATTATAAAGTTATTCTGTGAACATTATGATAGACAGATAGATGGATGGATAGATAGATATATGATAGAGAAAAATAAAAGTAGGCAGCACTCTAAAAATATGAAAAAACAATGGACTTTAAGGCCAGGGTCACACTAGTGTAGAATATGGACGAGTGCTATGTGAGAAAACATCGCTTAGCACTCGGACCAGTCTTAATCACTGTATTTTTTCTCAGGCGTATTTGACGTGCCTGTAAAATCGTAACACACTGCATTTTTACGCATTTATTGTCAGAGACTTGCCAATGCAAGCCTATGGATGCGAGAAAAAAATTGCACGGCACTCGGACCATGCGAGTGCTGTCCGATTTTTATGCACCAGTGTCCTTTGAAAAGCCGGCAATTCATGTGCCGCATACATTAAAATCACAATGACAGGTTAGAATAGAACAGATAGAATAGATATATACACATAGAATGGTACGGAGGTGCTCCCTCTGCGTCTCAGAGCTTCCAGCAAGCAGGAAAAACCAATATAGCTTGACAGAAAAAATAGCAAACAAAAATAACACAAGCAAAACTTAGCTTATGCGGGATAGACAGGCCACAGGAACGATCCAGGAGGAAGCAAGACCAATACTAGAACATTGACTGGAGGCCAGGATCAAAGCACCAGGTGGAGTTAAATAGAGCAGCACCTAACGACTTAACCTCATCACCTGAGGAAGGAAACTCAGAAGCCGCAGTACCACTCTCATCCACCAAAGGAAGCTCATAGACAGAACCAGCCGAAGTACCACTCTTGACCACAGGAGGGAGCTTGGCCACAGAATTCAAAACAGGTGACTGGTCATGTCATTGATGGGCGGTATGTATCACAGAGGTGGGTGCCCCTGTGATGGAAGTCTTTGCGTGTTTTGCTCAGCAGATCTTCTGCTGAGTGTTTTTGCAATACATTGCTTCCAGGTGACTTGGAGAGATTTGGGGATCCAGTCACCTACATACCCACCCAAATGGGTGTGTCTGAACACCTAAAGCCGGTTTCACATGTCAGTGGCTCCGGTACGTAAGGTGTCAGTGTCCTCACGTACCGGAGACACTGACTCATGTAGACACATTGAAATCAATGTGTCTCTGCACATGTCAGCGTGTTTTCATGGACCATGTGTCCGTGTGCAAAACACGGAGACATGTCAGTGTTCGTGGGAGCGCACAGATTACACGGACCCATTAAAGTCCGTGTGCAGTCCGTGTGCCGTGCAGGAGACAGCACTACAGTAAGCGCTGTCCCCTGCATCTGGTGCTGAAGCCGCCATTCATATCTTCTCTCCAGCAGCTTTCGCTGGAGAGAAGATATGAAAAATCCTTTTTTTATTTTTTTCGTGTTTAAAATAAAGATCCCTGTCCCCTCCCCCCTCCCACCCCCTGTGCGCCCGCCCGCTGTTAATAAAATACTCACCCGGCTCCCTCGCAGCTTCCTCTCAGCGCCAGCTTCTCCTGTATGAGCGGTCACGTGGTGCCCCCGATTACAGTCATGAATATGCGGCTCCACCTCCCGGCGCAGAGAGGACGCTTCGAGGGAGCGGGGTGAGTATTTTAGTAACAGCGGGCGGGCGCACAGGGGGTGGGAGGGGGGAGGGGACAGGGATCTTTATTTTAAACACGAAAAAAAAAAAAAGGATTTTTCATATCTTCTCTCCAGCGAAAGCTGCTGGAGAGAAGATATGAATGGCGGCTTCAGCACCAGATGCAGGGGACAGCGCTTATCTCTAGCGCTGTCTCCTGCACGCTCCATGTGGTACCCAGTCGGCACACGGGCGGCACACGGTTGCCGCACGTGTGCCACACTGATGTTCAAGGTAGACACACGGACACGGATAATTCCGGTACCGATTTTTCCGGTACCGGAATTATCTGGACGTGTGAGACTGGCCTAAGATGGTTGTGTGTTTGAGGACCTGCAGTGATGTCACGATCACCTGACAGCCATGTGATAAGTACCTGGAAGTGGTTAGGGCTATGTAATGGAGGTGTGTTTGGCATATGGGAGTGAGTGCTGGCTAGTCTGAGCCAGAGCAAGGAGGCCTGTGAGATACCTTCAGAGTGGGCGGTCTGATAAGCGTGAGTGATACTGACTGGAGTCAGTGAGAGACGTCTGTGGGATACCTCTGAGGATAAGAGGCATCCGAGAACCTGTGTGGCTGACACCAACAGGCAATGGACAGGGATCCGCGTTATACTGACCGGGGTCAGAGAGAGAGAGAAAGAGAGAGAGACTGTGCTTACTCTATGGGATACCCCTGAGGATAAGAGGCATCCAGGAACCTGTGTGGTGGACGCCAACAGGTAACGAACTGTAATCCGTGTTATGCTGACTGGGGTCAGTGAGGGACTATGGTTCCACTGTAAAGCCGAACGTGTACAGGCGGTGTTCAGGCTGTTGCATACTACCAAGTTCCTGAGGTTGTGGTTTATGCTGGTGTGTAGTGTTGAGCGATACCTTCCGATATTGGGAAATATCGTATCGGATTGGATAAGACCGATACCCAAAAAATATCGATACCGGAAACCAATGCAAGTCAATGGGACACAAATATCAGAATGAAAATAAACCCTTTCTTTCCTTGTAAGTTAATTCTACATGAAGGAAAACAACTAAGAAACATGTAGAATGCATTGGGGGAGGTGGAGGAGACATTAAAGGCATAGAGGTTTAGCCCAATCAAATGGAATAGCAGGAATTAATTTTTTTTTAAGACGTTCAGAGTAACAAATATATTGACTATGTTAAGCTATTTTATATTTTATCATATATTTATGTTTCACTACTTCCATGCTCTTCACCTTCTTTTTTACTTCTCCCACACTTTCTCCTTCATCATCCTCATCAGGGTCTACATCTTCAGGGTCATCTTCTTTGGGGTGATCTTCGGGGTCGTCGTCCTCAGGGTCGTCATCTTCGGGGTCATCGTCTTCTTCGGGGTGGTCTTCAGGGTCATCGTCTTTAGGGTCCTCATCAAGGAGATCCAGAGTGATTACAAAAACCATTTAAAAAAGCTTGAACTTGGAAATGTAGCAGAAGGTACAAGAAGGCTGAGTAACTGCCGAGAACCAGCTGACGGTACTGGAACCCGGATGGGTAGCAGAAGGTACAAGAGCCAATGGAACTACCGAGGACCAGCTGATGGTACTGGAACCCAGTTACTAAGCAGGAGGTACCTGTGCCAGAAAGCACTACCAAGGACCAGCAGACGTTGGTGGAACTCGGATACCGATAGATAGGCAGCAGAAGGTACACATGAAAAAAAAGTTGCAAGGCCGCGAGCCGGCCGGAGTTACTGAAACGCACAATCCTACAGGGGGTGCTTGTCCTATTGGCACTACGGAACCAGCCTCCATTGCCAGATCCCGCAGCCCACATAGGAAGCACCTAAACTGCAGGCACCATAGAGTCGGCTAACCCGATAGCAACACGACAGGACAACATATTGGAGGCAAAGTGACGTTGACACTACCCGGAAACAGCTGGCGAGCTGGAACCAGGCTGGGCAAGAGGGAGTACCCGGGCCAGAGACACTGCTGGGAAACAGCTGGCGGTGTTGGAGCCCAGGGTAAATACTAGAAACAGAGTGGAGGCAGAGGCCTAATTGGAGCAAGTTTAAAATCAGTGGTAGTGTGAATGTGGACAGAGCAGGGGAAATTGCTGGACACACAGCAGGGGATCAGCTGACGTTACTGAACCCCAATAACACTGGAGCATGTGTTAAACGTGCAGATGGCACTTCTGAGCAGCAACTGGCGGTGTTGGAGCCCAGGGTAAATACTAGAAACAGAGTGGAGGCAGAGGCCTAATTGGAGCAAGTTTAAAATCAGTAGTAGTGTGAATGTGGACAGAGCAGGGGAAATTGCCGGAAACACAGCAGGGGATCAGCTGACGTTACTGAACCCCAATAACACAGGAGCAAGTGTTGACTGTGCAGACGGCACTTCTGAGCAGCAACTGGTGGTGTTGGGGCCCAAGGATTACAGCTCAGGTGGTAGAAACATGAACACAACAGGAGACCTGGATACTGTTGCCAACCAACAATCCAGGCCTTGTTCATTTTCAGAAAAGTAAGCCGGTCAACGTTATCGGAGGATAGTCGCATGCGACGGTCAGTTAGTACACCTCCTGCGGCACTAAAGACGCATTCCGATAATACACTAGCAGCAGGGCAAGCCAGCACCTCCAATGCATACTGGCTAAGCTCTGGCCATGTATCCAGCATTGGCGCGGCCGGGACAGTGGAGGATATATCTGAATTACAGACTATCCCTTTCAGGGAAGTTCACAATTGTGACCCCAGATGTTTCAAGGTTAGAGGGATAGATTTGGTTCATACTGGAATAAGGGGTGGTAACATTAAACGCCTCCTTGCCCAGCGTGAGCTAAAATGGATAGTTACTTTAGACACTGTCAGACCCAATGGTCTCAATGAGGCCTTGAATTTCGCCCCTTTCCTGTAGCTATACACTATGGTTTATTGAAAGTTCCTTTTGCTTCCCCTCCTTTTTTATGCTTTTTGTTGTCCTTTTGTTTGTTTGTGGCGTTTTCTTATTGTGTTTTATATTTTTTCCTTATTAGATTTTGCTCTCCTCTGGGATTGTGGATTTCTCTACAACTTATTTGGGGACTAATCATATATTATATAACTTCTTCTGCCATCTGCATCTGCTACGGATCATGGACCTGTTTTATCTATGCATCTATCCACTTATGAGGATCAATTACACTGATGTGTCGGTGCTACGATGTCCTGACTTTGTGCCCCATTCATACCTTCTATATTTATGTAATGTGACTGTTTATTATGCAATGGTACGGGCACTTTGATGGGACAGTATTCCGTACGTCTTATTCTCTTTGGGCTGTGGTGCGCGTGCGCCCGACGGCTCCCCTCCTCGCGCCTCCTGTATGCGGCCGCTTGGTGTCTGTGGCTCGGCGACCGGGTTTCCATGGCGACCTGCCGTGCGCCTGCTCGTCTGGCTCCAGGCACTGGCCGGATCTGGTGGTTGCGGGGCGGCTGGCCACGGGCGCATGCGCCGCTCATTCTCAGCCGCCGATCCTCTTCCGGTCATGTGACCGGTGAACTAATGGATATAAGGCCCTGACTTGTCACAAAGGGACACTCCCCCTTGAAAAAGCCAGCGGACACACAGCGAAATGCGCGTCGGGGGCATTGCCCGATTCTTGGGCTCCTCAGCACCTGGGGTAAGAACCGGCTGTGAGCAGTGCTATTTGGTGGGGTTTGCCTTAACGCTCATCTGAGCTGGTTATTTATGCCTCTCCATTCTTCTCACAGTATTTAACCCTCCCCCTTTCCCTGATTGTCTCTCTGCCCATACTTATACCTATTTGGGTGTGACTGTTGATTGAGTTATATGGGCAGCTGATACGGTCTGCAGTGGGGGCTTTCTTTTGTTTTGAGGGTATTCATCCTCCACTTTGTGGAGGATACTGCTATACAGTAACATCTGTTTTTGTACTATTCCGGTCCAGTGTGTACGAGGTCCCTTCCTTTGGTATCTGTATTTGTCGTTTTTATTATATGTATGTGGTTTAATGTATTTTTGTAATAAAATTATGTACTACTTTTAAACACTCCCTGTTTTCCTCCTGTTTCGTGTATATCATGCTTTGGGAGTTGTAGCTAGAGGGGCCGGGATTTATTCCTGGGTCACCTGTTACTATGAGTCTGGGTTTTTGTATATTGATACTAGAAACAGAGTGGAGGCAGAGGCCTAATTGGAGCAAGTTTAAAATCAGTAGTAGTGTGAATGTGGACAGAGCAGGGGAAATTGCCGGACACACAGCAGGGGATCAGCTGACGTTACTGAACCCCAATAACACAGGAGCAAGTGTTGACTGTGCAGACGGCACTTCTGAGCAGCAACTGGTGGTGTTGGGGCCCAAGGATTACAGCTCAGGTGGTAGAAACATGAACACAACAGGAGACCTGGATACTGTTGCCAACCAACAATCCAGGCCTTGTTCATTTTCAGAAAAGTAAGCCGGTCAACGTTATCGGAGGATAGTCGCATGCGACGGTCAGTTAGTACACCTCCTGCGGCACTAAAGACGCATTCCGATAATACACTAGCAGCAGGGCAAGCCAGCACCTCCAATGCATACTGGCTAAGCTCTGGCCATGTATCCAGCTTAGAGACCCAAAACTTGAAGGGGGAAGAGCCGTCTGGGATTACACTGAAAGGAAAAACATGTAGTCTGTCACCATCTGATGGAAACGTTGCCTCCTGCTGACTGGAGCCATCTGTGATGGTGTAGACATTTATGGCGGGAACACAAAACTTTGCCACATTTGGGCCATACTGGTCTTGCCTTGTGCTGAGGCGATGCTTCTGCTCCCTCTTTGTGCAGAGCTTCCTCCACTGCCTCGACGCACTGAGCTGCTATGTAAAGCACTAGCAGCATTGCTCTCGGGTGGCATGGAGAACATGATGGAATGCACCAGTGCGTCTTGGTACTCCCGAATTTTATGCTACTGGTTCAATCATGTTATGAGGCTTTCTAAGTTTTCCCGGTAGCGAGGATCTAGGAGGGTGGACACCCAATAATCAGCCATGTTGAGAATGTGGGCGATGCGGCGGTCAATTCTCAGGCACTGCAGCATGAATTCAACCATGTGCTGCAGACTGCCATCTGGCCAAGAAATGCTGTCCCCTGCTTGAGGCGTGATCTCTGCCTGCTCTGCATCACCCCACCCTCGCAATACATACTGACTACTAGAGCATTGTGTACCTCCCTCCTCTGGACAGATGTCTTCCTCCTCCATTGCCTTCTCCTCATCCTCCTCACAAAGTGTCCCCTGCCTATGCCTTTGTGAGGAACCACATTACGCAGACTGTCCAGAAGCAGATGGTATTTGTGACTCCTCATCCTCCACCTCTTCCAAAACCTTCTCCCTTAGTGCTTGCAGTGTTTTTCAAGCAGGCAGATAAGGGGGATAGTCATGCTGACTAGTGCATCATCTGCACTCGCCATCCACGTGGAATCATTGAAGGCACACAAAATGTGGCAGATGTCCTTCATTCCTTCATAGAGGCCCACTCGGTGGTGGTGAAGTGTGAATGGCGTGCAGTGCAACTTGTTTACGCCTGATGCAGCTGGTACTCCGTTGCTGCTGCCTGCTGCTCACACAACCTCTCCAACATATGTAACATTGAATTTCACCTGGTGGGTAGGTCATATATGATGCAATGTTCCGGAAGGCGGAATAGGCGCTGCAGAGCTGCAATGCATGATCTTGCATTGCTGGAATGCTGCAAGTGAGCACACTCTATGCGGAACATGTGCAGCAGTGCATCAAGATCCGGATAGTCCCTTAAAAAACTCTGCACAACCAAGTTGAGCACATGTGTCAGACATGGGATGTGAGTGAGGTTTCCTAGGCCCAGAGCTGCCACCAGATTTTGGCCATTGTCACACACTACCATGCCTGGCTGGAGATTCGCTGGCACAAACCACATGTCGCTCTGCTGCTTGATGTCATTCCAGAGCTCCTGCGCTGTGTGGTTTCGATTCCCCAAAGAAATTAATTTCAATATGGCCTGTTGACGTTGGGCAATGGCTGTGCTCATATCGGTCATAACAGGTAAGCGTTCACGGGTCCATGTGGAGGTAAACCGTGATGGCTCCTGCAGCACTGATTCAGAGGAACTGGAGTATGAGGAGGAGTCAATGTGTACAGACTGGATTCCTGCAATCCTTGGAGTTGGCAGAACCCGTGCAGCGCCACTCTCAAGATCTGTACCCGGCTCCACAACATTTACCCAATGGGCAGTGAGGGAAAGGTATCGTCCCTGTCCATACTTACTGGTCCACGCATCGGTGGTCAGGTGGACCTTGCTACTGATGGCGTTTAGTAGTGCAGCGTCCCAGAGATCTGGTTGTTGCAGTATGACACTCTGCCACTAAGGGGAGTGATGGTACGTCTGATGGCACTGAAGGAATTCTACTGACCAGGTATCACCAGCACACATTACGCTTCACACTCCGGCCACTAGGGGGAGCCAAAGGCTTTATCTATTGGGCCACTCCTCACACTGGTAAAACTAGGGGTTGGATAGGAAGTTAGTGAGAAGCTGACTGGGTTGGATTCAGGCAACATCCCGTGGCAGGGGGTGTTGCAGGGAGAAGACACAGGGGGGTCCCTGTCAGGCGTGGGAACGTGGCAGGTGCCTAGCGAACAGAACAGAACGTTATGGAACCGCGCCTGCACTTCGTTGCGGTGGTATCCTAAGAAAGAGACACGAAGGAAAGGATATTGTGGAACAGTGAGAAACGAGATCAAGCACAAAGGAGAGCCAGTAGGAGTCTGTTGTGAATTCTGTTGTCGGGCTCCCTCCTGTGGTCATGAATGGTACTTCGGCTGGTTCTGTCCATGGACTTTCTCTGGTGGCTGTGGGTGTTTCTGAGTTTCCTTCCACAGGTGACGAGGTTAATTCATTAGCTGGCTGCTCTATTTAACTCCACTTAGATCTTTGTTCCATGCCACCTGTCAATGTTCCAGTATTGGTCTAGTTCACTCCTGGATCGTTCTTGTGACCTGTCTTCCCAGCAGAAGCTAAGTGACTGCTTGTTTTTCTCTGGTTTGCTATTTTTCTGTCCAGCTTGCTATTTTGATTATTGTCTTGCTTGCTGGAAGCTCTGGGACGCAGAGGGAGCGCCTCCGCACCGTGAGTCGGTGCGGAGGGTCTTTTTGCGCTCTCTGCGTGGTCTTTTTGTAGGTTTTTGTGCTGACCGCAAAGCTACCTTTCCTATCCTCAGTCTGTTCAGTAAGTCGGGCCTCACTTTGCTTAATCTATTTCATCTCTGTGTTTGTATTTTCATCTTTACTCACAGTCATTATATATGGGGGGCTGCCTTTTCCTTTGGGGAATTTCTCTGAGGCAAGGTAGGCTTTATTTTTCTATCTTCAGGGCTAGCTAGTTCCTTAGGCTGTGCCGAGTTGCATAGGGAGCGTTAGGAGCAATCCACGGCTATTTCTAGTGTGGTTGATAGGATTAGGGATTGCGGTCAGCAGAGTTCCCACGTCTCAGAGCTTGTCCTATATTATCAGTAACTATCAGGTCATTCCGTGTGCTCTTAACCACCAGGTCCATTATTGTCCTGACCACCAGGTCATAACAGTACAGGTGGCCCAAAGTACTAATGCATCTCAATAGAGGGATAAGAGAAGTTCTGAGACCATTTTTCTTTCTTTGCAGTGTGTTTTGTCTCTCTTTTCCCCTTTACCTCTGGGTGGTTCAGGATACAGGTGTAGACATGGACATTCAAGGGCTGTCCTCTTTGATGGATAATCTCACTATAAGTGTACAAAACATTCAAGATTTTGTGGTTCAGAATCCGATGTCAGAGCCTAGGATTCCAATTCCTGATTTGTTTTTTGGTGATAGATCTAAGTTCTTGAATTTCAAAAATAATTGTAAATTGTTTCTTGCCTTGAAACCTCGCTCCTCAGGTGACCCTGTTCAACAAGTAAAGATCATTATTTCTTTGTTACGTGGTGACCCTCAAGACTGGGCATTTTCCCTTGCGCCAGGAGATCCGGCATTGCGTGATGTTGATGCGTTTTTCCTGGTGCTTGGATTGCTTTATGACGAACCTAATTCAGTGGATCAGGCAGAGAAAATCTTGCTGGCTCTGTGTCAGGGTCAGGATGAAGCGGAGATATATTGTCAGAAGTTTAGAAAGTGGTCTGTGCTCACTCAGTGGAATGAATGTGCCCTGGCAGGAATCTTCAGAAAGGGTCTCTATGAAGCCCTTAAGGATGTCATGGTGGGATTTCCCATGCCTGCTGGTCTGAATGAGTCTATGTCTTTGGCCATTCAGATCGATCGACGCTTGCGTGAGCGTAAAGCTGTGCACCATTTGGCGGTACTATCTGAGCATGGGCCTGAGCCTATGCAATGTGATAGGACTTTGACCAGAGCTGAACGGCAAGAACACAGACGTCGGAATGGGCTATGTTTTTACTGTGGTGATTCCACTCATGCTATCTCCGATTGTCCTAAGCGCACTAAGCGGTTCGCTAGGTCTGACACCATTGGTACGGTACAGTCTAAATTTCTATTGTCCGTTACTCTAATTTGCTCTTTGTCATCCTATTCTGTTATGGCATTTGTGGATTCAGGCGCTGCCCTGAATTTGATGGACTTGGAGTTTGCCAGGCGCTGTGGCTTTTTCTTGGAGCCCTTGCAGTATCCTATTCCATTGAGAGGAATTGATGCTACGCCTTTGGCCAAGAATAAGCCTCAGTACTGGACCCAATTGACCATGTGCATGGCTCCTGCACATCAGGAGGATATCCGCTTTCTGGTGTTGCATAATCTGCATGATGTGGTCGTTTTGGGGTTGCCATGGCTACAGGTTCATAATCCAGTATTGGACTGGAAATCTATGTCTGTGTCCAGCTGGGGTTGCCAGGGGGTACATGGTGATGTTCCAGTTTTGATTATTTCGTCTTCCACTCCTTCTGAAGTTCCAGAGTTTTTGTCGGATTATCGGGATGTATTTGATGAGCCCAAAGCCAGTGCCCTACCTCCTCATAGGGATTGCGATTGTGCAATTAATTTGATTCCTGGTAGTAAGTTTCCTAAGGTCCGATTGTTCAATTTATCTGTGCCAGAACATGCCGCTATGCGGAGTTATATAAAGGAATCCTTGGAGAAAGGCCATATTCGCCCGTCGTCATCACCGTTAGGAGCAGGGTTCTTTTTTGTGGCCAAGAAGGATGGTTCTTTGAGACCTTGTATTGATTACTGCCTTCTCAATAAAATGACAGTCAAATTTCAGTATCCTTTGCCGCTGCTGTCTGATTTGTTTGCTCGGATTAAAGGGGCTAGTTGGTTCACCAAGATAGATTTTCGAGGGGCGTATAATCTTGTGCGTATTAAACAAGGCGATGAATGGAAAACAGCATTTAATACGACCGAGGGCCACTTTGAGTACCTGGTTATGCCATTCGGGCTTTCCAATGCTCCATCAGTATTTCAGTCCTTTATGCATGACATCTTCCGAGAGTACCTGGATAAATTCCTGATTGTGTATTTGGATGATATTTTGGTCTTTTCGGATGATTGGGAGTCTCATGTGAAGCAGGTCAGAATGGTGTTCCAGGTCCTTCGTGCGATTTCCTTGTTTGTGAAGGGGTCAAAGTGTCTCTTTGGAGTTCAGAAGGTTTCATTTTTGGGGTTCATTTTTTCCCCTTCTACTATCGAGATGGACCCTGTTAAAGTCCAAGCCATTTACGATTGGACCCAGCCGTCATCTGTGAAGAGCCTGCAAAAGTTCCTGGGCTTTGCTAATTTTTATCGGCGCTTCATCGCTAATTTTTCTAGTGTTGCTAAACCGTTGACTGATTTGACCAAGAAGGGTGCTGATGTGGTCAATTGGTCTTCTGCAGCTGTAGAGGCTTTTCAGGAGTTGAAGCGTCGTTTTTCTTCTGCCTCTGTGTTGTGCCAGCCAGATGTTTCGCTCCCGTTTCAGGTTGAGGTTGATGCTTCTGAGATTGGAGCTGGGGCTGTTTTGTCGCAAAGAAGTTCTGATGGCTCGGTGATGAGGCCATTTGCTTTCTTTTTTAGAAAGTTTTCGCCTGCTGAGCGCAATTATGATGTTGGTAATCGAGAGTTGTTGGCCATGAAGTGGGCAGTCGAGGAGTGGCGTCATTGGCTTAAAGGAGCCAAGCATCGCGTGGTGGTCTTGACAGATCACAAGAATTTGACTTATCTTGAGTCTGCCAAACGGTTGAATCCGAGACAGGCTCGATGGTCGTTATTTTTCTCCCATTTTGATTTTGTGGTTTCGTTCCTTCCGGGCACTAAGAATGTGAAGGCTGATGTCCTGTCAAGGAGTTTTTTGCCTGACTCTCCGGGTGTTCCAGAGCCGGCGGGTATTCTCAAAGAGGGGGTAATTTTGTCTGCCATCTCCCCTGATTTGCGGCGGGTGCTGCAAAAATTTCAGGCTGATAGACCTGACCGTTGCCCAGCGGAGAAACTGTTTGTCCCTGATAGATGGACTAGTAGAGTTATCTCTGAGATTCATTGTTCAGTGTTGGCTGGGCATCCTGGAATCTTTGGTACCAGAGATTTGGTGGCTAGATCCTTTTGGTGGCCGCCTTTGTCACGGGATGTGCGTTCTTTTGTGCAGTCCTGTGGGACTTGTGCTCGGGCTAAGCCCTGCTGTTCTCGTGCCAGTGGGTTGCTTTTGCCCTTGCCGGTCCCGAAGAGGCCCTGGACGCATATTTCTATGGATTTTATTTCGGATCTCCCCGTCTCTCAAAAGATGTCGGTCATTTGGGTGGTTTGTGATCGCTTTTCTAAGATGGTCCATTTGGTACCTTTGTCTAAATTGCCTTCCTCCACTGATTTGGTGCCATTATTTTTCCAGCATGTGGTTCGTTTACATGGTATCCCGGAGAACATCGTTTCTGACAGAGGTTCCCAGTTTGTTTCGAGGTTTTGGCGATCTTTTTGTGCTAGGATGGGCATTGATTTGTCTTTTTCCTCGGCTTTCCATCCTCAGACAAATGGCCAAACCGAACGAACTAATCAGACTTTGGAAACATATCTGAGATGCTTTGTTTCTGCTGATCAGGATGATTGGGTGTCCTTTTTGCCGTTGGCTGAGTTCGCCCTTAATAATCGGGCCAGCTCGGCTACTTTGGTTTCGCCGTTTTTCTGCAATTCTGGTTTCCATCTGCGTTTCTCTTCAGGGCAGGTTAAGTCTTCGGACTGTCCTGGTGTAGATACTGTGGTGGATAGGTTGCAGCAGATTTGGACTCATGTGGTGGAAAATTTGACATTGTCCCAGGAGAAGGCTCAACGTTTCGCTAACCGCCGGCGTTGTGTGGGTCCCCGACTTCGTGTTGGGGATTTGGTTTGGTTGTCGTCTCGTTATGTTCCTATGAAGGTTTCCTCTCCTAAGTTTAAGCCTCGTTTCATTGGTCCGTATAAGATTTCTGAGGTTATCAATCCTGTGTCATTTCATTTGGCCCTTCCTGCTTCTTTTGCCATCCATAATGTGTTCCATAGGTCGTTATTGCGGAGATACGTGGCGCCTGTGGTTCCATCCGTTGATCCTCCTGCCCCGGTGTTGGTTGAGGGGGAGTTGGAGTATGTGGTGGAGAAGATTTTGGATTCTCGTATTTCGAGACGGAAACTCCAGTACCTGGTCAAGTGGAAGGGTTATGGTCAGGAAGATAATTCTTGGGTTTTTGCCTCTGATATTCATGCTGCCGATCTGGTTCGTGCCTTTCATTTGGCTCATCCTGGTCGGCCTCGGGTCTCTGGTGAGGGTTCGGTGACCCCTCCTCAAGGGGGGGTACTGTTGTGAATTCTGTTGTCGGGCTCCCTCCTGTGGTCATGAATGGTACTTCGGCTGGTTCTGTCCATGGACTTTCTCTGGTGGCTGTGGGTGTTTCTGAGTTTCCTTCCACAGGTGACGAGGTTAATTCATTAGCTGGCTGCTCTATTTAACTCCACTTAGATCTTTGTTCCATGCCACCTGTCAATGTTCCAGTATTGGTCTAGTTCACTCCTGGATCGTTCTTGTGACCTGTCTTCCCAGCAGAAGCTAAGTGACTGCTTGTTTTTCTCTGGTTTGCTATTTTTCTGTACAGCTTGCTATTTTGATTATTGTCTTGCTTGCTGGAAGCTCTGGGACGCAGAGGGAGCACCTCCGCACCGTGAGTCGGTGCAGAGGGTCTTTTTGCGCCCTCTGCGTGGTCTTTTTGTAGGTTTTTGTGCTGACCGCAAAGCGACCTTTCCTATCCTCAGTCTGTTCAGTAAGTCGGGCCTCACTTTGCTTAATCTATTTCATCTCTGTGTTTGTATTTTCATCTTTACTCACAGTCATTATATGTGGGGGGCTGCCTTTTCCTTTGGGGAATTTCTCTGAGGCAAGGTAGGCTTTATTTTTCTATCTTCAGGGCTAGCTAGTTCCTTAGGCTGTGCCGAGTTGCATAGGGAGCGTTAGGAGCAATCCACGGCTATTTCTAGTGTGGTTGATAGGATTAGGGATTGCGGTCAGCAGAGTTCCCACGTCTCAGAGCTTGTCCTATATTATCAGTAACTATCAGGTCATTCCGTGTGCTCTTAACCACCAGGTCCATTATTGTCCTGACCACCAGGTCATAACAGGAGTCGTCCCGTGAGACCGAGGCAACATCCTACTGAGGCGCGTAGCCAGTGGCCGGAACACCGAGGAAGTAACTGACTCAATGCCTTACTTCAAACTCCACAGGACAGTTAATTATAGGTTGGCTGTCTACCTTAAATTTTCTACGAAGACATAGGGGGCAACGCGTGGAGAGGGGCGTCTCTAGGGTCCCGGACGAACTCCAAGCCTTCCAGTCATACGGGTGTATCCTAGCCATAACATACTGGGGGACGAGAAACTAGTAACATCTGGAACAAAATAGAAAGAAAGAGAAAGAACTAGAACGAACGAATTAGAACAGAAGTTGTGAGGACTATACCGAATGCTCAGCAGGGTAGCACTACAACACACAGGTGCTAGTGGTAGGCACTGATTTCCACCTGCAAATGGAACTCTGGAAGTGCCCATCAGACCGGCCGGTCTCAGATAGCCCTGTTAAGCGTGCTCTGGATTGCGGATCCTGAAGTCTTCAGTAAAGAGGTAAAGAGACTGCAACCTTGTGTCCTCGTTATTGACTGCACCTCACACTATCCCCATCCACCTTACTGGGAAGCCCTGGGGACATACTTCACCTGTGGGAAGGTATACCATCCAGCTGCCATTCCATCACCCCAGCGGACCCTGCAGCAGCGTCGGTCACCTTGACCGAACACCACAGGTGGCGTCACGAATCCCTGACAGACTGTACCACCTTTATTGGATGCCCCTTAGCAGGGTCGCGGACCGGGTCTAGCCACCGTGACAGCCTCAGAACCGAACCAGAGAGGCCCGGAACCGAGAACTCATGGCCCTGTGTCTGGGGGCGATCGAGTAGCACATGTTTAATTTTTCCCTCCACGTGCTTTTGCAGGTCAGGGACGGCTTGCCTGCTGAAATAAAAGTGGCTGGGCATGTTGTATTGTGGGACTGCCAATGCCATGAAGTTACAGAAGGTGTCAGTCTCCACCAGCCTGAATGATAGCATTTCAAGGGACAGTAGTTTTGCAATACCAGCATTCAGAGCCTGTGCTCAGGGGTGGTTTGCTGAGTATGGTTGCCTTTTCTCCCATGCCAGTTCTAACGATGGCTATAGACTGGCCTGGGAGTGTGAGGATGACAGGGAATGTGGTGCTGTGGGTTGAATGACACTGTGTCTCTGTACAACAGTGCCAGAGGTTCTTCCATGGTGATCCTGTGAGGAAGCCAAACCAGCTGTATGTGAGCTGGAGGAAGAGGCTACAACACGAGCTGAAGAGGTGGTAGGTGGCGCTGTAGGTTGGCCTAGGTCTTCAGTGTGTCTTTGTAACTCCACCACGTGCTTGGTCTGCACATGTTTCCACATATTTGTAGTATTGAGGTTGCTGACACTTTTCCCTCTTTTCACTTTCTTGCATTTGACAAAGCAAATGTCATCTGCAACTGTGTCAAAAAAGGACCAAGCACTGCAAGTCTTGGGAGCGCCGTTTTGGGTTTTGGAAGACGCATGCTCCTAATGGGTGCTGAAGTGGAGGCTGCAGGCAACCGAGTCTGCCCCCTCCCTCTCCCTCCTTTTTTGGCAGTTCGGGGAATCTTTTCCTCAGAGCTGCTCCCACCACCTTCCTGTACCTCACGTCAAGGACCTCATCTTCTACACTACCCTCTTCAAACAACTGCTTTTCCTGGGTAGTCTCGACAGCACCGTATGCACCAGAAAGTGGCACCTGAGTCTCATCATCAGATGCGTGCTGAGGTGTGCTGACCATAGGCACTGGCCCACCTGCCTCTTCAGATTCAGAGAGACAAAGCAGTTGCGCATCACTGCATACTGCCTCTTCTTCAATTTATCAAATGCTTCTTGGCTGGCCCCCTCTTTCCATGCCAAGAGATTCAGAGAACAGAAGTAGAGATGGCTCCTGTCCAGGGCTCTGACTGCCTGGGCAATTTGGCAGGTGGTGAAGAGACAGATGGGTGCTCTTCAGTGCTCAGGACCTGAGAGGATCTGGAACTAATTGAAGTTGATGCGTTAGCTGCCATCCATCTGACAACGGCTTCAATTTGGTCCTCCCGCGGCAGTGGGGTACGGCGAGCTCCTACAAAGCTGCGCATAATGGACTGTTCCCTTGTAAAACTGGGCGATGCTGAGTCACTGGTGCCCGCAGCAGGCAAAGAATCCCAACATCCTCTCCCTGCAGAAACTCCATGCCCACGACCACGTGCCTTACTCCCTGCCTTCTTCATCTTGGTAGACTGATAAAGATAGGCAGAAAAGTACTAAGGGCTTAGTGTGCTTATTCCTGAACAACTGCTAACAGGTATAAGAAACACTAATTTTATAAAGTGTGGACTAGACTTTAATATGAGCTAATGTGGCCTACACAACTGTAAAGTGGAGTGTTTGGTGAACTTTATTTCCTTTTTTTTTCCACAAAAAAACACTGGATGTGCCCAAAGATGTAAAACCGATAGTATCATAAACTTTTTGTAGCTATTACAATGCAGGAAGGTAGCCTACAATGCAATAGATGAGGCTCCAAAAATAGGCTAATACTAATATGGCTGGGGCTGCAGGGCAAAAGCCAGCAGAAAGGCTCCTCTATCTACTCCTATATAGTGTTTGCAAGCAATCTAGCTGGATATGGATGGAACCACACTACTAGGAGAAAACAGGAAAAATGAGCAGCACTAATGCAAAAAAGGACAATGTATGAGGCAGTGACACACGCTGAGCAGACTACAACCGGAGGTGGCTGCAGAACACACTACAGCGTGAGCTGCACTCACACACAGAGATCTCGCAGACAGCCGTGAACAGCGCTGCAAGGCAAAAGAAAGCTTCTCACACTGCGGTTGCTAAAGTAGCCTGGGTAAAGCACAATAAAGCAAATCACTAGCTCAAACTGTCCCTCAGAGTCAGAACAACAGCATCCTGTCCCTAAGTAAATTCACAGCAGAGTGAACCCAAAATGGCGGCAGTGGCTTTTATAGTGCATCATGACATCATTTCAGCAGCCAATCACAGCCATGCCATTAGTTAACATGCCTAACAGGATGTGCCCACACTTCTTAGGATCCTCATTGGCTGAATAAAATCAAACTGGCTCATTGCATTATGGGAACTTCTGATTCCGGTATTCGATATTCTAAAAGTATCGGAACTCAGTATCGGACCTCCGATACAGCGAATATCGGTCGATACCCGATATTTCAGTATCGGAATGCTCAACACTACTGGTGTGTAAATAAACCAAATAGACTTTTTTGTAAGAAAATCGTGCCTGTGTGCGTTTATCCCATTGCCAAGCATGTGTTCCCCAAGACAAGCAGTAAGCGTTATCTTACAATATGTATGTATATATATTACATAGATAGTAGAACAAAAGCCGGTAATTTATCTACCGTGTTCTGTAAACTCACTGCAGGAGCCGACAGGATAGAAGAGATGGATTACATACAGTAAATACAAATGGAAATAGGTAGACATAAAGATGTCAATGTACTGTATTTAATAAAAGATTATTTTAAAAAAAATTATTTAAAAAAAAAAATCACAATTTTCGTAACCAGCAGAGGGAAAGCCGACGGCTGGATTCAGATGTTTGTAGCTCAGGACCTTTTTTTGGTCGCTGATCACCCGCTGTCATCGCTGGATCAGCGTGTGTGATGCCGATCCAGCGATGTGCTCACTTGTAACCAGCGTAAATATCGGGTTACTAAGCCCGGCCCTGCACTTAGTAACCCGATATTTACCCTGGTTACCATTGTAAAAGTTAAAAAAAAAAACAGTACATACTCACATTCCGATGTCTGTCATGTCCTCCGGCGTCAGCTTCCCTGCACTGACTGTCAGCGCCGGCCGGCCGTAAAACAGAGTACAGCGGTGACGTCACCACTGTGCTCTGCTTTACGGCCGGCGCTGACACAGCCAGTGCGGGAAGCTGACGCCGGGGGACGTGACAGACATTGGAATGTGAGTATGTACTGTTTTTTTTTTAACTTTTACAATGGTAACCAGGGTAAATATCAGGTTACTAAGCGCGGCCCTGCGCTTAGTAACCCGATATTTACCCTGGTTACCCGGGGATTTTGGCATAGTTGAAGACAGTTTCAACGATGTCGAAGTCTTTCCCCTAATCGTTGGTCGCTGGGAGAGCTGTCTGTGTGACAGCTCCCCAGCGACCACACAACTTACCAACGACCACGGCCAGGTCGTATCGCTGGTCGTGATCTTTGGTAAGTCATTTAGTGTAACGGTACCTTAAGTATTTTGTCAAAAGTTCAGCTCAATATTTTGTTATATATCCTTTGCTGTGGCAGAGGTCAAACGTTTTCTGTAAGTCTTCACAAGGTTGGCACACACTGTTGGTGGTATGTTGGCCCATTCCTCCATGCAGATCTCCTCTAGAGCAGTGATGTTTTGGGCCTGTCGCTGGGCAACACAGACTTTCAACTCCCTCCAAAGGTTTTCTATGGGGTTGAGATCTGGAGACTGGATAGGCCACTCCAAGACGTTCATATGCTTCTTACGAAACCACTCCTTCGTTGCCCTATCGGTGTGCTTGGGATCATTATCATGCTGAAAGACCCATCCACATTTCATCTTCAATGCCCTTGCTGATGGAAGGTTTGCACTCAAAATCTCACGATGCATGGCCCTATTCATTCTTTCATGTACACGGATCAGTCGTCCTGGTCCCTTTGCAGAGAAACAGCCCCAAAGTATGATGTTGCCACCCCCATGCTTCACAGTAGGTATGGTGTTCTTTGGATGCAACTCAACATTCTGTCTCCACCAAACACGAGTTTTGTTTCTACCAAACAGTTCTACTTTGATTTCATCAGACCATATAACATTCTCCCAATACTCTTCTGGATAATCCTAATGCTCTCTAGCAAACTTCAGATGGGCCCGGACATGTACTGGCTTAGGCTACGTTCACATTTGCATTGTGCGGTGCTGCGCCGGCGACGTAACGCACAACGCAAATGTAAACGCATGCACAAGGCAGCGTTTTGTGATGCATGCGTTCACTTTTTCATGGTTTTTGGCACAGATAAAACTGCATCATGCAGCATCCTCTGCGCCCTGACGCATGCGTCACAAAACGCAAGTGCAACGCATGTCCATGCACCACCCATGTTAAATATAGGGGCGCATGACACATGCGTCACTGCGGTTGCGCCCGATGCAACGCAAATGTGAATGTAGCCTTAAACAGGGGGACACGTCTGGCACTGCAGGATGTGAGTCCCTAGCGGTGTAGTGTGTTACTGATGGTAGCCTTTGTTACGGTGGTCCCAGCTCTATGCAGGTCATTCACTAGGTCCCCCCGTGTGGTTCTGGGATTTTCGCTCACGGGGTGAGATCTTGAGTAGCACCAGATTGAGGGAGATTACCAGTGGTCTTGTATGTCTTCCATTTTCTTATTATTGCTCCCACGGTTGATTTCATCACACATTGCTGCTTGCATATTGCAGATTCAGTCTTCCCAGCCTGTTGCAGGGCTACAATTTTGTCTCTCGTGTCCTTCGTCAGGTCTATGGTCTTCACCATGGTGGAGTTTGGAGTGTGACTGTTTGAGGTTGTGGACAGGTATCTTTTATACTGATAATACATTCAAACAGGTGCCATTACTACAGGTAATGAGTGGAAGACAGAGGAGCCTCTAAAAGAAGAAGTTACAGGTCTGTGAGTACCAGAAACCTTGCATGTTTTTAGGTGACCAAATACTTACTTTCCACCATAATTTGCTAAATAAATCTTGCCAAATCAGACAAACTGAATTTCTGGATTTGTGTTCTCATTTTGACTCTCATAGTTGTGGCCAACCTATGATGTCAATTATAGGCCTCTCTCATCTTTTTAAGTGGGAGAACTTGCACAAATGGTGGCTGACTAAACACTTTTTCCCCCCCACTGTGTATATATATACATATATATGTGTGTGTTTTGACAAATATTTCCTTTGAAAACGATGTATAAATGACTGAGAATTGCTATATGTAAAAGCTCATGTTAAAATTGCATTGCAGTCGGATAGCAATCGCACTGCACTTGGATGTAAATCCGATGCTAGGTGTGAAAAATCGGATTGTACTTGCATGACATTCGCATTACACTCGTGTAACTCTCGGCAAGGAGACTCGGACCGATTTTTCATACGTTAAGTGTGATCCCAGCCTAATTAGCACATGTGGCATGGCAACTGGTGATGGGCGAGTGTGCTCGGCACTGCTCGAGGTGCGATTGATTCTGCTGCTCGAGATACTCGGCAAACGATCGAGTATCTGAGTACTCTCTCACCATGCTCGATTTCCCCATCCCCGTCTGATTTTCAGCTACTAAACATGCGTGGAATGCCTGCTAATCAAAGAAATGCCGTGTCCATGTTGGCTCCTGGCATTACTGTGGTTGGACTGCTAAATAGTGTCATCGGATTTAGATAAGACGCGGTGCCGCCATTTTTCTCGCATAGTTATCCCGAATGAACATGGATATGTCTGGCGGACGACACAACATATACGTACAATGGGATGATAAAGGGAGAGGAAGGCCCTAACATTAGGCAGAGGGAGATCTAACATCTCCTGACACTAACCTGTGCCTCTCCCTAAGCTCCTCTAATGCCAAATGTGGGTCCTTCCAACTCCGTCAGGTGCCTAGTCCTTGGCTGTCACCTCTACTAACCCTGTGCACTGCTAGCCTTGCCACTGCAGGCAAAATTACTCAGGGAAAGAGACAAACAAGGGACTGACAAATAATAATATTTAGCTCAGAAGCTGCTGCTAAGCTCAACAGCAGCAGAGTAAATAGCACCAGGTAAACAGGACTCAAACAGCAGCAATACCAGTCACAGGTGAACTCCACACACCTAGCTGGTCTGCATAGAGGTAACTCTATAACCAATTAGCTGAAGGGTCATGTGACTATTTAAAGGGAGGTGGAAGTGGTTACCAACCAACATCAGCTGACAAGAGAATCAGTCGGGGAGAGATATTTTGGGTTTAGATTGAGCCTGGGCCTGAGCCGAGTTCCAGAACCCAGACATAACCTGAAGCTGCTGCAACACCTGTGACTGCAACTCAGTAACCTCATCCGCGAGCTTCTGAATGAGGCCTGCAAATGCTTCACCTTGACCAATAGAGACTCAGAAAATGGTGCTGGTCGGTTATAATGTCATGAAAAAACAAGGGTATGTCCAGCGGACGACACAACATATGCGGTACATGCAATGGAATGATAAAGAAAGAGGAAGGCTCTAACAGTAGGGAGATGGGATACCTCCTGACGCCAACCTGTGCCTGTCCCTAAGCTCCCCTAATGCCTTATGCAGGTCCTCCCCCCCCCCTTCATGTGCCTAGTCCCTGGCTGTCACCTCTTCTAACCCTGGCTAGTGCACTGGACGGCAAGATGCTAGCCTTGCCACTGCAGGTAAAATTACACAGGGAAAGAGACAAATAAGGGACTGACAGAAATAATAATACTTAGCTCAGAATCTGTTGCTTAGCTCCACAGCAGCAGAGTAAATGGCACCAAGTAAACAGGACTCCATTAGCAGCTATACCACAGTCACAGGCGAGCTCCAGACACCTAGCCGCTCTGCATAGAATTAACTCTATAACTGATGATCAGCTGATAGGTGACTATTTAAAGGGAGGGGGAGTGGTTACCAACCAACATCAGCTGAGCAGCATAAAAGAAGTTGCCAGCAAGAGACTGACATTAACTCTTGCTGGCTCAAAGGAAGAAAAAATACATTTAAATTCCAGCATGTTCACATCTGAGATCTGTTGCTCAAGCTGGACTCCAATGTCAGCCGGCCGTTCCCGCAAGCTAATTGTGAATTTCTTTCAATATGAAATCAATATTATTTTTCATCTGTTGTGCAGGGCCCCTTAAAAGATGTGAGGCCTATAATCAGTAATATGGGAATAGACATTATTTCAGCCAATAACTGAGCTCAGCAGCTGTGCCCAGGTTATGTATTATCAGGATTATCAATGTGCATATTACATATTTAAATTGTATTAATTTGACATGTGAATCATGCTGCCTGAACAGTGGCTGCAGTATTGCTGCCATGTATGTTGTACCATGAATTTCTGCAGTGTTTCAGAGAAAACATACTTTAAAAAGTCGTTCACGGATGATCATCTTTAACCCCTTAACAACCAGAGGTATTTTGGTTTTGCATTTTCATTTTTTGCTCTCTTTCTTCCAAAAGCCATAACTTTTTTATTTTTTGGTCAAAGTGGCCATGTGAGAGCTTGTTTTTTTGCGGGACGAGTTGTACTTTTGAATGAGACTATTGGTTTTAACATAACATGTACTGGAAAATGTGAATAAAATTCCAAGTGTGGTGAAATTGCAAAAAAGTGCAATTTCAAAGTGCAATCCAACAGTTGTTTTTTCTGTTTTTTTTACCATGTTCACTAAATGCTTAATATGACCTGCCATTAAGATTTTCCAGGTCATTACAAGTTCTTACACACCAAATATATATATAAGTTGTTTTTTATTTAAGCGGTGAAAAAAAATTCCCCCAAATTTTTTAAAACAAATGCGCCATTTTCCAATAACCGTAGCGTCTGCATTTTTCATGATCTGGGGCTGGGCAAGGGCTTGTTTTTTGTGTGCCAAGCTGACATTTTTACTGATACCATTTTGGTGCAGATATGATCTTTTGATCGCCCATTATTGCATCTTAATGCAATGTTGAGTTGACCAAAAAAAAGTAATTCTGGCGTTTTTGCGTTTTTTTCTGGTTGAACCGTTCCAAATATGTGTATATTTGATTTTTTTTTTGTGTTATTGTGAATGGGGTGAAAGGGGGGTGATTTGAACTTTAATTTTTTATGTTTTAATATTTTTAAAACCATTTTTTTTACTTTTTCTATGCTTCAATAGTCTCCATGGGAGACTTGAACCTGCAGTACTTTGATCAGTTCTGCTACATACAGGCGATGATCAGATTGCCTGTATGTAGCAGAAATGCTCACTTGCTATGAGCGCCGACCACCGAGTGGCACTCATAGCAATTTGGCTATGACAACCATTGGGGTCTGCTAGAGAGACCTCTGGTTGCCATGCCAATTCATCGGTGAGCCGCGATAACGTGACAGGGTCACCGATGGGTGGCATTTCTGGCACGTTACCAGAAAGCGCAAGTTAAATGCAGCTTTCAGAGATTGACAGTGGCATTTAACTAGCTAACAGCCACGGGTGGATCACGATTCCACCTGCGGCTGTTGTGGGCACTTGTCAGCTGTATATATCAGCTGTCATGTGCCCGGAGCCAGAGTCTGCACCAAACAGGGGGAGTCCCACATTGGCGTAATATTACGCCCGATGTCATAAAGGAGTTAACGACTAGTCGGAAGCAGGTCCACTTTGGCTTTTTCCCAGCCCGCACCCTACAGTAATATTGAGAGGTGCTCCGAGCAATGACTGAAGCCACTTCGTTCATGCCCCATGACTGAAAGTCAGAGTCTCCCGGAAGGAAATAAGTTGATTTTTAACCCTTAATCACATTTTCAGTAAGGTGGCCGGGTAACATTGGAACGCAATTTACCTGCAGATTAACCTTATATTTGCAGGTAATTTGCATTTTCCAAGATCATGGGTTCCTTTTAAGAAAAATATTTAAATTAAAAAAGTAAACTGGATGCTCACCTAATTGGGTTATGCTAAAGTGGGCACAACTCTATTTACAACATGCAAGATCTTATTTCCTTCACTATGGCTATGAAGCCTGCTCTGGATATGAATCGCGAACTGGCAAGGGTGCACTGGTGCTTTAATTAAATTTGGGAATAAAGATTGTTTTCTACATCGAATTATGATATTATGGTCTGAATTTGGGAGCCTATCCTCAGATGTTCAAAAATTAAGAGCATTTGTATACCCTCGTCAACCTACATGTTACAGCAGTGACAAATTAGATTAGTAAATAATTTTAACATTTTCTTTTTATATTTTTGCTGTGTTTGGCATAAGAGCATGACTGTTACACTAAGGACATATAGGACTGGGGCTATGTTATTCTGAAACATCATAATATGTAAATATTCTGCAACATTATTAGATTCCTTATTTAAACTCACACATAAAGGGCGTTAGCGCCACCTACTGAGTGTCTTCAATACTTTACAATAACGATATCTTCTTTGCTACATTGAACAGTGATAACATTATAACTTATAACTAAACAAAATATAATTTACATAGCAAATGAAACACAGTAATGCTGTTTTTGTTGCCTGTGTAAAACCTGGTCTATCCATTCTCGAATGCTGTATCATTAAACTTCTTTTCCACTGCTTTGTCTATGAATTCACTTATCTGCATGTTTTGTGTTTTTTTTTTTTTTTTTTGCTGTTACAAACTATAGAACAAAAAGTCACTATATCGCCTAAAAAACTGACCAGGAAAAGGGAAAACATTCAACACTCACTCTATAAGTAAACTGTACAAAAGTTATGGTCTACATGAGTATATGAAGTGTTTAGAACAGGAATGTCAAACTGAAATACAGAAAAGGGCCAAAATGAAAAACTTGGATAAAGTAGCATGCCAACCCTGATATATATTAAAAAAATGTCCACAATTGAGGAAGTGTTTTTCTCATCATCAAATATAGCGATTAACCTGTTCATAAGGAGACAAACTTAACGGAACTGTCCCATTGACAAACGAACAAAGTACATTTTAACTAACATATCTTAGAATGAAATAAACACATAATCACAAAAGGGGCATATGGAGATAATACAATATGTTACGTATGTACAGTAAAAAGCATTTCCCCCAATGGCTTAATATAAATATGTAATAACAAAGGATAAAAAACCTTGAATTAATAAATAATATAGATAATAAAGTATGATTCCGACAAGATTCCCAAACAAACACATTACGATACCCCCACAGTGAATTCCTCCAAAGTACCCTACACACGCACTGCATGATGACCCTATTGTACTCCTCATCAAAGTATGGTGACCTCAACACAATGTGATGCCCCACACAGTATAATATGCCCCACATAGTCCTCCATATAGTATAATGTGCCACATAGTCCTCCATATAGTAATATAGGCCCCACATAGTCCTCCATAGAGAATAATGGGCCCCACATAGTTCTTCATACAGTATAGTGGCGTCATATAGTACACCATACAGTATATTGGGGGTGCTGGCATTACTGACCAAATATAATCATCACGTGGTAATCACTTTTGTATTTTACTTACACTTTAAACTAAACTTTCTTGTCACTTAATCCTCCTCCACTTCCTCCTTTAAGCTAATCACACTCATATGTCATTTTTAGGATGCATGCAGGGTCACAACTCCATGTGTTACTGATCAAGGTTACTTTGTGGCTAAGATGACATGCTTTTACGTTTTATAAAATTTGTGACATCGTACAGGTCCTTAAAATAAATCCTGAAAATGAATATTGTATTTTTTGAGAACAGCATCACACTTAATATAGTCAGTCAGTAAAAAAATACATAAGTGTTTATTGAAAACTGAATATTTCTGTTATGCACAACAAGAGCACAGGGAACCTTAACAACTGTAAAAAGGGTGGTTTGGAATTTCCATATAAAACACTTGTTAAACAAATGTAATTCAAACACAGTGGTGACGAATCAAGTAGAGCACAGAAAAATCATTAGATCATTAATGAGGGTGGTTTTCAATTAGAAACATTGTAACTGAGCCCATGAAGCATTATAACATACATATCATGAAACTGACGTCAGAATAGTGATGAGAATGTACTACATCATGGGCAAATCAGCAAACGTCACCATTGTTAAAGGACTTTGTTGTTTTGAAGGTTGAATAATACGTATGACTTTAAACTATTAACGATGATGAATTTAGGGGTATTACAGGTAAGAGTGATGTTGTATTCTTCTAAGATGTGAAAACAAGAGAACTAAATTTCCTTTTAAAATGTTCTATTATTAACTTAATACCTGTATGGAGATGGATAGCCCATACCAAAAATGAAGATATTCATACTGTTTGATTGGTGGCCACTAAAGATGTGTGGATCTTTTAAAATTTGAATTTACCGGTTTTGACCAGTTTTTTCCAAAAATTTGATTTGAGGCAAAGAAATTTGTGTGAATCTCACAGAAAAGCTTGCAATTGCTTGGAAAATACAAATTAGGGAGAGGAGCGAGAACCTCGCTCACCATAAGAGCCTACACACTACAGAGGATACAGAGAAGACCCTGCTGACCATTAAAGCTTACACTGTACAGGAGAGAGAGAGGATCCTGCTGTCAAGTGCTTACACTCTACAGGAGACAGAGACTCACCCAGTGACTCTGGAGATGGAAAACGACTCTGCCGTACAAACTATACACCGCTGATCTGGGATGGTCCAGGTCCTGACCACCACTGTACAAGGTATGACAATCTGATAGATGTCATAGTTGCAGAGCATTATGGGAAAACCTACCCAGCAGTGGAAAAAAATACATTTCCCACTCTATTGCTTTAGCAATGATGCCAGAAAAGGTTTTACTTTTTGAAAACCGCAAAACTAATCTTGAAGTGTTCAAATTTGCTTGAAAATGCATATTTTAAGAAATTCGACTCAAATCCGATCATCCTTGGATCGATCCGTTCATCTCTAGTGACCACAACCTATATTGGTAAACCCTGTCACAGTTGGCCTCTCCATTTTCACAATATCCGATACCCAATTGTAAATGATGGTATTTTATGGTATTCATACAGATGCAAGTGGACAAACTCATTTTGTAAACAGTCATTATACAGTAGGGAGCTGGTCTCACAAGTGTTACATTATACATTATATATATATTTAAAAATGTACATATCAATTAACAAAATTAGCATATACTAATTTACTGACATAAATTACTAAAATAATAATTTCACTGCTGGGAAATTGCATTTTTATTATATGTGAGTACTGTATTTAGCATCTGCATATAAATGTATACTCAGGAATGTGTTCTGATGCATCATATAAATGAATGATAATATTTTTGAGATTCCAGATACTATACTGAATGCTATAGGGAAACAGAAATGCAACTCTGAGAAACCTGTATCTCACACATATTCCATTGCTAAATCTTGTCTCTGACAAATGCCTTTATAAACTATTTTCTCATGCACATTAGTTACTGTTTATTAACTAGATGAACTTCGGTCACGCTACCATATTTTGCTCTCATTTAGATTTCAAATATCCAAAAGACACTAAAAGGGATTTTATGTTGTGTGCTACCAGTTACAACATACCTATGTTTTGTGCAGATAATAGTTATTTATATACTTCTCAAAAACATACAATGATTTTAACAAATATTTATATTTCTTAAACAAAATCTAAAATATAGTACAAAAATAAGAGGAGTCAACAGCATAAGGCACTGTGTATCTCCTAGCACCTTATGAATTAAGGAATCAGCTTCTGTTGCTGGAAAGGATCAGTGCATTATAACATTATGTAATTTCAAAGTGCCATCTTGTACTTAATAAGGATTCTAGTCTTGACTGTCTTGCCTTTGGACAAGGACCATGGACAAGGACCATTAAGAACACAGTTAGTGATGTAAGTTCCTATAATGCACTTTACTGCTTTTCTTGTACAATAGTGAGGTACATTGATATAGTATTTGGCTTCTTGTATAACACAAATAGCACCATGTGTTGTAAAACTTTGGTCTTTAAGTCTGTCTCATGCATACTTGACAGCGGCTGACATGTGTACGGAGGTCTCCAGCTTTGAGAGTTGATGGAGCAGGTTTTCTGTGTAAATTAAAATTGATAACAAATTACCATAGTCAATATAAATTACAGCAATATAATAAAGAGTACTTGTAACTAGGGATGAGGGAACAGCTTCGGATAACTCCTTATTCGAATAGCTAGAGCGCTTACTGACTAGCTGCATTGGGAACCCAGACACCTGGAGCACTCCCGGTAATCAGCTGTTCGGCGCCGCAGCTGTATGTGTCGTGGCTGTGTGACAGTCACAACATATGCATGGAGAGCCCAACAAACAGGCTATCCATGCATGTATTGTGACTGTCACACAGCCACGTCACATGCAGGCTGCGGCGCTGAACAGCTGATTATCGGGAGTGCTCCAGGTATCCGGGTTCCCGATGCAGCTAGTCGGTAAGTGCTATAGCTATTCGGACAATGGAGTTATCCGAAGTTATTCGCTCATCCCTACTTGTAACATGTGATAAACCTGCTAACCTGCAGATATAGTTATTCTGCACGGTTAACTGCGGTTTAAAGGTGCTGAATAGCCATACTGAAAGTAAAGGCCCCCAAAGGTGATTACAGATTCCCTTTAATAAGTCAGTCGTTTTGTATAACTGAGAAGTTGAGCAACTTTTGGTGTTTGCACACCAGTACCAGACAGCTACACCAACATGGGCAGAGCATGATCAGGATGGGACATGGCTACATCTATCTGTCAAATTCATAAAAATTTATGCCACTGTACTGGTGTAACTTACTCCAGAAATGTACTCCAGTCTCTGACTTGTACTTGTAAAGTGCCAAATTCATTAAGTGGCCTGTGCCTCTTAAAGAAGACCTTTATCCAAATTTTTCATATTGAGGGGGAATTTGGTGATGAGATGGAGTGGAATAGAACATTTATATTTGTAAGTAATTTCACCTATACATTGCGTAGATATTAGCAATCAAAGTACTTGGCACCAAATGGTTTAACTTTAGTTAAATGGGTTTTCCCACAAACAAAGTTGATTTTAATCAACATTTTGTGAGGCAGTGAGCGGGATCATATACGAGGGCCGGTATGTGTCTCCCAGGATGCGTATAGAGACATATTAAAGGGAATCTGTCACCTCATTTTGGCCCTATAAACTGCGGCCACTGCCATCAGGGGCTTATCTACAGCATTCTGTAATGCTGTAGATAAGTCCCCGATGTAACCTGAAAGAAAAGAAAAACAAGTTAGATTATACTCACCCAGGGGTGGTCCCGGGTCGGTTCCAATGGGCGTCGCATGTCCGGGTCTGGCACCTCCCATCTTCATATGATGTCGTCATCTTCCTTGCTTCTGTTGTGCAGGCACCGGGCCTCTATGACCTTACCCAGCGCCTGCGAACTGCAGTGCCTTGCTCTGCCCTCAACAGGGCAGAGAATTAAGCCTGTGCAGGAGCTGTGACATAAGCAAGGGAGAGGACATCGTCGCATGAAGATGGGAAGCGCCGGACCCGAACCGTGATGCCCATTGGACCCGAACTGGGACCGCCTTGTTTTTCTTATCTTTCAAATTACATCAGGGTCTTATCTACAGCATTACAGAAGGCTGTAGATAAGCCCCTAACGGTGGTGGCAGCAGCTTATAGGGCCAAAATGAGGTGACAGATTCCTTTTAAACCCACTGGAGCGCATTGTGTTTACAGCAAAACATCTGTAAATTACAAGGCAGAGTAAAAGTAAGTGTCGATTTGGTCAAAGTAGTTGACAAAGTCAGATTTTAGGAAAACCCGACATGGGCTTTTATTTTTGGGGAGATTTGCAGGTTTGGTAGTGGGGCGAATCCCTCCTTCCACTCCTTGATTTTTGGGAGTGGCACATTGTCTATGATTCCCATTTAAACTCTCAGGTTTGTCTTGGGTGTGTCAGTTTAGTTTTACAAGCTGAAGAGCAGGAGGATCTGTGCGACCCAGGCCTGTGTGAAGCTAACACAGAGCCAGGGACTTCAAAGCGGCTGACACACCCAAGAGATATGGTTGCTCACAGGAACAGGGTGGAATCCAGACTCTTTTTGTGGACCCGGCTGTGAACCGGATGATATAGTTTTCATGTTTATGTGAGGTTCTGGAATAAATAAATTTTATGTTGAACTTTCTGTGCTCCCTGCCTATCTGTTACACTCTGTAAACCCTGCTGTGTGTGTTACAATTTTAATCAACAGATTTTTGAATAATAATTATTTCCACAATTGGATGTGTTTAAAAAAATGTTCCTGTGCTGAGATAATCTTACATATATGCCCCTGCTGTGTACTGTGTAATGGCTGTGTCTCACCGTACAGGGACATGGTCTGATCACACCACAGCTCCTGGGCAGCGGAGGAAGCAAAAGAGAGTATACAAACATTACAGCACATGATCACAGCTTCTGTGAGGTAAAACATTGCTTAAGGACATGCAGTGAAATGCTTCTCCTCACAAAAAGAGTAAGCTGTGCTGTAATGTCTGTATACTATTTTGCGTCCTCCCTACCCATGAGATGTGGTATGATCAGACCATGTTTCTGTATGGTCAGACACAGCCATTACACAGTACACAGAAGGGGCACATTTATAAGATTGTCTCAGCACAAGAACATTTTTTTTTAACAACCAGTTATGGAACTGTTTTTTATTACAAGATCTAATAATTCAAATGTACTTTGTTCATAGAAAACCCCCTTTTAGACTAAGCGGGTGTTTTTATTTGGGGAATGTACATCTTCTCCCCGTATGAGTTGTTTTCTTATAACACCAACTATTACTTAACAAAACATACCGGTAACTCATTAGGTGCCAAATACTTTGATTGCTGATAATCTCCACAATGTGTAGAAGTAATTTAAAAAAGCAAAAACATTTTATTCCACTCTACAGCCACTATTAGATAGTGTGTCCAATTCAACCTGAAAAATTTGGTGAAAGGTCCTCTTTAATAAATAAAGCAAAACTTACTCCATCGCCCTTATTCATTAAGACTGGCTTTAGAGTTTTTTCTAATCATCTAATAAAATATATTTCCTAACATGCAATTTTGCCAACACATGCAGGTTTTAAAGCTGTAATTTTTGTCAACTGGTTATTTCCAAAAATGATGTATTTTTTTTAGTAACACCAGCATCTTTTTCATTCTAATTTAATATTAGTACCTTTTGTGATATTAGGAGAATCGTTTTGTTATGCACCCGCAGATGCCATAGAGACATTTAGCAAGATATTTGTAGAGCTACATGTGGAGCAGCCTGACATCTAGAGACCGCTCGGCAGACGGCTGAGATAATTCTTTGTTGGAAGCAACACATAAGGGCAACATTTAATTTATTCAGATCTGATATTTTGACCATACAATTCAACCAGTTTTATTGAAATTAACTTAATGAAACCAAAGTTTTAATATTGAATTGTCAACTCACTTGAACATTTCATTCCTCTCTATTGTAGCAAGCCAAAAGCTGTAGGTATTGGCATAGTAGTTGCAGGTTCCTCGTCCATGGCACTCAATGAATGGCACACTGCGGAATTCTTCTAAACAAGACCCTGGTGATGCCAGAGCTTGGCCGGAGCCCTCAGCACCAGCACTGGTTTGCTAGAATTATTAATAAAATACACGTGAGAAAATTTCTTTTTCATTTAGCATACTTTTATCATGAAATCTAGCGCATGAACGCTCACCATTACAAATGAATATCCAATCCACAGTGAAATCCATCCATCTGGACATGCGGGTAACTGAATTGTTTGGCTATGAACAGCCATTACCATTGCAGGGGCCTCACAAACACTGCACCTATTGAAAATATTCATTGGTGTTCATCATCAGTAAAGTACGAAACTATTAACAAAATACAAGCAAAAACAGACTTTTTAGTCTCACAATGAATGAAAGTAATCATGACATACAGTTCAAGAAGAGGTCAACTAAACTTAAAGGTTAGAAAATACCTTTGTATTGGTGGGATTAATATTTTCTCAGTGTTCCAAATGTAGGAGGAACATATAACACCAAATATTAATTCACTTAAAGGGCTTGCTTGGTTTGGACAATAACTTACTACACCTAAGATTCTAAGGGCTCTCCATAATCAACTAGTGCCATTGTAGAATGTGTTATCCCTTTTCTTCATGACTACTGTACTTTTTGTATTCTTTACTCTGGACGACAGTAGTCTACAAGCATGCTGTATAGAGGGGATGCCTATTGGGCAGAGTTAATCAAAATTTGTATCCTATTTTGTCCCATAGGGAATAATTAGATGGCCAAATCCACCATAGGATAGTTAAATCAATTGCAGAAAAGAATATACTAAGTTACTATTATTTACATAGAAACCTTGCAAAACCACAAATGGCGAGGTTTTGCATGTAAATCTCAGTATATTCTTTGCATGTCATATTCATTTTTATTAAAAAACAAAACAATAGAGTAGCGAGGTCAGCTTGGTTACCTGCTGATGAATGGCTCAATACTCTCCCCAGTTACTGGAGCCATGCTCATTGGCATTGGTTCAGGAGTAGATAACCAGTAGGAATAATCATTCCTTGATGCAAAGTTGCATACATTATTGATATTGCAAAATAGGAAAGGCATCGTGCTGAATTTACGAAGACAACTTCCTGCAGCACCTAAAATTGAAAAAATATAATTGTAGCCAACTCACACTGAATCTGAACATTTGTCATGACTGTAGAATTTATACAGAGATTGTATATACAAAGCCAAGTTAGTATGAATAAATACAAGAGCAATAGTCATTTAAGATAATAATTTCTTACCAAGATCTTGTCCATGTGCCCTTTCATTTCCTTGTACATAGAGAAGTGAGTAGCCAATGTAGACTGGAACTGTACCGAAGGGACATTGTGGAACCTCAGTTGTTTGACTGTGCCTTGTCACTAGGAAGCCATGAGCCATAGAAGCTTGACCAGGTAAACCCATTGGACCAGGTAAGCCATCTGAACCTGGTGGACCTTGATATCCTCTTGGACCTAAAAGTTTAAAAGCATTTTTAAAAATCTATATGTATGTACAGTATTTTCCGGCATATAAGACGACCTTTTAACCCCTGAAAATCTTCTTAAAAGTCGGGGGTCGTCTTATACGCCGGGTGTCGTCTTAAAGGGCGGGTGCGGACCAATGTGAATATGGTGGGGGGAGTGGTCCCGATGAAGAAGAGAGGGGGAATCTCAAAGAGAAGGTGTAAGTGGAGTATCCCCCTATTACCTCATTGTGGCAGCGATGCTCTCTGCGGGTCTCTGTGCTGGGGGGGTGGCGGCGGCTCCTCTTTATGCAGCATGGGGGGCTCTGTGCTGGGGGGTAGCAGTGGCGACTCTTTGTGCAGCGACGGGGGTCCGCTGGCATTTCCTCAAAGCCCGGAGGTCCCGGCAACTCCATTGCTGCGATGCGGTGGCCTCCGGGAAAATGGCCGCTGGGGGCGCACATGCTCAGATTCAGATGTCGTTCCGAGATCTCGGGAGACAATATCTGAAACTAAGCATGCACTGCCCCCAGCGGCCATTTTCAAGGAGGCCACTGCATTGCAAAATGGAGCTGCCGGGGCCTCCGGGCTTTGAGGAAATGCCGGTGGAGCGAGCCACCGCCGCCCCCCAGCACAGAGCCCACACAGTGCTGAAAGAGGAGCCGCCGCCCTCCAGCACAGAGACTAGCAGAGAGCATCGCTGCCACAATGAGGTAATAGGGGGATACTCCACTTACACTTTCCCTGTGAGACGCCCCCTCCCTTCATCATGGGACCACTCCCCCCCCCCACCATATGCAGATTGGTCCGCACCACCGACTTTTAAGAAGATTTTATATTTTAACTGGAAAAGTAGGGGGGTCGTCTTATACACCCAGTCGTCTTATACGCAGTAAAATACAAATTATGTTTTAGTGATAAAATGTTATCTAACCAAAATAAAAATGGGTTAATTGATCTTCTTAGAGAAAATAAAATGTACAATAACATGCCTGTTGGCCCCGTTGGACCCAATTCTCCTTTCTGCCCTGGGATACCATTTATTCCTGGCACCCCACTTGGACCTGGGAAGCCAACTGCACCAACTGGACCTATAGAAAATTAGGTAAAATGTTTATTTGCAAGCTAGTAATATATATCTATACACAATTATATTGAATTAAAGTGAACATACTAACCTTGCTCTCCTTTAGCACCTGGAAAACCAGGAATACCTTTTGGACCAAAGGGACCCTGTAGTCCAGGTGGACCAGGTTCTCCTTTGAATGTCTGGAAAGCACCTACAGGCCCTGGATGTCCTTGTGATCCTAAGAAGAACATAAAAGAATTGTCACATATTATATAAGAATGTCATGAGAAAAACTAAGTGTACGCTTTAAATTCTGTGATTTTATGTATCAGGACAATCAGGAAATAACAAAAACACATATTGTCATTAGAAGGTCATAAAAGTAGGCAAATACAACCGCTGATGAACAACAACACATGAGAAAATTATTAATTTAACAGTAGCTAGACTAAATAGCAAAAGCAGTGTGTATAACATTTAATACAGCCTTACTGCTTCCATAGGAATTAAGAGGGAAAGAAGCAAGCCAGTTGCTGCTAATCAGATACCCTTGATTAATTGTTCATCACTAAAGATAACCACTTTAATAAAAGCTGGAGTTTTGGCTGTTTGCTGGTGTGCAGCATTCAAGTGCGCATTTAAACCAGGGCCGGCTCCAGGATTTTGTGGGCCCCGGGCAAAAGAGTCTCAGTGGGCCCACATACCACGATTCATGATGCACAGATACGGAGGAGAAATATAGATATACTACATAGGGCCTAACCTTCCCCCTCATCCTTCACATAGGCAGATATGCACACACACAATACGCAGACATACACACACATCTACAGTACGCAGACATGCGCACTCACACACACACAATACGCAGACATGCACACACACAAATACGAAGACATACACACACACAATACGCAGACATGCACACACACACACAATACGCAGACATGCACACACACACAATACGCAGACATACACACACACACAATACGCAGACATACACATACAGTACGCAGACATGCTGCACACACATACAGTATTCAGACATGCACACACACACGCAGCACTCAGACATGCACACACACTACGCAGACATGCGCGCACACACACACACAATACGCAGACATACACACACACACAATACGCAGACATACACATACAGTACGCAGACATGCTGCACACACATACAGTACGCAGACATGCTGCTCACACATACAGTACTCAAACATGCACACACACACACAGCACTCAAACATGCACTCACACACAATACGCAGACATGCGCACACACACACAATACGCAGACATGCACACACACACAATACGCAGACATGCGCACACACACACAATACGCAGACATGCACACACACACAATACGCAGACATACACATGCAATACACAGACATGCACACAAATACAATACGCAGACATGCACACAAATACAATACACAGATATACACATACAATACGCAGATGTTTACATACATATATTTGAAGACAAATTCACAAAAATACATAAATATGTACAGTCAAACACACTGATATACACAGATATGCACATCATACAGGCATACACAGACATACAGACAGACACAACACACAAGCCTCACTCACCTCCCCCAGGCTTGTCACCCATCAGGCTCCTCTGGCATGTGGATATGGAGGGAGTGCTGCTTGATCGATGGCCGTCACTTAAACAGACATGGCCACCCACAGTGCACGCTGCAGCTGTGTCTGTTACTAATGATGCGGTCAGGCAGACACTGTGCCTTTAACTTTGCTTGTGTGTCTGCCCGGCCGCGTCATTACTAGCAGAGACATCGCTGCACAGTGCACTGTGCGCGGCCATGTTTATCTAAGTGACGGCTGAGTTCAAGTAGTGGCGAAGCTGCTGGGGGGGCAGCCCGGGCTCCCCCGGGCTCCCTGGTATCCCGGCCACGAGTGGGCCCCCCCATTTGTTCAGGGCCCCGGCATTTGCCCCGGTACGCCGGGTGCTGACGCCGGCCCTGATTTAAACAATACTAAGGAGGAAAGACCCCAACAATGATCATAGAGAAGCACTTTTTGCTGCCTAGCAATCATGGTTATAAAGCCATGTCCAAACAACTTGGGAGTCCATCAGTGTACAGTAAGAAAGAAAATCCACAAGTGGAAAACATTCAAGAGAGCTGACATTCATCCCAGGATTTGATGCCTCAGCAAATTCACCCCAAGGTCAGATTGTGCTATGCTCCGAGAAACTGAAAAAAAAAAAACAAGAGCTACCGCTTACACTCTTAAGGCCTCACTGGGCATGTTTAATGCTAATGTTCATGAAAGCATAACTAGAAACAAGACTGATCAACTATGGCATATTAGTAATGGTTTCCAGGAGAAAGGATCTTATGTCTAAAAATAACATGGCAGCATGGCTAAAATGTATAAGGTTGCATCTGAACAAACCATAAGACTTCTGGAATAATATATTTTGAAAAGATGAGAACAAATTGTAGATGTTTAGCTATATTGTCATGTGCTGCTTGTGGTGAAAACTAAACACAGCATAACAGCACAAATACCTCAAACCAAATGTCTAGCATGGTGGTGGAGGGGTCATGATTTGGGCTTGTTTTGCAGCCACAGGACCTTGGCATTTTTCAACCATTGAGCCAATCATAAACGTCTCTATATACAAAAGTTTTAGGGTATGTGCACACGTTGTGGATATGCCTGTGAAATTTTCTGAGCGGATTCTTCCTCTTTTGGCAGAAAACGCAGTTGAATATCTGTGCGGATTTGATGTGTTTTTTATGCGGATTTGATGCGGATTTTTATGTGTTTTTTTTAATGTGGATTTGTATGCATTTTTGTGAGCTAACTAAAGATATATTATTTAACAGAAAAAAAAATTGTGATGTAATTTCCTTGTCCAACCTCTTCTTTTACATATTCCATTGAAGACCATAATATGATTACATACCATGTTCACATATGTTTACACACACAAAACAAATATAAGTGAATAATATATAGATAGATAGATAGATAATACCAAGCCCGATGTTTAGTAATGAACATAATAAAATGGTACATAAAGAGTTAAATAAAGACACACACAGACACACGAAATCTGTGTGAAACGCAGTATCTGTTTAATTTAAAAAAAAAATGGAAATAAAAAATTGCGTGGACTCCTGCGTAATTTTCTTAACAAGCAGAGGGAAAGCTAGCGATTGAGTTCAGATGTTTATAGCCTGGGAAGGGGGTAATACCCATGGATCTTCCCAAGCTATTAATATCAGCTCACAGCTGTATACTTAGCCTTTACTGGCTATTGAAATAGGGAAGTCCCTCCAAAAAATGAAGTGGAGTCCCTCTGTAAATAATAACCAGCAAAGGCTATGCATATGCAGACAGCTGCGGACTGATATTAATAGCCTAGGAAGGGGCCATGGGTATTGGCCCCCCTGGCTAACAACATCAGCTCACAGCCGCCCCAGAAAAGGCACATCTCTAAGATGCGCCAATTCTGGCACTTAGCCTCGCTCTTCCCACTTGCCCTGTAGAGATGGCAAGGGGGTTAATAGTTGTGGTTTTATATTAAGTGTTGACATATACCCCACAGCTTAGTAATGGAGAGGTGTCAATAAGACACCTATCCATTACTAATTCTATAGTTGTTACATGGTAAGTAAAGACACAGCCAGAATAAAGTATTTCAATGAAATAAAACACAACAGTTTGCCATTTTTATTATTACTCCTAATACATGTGAAGCCCTCGATCTCCTGCAAAAAAAAAAATAATAGCCAACACAAATACTCCCTGTTCCGATGTAATCCATTTAATAACGAGTGTCCCACGACGATCTCCCATGTAGAGCAGTTACATCGGGAGATGTGACTGCCCTACCCAGCCTCTGATTCACTGACAGAAGATAATTGCTCCTACAGTGCATCAGAGTTCATCTGAGTTCGTGCACTCACTTTACGGCACTACTGCTGCGTGAGAACTTTCTCATGCAGCGGTGCTGCAAGTGACAGCATGAACTCTGGTGAACTCTAGGCGGTGGAGTGATATACGGCAGGAGGATTACCTCCTGTCGCTGTATCATTGGAGCCATGTAGAGCGGTCATATCTCCAGATGTGACTGTTCTACACAAGAGATTGTCATGGGACACTCGTTATTAAATGGATAACATCGGAACAGGGAGTATTTGTGTTTATTTTTTTTTTTTTTAAGGAGATCGAGGGCATCGGGGATTAGCTGTTTGGTGAGTGTGAGTGTTTTTTTTTAATTTACTATTGAACACAGTAGCCGGATGATGGGACTACTATCCCATCATCGGCTAATGCTGTCACTGTTATATGTGGCAGCAGACATAGCCGGATGGGACTAGTAGTCCAATCGGACGATGCCTGCCTACACACAGACACCCGCACACACAGACCCGTAGACAGCCGCGCACACACCCGCAGGCACACACAGAGATACATACAAGATACACACAGACACCCGCAGACAGACATGCACATCTTCTCGGCTCACACATAGTCTCCACAAACACACATAGTCTCCGCCCACACATTCTTCCTCCTTCCTTTCTGCAGCATTTTTCGCACGCACATCCGCAGCAAATCCGCAAATCTTTTTACACTTGTGGTTTGGTGCCGATTTGACTGACTCAATGGAAGTCAATGGGTGCAGAAATGCTGCCTATCTGCAAAAAGAATTGACATGTGCACAACAATTCTGGATTCCCATTAACATTGGTTGTGCACTACACTGCGGATTTGGTGCAATTCCGTAAGTCCATAAACGCTGTGGATCCACAACAAAATACGCAACGTGTGCACATAGCCTTATAGAGTCAAATGTAAGGATATCTATCCAAATATTACAGATTGTCTAAAAATTGGGTTACGCAAAAGGACAATGATCTCAAGTACATCATGAAATCTACATCAGAATAACTGAAAAATAAAAGAATCAACGAGCTGCAATAGATCAGTCAAAGTTCAGACCTCATCCTAATTGAAATACTGTGATAAAATCCTACAAAAACAATCACTTTAAGTCATTGCTGCTAAAGGTGGTTTTACAAGCTATTTATCCTTGGGATGTACTTAATGTAGCACACGCTGCTTCTGCATTTTGCTGTAGTTTTTGTTGAATAAACACTGACACAATGTAATTTGTCAAGTCAAACCTGAGGTCGTATTTAGATTTATTTATTTTATCCATTTATTTTTATCCATTTATATAGCGCCATTAATTCCAGTGCTTTACAGACATCATCATCACTGTCTCCACTGGGGCTCACAATCTAAATTCCCTATCAGTATGTCTTTAGAGTGTGGGAGAAAACCGAAATTCTGGGAAGAAACACAACCAAATATGGGGAGATTATACAAACTCCTTGCAGACGATCTTCTTGGTGGGATTTTAACTAGTGATGAGCGAATATACTCGTTACTCGAGTTTTCCCGAGCACGCTCGGGTGTCCTCCGAGTGTTTTTTTTTGGTGCTCTGAGTTTTAGTATTTAGTGCCGCAGCGGAATGATTTACATCTGTTAGCCAGCATAAGTACATGTGGGGGTTGCCTGGTTGCTAGGGAATCCCCACATGTACTTATGCTGGCTAACAGATGTAAATCATTCAGCTGCGGCACTAAAAACTAAAACTCCGAGCACTAAAAAATACTCGGAGGACACCCGAGCGTGCTTGGGAAATCTCGAGTGCCGAGTATATTCGCTCATCACTAATTTTAACCCCTTCATAACATATGACATATATATTCAGGCTCGGACTGGCCCACCGGGAAACCGGAGGATCCTCCGGTGGGCCCTGGCACTGACACCTGCTGGCAGGGCTTCCCCCCGCTCCAGGGCCTCCCCCCGCTCCAGGGCCCCCTCCCCCGCTGCCGCCCGCCCGCCTTGAATACTCACCCTGCCTGCTCCAGCGATGGTCTCGGCGTCTGCACTGCAGCTCGTCCTGAATGAGCTGTCACGTGACACCGCTCATTAAGTTCATGAATATGCGCATATTCATGATCTTAATGAACGGTGTCACATGACCGCTCAAGCAGGAAGAAGGTGCTGCGCCGGTGCCGCCGCCTGGAGTCGGGACAGAGCGCGAGGGATGTCGGCACGGCCGTGCAGTGGGACAGCAGGTGAGTATGAGGGACGGAGGGACGGGGGGATGAAGGAGGACATAAGCCGGCGCGCCGAGCAGGAGCAGGAGCGGAGAGATAAGCCTGCATACAGGGGGGAATATGAGCCATGCAGGGGGGAATATGAGCCATGCAGGGGGGAATATGAGCCATGCAGGGGGGAATATGAGCCATGCAGGGGGGAATATGAGCCATGCAAGGGGGAATATGAGCCATGCAGGGGGGAATATGAGCCATGCAGGGGGGAATATGAGCCATGCAGGGGGGAATATGAGCCATGCAAGGGGGAATATGAGCCATGCATACAGGGGGGACTATGAGCCATGCATACAGGGGTGGAATATGAGCCTTGCATACAGGGGGGAATATAAGCCATGCATACAGGGGGGAATATAAGCCATGCATACAGGGGGGAATATAAGCCATGCATACGGGGGGGGATATGAGCCATGCATACAGGGGGGGGGATATGAGCCATGCATACAGGGGCGGACTATGAGCCATGCATACAGGGGTGGAATATGAGCCATGCATACAGGGGCGGACTATGAGCCATGCATACATGGGGAGATATGAGTCATGCATACAGGGGGGGGTAATATGAGCTATGTATATGGGATAGGAGGGAGATGAGCCATGCATACAGGAGGGGGGTCATTATACAGTATGGAGCATCATGTGTGGCCAATGGACATTATACAGTATGGAGCACTGTGTGGCCATTATACAGTATGCAGCATCATGTGCGGCCATTATACAGTATGGAGCATCATGTGTGGCCATTATACAGTATGGAGCATCATGTGTAGCCGTTATACAGTATGGAGCATGATGTGCGGTCATTATACAGTATGGAGCATCATGTGTGGCCATTATACAGTATGGAACATCATGTGTGGTGGCCGTTATACAGTATTGAGCATCATGTGTGGCCATTATACAGTATGGAGCATCATGTGCGGCCATTATACAGTATGGAGCATCATGTGTGGCCATTATACAGTATGGAGCATCATGTGTGGCCATTATACAGTATGGAACATCATGTGTGGTGGCCGTTATACAGTATTGAGCATCATGTGTGGCCATTATACAGTATGCAGCATCATGTGCGGCCATTATACAGTATGGAGCATCATGTGTGGCCATTATACAGTATGGAGCATCATGTGTAGCCGTTATACAGTATGGAGCATGATGTGCGGTCATTATACAGTATGGAGCATCATGTGTGGCCATTATACAGTATGGAACATCATGTGTGGTGGCCGTTATACAGTATTGAGCATCATGTGTGGCCATATTTTTGTTTGCTTATAATTATTGTATATAAAACAGTGTGATCAGCAGTGCTAAATGGCTGCGGTTGGGACGTGGATATGGGTGTGACTAGTTGTGAAATGGCTCTGGTCAGAGGCGTGGCCTAAAATTTGCCGCGGCGCACTACGCGCGCCGCAAACTTAATACCTCCTTCCCTTCAAAAGTTGGGAGGTATGGTACCACATTTGCCAGATCACGGCAAGTTCCGCAAATCCCATAGGGAATGAATGAGGCCGAACGCAGTGTTGCCATAAGTGATCCGTTACGCGGCAGATGCAGAAAAACTGCCCGATCTCCTGCAAAAGGCGACTTTCACATCAGCGATTCTTGCCAAAGTCACTGCCGATTGTGTCATACTCACCAAAAGGGGAGGCAGCGCTAAAAGTGCCTAGGGTAGCAGAAACTCTAAATACGGCCCTGGGGGGCTACATTATATTCTGTGGGGGGACTGCATTATACTCAAGGTACTACATTATATTATTGGGGGCTACATCATACTATATGAGGGGTTACAGTATACTCTATGGGGGGCTGCATTATATTCTGTGGTGGGGCTGCATTATTCTCTCAGGGGACTACATAATATTATGGGGGCTACATCATACTATATGAGGGGGCTACAGTATACTCTATGGGGGGGCTGCATTATATTCTGTGGTGGAACTGCATTCTCTCAGTGGACTACATTATATTCTGTGGTGGGTGGCATTACACTATATGGGGGGGGGGCTGCATTATACCCTATGGGGTGCTACATTATATTCTATGGTGGGGACTGCGTCATACCTGAGAGGGTTGCATTATATTTTGTGGGGTGCTGCATTATATTCTATTAGAGGGGACTGCATTATACTTTATGAGGGGGCTACATTATATTCTGTGAGGGGGCTACCCCAACCCTTGCTACATTATTAAGACGTGAACTACCTTATATTATACCCTGATATTAGCGCTTTTTACCGCACAATTGTTGGTCTTGTATCTATTTCTATGTAGCTACATAGTGGGCCCCAAGAATGATTTTCTCTGGTGGGCCCAAGGTGCTCCAGTCCGACGCTGTATATATTTACGTCATATGTCATGACCCTGAATTTGATACGGGTTACAACGCTGAGTCCACATCTTTTCCTACACATGACAGCTATTTTATCAGCTGTCAAGTGCCTTTAACAGCCACAGATGGATCCGAGATCCACCTGCGTCTGTTAACCAGTTAAATCTTGCTGTCAATCTCCGACAGCAGAATTTACCCATGTGCCAGTCAGAATCCTGCCCATTGGCATCCCTGTTGCATGATCGGGGGGCGCCGATGGGTTGCCACGACAGCTGGGGGTCTGCAGAAGACCCCTGTGACTATCATTGTGTATCTACTCAAAACGCTGACTCATGGCCGGCGTTCAAAGGAGATCAATATATTCCGCTATACACAGAAGTGCTAAATCACTACTATGTGTGGCACAGGCAGTCAATGCTTCAAGTCTCCTAATGGGACTAATGAAAACAGTAAAAAGTGGAAAAAAAAAGTTTAAAAAAATTTGTAAAAAATAAAAAACCACAAAAGTTCAAATCACCCTCCTTTTGCATCATTGAAAATAAAACAATTAAAATAAACACATATTTGGTTTGTCTTATTTATCAATATATAAAAAAAACAATTACTGTATATACTCGAGTATAAGCCGACCCGAGTATAAGCCGACCCCCCTAATTTTGCGACAAAAAACTGGGAAAACTTATTGACTCGAGTATAAGCCTAGGGTGGAAATGCAGCAGCTACTGGTAAATGTCAAAAGTAAAAATAGATGCTCCATACCGTTCATTATTGCCCCATAGATGCTCCATATACAACTGTGCTATATAGAATGCTCTGCACCGTTCATTATGGCCCCATAGATGCTCCACATAAAGCTGTGCCGTATGGAATGCTCTGCACCGTTCATTATGACCCCATAGATGCTCCATAGAAAGCTGTGCCATATATATATTGCTCTGCACCGTTGATTATGGCCCCAAAGATGCTCCTTATAAAGCTGTGCCATATATATATTGCTCTGCACCGTTGATTATGGCCCCATAAATGCTACTTATAAAGCTGTGCCCCATATATATTGCTCTCCACCGTTGATTATGGCCCCATAGATGCTCCTTATAAAGCTGTGCCATATATAATGCTGCTGGTGCTGCAATAAAAAAAAAATCACATACTCACCTCTCTTGCTCAGGACGCCGGCGCTTTCAATATTTACCTGCTCCTCGTGCGGCTCCGTCTCCAGCACTGACGCTCAGCAGAGGGCGCGCACTGACTACGTCACCGCGCCCTCTAACCTGAGCGTCACTGCTAGAGGACGCTGCAGACAGAGCCGCACCGGAGCGAGGAGCAGGTATACTTACCTGCTCCTGGCGCGGTCCCTGCAGTCCCTGGCTTGAGCGGTCACAGTTACCGATCATTTACAGCAATGAATATGCGGCTCCTCCCCTATGGGAGGTGGAGCCGCATATTCATTTCTGTAATGAGCGGTGCCATGTGACCAGTCAGTACAGGAAGAATCTGCAGCGCCGGGGAAGCCAGGGACTGCAGGGACCGGGCCAGGAGCAGGTAAGTATAATTACACAGCCCCCACTCCCCTTCCCCTGCCGACCTCCCGGTATATGACTCGAGTATAAGCCGAGAGTGGGACTTTCAGCCCGAAAAAATGGGCTGAAAATCTCGGCTTATACTCGAGTATATACGGTAATCAGATCCGTAAACAGTGTACTGAAAAAGAGAATCAAAATGCCAGAATTACAGTACAGACCAAAAGTTTGGACACACCTTCTCATTTGAAGATTTTTCTGTATTTCCATGACTATGAAAGTTGTACATTCACACTGAAGGCATCAAAACTATGAATTAACACATGTGGAATTATATACTTAACAAAAAAGTGTGAAACAACTGAAATTATGTCTTATATTCTAGGTTCTTCAAAGTAGCCACCTTTTGCTTTGATGACTGCTTTGCACACTCTTGGCATTCTCTTGATGAGCTTCAAGAGGTAGTCACCGGGAATGGTCTTCAAACAATCTTGAAGGAGTTCCCAGAGATGCTTAGCACTTGTTGGCCCTTTTGCCTTCACTCTGCGGTCCAGCTCACCCCAAACCATCTCGATAGGGTTCAAGTATGGTAACTGTGGAGGCCAGGTCATCTGGCATAGCACCCCATCACTCTCCTTCTTGGTCAAATAGCCCTTACACAGCCTGGAGGTGTGTTTAGGGTCATTGTCCTGTTGAAAAATAAATGATAGTCCAACTAAACGCAAACCGGATGGAATAGCATGCCACTGCAAGATGCTGTGGTAGCCATGCTGGTTCAGTATGCCTCCAATTTTGAATAAATCCCCCACCGTGTCACCAGCAAAGCACCCCCACACCATCACACCTCCTCCTCCTTCATGCTTCACGGTAGGAACCAGGCATGTAGAGTCCATCCGTTCACCTTTTCTGCGTCGCACATAGACACGGTGGTTGGAACCAAAGATCTCAAATCTGGACTCATCAGACCAAAGCACAGATTTCTACTGGTCTAATGTCCATTCCTTGTGTTCTTTAGCCCAAACAAGTCTCTTCTGCTTGTTGCCTGTCCTTAGCAATGGTTTCCTAGCAGCTATTTTACCACGAAGGCCTGCTGCAAAAAGTCTCCTCTTAACAGTTGTTGTAGAGATGTGTCTGCTGCTAGAGCTCTGTGTGGCATTGACCTGGTCTCTAATCTGAGCTGCTGTTAAGCTGTGAATTCTGAGGCTGGTGACTTGGATAAACTTATCCTCAGAAGCAGAGGTGTGAATGTACAATTTTCATAGTCATGAAAATACAGAAAAATCTTTAAATGAGAAGGTGTGTCCAAACTTTTGGTCTGTACTGTACATGTTTTTGGGCACCACAACATTGCATAAATAAAATATAATAAGAGGCGACCTAAATATTCTATCTACCCCAAGATGGCATCAATAAAAATTTTAGTTCAGGGTTAAAAAAGTAAGTCCTCACGCAGCCCCAGATCCCGAAAAAGGAAAACGCTACAGGTCTCAGACTGTGGTGACAAACACAAAAACTTTTTTTTCATACAAATTTCAGAAAGTTTTTTCACCACTAAAATAAAAAATAAACTCTACATATTTGGTATCTACATACTTATATTGACCTGGGGAATGATATTGCCATGTCCGTTTTACCATATATGGAACATGGTAAATAAAAAACCCAAAAAACAATTGTGAAATTGCCCTTTTTTTGCAATTTCACTTGGAGTTTTTTTGTTTTCAAGTACACTATATGCTTTACAGTATAATATAAATGATGTTATTCAAAACTACAACTCGTTACACAAAAAACAAGCCCTCATACAGCTATATTGACAGAAAAATAAAAAAAGTTATTATTCTTGGAAGGGGAGGAAAAAACGGAAAATGGCCATGGCGTTAAGTGGTTAACCGAGGATCCCAGTGCTACAATACTAACCACTGAGCCACCATCCTATGCAATACATAATTTTCAGACCTTCTGAGGACTATATTTTTTATAATTGTGTCCTGATAAATAAAGCAGAATGACTCTACTTTAAAGAGATTAATTTTTATTTTCTGGAAATTCAACAAATTAAGTACCAAAATGGTATAACGGGAATTAATAACAAAAATTTTCTTAAAATACTAACTTGCACTATTCCAGTTAATGGGGCCATGTAGCAATTTCTTACACAGTGAATGGCAATGAGTGTCAATAAGAAGGGAAAATTTTAAATGGAATGCAGAACCAAAAATCTTACAGGCCCCTTCATTCTCTGAATTGGTAAAGTTCTTAGTGTTCTGACCTCCACTAATAATAAAGTTATCAATATACCAGGAAAAAGTGGACTTTAACTGCCGCTGCTTGATTGACAAATACATGGATCAGAAGATGAAGCCTTAATAAAAGAGCCAGGCCCCATTTCCTAATCCAAATTGTTTAGGCTAACACTGTGTTGGAGTCAGGTCTCAGGAAGTCACATTTACTAATCAAAATCGTTTTGACTAATATTGGGATGCAGGCACCAGGCCCCATTTCCTAATCCAAATTGTTTGGGCTAATACTGTGTTGCAATCAGGACTCAAGAGGTCACATTTACTAATCAAAATCATTTTGGATAATATTGGGGTGCAGGCACCTGGCCCCATTTCCTAATCCAAACAATTTGGGCTACCACTGTCACATTTGAATATGGAGGTCACATTTACTAATCAAAATAATTTAGCCACAGCCAGAATTGTGGCTGAGGATGTAGTGCTTGTCGTGGTTGCATCACTCCGTGTCTCTGCGGCAAGCTGCAACTTCCTTGTCTTCCTCTTCCGCCTCCTCTGCTAAGCTACTCAACTGCATGCCTCTGGGTTCACAAGTGGGATCGACAACCTCATTGTCATCCTCTCTGTTCTCCCACTCTTTGCCCTTAGAGTTACCCTCCTCCTCTTCCTGCCCTGATAGCACAGTACAGTCCACATGCACTTCAAGTATCTGACTCTTATCAGGACCACCACCACTCCCGGGAGTTAACGTCTGGTGATGAGGGTCTGGATTCTGCTCAGACCCTACTTTGTCCGGCCCCAAATCCAAATGGAAAAAAAATTGGGCATTGGTGCAGATGCTTTACTCCTCTTGAGTCTGTGAATCTTTGGAGAAGACCTCTGATGGCCATGAATGTTATGATCTGGTGGCCTTGGAGCAGCATGAGACGTACTCTGGAGAAGGTGGTCCCTGTACTGACCACAAACCCTGAACCTAGCAGCGCAACTAGAAGTAGCCGTGGGGGGTACCTAACACTCCCTAGACCCCTCGACACAGCCTAAGATCTAACTACCCCTAAAGACAGAAACAAGAAACCTATCTTGCCTCAGAGAAAATCCCCAAAGGATAGATAGCCCCCCACAAATATTGACTGTGAGAGGAGAGGGAAAAAACATACGCAGATATGAAATCAGATTTTAGCATAGGAGGCCATACTAGCTAAAAAGAAAGAATAGAACAGAGTACTATGCGGTCAGTATTAAAACACTAGAAAATATCCACCGCAGAAAATACGGATCACCACATCTGACTAAAGACATGGGGGCTATATCTTCATCTCCAGAGAAATAGCTAGGCTGCAAAAAATCCTTCACAGACCAAGCTGGACAAGACAAAAACATGAAAATGCACAGAACTATAAGGTCCACTGCAGGTGGACAGCAAAAACAAAGTCAGGACTTATCTTTGTAGAAAAACACAGCAAACTGGAGAGACCAGCAGGGAAGTGAATCCTTCAAGAACAATGGACAACTGGCACTGACTAAAGGATCCAGCAAAGCTATATAACCCAGTCAGTTTTGCAATTAGTAGATACACCTGTCCACTCCTGCAGTCCAGGCACAACTGCATTACCCTCTACAACCACCGGAGGGAGCCCAAAAGCTGAATTCACAACAGTACACCCCCCTTGAGGAGGGGTTACCGAACCCTCACCAGAGCCCCCAGGCCGATCAGGATGAGCCAGATGAAAGGCACGAACCAAATCAACGGCATGGAGATCAGAGGCAGAAACCCAAGAATTATCCTCCTGGCCATAACCCTTCCACTTGACAAGGTACTGAAGCTTCCGCCTCGAAAAACGGGAATCCAAAATCTTCTCAACAACATATTCCAACTCCCCATCGACCAATACAGGGGCCGGAGGATCAATAGAGGGAACAACGGGCTCCACATATTTCCGCAACAAAGATCTATGGAAGACATTATGAATAGCAAAAGAGGCCGGAAGCGCCAGGCGAAAGGACACCGGATTAATAATCTCAGAAATCCTATAAGGACCAATAAATCGAGGCTTAAACTTAGGGGAAGAAACCTTCATAGGAACATGACGGGAAGATAACCAAACCAGATCACCAACCCGAAGCCGGGAACCAACGCACCGACGACGGTTAGCAAAACGCTGAGCCTCCTCCTGAGACATCACCAAATTGTACACCACACAAGCCCAAATCTGCTGCAACCTGTCGACCACAGAATCCACACCAGGAAGGTCAGAAGGCTCAACCTGCCCAGAAGAAAAACGAGGATGAAAACCAAAATTACAAAAAAAAGGCGAAACCAAAGTAGCCGAACTAGCCCTATTATTAAGGGCAAACTCGGCCAATGGCAAAAAAGCCAACCAATCATCCTGATCAGCAGACACAAAGCATCTCAAATAGGTCTCCAAGGTCTGATTAGTTCGCTCAGTCTGGCCATTTGTCTGAGGATGAAATGCAGAGGAAAAGACAAATCAATGCCCAGCTTGGCACAAAAGGCCCGCCAAAACCTAGAAACAAACTGGGAACCTCTGTCGGACACAATATTCTCCGGAATACCATGCAAACGTACCACATGCTGAAAAAACAACGGAACCAAATCAGAAGAAGGCAATTTAGGCAAAGGCACCAAATGAACCATCTTAGAAAATCGGTCACAGACAACCCAGATAACCGACATTCTTTGGGAAACAGGAAGATCGGAAATAAAATCCATAGAAATATGTGTCCAAGGTCTCTCAGGGACCGGCAATGGCAAAAGCAACCCACTAGCGCGGGAACAGCAAGGCTTAGCCCGCGCACAAATCCCACAGGACTGCACAAAAGAACGCACATCCCGTGACAAAGAAGGCCACCAAAAGGACCTACCAACCAAATCTCTGGTACCAAAAATCCCAGGATGGCCAGCCAACACAGAACAATGAACCTCAGAAATCCCTTTACTAGTCCATCTATCAGGAACAAACAGTTTCCCCACAGGACAACGGTCAGGCTTATCAGCCTGAAATTCCTGAAGAACCTGTCGCAAATCAGGGGAGATGGCAGAAAGAATCACCCCTTCCTTCAAAATGCCGACCGGCTCAAGAACCCCAGGGGAATCAGGAAAAAAACTCCCAGAGAGGGCATCCGCCTTTACATTCTTAGTACCAGGAATGTACGAGACCACAAAATCAAAACAGGAGAAAAACAGGGACCATCGAGCCTGTCTAGGATTCAGCCGTTTGGCAGACTCGAGGTAAATCAGATTCTTATGATCAGTCAGGACCACAATACGGTGCTTGGCCCCCTCAAGCCAATGTCGCCACTCCTCAAATGCCCACTTCATAGCCAACAACTTCCGATTGCCGACATCATAATTGCGTTCCGCAGGCGAAAACTTCCAAGAAAAGAAGGCACACGGTTTCATCAAGGAACCATCAGAATTCCTCTGAGACAAAACGGCCCCTGCCCCAATCTCAGACGCGTCAACCTCAACCTGAAATGGAAGAGAAACATCTGGCTGACGCAACACAGGGGCAGAAGTAAATCGGCGTTTAAGCTCCTGAAAGGCAGAAACAGCCGTGGAGGACCAATTCGTCACATCAGCGCCTTTCTTGGTCAAATCGGTCAGAGGTTTAACCACACTGGAGAAGTTGGCAATGAAACGACGATAAAAATTAGCAAAGCCCAAGAATTTCTGAAGGCTCTTCACAGATGTGGGCTGAATCCAATCATGAATGGCCTGAACCTTAACCGGATCCATTTCTATAGATGAGGGAGAAAAAATGAAACCCAAAAAAGAAACCTTCTGCACTCCAAAGAGGCACTTTGACCCCTTCACAAACAAAGCATTATTACGGAGGATCTGAAATACCATCCTGACCTGTTTCACATGAGACTCCCAATCATTGGAAAAAATCTAAATATCATCCAAATATACAACCATGAATTTATCAAGATAACTCCAAAAGATATCATGCATGAAGGATTGGAACACAGATGGGGCATTAGAGAGTCTGAATGCCATCACAAGGTATTCAAAATGGCCTTCCGGCGTATTAAATGCAGTTTTCCATTCGTCACTCTGCTTGATACGAATAAGATTATATGCCCCTCGAAGGTCAATCTTAGTAAACCAGCTAGACCCCTTAATCCTAGCAAACAAATCAGTAAGCAAAGGCAAGGGATATTGAAATTTAACCGTGATCTTATTCAAGAGGCGGTAATCAATACAGGGTCTCAAGGAGCCATCCTTCTTGGCAACAAAAAAGAACCCCGCTCCCAACGGTGAAGAAGATGGCCGAATATGCCCTTTCTCCAAAGACTCCTTAATATAGCTCCGCATGGCGGTAAGTTCAGGCACAGACAGGTTGAAAAGTCAGCCCTTAGGGAACTTACAACCTGGAATCAAATCAATAGCACAATCACAGTCCCTATGCGGTGGAAGAGAACTGGATTTGGGCTCATCGAATACATCCTGGAAGTCAGACAAAAACTCAGGAACTTCAGAAGAGAGGGGAGAGGAGATTGACATCAAAGGAACCTTATCATGAACCCCCTGACAACCCCAACTAGTCACAGACATGGATTTCCAATCTAACACCGGATTATGTAGCTGCAACCATGGAAAACCCAGCACAATATCATCATGCAAATTATGCAACACCAGAAAACGACAATCTTCCTGATGGGCTGGCGCCATGTGCATGGTCAGCTGTGTCCAAAACTGAGGTTTATTTTTAGCCAACGGTGTAGCATCAATGCCCCTCAAAGGAATAGGGTTCTGCAAAGGCTGCAAGGGAAAACCACAACGTATGGCAAATTCTAAGTCCATTAAGTTCAGAGCGGCGCCTGAATCCACAAATGCCATGACAGAAAATGATGATAATGAGCAGATCAAGGCCACAGATAACAGAAATTTAGGTTGTATAGTACTGATGGCAACAGAACTAGCGATTCTCTTAGTACGCTTAGGGCAATCAGAAATAACATGAGCAGAATCGCCGCAGTAAAAACACAACCTATTCTGACGCCTGAATGTTTGACGTTCAGCTCTAGACAAAATCCTATCACACTGCATAGGCTCAGGGCTCCGCTCAGAGGACAACGCCACAGTGTGCACAATTCTGCGCTCACGCAAGTGCCGATCAATCTAAATGGCCAGAGACATAGAATCACTCAGACCAGCAGGCGTGGGGAACCCCACCATAACATCTTTAACGGATTCAGAAAGACCCTTTCTGAAAATTGCCGCCAAGGCATCCTCATTCCATTTAGTCAGTACAGACCATTTTCTAAATTTCTGGCAATACAATTCTGCCGCTTCTTGACCTTGACACAGGGCTAACAAGATTTTCTCAGCCTGATCCACAGAATTAGGCTCATCATACAACAACCCCAATACCTGAAAGAACGAATCAACATTAAGCAAAGCAGGATTGCCAGATTCCAGGGAAAATGCCCAATCCTGTGGGTCACCACGCAGCAGAGATATGATGATTTTAACCTGCTGAATAGGATCACCAGAAGACCGGGGTCTTAATGCAAAAAACAGTTTACAGTTATTTTTGAAACTCAAAAATTTGGATCTGTCACCAAAGAATAAATCAGGAGTGGGAATCTTAGGCTCTAAGGCAAGAGTTTGAACAATGAAATCTGAAATACCCTGTACCCTAGCAGCAAGCTGATCCACCCGAGAAACTAACTCCTGAACATTCATGTTAATACTAGACTCCGTAGCCACCCAGAGGTAAAGAGTGAGGAACAGACCAAACAGGCTAAGGAAAAAAAAATGGCTCAAAATCTTTCCACCCTTCTTCTGAGATGCAATTAACTCATTGCTGGCCAATTGTACTGTTATGATCTGGTGGCCTTGTAGCAGCATGAGACGTACTCTGGAGAAGGTGGTCCCTGTACTGACCGCAAACCCTGAACCTAGCAGCGCAACTAGAAGTAGCCGTGGGGGGTACTGTTGTGAATTCTGTTGTCGGGCTCCCTCCTGTGGTCATGAATGGTACTTCGGCTGGTTCTGTCCATGGACTTCCTCTGGTGGGTGTTTCTGAGTTTCACAGGTGACGAGGTTAATTCGTTAGCTGCTGCTCTATTTAACTCCACTTAGATCTTTGCTCCATGCCACCTGTCAATGTTCCAGTATTGGTCTGTTCACTCCTGGATCGTTCTTGTGACCTGTCTTCCCATCAGAAGCTAAGTTCCAGCTTGTATTTCTTTGGTTTGCTATTTTTCTGTCCAGCTTGCTATTTAATTTGTTGTCTTGCTTGCTGGAAGCTCTGGGACGCAGAGGGAGCGCCTCCGCACCGTGAGTCGGTGCGGAGGGTCTTTTTGCGCCCTCTGCGTGGTCTTTTTGTAGGTTTTTGTGCTGACCGCAAAGTAACCTTTCCTATCCTCGGTCTGTTCAGTAAGTCGGGCCTCACTTTGCTAAATCTATTTCATCTCTGTGTTTGTATTTTCATCTTTACTCACAGTCATTATATGTGGGGGGCTGCCTTTTCCTTTGGGGAATTTCTCTGAGGCAAGGTAGGCTTTATTTTTCTATCTTCAGGGCTAGCTAGTTTCTTAGGCTGTGCCGAGTTGCATAGGGAGCGTTAGGCGCAATCCACGGCTATTTCTAGTGTGTTTGATAGGTTTAGGGATTGCGGTCAGCAGAGTTCCCACGTCCCAGAGCTCGTCCTTATTATCAGTAACTATCAGGTCATTCCGTGTGCTCTTAACCACCAGGTCCATTATTGTCCTGACCACCAGGTCAGAACAGTACAGGTGGCCCAAAGTACTAATGCATCTCAATAGAGGGATAAGAGAAGTTCTGAGACCATTTTTTTTTCTTTGCAGTGTGTTTTGTCTCTATTTTCCCCTTTACCTCTGGGTGGTTCAGGACACTGGTGTAAACATTGACATTCAAGGTCTGTCCTCTTGGATGGATAATCTCACTACAAGGAATAAATGGCGCTATAACAATAAATCATAATAATAATTACGATTTATAAAGAAAGGGAGTCAAGTAGCCCGCACAGTAACAGAAGCTGTAAAAAAAACTGAGCAAGTATACTATTTCAACTCTGAACAAATTAATGAGACTTTAGTGATGTGTGCCAATAATTTTTGGAAATGTTAGTACTCCAAGTTGGATCTCCTTCATGTGTGTTGCCTGTAGCAGTAGGGTTCCTAGACTAGCACGCATGCACAAACTTTCAATCAAATACCTGTGTTACTATCCTTAAATGTTTCTAACACTATTAGTCGACAAAGCTGATATTTGTGCCACCTGAGTATGGCTGAGTAAAAAAGCAGTTTGAGCTGTTGCATGAAGTATCAGGGCTCCCAGCAAAGCAGGTTTCCACCGGTCACTCACTCTCCTCATATGAATTTAAACCTAAAAACTATAAAAGCTGGCCCAGACCCTGATACCTCATGCATGGCCCATGGCTGACTGCTATGTCATTATCAAATTTCTACTGTGGATCAATTGATTACACTTTTCCTGTTGTCTGCCCCTAATTTTTGGTAATGTTTGGTCTCCAAGCTTCATGTGTGTTGCCTGAATTTGGCAGGGCTCTTAGAGAACCAGGCATACACCTGTCACTCATCCATGTTTTACTGATCAATGTTTCAGCTAGAAATGCAAGTACAAGCCCTGTTCCAGGCCCTGTCCCATGCATCCATGCAATTATACTATTTGTATTCTTGGTCAATTGATGCCACTTTTCTTAGTGCCTGCCCCTAATTTGAGGTGTTTGGGAAGCGTTTTGCCCTCCCTTAAGGTGTTGTCTATGTGTTTGGTTTTCCCTCCCATTGAATTCAGTGGGGTTTAAGTATGTTTGACAAACCGGTCTGTGAACATGTTCAGCAAACATCTGGACGCTTGCCTAACCGAACCTTGAGGGTATGTGCACATGTCAGGATTTCTGGCAGAAATTTTCCTGACAAAAACCTGACATTTCTGCCAGAAATCCGCATGCATTTTTTTCGCGTTTTTGATGCGTTTTTGGTGCGTTTTTTGTGCGTTTTTCCCAAATGCATAGAATTGCGGGAAAAACGCAGAAAATCCGCAAAAATAGTGAACATGCTCATTTTTTTACCGCGATGCATTTTTTTTCGCGGAAGAAAACGCATCCATGTGCACAAAACATGCAGAATGCATTCTAAATGATAGAATGCATAATGTATGCATTTTTAATGAGTTTTTATAGCGTTTTTAGCGCGAAAAAACCCGAACATGTGCACATAGCCTGAAAGGTTCACTCATCTCTAGAGAAGACAATAAACCACTGGGCGAAGATTTATGTTTTTGGCAATTTATCAGTGCAGTTAATTTCCACACTGATCCTGGTATATTGGCACATTGCATCCCCATAGATACTGTAGAAACTGATATTTTCACACTATATAGTGAATGTGTCTACACACAAACCCAGGAAGTAAGCATTCAACTACATGTTTACCTGCTCTGCATAATCTGGATAAAACTCTATTTGCGAGTTATGTTCCTCCTTAGCTTCAATAATAAAGCAATGGCATATTTTAATGCTGTGCCATGACTTTACAAAATGCTAATGCAACTTTAAATCTATTTTATAAGGGAGATGGACTTAGGGCTTTTTTTTTTGTTTGTTAGGAAAACGGAGATTCAATCACCAAAAATATATATTACGAAATTCATCACTATAGAAAGTCAATCCTATTTAAAATTATGTTCAAAGAGCTAAGATAAAAGTAAATAAAAGTTTAAGAAAGTTATGCCATAATCATATATTGGTTGTGCTAATAACAGTCTCAGAGCTAAAACATCACATCATCATTATTTAATATTAATTTATTTAAGAAAAACTGTTTAAATTAAAACAATAAAATAAATTAGCTTAAGTGTGTCTGATTATGCATCATATAGCACAAAAAAATAAATGTTGACATTGGAACCTTAAAGGGGTTATCCCTTTTCAGAAAATACCAGTCATCAGGCACAGTTTGTTATATAAAAAAGCAAAACGCACCTTACTCTTCATTCTCACGTCTACAGCTGAGTCCCGACCACTACACCTGTTATTTGATATTGGCTGCAGCACTGACATCATGTCAACAGTGTGGCATCTAAATCGCAGAACTCATTGGCTCTATCTCCGCTCAGAGCGACTGGGCTCACTGATCTGCTGTCAGCACTTCAGTCAACATCAGATACCGGAATTATCAGATATTGAAGCAGTGGTGGAGAGACAGAGCTGGACCCAGGGAGGAAGCACCTTTCTCTTGAGATAATTACTCACCTCTTGGGCCAGGCTCTCCTCTGTCTCCATCTTGTCCTTTCTCTCCCATTGGACCGTCTGCACCTTTTAATCCTAAAAGAGGATAATATAAAAAGTGTATGTTTTTTCAGTTATAGTTGTGTCATTAATATTAAAAGGCTTGGCAATCTTATAACTTACCAGTAAAGGATAATGGCTAAAAGAAGTATAGGCGATACTAACATATAATCTTAAGAAGTTCTGTGCCGTTTTCTTTCTTCCTGCTATCAAGTCTCTTTTCTATCTAAGTCTTTCTACCACACAGTAATGACCCTCATATACTGCAAATGGCCGCTGATAGAGGTGGTGCAATTGATGTAACTTCATCCAGAAGTAGTGTCCATTAAAACTTACTGCACTTGTGCCAGGTTCCTTGTTTGACAAAAGATCAGGATGACCAAAATTATTACCCTTTGGCCTTCCCTTAAAGGGAACCTGTCACCCCGAAAATCGCGGGTGAGGTAAGCCCACCGGCATCAGGGGCTTATCTACAGCATTCTGTAATGCTGTAGATAAGACCCCGATGTTACCTGAAAGAGGAGAAAAAGACGTTAGATTATACTCACCCAGGGGTGGTCCCGCTGCTGGTCCAGTAGGATGGGCGTCTCTGGTCCGCTGCGGCACCTCCCATCTTCATTCCAAGACGTCCTCTTCTGATCTTCAGCCACGGCTCCGGTGCAGGCGTACTTTGTCTGCCCGGTTGAGGGCAGAATAAAGTACTGCAGTGCGCAGGCGCCGGAAAGGTCAGAGATGCCCGGCGCCTGCGCACTGCAGTACTTTGCTCTGCCCTCAACAGGGCAGACAAAGTACGTCTGCACCGGAGCCGTGGCTGAAGATCAGAAGAGGACGTCTTGGAATGAAGATGGGAGACGCCGCAGCGGACCAGAGACGCCCATCCGACCGGACCAGCAGCGGGACTGCCCCTGGGTGAGTATAATCTAACGTCTTTTTCTCCTCTTTCAGGTAACATCGGGGGCTTATCTACAGCATTACAGAATGCTGTAGATAAGCCCCTGATGCCGGTGGGCTTACCTCACCCGCGATTTTCGGGGTGACAGGTTCCCTTTAAATATCCCTGCACTCCAACAATCGGCACTCAAATCTGCTATCCAGTCAAAGCAACTCTACCATATCTCATTGCCCTCAAATTCATTTTAAAATACTGTTCTTAACAGCCCACCAATTGTTGTTTCCATATATCTCTGCTCTAATCTTTGATACATGTAAGACCTTCTTCTCTGCACTAGGCTTCTCTGCTCTCTATTATCTCTAAAAAGGCCTAATGTTGTAGATGACACATTTCCTTTGTATTTAAGGCAAAAAAAACATATATTGGCATTTTTTACATTTTAAATATTACAAAAAGGAAAATGGGCAGATGCAAAAGTTTGGGCACCCTTGGAGATTTGTGTGGTCTGATAGTTTTGATCAAGGTTTCAAATATTAATTAGCCTGTTTGGGTTATGGCTTGTTCACTATCATCATTAGGAAAAGGCTGGGTGATGCAAATTTCCCAGCTTTATAAAAACCCAGCCTCATCTAACCTTGTGCCAAAAAGCAGCAGCCATGGATTCTTCTAAGCAGCTATCTAGTACTCTGAAAATGAAAATGTTGGAGGCCCACAAAGCAGGACAAGGCTATCAGAAGATAGCAAAGCATTTTCAAGTTGTCCTTTAATCAGTCCGAAATGTAATTAAGGAATGGCACTTAACAGGATCAGTGCAGGTCAAGATAAGGTCTGGAAGACCAAGTAAAATTGCAATGAAAGCTGCTTGTAGGATTGCAAGAAAGCCAAATCAGAACCCCCGCTTGACTTAAAAAGACCTTCGGAAAGATTTGTGGCACATTGTGGAGTTGTGCAACATTGTTCTATTGTTCAGAGACACCTGCACAAATATGGCCTTCACAGAAGAGTCATCAGAAGAAAACCTCTCTTGCATCCTCATCATAAAATTCAAGTCATGTGGACAGATGAGGTTAAAATAGAACTCTTCAGAAACAATGAACAAAGGTTTGTGTGAAGAAAAAGGTGCATAGAATTTCAGGAAAAGTACATCTTGCCAACCACTAAGCTTGGGGGTGGATTAATCATGCTTTGTGGTTGTGTTGCAGCTAATGGCATGGTGAACATTTCATGGGTAGAGGGAAGAAAGGATTAATTGAAATTTCAACAAATGCTTGATGCAAAGATAACATCATCTGCAAAAAAGCTGAAGTTGAAAAGAGGATGGCTGCTACAAATGGATAATGATCGTAACCACATGTCAAAATCCACACTAGACTACCTCTCAAGGCGCAAGCTGAAGATTTGACAATGACCCTCATGGTCCCCTAATCTGAACATCATTGAAAATCTGTGGCTAGATCTCAAAATAGCAGTGCATGCAAGATGACCCGGGAATCTCAGAGAACTGAAAGAATTTTCCAAGGAAGAATAGATTAAAATCCATCAAAAAAGAATTGAAAGGACTCTTGACTGACTAAAAAAAGCACTTTCAAAAGGGGGCGTTACTAGCTACAAACTACGCAGGGTGCACAAACGTTTGCATTGATCCTTTTTACTTTTTGTAATTTTTAAAATGTAAAAGATGAATATATATATTTTTTTGCCTAAAATACAAAGGAAAAGTGTTATCTTTAACTTCAGGCCCTTTAGAGATCATTTTATCTTCAACTTGCTTAACTGTTCACAATAACAGTAATTTTAACCGGGGTGCCCAAACTTTTTCAAGCCACTGTACCTACATCCTATGTCTTTTCCTTTTTCCTTATAGATAGTAAGTTCTTGTGCAGAGTAGTAACTTAGAGCTCTTGGACCACAAATTTTATCTGTAATAAGGCACCCACCTACTACGTGCCAAAAAGAAAAATGGAAATGTTTTACTACGTGGTAAAATAAGTACTTACAGTAATATGGCCCATATAGAAATATCTTTTTCTTTCATAGATAAGATACTTAGCATGCTCACTTGCTTTTATTATTTATCATTTTTTATCATTTTACCTATATCAGTATATTACTTTTACTTTGTGTACCTGGAAATCCTGGCACTCCTTGAGGCCCTTTATCACCCTTTTCTCCTGTTTGACCTGGAAAACCTGCATCTCCCTACAAAAAAAGTAATTAATTACCTTTTTTGGAAAAAAATATGAACAACATTGATAGCAGCTTTTAAATTGAGAAAATTACTTACAGGAAGACCTTGATTTCCAGTTTCACCTTTTACTCCTTGAAAACCAGGAGCTCCAGGCCAACCTCTTTCACCTTTGTCTCCTTTTGCTCCCTCCTGTCCTGGAAAGCCAGCAACACCCACAGGTCCAGGAACACCTAGGAAAATAGAATATGCAACTAACAAGCAGTATCATCTTTTCACAGTTTACATTTCTAGAAATTATAAGTATGAGTGGTTTCTAGGCATCAGTCAAAACTACCAACAAATAACACTACTGGATTGTCATGTTGTGATAATATATTAGATACATCCCTCACATGGGGCAAAATGGGTTCCATTGTGTAGTATTAGCTGGTAAGAGTTTTTTCCTTTTCCGTTTAAAAGGATTTTCTGAAATTGCTACATAAAGTTGAAACCAGAAGTTTGCATACACTATATAAAAAGACATATACGCATGTTTTTCTCAATTATGAACACACGATTTGTTCCCAAAACTGGTATTGAGGAACAAAACAACTGAACTGACTAATGAATCAATATTAAAACATAATGTTTATTCAATTATAATTAAAAAAACATTTAAAATTTCAGGAATAGGATATTGGAAAATAGAGGTGTAATTAAAGTCCATAATAAATGTATAGCAGCAAAGTATAAAATAACTTTTTAAATTGATTAATGGCACATAATCCCTGAAGGTGCTAATGCGTATATAAATCTAAATAGACAAAGAATTAATTAAAGTGCAAATGCCAATCAGTAATTTTATAAATATATTATTTTAAATAAATTAATTTAGGAATAAGTAAATGATTCGAAAAATATAAACAATAATAAAAAAAATCAAGGTATGCTATTATAGATTATATATATATATATAGATTATATACATAGATGGAACTATCGTTTCACAATTCTAAAGTGCATATGCATGAAAAGCAGAGATCACTGCAGATAGTCTAACTATGGAGTAGACACACTCTACTCCTTAGTTAGACTAAAACAAAAGATCCCCAAACCGTAAGGCTGCCACAATCAGGACATTTGTATTTACAATATATGAATTTCTATGTCCAATGACAACCTGGGAAAGTGGGAGGGGCAAGCTTTGTACAATAAATAAAGTGACAAGGAACATATGATCTCTCTCCTTCCACAAGCTTCTCACAACAGTTAGTCAGAATTTGGGCCTATTCCTCCTGAAAAAAACTGGTGAAACTGATCCAGGTTTGTAGGTCGCCTTGCTCACATCTGCCTTTTCAGCTTTGCCCATGAATTTTCAATAGGATTGAGATCACGGCTTTGTGATGGCCACTCCAAAACATTGACTTTATCCTTAAGCCACTTTGTTACCATTTTGGCATTATGCTTCGGGTCATTGTCCATTTGGAAGACCCATTTCAGCCCAAGCTCTAACTTCCTGGCTGATGTCTTGAGATGTTGCTTCAGTATTGCCACATAATCTTCTTTTCTCATGATGCCATCCATTTTGTGAAGTGCATCAGTTCCTCCTGCAGCAAAACAACCCCACAACATGATCCTGCCACCGCCTTGTTTCACAGTTGGGATGGTGTTCTTAGGCTTCCAAGCTTCTCCCTTTATCCTTCAAATGTAACAATGGTCATTATGCCCCACAAGTTAAATTTTAGTTTCATCAGACTCCAGGACATTGCTCCAAAAATTAAGGTCTTTGTTCCTGTGTGCATTTCCAAACATTAATCTGGCTTTTTTATGTTTGTTTTCGAGCAATGGCAGAGTGGCCTTTCAGTCCATGTTGATACAGTACTTGTTTTACTGTAGATATTGACACAATCTTACCAGCTTCTGCCATCATCTTCACAAGGTCTTTTTCTTTTGTCCTTGAGTTGATATACACATGTCGAACCACAGCACATTCATCTCTGGAACATAGAACCCATCTCCTTCCTGATTGGTATGATGGCTGGACATTCCCATCTTGTTTGTACTTGCATATAATTGTTTGTACAGATGAACGACGGACCTTCAGGTATCTTAAATTGTACCCAAGGATGAGCCAGATTTGTGCAAGTCCACAATTCTCTTCCTGATATCTTGGCTGATTTCTTTACACTGTGCGTTTGAGGTGCGCATTAAAATACATCAGAAGCTTCCAAACACATCACATCATCATATGGCCAATCCAGAATTGTTTAAAGGCATAGTAATATTAGTGCATGTAAACTTTTGACTTTGCAGTAAGTAATAAAAATGCCTTAAAACACTCTCTCTCTCGTTATTCTGGCATTTGGGAAACATTAATAATTATGGTAATAGTAATTGACCTAAAACGGGAAAGGTTTATTCTGATTTCATGTCAGATATTGAGAAAAATATGCATATGTGTCTCTTTATATAGTGTATGTAAACTTCCAGTTTCAACTGTATTTGCCCAAGTAGAAGAAATGGCATAAAGTAACAAACCTAAAATCACCTGATAAATCACCCAAATCTTCAGTGCTCCTCACTGTCCTCTGCTTTCTACCCTACAGCGATCACATTCCAACACCGAAGTCAATTACTCTGCAGTCATTTGGAGATAGACAGCATTAGACCACTCAGCCCAGTAATTAGCTGCAGCAATCACAGGGGGTTTATTTAGATGAGCTGAACGCAGCCTTTAAACAGCTATTAATCAGGGACATACAAACAGTCCACAGTCATTTAATGGCGTGTTTAGCCAGGCCAACGGCACTTTATGAGTCCAGTACAAGCTGTTATGCAGTGGCAGCACATGCCCTGTTAACAGTTAGATAGGCCAATAATCAGGAAGTATTTCCATGAACACTAATTCTCTATTATCGTTCTGTTTAAATTAATCCATAGTTAGATGAAAAGGGATAGCTGCAGGGAAGTAAACCGTGGCCAGTGGGGAGTTCCAGTGCTACATTGGAATGAAAAAGGATGAATATAGGGTTTATATTTTTTTCTTGCTATTTTAGGTCCTATCCTCCCTTTAGGTAATGTTTTTGCTGTGAATGTCTCTTGTAGTATATGAAGAAGCATATTACTGACACACACAATTTAAATTCAATATTGGTAAAAAAAACTGATGTAATATAGTTTAATACTAAACATAATAAAGATGTACATTGCTACATTATTTATTTGTTCATTCCTTTACCTGGAAATCCTGGAGGACCAGAATGCCCCTTGTCACCTTTTGGTCCGTCCATTGCCATACCAGGAAGTCCAGGAACACCCTGTGGGCCACGTACACCTTGGTTTCCAGGAAACCCTAGATCACCTTTAATACCAGGGAAGCCAGGTGCTCCAGGTGAACCAGGAAATCCAGCATCCCCTTTGACACCTATTAAGTAAAAATTAAGCAAATGAAAAATATATTAGAGTGAAACATTACATAAAAAAGTCATTATATCCAGATTTGACTTTCATTTTTTTTTTATTTCTCTACGAAGCAGGAAGTACACACATTGTGCGGCAGTCTCGTGAAGGAATGTCTGTCTGCTGGATGTAGTAAAGTTGAGTGTGCTACTGGTGAGTGACCAGCTAAAATGTGAAAAACGTTTTCACATGGCTGTAGCAGAGAGAGAGAGATAGGCCGGGTCTCTTTCTGAGTTGAGACTGCACTAAGCAGTCTGTTTGTGAGAGCTGCGGAGAACCATGTGGAAGCTACAGCATGCTCAGTGTGAACCATGCCCACAGTTGAACATTACTGTTTGGCACTAGAAGCTGCTGAAGCTCAAACCGAAGGGGATCGTGTCTCTTCTGTGTATGAAGTCTGCTCCAGAAAAAAGGGACTGTAATATATTCGGGTGAGCACGTACTGACATATGTGATCATGATGCACAGGCCGCGTGCAGAGAACCACAAGTATCACTGGTTGCTATGAACAATAGCTGCTTTGTTTGGCCGCACTGGGACTTGCTCAGCCATGTATGAGCAGCTAGGGTCTGTTCTGCTTAGTTAGTGTATGGACAAGGCTAGGGATGTACAGTATGTTTATGGTTTTGTGTTTGGTGCTGGGCAACCCGTGGAAAGCAATAAAAACTGCTTGTCTATGGACCAAAACTGCATTGCCTGTGTGAACACTACCTAATGAATACCTGATAGCATGAATCACTACACTGGCTAGAGTTTGAAAAATATTTCAGTGATTTGCAAACCAATAGTCAGACTCATGTCAATGAATTTTTAGCATATAGTACAGAATTTTACCTTTCTCTCCGCGTTCCCCAGGGTATCCAGGAACGCCTCTCCCAGGTATACCTTAAATTACATAAATATTATTCAAATTATTTTACAAAGAATAAATACAGTATTACATAAGCACATAGCGAATAACAAAGTAACAAAATAGTTTGCTCCTACAACACATTACTGTACTATTATATTCTATTCTAATAAAAAATCAGGTATTGTGGAGCAAAGGCTAATTAGTATATCTCAGTTCATTACAAGGTTAAAGGAGTTTGCCTTTTTTTTTATTGTTGGACTATACTTAGTATAGACATTCAATATATGATTAGTGGGATGCGACAACTGGCCCTTCCATCAATCGGCTGTTACTGATGGCAGGAAGTTGTCAGATGCTACCAGAATACAGAAGCTCCATCAAAATTATAGTGGCCACACCAAGGGGCTGCATCTAATAGGCAGAGGGATGGTTGTAGCATGCCCACTGATAAGATATTAATGGCCATATTAATGGCCTACCCTAAATATAGGCCAACTTCTGTAATGGTTTTCCTTACAATTAGGAAATTGTAACTATGAAGTACACATTTGTCTAAAGAGTTTAAATATTTATGCTAACAATTGTAATTGGGAAAAAATCTATTCTTTGGTCATGGCAAGTAGGAAGAATGTATACTTTTATGAAATAAGGAATTTATGCCTTGCATATTTTTGCATCTTTCTACAAGACTGCTGTTTAATGGAAAAGTACCACATCCAGATTTTGTTTTCTTAAAAATTCCATTTACATCCCATTTTTTAAGAAATGTTGATGAATGTTTCCCAATCAATTGACCGATTCTTCTATGTGCTTTCCCTAGCAGATGAATGGTGTCAGATGTTTCTGGCTTCAGCTTACCTAAATTACCTTGAAATAAAACTCCAAACCAAACATGAATTTTTATGTGGAAGTCTTAGGAAAAAAGCAAAGAAAGAAGATAACAAATATTAAAACAACTTGACATACCTGGTTCACCCTTTTCCCCTGGTGTTCCCTGAATCCCATCATATCCAGGTTCTCCTTTTTCACCAATGGAGCCAGATGGACCCTCAATTCCACGTTCACCTACACATTTACCAAAAACAAAACTCAATCTAACAGATTTTTGGGTGTGAATGTAATGTCTAAAACAAAAGGCTCATGTAAAGATTATCATGTTGCTTGGCTTCACAGCAGTACAACTTGGCAGCTTTGAGGGAATTTAACAGACCCTGAGCTACAATGGTAACCCTGCTATAATGTATTTAATGTGCCAATAAGCACCTAGAATGGCAAACTACCAGGACCATGCACCTTAAATGAGGGATTTAGCTTAGCTCTGAAAACTGCTATTACAAGACAGCATCTTCTGGGTATTGCGTGGGCTCAGCTTCTGAGCTTTACACCTGAACCCTACATGTACCATATTAGTTGAGTCTGATATCCAACACCGTAACCAATCAGCTAATATCTTCTCCAACAGCGGCTGGATATAACTGATGTATGAAGCAAAACATTACAGCCAATATGTTGCTTTGTGAACGATAATGATTAAGCTCATGAAAAGAATAAAGTGGTGATAAAGCTCAGATACTCTTATGAAGACATCAGTAGTATTCAATGTGATCTGTAAAATGAGTATACATTACAATAATAACAATCTGTTCAAGTTCCTCCAGCTTGAAAAAAATCATGGAGGAATCATTTTTGCACAATGAACAGAGTTTTAAAGGATCGCTAGGAGATTACAGTCAACCTTAACTTATTTACTGCAACCTTGCTCTAGATGTACATAGATGATAAATGTACTTAATCCGGAACACCCCTTTAAAGGGAGTTCTGTTCCTTTATGCTTCTCACCTGGTTGTCCTTTTGATCCTGGAATACCATCTTGTCCAGAGAAGCCCTTTTCTCCTTTCTCTCCAGGCATACCCGGGTTACCTATTACCATATTAAAGTTATGTTAAAGTTGCAATTCCCCTTCTTATCAAAATATTCAACTCAAATCACAGGACATCTAATCACCTGGAAACCCTGCAGAGCCCGATGATCCTTTTGGTCCTGGTAATCCAGGCATTCCGGGAACACCAATGTCACCTTTGTCTCCCCTTTCACCTGGGACACCTTGAAGACCATCAGTTCCAGCATCGCCCTACATTCAAATGTGTTTTAAAAACAAATTTAGAAACAAAATATAAGTGTTACATATATTTACTTTCAGGGAAAAGCTGTTATTATTTTATTCTATGTATCGAAAACAGGGTTCAGTAGAAAGCATAAATTCTTTCGTTTTCATTTTTGGATAAGATGATGCAGTCTTAACTCCTTCTAGACCAGGCAAATGTCTTTTTTTTCCAAGGCCTATTATTTTTCTTGTGGGACAAATTTTATTTTATATTTGCAACGTTTAATTTACCATAGAATGTACTAAAAAAACAGTAAGAAACTTCTTAATGAGGTGCAATAAAATAACACAAATCCACTGTTTAATTTGGATTTTTTCTATGGCATTTGCTGTGTAGTAAAATTGACGTTAACGTTGCACAACAGGGGGTTTATTTAAACTTCCATATTTTTAAAAAATTGTTTCATATACAGTTAGGGCCAGAAATATTTGGACAGTGACACAATTTTCGCGAGTTGGGCTCTGCATGCCACCACATTGGATTTGAAATGAAACCTCTACAATAGAATTCAAGTGCAGATTGTAACGTTTAATTTGAAGGGTTGAACAAAAATATCTAATAGAAAATGTAGGAACTGTACACATTTCTTTACAAACACTCCACATTTTAGGAGGTCAAAAGTAATTGGACAAATAAACATAACCCAAACAAAATATTTTTATTTTCAATATTTTGTTGCAAATCCTTTGGAGGCAATCACTGCCTTAAGTCTGGAACCCATGGACATCACCAAACGCTGGGTTTCCTCCTTAATGCTTTGCCAGGCCTTTACAGCCGCAGCCTTCAGGTCTTGCTTGTTTGTGGGTCTTTCCGTGATTTGAGCAAGTGAAATGCATGCTCAATTGGGTTTAGATCTGGAGATTGACTTGGCCATTGCAGAATGTTCCACTTTTTGGCACTCATGAACTCCTGGGTAGCTTTGGCTGTATGCTTTGGGTCATTGTCCATCTGTACTATGAAGCGCCGTCCAATCAACTTTGCAGCATTTGGCTGAATCTGGGCTGAAAGTATATCCCGGTACACTTCAGAATTCATCCGGCTACTCTTGTCTGCTCTTATGTCATCAATAAACACAAGTGACCCAGTGCCATTGAAAGCCATGCATGCCCATGCCATCACGTTGCCTCCACCATGTTTTACAGAGGATGTGGTGTGCCTTGGATCATGTGCCGTTCCCTTTCTTCTCCAAACTTTTTTCTTCCCATCATTCTGGTACAGGTTGATCTTTGTCTCATCTGTCCATAGAATACTTTTCCAGAACTGAGCTGGCTTCTTGAGGTGTTTTTCTGCAAATTTAACTCTGGCCTGTCTATTTTTGGTATTGATGAATGGTTTGCATCTAGATGTGAACCCTTTGTATTTACTGTCATGGAGTCTTCTCTTTACTGTTGACTTAGAGACAGATACACCTACTTCACTGAGAGTGTTCTGGACTTCAGTTGATGTTGTGAACGGGTTCTTCTTCACCAAATTAAGTATGCGGCGATCATCCACCACTGTTGTCATCCGTGGACGCCCAGGCCTTTTTGAGTTCCCAAGCTCACCAGTCAATTCCTTTTTTCTCAGAATGTACCCAACTGTTGATTTTGCTACTCCAAGCATGTCTGCTATCTCTCTGATGGATTTTTTCTTTTTTTTCAGCCTCAGGATGTTCTGCTTCACCTCAATTGAGAGTTCCTTTGACCGCATGTTGTCTGCTCACAGCAACAGCTTCCAAATGCAAAACCACACACCTGGAATCCACCCCTGACCTTTTAACTACTTCATTGATTACAGGTTAACGAGGGAGACGCCTTCAGAGTTAATTGCAGCCTTAGAGTCCATTGTCCAATTACTTTTGGTCCCTTGAAAAAGAGGACGCTATGCATTACAGAGCTATGATTCCTAAACCCTTTCTCCGATTTGGATGTGGAAACTATCATATTGCAGCTGGGAGTGTGCACTTTCAGCCCATATTATATATATAATTGTATTTCTGAACATGTTTTTGTAAACAGCTAAAATAACAAAACTTGTGTCACTGTCCAAATATTTCTGGCCCTAACTGTATATACAGTGGGGCAAAAAAGTATTTAGTCAGTCAGCAATAGTGCAAGTTCCACCACTTAAAAAGATGAGAGGCGTCTGTAATTTACATCATAGGTAGACCTCAACTATGGGAGACAAACTGAGAAAAAAAAATCCAGAAAATCACATTGTCTGTTTTTTTAACATTTTATTTGCATATTATGGTGGAAAATAAGTATTTGGTCAGAAACAAAATTTCATCTCAATACTTTGTAATATATCCTTTGTTGGCAATGACAGAGGTCAAACGTTTTCTGTAAGTCTTCACAAGGTTGCCACACACTGTTGTTGGTATGTTGGCCCATTCCTCCATGCAGATCTCCTCTAGAGCAGTGATGTTTTTGGCTTTTCGCTTGGCAACACGGACTTTCAACTCCCTCCAAAGGTTTTCTATAGGGTTGAGATCTGGAAACTGGCTAGGCCACTCCAGGACCTTGAAATGCTTCTTACGAAGCCACTCCTTCGTTGCCCTGGTGGTGTGCTTTGGATCATTGTCATGTTGAAAGACCCAGCCACGTTTCATCTTCAATGCCCTTGCTGATGGAAGGAGGTTTGCACTCAAAATCTCATGATACATGGCCCCATTAGTTCTTTCATGTACCCGGATCAGTCGTCCTGGCCCCTTTGCAGAGAAACAGCCCCAAAGCATGATGTTTCCACCACCATGCTTTACAGTAGGTATGGTGTTTGATGGATGCAACTCAGTATTCTTTTTCCTCCAAACACGACAAGTTGTGTTTCTACCAAACAGTTCCAGTTTGGTTTCATCAGACCATAGGACATTCTCCCAAAACTCCTCTGGATCATCCAAATGCTCTCTAGCAAACTTCAGATGGGCCCGGACATGTACTGGCTTAAGCAGTGGGACATGTCTTGCACTGCAGGTTCTGAGTCCATGGTGGAGTAGTGTGTTACTTATGATAGGCCTTGTTACATTGGTCCCAGCTCTCTGCAGTTAATTCACTAGGTCCCCCCGCGTGGTTCTGGGATTTTTGCTCACCATTCTTGTGATCATTCTGACCCCACGGGGTGGGATTTTGCGTGGAGCCCCAGATCGAGGGAGATTATCAGTGGTCTTGTATGTCTTCCATTTTCTAATTATTGCTCCCACTGTTGATTTCTTCACTCCAAGCTGGTTGGCTAATGCAGATTCAGTCTTCCCAGAATGGTGCAGGGCTACAATTTTGTTTCTGGTGTCCTGTGACAGCTCTTTGGTCTTCACCATAGTGGAGTTTGGAGTCAGACTGTTTGAGGGTGTGCACAGGTGTCTTTTTATGCTGATAACAAGTTTAAACAGGTGCCATTACTACAGGTAATGAGTGGAGGAAAGAGGAGACTCTTAAAGAAGAAGTTACAGGTCTGTGAGAGCCAGAAATCTTGATTGTTTGTTAATGACCAAATACTTATTTTCCACCATAATATGCAAATAAATTGTTAAAAAAACAGGCAATGTGATTTTCTGGATTTTTATTTCTCAGTTTGTCTCCCATAGTTGAGGTCTACCTATGATGTAAATTACAGACGCCTCTCATCTTTTTAAGTGGTGGAACTTGCACTATTGCTGACTGACTAAATACTTTTTTGCCCCACTGTACATACATGTGTACAAAACAATATATATGAGTTATATAGTGACTGCAGGAACACTACACCACAATAATTATGCATGGCAGCATATTGTAAACGTTCTCAGGGGTATTAAGATGGCAGAAACATGGGCTTTTACATATCCCTGGTTGCTATGGAAACCCATCAATATTCCGCAGTCAAGCTGCATTAGAAAGCAATAGTGTGACTCAAAGTAATGTTGGTCATATATCTGAGGATTCAGTGACCACTTCAAGCCAAAGAAGTGAGAAGTTGGTTCTACTGGTTCTTATGTGTGACAGACACACTGTTCTATGCAAAATGTCTTATAATTATATGTATTTTTAAGGAAGATCTATTAATACTGGTGCTCTGCCTGAGCGTTCTACAAGTCTTTTTTCCAGTGAAGCATGCACCACATTTATCATCAGAATCCATGCTCACAAAAATACTGTGGTCTTAAAATTACTCCGAACTTTTTTACACCAAATTTCTAAACAGAAAATTGGAAAAAAGATTAATAAATAAATTGCTTCCCCCACTTTTCCTTACACATTTTGTTAAAGTACTACGAGGACTAACTAAATATTATGTTCAACACAAACCACAAGCTCGCATTACTATACTGATACATTTCTCTATCAGCCTTGCACAAGTAAGCAAAAAATAACAACAGATTACCTTTAAGTCATTAAATGAGGTAACTACATTTACTCAAAAGTTGATTTTTGTTATCACCTTTGTGCCAGGAGGTCCTGGTATGCCAATGCCAGGTAGACCTTCTTCACCTTTAAGTCCTTTTTCACCTTTGATTCCAGTAACACCCGGAAGACCAGGAGTGCCGTGAATACCATGTTCTCCCTTTGGTCCAGTTGTACCTAAACATAAAAATTGTGTTTCCACAACAAATTAAGTCAGAGAATCCCAAATATCTGTCAAAGTGAATGGTCAAGTACAGGTTCCTATGTGAATTTAAAAAAATTGTGACAAAAATGTTTACCTGGCAAACCCATTTCTCCCACAGATCCTTTTTGTCCAGGCATCCCAGGAGCTCCTGGAGTTCCTTGCAAACCTTTATCTCCTTTTGGTCCTGTAAATATTTAAGGATGTTACAATATTTAGGTTAAAACCAAAGCTTTTTAAGACTTCTTGTCAGCATTCAATGAATGCATGTAATAACATTGTCACCTGGCTTCCCAGGCATTCCTTGCTCCCCGACTTTTCCAGGCATTCCAGTGGATCCCAAATCACCATGCAATCCTTTTTCTCCCTCTTGTCCAATTTGCCCTGAAAATAGTTTAAGTTTTGTTAAAAAAAAAGCAGCTTACGTTAAATATTTTTTTAAGAACACAGAGCACATAAATGACTCTACCTGTTATACCCTGATCTCCTTTATCACCCTTCATATGTTCCATGGGTGGAAGTGTTCCTGGGGGTCCTTGCAAACCATGTTCTCCTTTTTCACCTTTTGTACCTGGAACTCCTGTTTCCCCACGGAATCCAGTTGGACCCAGATCACCTACAAGTTATAACAATATTTAATAATAACAATGGAAAGATAGAAGGATTGCATTAAAGCTATTGCCACTCTTAAAAGCAAAATGCAAAGCAAATTTACACTTGCACATATTTTATATTAACAGGTTAAGTCAAGAGTAATACATAGTCATCCATCTCATTTCACAACAGACTTGCCAAACTAATGTATAATGGCCAAACTAATGAGATATTGATTGGTAAAACATTCTGATTTCAGCAGGACCAGCCATCCCCTCTAGCATGTATTGGAGCCTCCCCACTTCCCTCTTGCATGATGTTGGAAGAGGTAGGAATGAGTGATGAGTGAATACACTCGTTACTCGAAATTTCTCGAGCACGCTCGGGGGTCCTCCGAGTATTTTTTAGTGCCCAGAGTTTTAGTTTTTCTTGCCGCAGCTGAATGATTTACATCTGTTAGCCAGCATAAGTACATGTGGGGGTTGCCTGGTTGCTAGGGAATCCCCACATGTAATTATGCTTGCTAACAGATGTAAATCATTCAGCTGTGGCAAGAAAAACTAAAACATCAAGCACTAAAAAATACTCAGAGGATCCCCGAGCGTGCTCGGGAAATCTCGAGTAACGAATATATTCGCTCATCACTAGTAGGAATCAAGGAGTTGGATTTCAACTTGCTAATTTCATTGTTTCGGCAGAGTCTAGAATTGGTTTACTTCTTTATTATTATGTGTATAAAAAGGTCATGAAAGATAGTTGTAAGCTAACCTTATGTTCTGATTTGCAAACTTCCTGTATAAACAAAATTCTTCCCATACATCCACGTAAGAATTTTCTCACTCACTAACGCTGGTTGCACACTTGCGTAGAGCAGAGCAAATCAGCCTAAGTTAGGTACTCACTAAAGCCCTCATCCACTCAAGCTCTCACTCACACACATACTAACTTAAAAGGAAGCTGTCATCAGAAAACAACCTTGTTTTATTCAAGCTTTTGTGTTAAATTTATTTATTTTATTTTTTTGGAAATGTTTTTTATTTTCATTTTTTCCAAATTACAATCTGTATAAAAAAATAATAAAAAAAAAAAATCTTGCAATTTGTACTTTGGCCATGGAGGTTTTTTTTAGTGCTTAACTTCATATTGTTTCAGGAAACAACACATGTGCATAGCCACAATAGTCAGACCTGATGCTATATTTTGCGCAAGCAAAGGTTATTGTAAAGGGAGGGGAAACATGGTCATCTGTGACAACACCTATTGTGATTGGTAGATCCTATGACATAAACTGTGTTTATAGGTATGACATGTCATTGCAATGCTGCCTTTATAATACCGAGGGTGGTTAAAAAATCTTCTGGGAAGTATGAGCCTAAAAAAGCACCTATGACCACTGTGAAAATTGGATGATTGCTTATTATGTGATTTATTTAAAAATAAATATCTTGATATGAAAACATTTTCCAACATCTCGGAACAATGTTTTTCACATGCATCTCAGCTCCATGGCTTTTATAATAGAGAGTGACAGCAGATTAATACAAAATGTACTGTATAGTGTGTACAAATGCCATGTTATATATGCCAGACATCAGTGTAACATGGAAGGAAGGGCATATGAGGACTGAAAACTGCATTACTGTGACAGTGCTTAAAAAATTTTGCACTTACGATAAAGCAAAACTGCTTTGCCAAAAGATAACATAGTGCACCGTATAAACACAATTAGCCAGAATTTCAGATTTTATCTTCGTTGTCAGGCTAGTTAATGTAAATTATAATCAAGTGTTGAACCAGGCATTATATGTGTTTTGTCAGTATGTACTGCATAAAACAATTTACAAAACTATAATGCAAAGTATGGAAATTCTTAAACAAAAAATAATTTAAGATAAAATTAAATTGATAATATTCATTTGAATATTTTTCAAAAATATGTTATTGTTTCTTTAAAGTGCCAATAAAGGTGTCTTAGATTTAGTTTACCTTTTTCTCCAGGCAGACCTGGATTCCCTGGTGTACCTGGTTGGCCTCGAATTCCTGGCACTCCCATAAAACCCATATCACCTTTTTGTCCTATTATTAAAAAAAATACACTATTTATGTTTCTTAGCTTAAATAGATTTGCGAATAATGTATCATCTCCCAAAAATTTTATATATGCTTACCTTGAAGTCCTGGAGACCCATCGCTTCCTGGAGGACCTTGAGTTCCAGGTACCCCAGGCATACCCATTATGCCAGGCATGCCTGATGTGCCTTTGTCTCCCTTTGGGCCAGGCATGTCAGTTCCAGGAAAACCTGGATAACCTCTTTCTCCCTTTGCTCCTATTGCACCTGTAGAATATAGCAAAGTCAGACAATAACAAATGGTGACACAAAATAAATTTACCGTTGTGATTCACAGTAATAAACTATTCAGGCTCCCATACATATTAGTTAGCTGCCAGCCGAACAGCTCTTCAGGCAACAGCTTTCTTCCCCGACTCCCTTATACACGGGAACATTTGGCTTAGCCGAGCACTCCTGTGTTCTCTATAAGAGAGTATCCTCTCCTGACATCGAGAGCCGAGAGGTTCTCATACACATTAGACTGTTGGCTCTTCCCATCGATATTGGTAGGTTTAGTTTAATATATATGGGGGCCTTTAGAGTTGCACATAGATTCATATTACAAAGTAGCACAAAAAAGTGAATCCTTATCCATTAAGTATTAAACAGATGTTATATTAATAACACAAGCAGCAAACTATTTATACCTTATATTAACATTTATAAAATGGTTGTGTTTCAGAAACTATGTAGAAAGTGCTGTTACAAGAGGTACTAAAGATATCGGGATGCAGAACATTACGGCAAGTGAAAAGTAACAACTAGTTAGCGATACAGAGATACTGTATAGTCCATAAATATAAAATGCTCAGATTGCAGAGATAGACTATTGTCATGATATAAAAGATAAATGGAAAGATGTGGCTATGGATGTTCCTACCATAGAGACAATCAATAAGTTCAGTGCAGGTTCCAAAAATGTATCTGCCAATCATGCCACTTTTCTAAAAATGGGTTGAGCATTGCGAAGGAGGGCAAGGCCTCCCTTGGTCCAACAAATTTACAATCCTTTACACCAAAAATTGGAATATAATGTGGCTGGCATATATTTCATTTTCTGGCACACATATGGTAAGAAATGATTTTAATTTAAGGCTTGGTTTACTCTTACACTATTATGTGCAGCGTTTAAATGACTGCTGATCAGTTATATATTTGCTGATGGCGGTTGTTTAGATAGGCTGACTATGCTGACATTGTGCACAGAGCAATCAGTAATAGATTATTCTGCATGCATAGGCTGTCACTGTTCTCGGCAGCATACTAACATTGTGCTGTCGAGAACGATGTTTTCTTCAGCAAGCTTGAATTTTAATTTTTTGAACGTTCTCTTACCAATGATCGTCCCAATAATCATGCAGTGTAAATGCACCTTAACTCAAGCAGGCTCTTTATTAAAACCACTCTTGATAAATTTCCCCCTGCCCCATAATATCTCATTTTCATGCTGTCTCCAGCAGATTATTTTTTTTTAAATGGACTTAATACCTGGAACTCCTGAGGATCCTGGTAGTCCTTGAAGACCTGGTTCCCCATGTGGGCCAAATCCTGGTACACCTGGGTTGCCTCTCATGCCTGGTGCTCCAGCTGGTCCGGTGTCACCTTTATGGAAGAAATGCGAAAAAATTATTTAGTTACATATGTTAAACAACAGCAGTCACTTTAATAACAATGGCTTGAAGTTTACTCACTGGTGTACATCATATACTGTGCATAGACCTTACCTTTAGCACCAGAATATCCTGGAACTCCGGGAAGACCTTGCTCTCCTGGGACACCTGTGAGTCCTGTGCTTCCCTTTTCTCCAGTGACTCCAGGAGGACCTGGTGGCCCATGCGACCCTTTAGGGCCTGGAAGGCCTAGTCCTGGCTCCCCCTAGAGAGTGCAAAGGGAAAATAAACATTAATTAAAAATAACATTTTAAAATGAAATATAACAAATAAAATGGTCTCCTATATAGTAAACATGTGTAGTCAACAAAAAAAAAAAAAAAATTAAAAAAGGTCATTTTACAGTTTTTATTAAGGATAACTTACATTAAGAATAAAAAAAAATGGAATTAACAAAATGTCGATAAGAGGTTTCCCAATCAAAGTCAAGAAACGTTATATGCTGGACATCTAGCAGCAATGTTTCCTCAGCCTTATACATACTATGTACATTCATGCCTCCTTATAAAAAGTTTTCTTTCTCTCCTCCATATCTCCTGAACCACTACAGTGTAAATTTGAGAAGATATTTGGCACCATTTCCACTGACCCCACGTCAGCTGCTGCTGTGTAATAGAAATCCCTCACGTGCTTTGATTGTTAACTATATTGAGGCATCTAACCAAAGTGCCGTCCAACTTGTGAACTTTGTCGATCAACATGTGTCAGCAAGTCAGCACACTTTCCAAATTGCACCTGCACTTTGCTTTATATAGTGGATGACAATACATAGCCGTTCAGTAGATCCAAAAATCTGCAATAACTTTAATGCTTCAAAACAAAAATTCAGTTTAGTTGCTGGTTTAGTGCCAAATTTTCTGAATGTTTGTCAATTAAATATCAAGAAATAAATGCTAGGCATTAGTAAATATACAATCTAATATTATTTTATATAATATGCAAACTTTACTAATACATAATATTTATATTTTAGATGCAGCTTTGACATAGGTCAGGAAAGACTGAGATTTTGGGTACTATTCCATCAACAATGCTAAACTCAATTTATTTGCCAATTATTTAAGCTTGAAAGCAGGTCAGCAGTAGTCTGAGCTGCCAACTCGTTGATTAAACATCCGTATACAGTCGTGTCCAAAAGTTTTCAAAACTAACACAAGTTTTGTTTTGCTGCTTATTTTTTTAAATCTTTTAGTCAGATGTTTACTGCAAAACAATTATACACATTCCATAAGTGTTAAACTCTTATTGACAAATACATCAAGATTACATAAAGAGTCAATATGTACTATGTTGACTCTTATTTTTCAAGAGTTCTGCAATTCGCCCTGGCAAGCTGAATATCAGCTTCCGGGCCAAATCCTGAACGATGCCTGAAGTTTATCACAATTTCTGTGATTTTGTTTGTCTACCCACTTTTTGAGGACTTATGAAAAGTTCTCAATGGCAATGAGAGCTGGGGAGTTTCTTTGCTATGGACTCGGTTTTCTTTACCGAGCTCCTTAGTTATCACTTTTATCTTGTGATATGCTGCTCTATCATTCTAGAAAAAGCATTGTTCATCACCAAATTGCTCCTGGATTGTTGGGAGAATTTGCACTTGGAGAATATTTAGATATAATTATTTATTCAAAGCAGTGTCCAAGGCCAAATTGTGATTGAGCTCACTCTGTTGGATGAAAAGCAACCCAAAAAAATTAATGGTTTCAGGATGCTTTACTGTTAGCATGGCACAGGATTTATGGTAGCGCTCACCTTTTCCGGAGAATTATTCTTCCAGACGTTTCAATCAGTCTGAAGGTGGTTTCCATCAGAAAAAAATTACTTTACACCCATCCTCTGCAATAGAATTCATGCACCTCCAGCAGAATGTTGGTCCATGCAGACCAGCCTCCAAAAGCATTTGCCTCACTCTGTTTGCAGATGCACTGATATCTGCCTGCTGCTATGCCTGAGCAAGATCTGTACTGGTGTTGAACCGATTCTATAGGTGAATCGTTTTTAGGAGACGGTCCTGGCATTTGTTGTACTGTCTTTCTTTCTCTAAAACCGTCTTCAGCGCAACTGAACCAGTCTTTTTGCCATTCTTAATTATCCATTAAATGGTTGATTTTGAGGCAATCTTACAAGTAGCAATGGCTTTACCTGTAAAGCCTTTTTAATGCAAATCAATGAGGGCTGCACGATTCCTTCAAGGTAACCATGGTTAACTGAAGAAGACAATGATTTCAAATATCAGCCCCCTTTCAAAGCAACCAGTCGGTTCTTATAATTCGATGAGAATGATTTTATATACTTTGTCATTGTTAACACTTTCTCCAGAGCTAATGAGAAGATCACTGAAATGATGAAAGCCATGCGTCATGGATGAAAATTGGTGGATATGGGGTCTTTTGGATTTAGTTAATTTTCATGGCAAGGAATAACTTTGCAATTTTTTTTTTTAGAATTATTCTCATGCCTCTTCATAACAATCTACTGTTAATGCACATAATGCCACTATTAAACTTGAAGCAGCCAACTTTGTGAAAACTAATATTTGTGTCAGTCTGAAAAAGTTTGACCGCAACTGTACAGTAAAGCCTTTTTCAACACTTAAAATTACAGTGGCTAATGGCCTTCCACTGGGGCAGTTTTCCTAAAACTAAAAAGTGTAAGAAAAGCATACAAGATAATAAAAGATCAAACACATGTCTTTCAGATTTTTATTTTTACAGAGAACCTGTAAAAAAACATGCTGCCCTGTCTGAGTTGGTGATAGGGCACGGTAGTATAAAGAGATACTTAAAATATATCTCTCCTATGTTTAAGAAATAAATCACTTGTGCACTGGGTCACAGCTAGTCACTCTTCTGTAATAGTTTTCAACTTGTGGCTCTCAAGAACTTGTTGAATTTCCACAATACCACATCAGTATTATAATGCAGGCTGATAGTTGTAGATTCACAGCACCCATGGAATCAGGTGTTTTCATGGATTCAGTTTTTATATGATATGCCGTATACAGTGTGGTTTTCTGAGTCATCTACCTTTCACATGAACATTATTTCTCAGCTGAATTATATTTAATTTGTAAACCTACCTTTATTCCTGCCACACCTGGTTCACCACGTAAACCATCACGACCTGGCTGACCAGGGCTACCATCTGTACCACGTGTACCCTCCATTCCTTGATAACCTAGAAAATTAACATTATGCATCCTAATTTTGTTATTGTTAGCCCTAAGACACTGAGTTTTGCATCAGAAAAGAAATACAAAATATAAGAAATGCATGTTGGTATAATTTAAACTATGATAGCGCTAATCCTTAGGCTAGGTTCACATCGCGTTAGTGCCATCCGTTTAACGGATCCGTTAAATGGATGCACTAACGCTGATGCACAAAATCTTTTTTTCTTCAATCACGCTGACACATGCGCTAACACATGGTGCCATTGCGTTGGCATGCGTTAGCAATAGAGGTCTATGCACAGCGAATGCATCCTTTCACTGTGCGTTAGATCTAGCGTACCCGAAAACGCGGTAGACCGCATTCGAGGGTGCATCACAAAGTAACGTATCATCGTTAACACATGACAATTTTGACATGTGTTAGGATGCGTTACGATAATGGAAGTCTATGGGTGTGTTAAAGGATCCGTTACATAGCGTTAATGCCACTAAGTAACGGATCCGTTAAACGGATTGCCCAAACGCAATGTGAACCTAGCCTTAGCGTATTTACCTTTGGTAAATCCATGCAATGTGAACATAGCATAAAGAAAAAAGCGTAAAGAAAAATGCAAAACAATAAAGGATATTTGGAACTTCAAACTTTACAAGTTTTTCCATGCCATAAGTTCAGTTTCATGACTTGGATTGTTTTGGGACTTGATATCTAGAGCAAAATTTCACCTTTTGGAATGCTGAATTCTAAAGATTTATATTTTTTCACTCAATTTATTGCTTCTAAGAGGTCTAGCCTCATATAGCGCCACTAACGGGATTGGAATATTGGTCTGATTCTGGTAGTTGAAACAGTAGTGCCACTATGTATTAACCATCCTTCAGTATTGATCAAGTAGGCACAATAGCAATGACCACACAATCAGCTTGCTGTGGTAGTACATCTACTTATCTCAACCATCTAAGGCTTATGTGGCGTGTATGTGGAAATGAATTATGGTTACATTTTTACTACGGAGCATAAAAGCATAGAACAAATTATAAGAATGAGCAGATGGTAACAGGCCATTTGATAACTGTTAGCAGTTATATGTAATGCATAGAAGACGAAGATGGCAAGCCTCCCAGCAATCTCTACACTGGGAACTCCTGTGATGTCATTAGCCATAAAGTTTCCTAGCAGAAAAGCAAAGTAGCGTCAATGGCAATATGTAAATTAACTACTGCTGAATTTTGTAAAATAGGTTTTTATTCTGTCTATTGTATATTTAGAACCCAGGTAAATAGATTAAATAAATAATACATTACAATTTAAGTTTAAATGCTAATAATTCCAGGGCTAGGATACATCAATTTTACATATACGGTAACTGTAAATTAGTTAAAAAAGATAATATAAAAAAGTAATACTAGAATAATATAACAGCAAATGCTAAAATTGTATTTAAGGGTTAGAAATTGCTGCCACAGTTTACTATGCCAAAAAGAGAAGTAGTCAATGGTAGGCATCATGAGAACATGATAAGGTTATATGAGTGAACAAACCTTTTTCGCCAGGAGACCCAGGAATTCCTTTCCCTTCAACACCAGGCTCTCCCTTTTCTCCAGGAAATCCAGGTCTCCCTGGAAATCCGTGAGAACCCTTTTCACCTGGAGATGGCACAAAGTTTAAAGAAGGTTTACTTTGCTGGCTTATCTTCAGATATTAAGAGAAAGCAAATAAAACTAAACACAATAAATCACATTGACTTAATAGCTAATGTTAACTTACACTAAAAACATACGGTAAGTAGAACGTTATTAGAACACCTTCTCCATAATAATATAGCCATGATCAATGACTAGATAAGAATGATGTTAAAACATGCCTGACATAATACAGCTGTAGATTAGGGTTAGCACCCCCTTTGGCCTTTTCTATCTAATGTCTATTTTTTTAATTGGTGATGGTATTGTGTTTTTTGCACTGGTTGTTAATTTTAGACTAATTAATAAAAGTTATCTTTTAATATAGTGAAATAGTGGAGTTTTTTTCTGTGAATTTGTTGCTCATAGATTTTAACAGCTCATTTAAATATTAATAAAATATGGATTTCTCTAGGATAATTCATCAGATTTCAGATATATTTTCTTGAGCGTCCTAATTCCTACATGCCCGTATAGACGTCTTAAAAGAAACTGTAGGAGAAATCAGCACAAATAGGGTCTTATTCAAGAAATACAGTTAGTTTAGCACTCAGCTTAAACTCACCTGTTCAATATGTTAAAGACGCATATAATGTAGAAAATCAGCCGCAGTGGATCCACAGGTCAGCAAGTGACCATCAGACATCAGACTGTAACGCGAGTTAGTGGACAATATTCTGCGCTGCCGACAGAATCGAGATGTATATCCTAGTATGGTACAGTAAGGTGATGGTTTATTTCAACATGTTTTGAAGTATATAACTTCTTCTCCAGGAAGAAAACACATAAAACGTGGTTTTGCCTGAAGAAGAAGTTACATACTTCGAAACGCATTGAAATAAACCACCACCTTACTGTACCATACTAGGATATACTGTACGTCATTATTCCAGTTACAGTCTGACGTACAGATGGCTTAGGAGAGTTGATTCTACTGACAGATTACCTTTAAAACATCTAAAACATCTCCCAAAAGTTGTTACTCTTTAAATGTTTAATACTGGTACTATGTTTAATTAGTACTGTGATTCCTGTATAGTCCTTAGTCTGATAATGGCTGGTAACAACCGTTCCCCCCATAAACTTCACATTGATATAGAGGACCTGTCACTATCTAAGACACAGTGAGGTAAATACTTTATAAAAATCCCTGAACTCCCCTGATTCTGGTGCATTTTTCAGTTTTGCACTGAATCACTCCATTGCAGAGATATTCATATTTCTGTTTGCACTTCAACTTGGCATTTCTTAAAAGTCTTCTCTGGGTGTGGGCACTTTCAACCCTCCTTCGCAGATGCAGTAAATCACAGCATGGCAGCTGATCTAGCAGTCTCAGATGCTATGATTGACATAATCTGGGATGGAAAGGTGAAGACGCAAACCCCCCGAGAAGGCTTTGAAGAAATGTCTAGTTGAACTACAAGCAAAGATTTCATATACTACCCTCCAAATGCAATAAATATGAGTATTGCTGCAATGGAGCGACTCAGAGAAAATCATAAGAATCATAGAAGCTTAGAAAATTTGTACAAGGTATTTCACTCAATTTTTTGGAAAAAGTTATGTCTTCTTTACGGTCATAGCGGGAGTTTCAGGTTCATATGATACAAATGAATATTGCAGGGGTTGACCTGACACTGCAATTGATCACTGTACCAATCTTAATGATGTATTCAAGTACTGATGATGATTCTGGTGCTGTATTCATGTACTGGTTCTGGTACTACTTATGGGGCAGCACGGTGGCTCAGTAGTTAGAACTGCAGCCTTGCAGCACTGGGGTCCCCGGTTCAAATCCCAGCAAGGACAACATCTACAAGGAGTTTGTGTAGGTTTCCTCTGGGTACACCAATTTTCTTCTACATTCCATAGACATACTGATAGAGAATTTAGATTGTGAGTCTCACTGGGGACAGTGATGACAATGTATGTAAAGCACTGCAGAATAAGATATCACTGTATAAGCAAAGCATAATAAATAAAATAATACTTCATGTACTGTTGATGGGGCTGTACTCATATAATCATTATGGTTTGGTTGATGTAGTCATGTACTGATAGTGATTCTATGTTCATGTATGAATAATTGTTCTGGTGCTGCATTTTTGTACTGATGGTGATTCTGGTGCTGTATTCTTACACTCCCTGACAGAAGTTATGTTGCTTATCCATGTAATCTAAATAAAAGCTTATAACCTGATGTTAAATTCATCCATTGTTTCTATAAATTATTCTTTTGAAAGCTGAAACCCTCCGAAATGTGGTTTAGGTTAAGAAAATAAATTGGTATAAATGCAGAAATATTGATCAGTTAATGGACACAGAATGGTCAGACAAAAGTTTTGTCACCCACAGAAAGTAATGTGATATTCAAACAAATAATTAACTTAAAATACAAATATATGTTGCATAACATTGATGAATGAAGTTGTGGTGCTATTAGTGCTATTAGTGTCATATTTAATATTTTGTGTGACTTCCATGAGCTTGAAGGACTGCATCCATGTGGTTCAACAATGATTCATACAATTTATTAATGAAGTAATCCGGAATAGCAAAGAATGCAGTCTTACATGCCTCCCAGAGTTCATATAGATTCTTTGGTTTTGTCTTCCAAGCTCCCTCTTTCATCCTACCCCAAATATGCTCAATGATGTTCATGTCTGGTGACTGGGCTGGCCAGTCCTTGAGCACCTTGATCTCTTTTACCTGGAGGAACTTTGTTGTAGAGATGGATGTATGAGATGTAGCACCATCCTGCTGCAGAATTTGAACCCTTTTAGGGTATGTGCACACGTTGCGGATTCTCTGCGGATCCGCAGCATTTTTTGCAGTGCAGAAACGCTGCAGATCCGCAATTGATTTACAGTACAATGTAAATCAATGAGAAAAAAAAAATGCTGTGCACACTTTGCGGAAAATCCGCTGCGAAAACGCTACGGTTTAAAAGAAGTAGCATGTCACTTCTTTTTTGTGAATCTGCAGCGTTTTTGTACCCATTCCATTATAGAAAACCGCAGGGGTAAAAAAGGCAGCAAATCCGCAATAAAACCACAGCAAAAACGCACAAAAAACGTAGCAGAACTGCACAAAAAACGCGACAAATCCGCAGGTGCGTTTTCTGCCAGGAGAGGCAGAATTCGAACCAGAAATTCCGAAGCCTAATCCGCAACGTGTGCACATAGCCTTATGATTTGGAATATAAGAGGTAGCAAATACTTTTTGATATTTTAGGCTGTTGATATTGCCTTCCACCCTGCAAATGTTTCTCACACCCCCATACTGAATGTAACCCCAGACCATGATCTTTCCACCACCAAATTTAACTGTTTTCTGGGTGTATTTTGGATCCATACGGGCTCCAGTAGGTCTCCTGCAGTATTTGCGGCGGCTGTGGTGTAATTCTACTGAAGATTCATCAGAGAAATCCACCTTCTGCCACTTTTCCAGCGTCCATCTGTTTAGCAGGCTGTGGGGCTTTGCAAATGCCACACAGGTTTTTATTTGCCATTTGTTTAGTGCTGGCTTCAGGGCACTGATTCAACCATGGAGGCCATTTCGAGACAGAATCCTACAACCTGTTCTAGTTGACACAGGGACTTGAGGTGACCAGGCCTGTTGGAGCTCTGCTGCAGTGGAAGAAGGGTTTGTTTTGGATTTTCTAACCAACAAACATTCCTCCTGAGCAGTTGTCTTGCGGGGTCTGCCGGACCTGGGCTTGTCAAACACATCTCCAGTCTCTTCAAATCTTTTTTTTAATTCTTTGTACTTGACGCTGAGACACATTAAAGCCATCTCTGCAGTGGATCTGGTCTTCAGCCTCTTGATGATCCAGGCTTTGGTCACAGGGTGGATTTTTGGCATGTTGTCAGAGCTCAAGTTGCAGTTCAAGTGAAGGTCTGGGGTGCTGGGTTTCTTTTTATATACACACACACACACACACACACACATTAACCGATCATTTAATGAGCACAGGTGAGGATGTAAACTAGGATTGGGTGCATTATATGACCAGGCGACAAAACTTTTGTCTTGCCAAAATCTGACCATTCTGTGTCCATTAACTAATCAATATTTCTGCATTGATGCCAATTTATTTTCTTAACCTAAACCACATTTCGGAGGGTTTCTGCTTTCAAAAGAATAATTTATACAACCAATGGATGAATTTAACGTCAGGTTATAAGCTTTTATTAACATAACATGGATAAGCGACATAACTTCTGTCAGGGAGTGTATACTGATGATGGATCTGGTGTTGTATTTATGTACTGATGGTAGTTTTGATTCTGTACTCATGTTCAGATGGTGGTTCTGGTGCTGCATTCCTTTACTGATGATGGTTCTGGTGCTGTATTCCTGTACTGATTACAGTTTTGGTGCTGTATTCCTGTGCTAATGGAGGTTTTGGTAATGTATTCATGTACAGATAGTAATTCTGGTGCTTTACTTTAGTACAGATGGTGGTTCTGGTGCTGTACTGATCTACAGATGTTGGTTCTGATGCTGCATTCAGGTAGTGATGGTGGTTCTGGTGCTGTATTCATGTATTAATGGTGGTTCTCGTGCTGTATTCATGTAGTGATGGTTCTGGTGCTGTAATTCTGTACTGCAGATGGCTCTGGTGCTGCATTCATGTCCTGATGCTGGATCTGTATTTACGTACTTATGGTAGTTCTTGTGCTGCATTAATGTACTGGCGGTGGCCCTCATGCTGTATTCATGAAATTATGATTCTGTATTCATGCATTAAAGTGGTTCTTTTGCTGTATTTATGAACTGATGATGGTCCTGTGCTATACTCATACTGATTATTTTTCAGGTGATGTATTCATGTAATGATTATGGTCCTATGCACCTGCTATGATGATATTTCTGATACTGCACTTTTGTACTGATCATGGTTCTGGTGCTGCATTCCTGTACTGATGATGGTTAAGGTGTGTATTCCTGTACTGATGATTGTTCTGGTGCTTTATTCCTGTATTAATGGTGGTTTTGTTACAGTAGTCATGTACAGATAGTGATTCCTGTCCTATTTCAATATAGAGAGTGGTTCAGATCCTGTATTGATGTAGTGATGGTTCTGGTGTATTCTTGTATTGCTGATGGCTCAGTTGCTGTATTCCTGTACTGATGATAGTTCTGGTGATATATTCATGTATCAATGGTGGATCTGGTGCTGTATTCATGTACTGATAGTTCCAGTGATGTATTCATGTGCTGATGATTGTTTGAGTGCTGTTTTTATGTACTGATGATATTTCTGATTATGTAGTAATGTAGGTTTAGCAATTCTTAATTTGTCAGATAACATACTGACAAGCTATGAATTATTACATCTATATTTATACTGAAAGCATTACAATTTTGTATTTTTGAGGTGGACAGAAAGATAAGAGTCCTACCTCAGTGTGCTATGTAATCTGTGATGATTGTGTAATCTAGTGAAATACTTATATAACACCTGCCATATTAACAATATTGAAAGAGTTATCACTTAGTATTATTTGTGGTATTATATAGAACCATATGGAATATCTACTTTTTTCCCTGCATTAAAATGTTACTTTAATTTTATGTGTGAAAAATGGGTGTGTAACTGGATGTGGTCTACAAAAAAGGTGTGATCTAAAAAGGGGCATGGTTTCACGCCCTCAAACAAGAAAAATATTAAATATTTGACTCCAACCCATGGAAAGATTAATTATTTATTAAAAGCAAGTACACTAATAGTCCGCTGTACCTTGATCTCCCGGAAATCCAGGAGAACCTGCACTTCCCATTGGTCCTGGTGGTCCAGTTACAACACTTAACTTGCCAGGTTCACCTTTGCTTCCTAAAGAGTAAACATAACAATGCAGACAATAATTAGTTGAATGGATTTCAGTAAAGTTAATGTTGCATTATGAAATACTCTATACACATGTAGCAAATGTAAATTTGAAACTTCACGTGCCATAATACCATGAGGCAGAATTCTTCTGATTTGCTTATTTATGACATGTAACACGTTGTCATATTAACCTTTGCTACATCTGTAAATATTAATCGTACTTACCTGGGTTACCAGGTAATCCACCAAACCCTGGTACTCCAGGTTCTCCTCTTTCTCCAACCTGTCCTGCTGGACCAGTTCCTGGAGGTCCTTGTAAACCTCGCTGTCCAGGAATGCCAGGGAATCCACTGTCTCCAGGGGGCCCACGCTCCCCTTTGGCACCAATTGTTCCCTGAATTGTATAAGTAGCAACATAGACCTTGTATTTGGACCATTTCTTGTCATGTGTTATAAATAATATTTAAAATATTGAATATGTTCAAAATATCTACTGACTGAAAACTACAGAGGTACATGTTTGATACAAAAACAAGAGAAATAGGAGTCATACACTCTTTACAAAATTACACATTTTAATTTAAATTAATTAAAAACATAAATAGCATGATATAAGTATGGTTTTCAAAATTGGTCACTGGTAATATAGTGGTGCCATAATGCTACATGAACAATCCCCACTGAAAACTCAGAGTATATACAGTAGTCAAATATAATTTAAGTTGCCCACATAAACTGAGCAGTTATGTATATGATTGCTCAGAAAAAGCCAAATCAATATACATTCATATATATTATATGTAGTTATTATGGTTCCTAAGTATATTGTCAGACCAATGCAGTATAAGTCTAAATTATATTTGGCTATATGCCCTGTATTTTCAGTGGGACTTTTTCATGTAGGATTGTCATACTTATATCATGCCGTACTTATATAATTCTCATTATGGTTTCAAATTAATTTAAATAAAATTGTGTAATTTTACAATGTGAAGTTTTTGTTGTTGTTAGCTTTAAAGGAGTTATTCACTACTTGAACAATCCCTTCTCTATCCAACTTTTTTCCACTTGTGAAAGTTATAACCGTTATGCTCACCTCCAGGGCCGACACTGTTTTCCATGAGAGCCAATGTCGACACCGTTGGAGCGACGTTGGCACAGGAGGTGAGTATAAGTTTTATTTTTTTTACAAGGGGTAATCATGGGGCTGGAGAAGGGGTTGTCCAAATAGTGGATAACCACTTTAACTAAAGCTGTCAAATTATTTTTTTATCATCTACATATGAGTCAAAACAGCTTGAAATTTTTTTCTATTTTATAAATTATACCAGTTACAAGCTTTCATTACAGATTATTTTCATGTGATATCTGTTGAATTTTAGTCTCTGTTTTTGATGCAATACTGCTTTAGCAAACTATTTCATCTGTGAGCAGTATAATTTCTTTATCTTATGAAATGGGCATTTTTGAAGCACTATTGTACTCCTGGAGGCCTAGTTAACAGGCTTTTCCGAGATCCATTTCAAAATCTAAACACCTTCAAAAGGTCTGTATTATTAATTTATAGTTGACGTTTGATTATTTATTTTGCCAGAAAATAATTTTATGCAGGTAAATAAAAAGGGGAAAAGAAATGTACAGTATATTAAATGGAAAGAGGGGGCATTCTAGTGAAGAATATAATGCTATTGCAGGGAATGCTGGGCAACCGTTAGAAGAGCTAAAGCCAGCAATGAAGTGAGGCTTGCAAGGGAGACCAAAAGTAGTAAAAAAGGATTTTGGGAGCATGTCAAAAGCAAAAGAAAACGCAAAGATTCTATAGGATTTTTACAGGATGAAAAGGGTGAAGTGGTCAAAAATGATATTGAGAAGGCTGATCTTTTAAATTCCTATTTTGCATCTGTGTTCTCTGAGAAAATAACTGTAACATCAACTGATCTTCGTGGTGTCATCGAAGGAATAAAAGAATCCACACTATCTACAAACAGAAAGATGGTGAGGGAACACTCAAGGTACCGTCACACATAACGATATCGTTAACGATATCGTTGCTTTTTGTGACGTAGCAACGATATCTAAACTAACTAAACTAACTAAATCGTTCTGTGTGACAGCGACCAACGATCAGGCCCCTGCTGGGAGATCGTTGGTCGCTGGGGAAAGTCCAGGACTTTATTTCGTCGCTGGATCTCCCGCTGACATCGCTGAATCGGCGTGTGTGACGCCGATTCAGCGATGTCGTCACTGGTAACCAGGGTAAACATCGGGTTACTAAGCGCAGGGCCATGCTTAGTAACCCGATGTTTACCCTAGTTACCGTTGTAAATGTAAAAAAACAAACACTACATACTTACATTCCCGGTGTCTGGTCATGTCCCTCGCCATCAGCTTCCCGCACTGACTGGTGAGCGCCGGCCAGTGCTCGAAGCTGAAGGCGAGGGACCTCACCAGACACCGGGAATGTAAGTATGTAGTGTTTGTTTTTTACATTTACAACGGTAACCAGGGTAAACATCGGGTTACTAAGCGCGGTCCTGCGCTTAGTAACCCGATGTTTACCCTGGTTACCCGGGGACTTCGGGATCGTTGGTCGCTGGAGAGCTGTCTGTGTGACAGCTCTCCAGCGACCAAACAGCGACGCTGCAGCGATCGACATCGTTGTCGGTATCGCTGCAGCGTCGCTTAGTGTGACGGTACCTTTTGTCTTCACAAACTACACTACTCATCAATCTTTTCCTTATCCGAGTACTTTCACCTCACCCCATGACTGTTACTCCTCCCCTGTGTTCCCTATATTTGAGATAGTGCAGCATGGGCTTCTCTTTACTTCTGCACATTTTTGTGAGAATCTGCAATTGTATGTTGCTATCTGGGATTGCCATTGTTTCCTTTGTTCAGCTGCATCCTACTTTACAAATTAACAAATTGCGACCAACTATGGTGAGAAACTTGTGGAAGGTTTATTCTGATTTCATGTTAGATATTGAGAAAAACATGCATATGTGTCTCTTTATATAGTGTGTTGTGAATTCTGTGGCAGAGCTCCCTCCTGTGGTCACAAGTGGTACTTCGGCTGATTCTGTCTATGAGCTTCCGTTGGTGGAGGTGAGTGGTACTGCGGCTTCTGAGTTTCCTTCCTCAGGTGATGTGGTGAAGTCGTTAGGTGCTGCTCTATTTTTTTTTTTTTTAATCAGATAAATTTTTATTTATCATAATAAATGTTATCTACTTATACAACAAGGTGCATTTGTGTTTTTTATTTTAACAAGAAAATGTACCCCTTCTCCCCCCTCCCTCCCTCAGATAACCAACCCCAACTTTCCCCCCCTCCTCCACAAGAAGATCTTCTTTATTACAAACATATTGCATTATTAACATTGTTTTCCACAACCTCTTAATCATTCCCATTTAGCCATGGCTGCCATAGCTTTTGAAAAAATCCCATCCTATTCCTCTTGGTATAGATGCTTTTTTCGAGCTGGACAATATGATTCACTTGTGCAACAAACTCTCGTCTGGTTGGAGGTTCCTCCCTAATCCAGTATCTCGCAATCACTTTCCTTGCAACGAAGAGCAATCTAGCTGTTGCCATTTTGGCAGTTTCATCGGCCGACAATTCCTCCACATACCCAAGTATACAAACCACTGGATCCCTGGGAACCGCACATCCATAAAGCACCCCAATTTGGTTCAACACTGCTACCCAATACGAAAAGAGCCTGGGGCACACCCACAACATGTGAAGCATACCCACCTCAGTCTGAGTGCACCTAGGGCACTCAGAATCCAATCTCACTCCGGCTTTGAACAACAAGTCGGGTGTCCTATAGGCCCTATTAACCACATACAGTTGCGACAGTCTCCCAGGCTCACTCATTGACAATTTAGGAATGTATTCCAGAATAGACCCCCATTTGTCATCGTCTATTTCCCCCAGTTCGGCCTCCCATTTCTCTCTAGCTTTAATCGGGTAATCCTCCAAAAATGTGTGTAGTAAATCCCCATATACTTCCGATATAGCCCCCTTTGTTCCATTATTATTTAGTATACAGTCTAACATGAGATCCTTCTGAATCACTATGGGCCCCCTCCTCCTCTGTGCCTGAAAAGCGTGCTGAACTCTCCTATATTGATACCATTTCAACCCCGGAAACTGAAATTCCTGCTGAAGCGCATCATAAGACCTAAGACTCCCATTGTGAATCAGTTGTCCTAATAGCCTAATGCCCTTTTCCCTCCATTCTCCCATTCCTTCCATATGGTTAAATTCTTGAAGAGATGAGTTATCCCAGATAGGTGAAAATTCCGTGAATCCCCCAATTCCCCTAATTCGCTTCAGCATCTGCCATACTCTATGAATTAAATTCATGGTGGGACAACCAGTCCCCAATTTCCTAAATAGTCCTGATTCCAGACCCAAACTCAAGGGCCACACCCCGCTGATATGCACCAGACTACTGTGACCCATTTCTTCCTCTAACCCTTTCCCCCATCCCCTAAGATGTTGGCTCTGTGCAGCCAGAAAGTACAACCATGGGTTGGGTAACGCAAGCCCCCCCTCATCTTTGGGTCTCTGCAGAGTCTCCTGCCTAATCCTCGGGCTCTTCTTTCCCCACACCAACTCTCCGAATAACGATCTCAGCTTACGGAATGTTCTCATCGGGATCCATACCGGAGAATTATGTAGGACATATAAGATCTGAGGCATCACCACCATCTTGAGGAGATTTACTCTTCGTACCACCGACAAATTTAGCTTACTCCAAGCTGAGATCTTAGTGCGTATCTTAGTTATTAAAGGCTCGAGATTAAGTTCCTCAAATCTGGTTAAGGGAAGAGCTACTTGAATCCCAAAATATTTAAACTGAGTGACCACCCTTAATTTTGTACCTTCTTCCACCTCCCTTGTACAATCCACTTCTCTATCTACCTGCAAAACGCTCGATTTGTCCCAATTAATAACTAGCCCTGAAATTTGCCCAAATCTCTCGATTAATGCTATTACGTTCCTCAATGGTTCCCCAGAGCTCTCAAGAAAAAGCAGTATGTCATCTGCATATAAGGCGATTTTTTCCTCCATCTTCCCATATAAAAACCCTTTCACCATTTGAGACCGTCTGATAGTCGCTGCCAGTGGTTCCACCGCCAAAGCAAACAGTAGCGGGGACAACGGGCACCCCTGCCTTGTACCTCTAAAAAGCTGAAAGCTGTCTGACATCATATTGTTCACCTTGATTTTGGCCACCGGAGAGGAGTATAGGAGTCTCACCCATGACATAAAGACTGGCCCAAACCCACAACGACTCAGCACCGACCACAGGTATTGCCATTCTATACTATCAAAGGCCTTATGTGCATCGAGGGAAACCACCACTCTCCTGCCAGCATTATCAGCCGGTATTTGCATATTGAGAAATAGCCTTCTCAAGTTAACGGCAGTTGATTTATTAGGCATAAAGCCTGATTGGTCCGAATGAACCACTTTTTCTATCACCCGGGTCAGCCTGTTCGCCAGGGCCTTAGCCAGAATCTTGACATCTGTTGTTAGGAGTGATATTGGTCTATATGACTCCGGTAACCGTGGATTTTTGTCTGGTTTGGGGATGACCACAATAATGGCCTCCCTCATGGAATTAGGCAATATACCTCTCTCCAGCGACTCCTCAAAGACCCCCAACAACTGAGCCATCAGCTCCTCAGCAAGGTCGCCATATAGTTCGACAGGAATGCCGTCCGCCCCCGGCGCCTTCCCTCCCGCCATGGATCTCAAGGCCCCCTCCAATTCCTCCACCGTAAACGGCCTATCCAACCATTCTCTATCCTCTGTCTCTATTCTAGGCAAGTCTGCCTCCTCTAGGAACCTGTCAATTCCTTCTTCTCCCTGTTCCAATCGTGATGTATATAATTTGCTGTAAAATCCCTTAAATCCTTCCACAATTTGGGCCCCCTGTGTGACAATACTGCCATTCTCCAATTCTAGGGCATGTACATGTGCCGATTCCCTTTGCGCCGATGCCACCACCGACAGCAGATGACCCACTTTCTCTCCCTCCGCATAAAATGCCTGTCTTTGGAAATTCCTTGTCCTTTCTGCTCTACGTAAGTGTAACTTATTCACCTCCTCCTGAGCCTTCTTCATACGTTCTATGGTGTCCTGTGAGCGCAAATCATTCAGTGCAGCCTCCGCTACCCTCAATTCTTCCATTATCGCTTTATCAGATTCCCTTGTTCGTGTTTTGTGCCTAGATATCTCTCTAAATAATATCCCCCTCAAGAATGCCTTCATGGTATCCCACACATCGTATTTCGCTGCACTACCGTTATTAATTTGAAAGAACTCCTCCAGCTCCTCCCCTATCTTTCCCATATCCAGAATTTGCAACCAGAAAGGGTTAATTTTCCACCCCCGTTTAGGTGCTGCTCTATTTAACTCCACCTAGTGCTTTGCTCCTGGCCTCCAGTCAATGTTCTAGTATTGGTCTTGCTTCCTCCTGGATCGTTCCAGCTTGCTTAATTGGTTTTTCTTGCTTGCTGGAAGCTCTGGGACGCAGAGGGAGCACCTTCGTACCGTTAGTCGGTGCGGAGGGTCTTTTTGCCCCCTTTGCGTGGTTGTTAGTAGGGTTTTGTGTTGACCGCAAAGCAATCTTTTCTATCCTGTTCAGTAAGTTGGGCCTCACTTTGCTAAATCTATTTCATCTCTGCGTTTGTATTTTCATCTCTACTCACAGTCATTATATGTGGGGGGCTGCCTTTTCCTTTGGGGTATTTCTCTGAGGCAAGGTAGGCTTTTTTTTCTATCTTCAGGCCTAGCTAGTTTCTCAGGCTGTGCCGAGTTGCATACGGAGCGTTAGGCGCAATCCACGGCTGCCTCTAGTGTGGTTGGATAGGATTAGGGATTGCGGTCAGCAGAGTTACCACGTCTCAGAGCTCGTCCTATGTCTTTTGGTTATTGTCAGGTCACTTTGTGTGCTCTGAACTTCAAGGTCCATTGTGGTTCTGAATTACCTATTCATAACAGTACTGGAGGCCCAAAGTACTAATGCTTCTCAATAAAGGGAAAAAAAGAAGTTCTGAGACCATTTTTTTTTCTTTGCACTGTGTTTTGCCTTTTTTTTCCCCTAGACATTTGGGTGGTTCAGGACACAGGTGTAGTGATGGACATTAAAGGTCTGTCTTCTTGTGTGGATAATTTCACTGCAAGAGTACAAAAAATTCAAGACATTATGGTTCAGAAATCTATGTTAGAACCTAGAATTCCTATTCCTGATTTGTTTTCTGGAGATAGAACTAAGTTTCTCAATTTCAAAAATAATTGCAAACTGTTTCTGGCTTAGAAACCTCGCTCCTCTGGTGACCCAGTTCAACAAGTTAGGATTATTATTTCTTTATTACGTGGCGACCCTCAAGACTGGGCATTTTCCCTTGCGCCAGGAGATCCTGCATTATGTAATATTGATGCGTTTTTCCTGGCGCTCGGATTGCTGTACGATGAACCTAATTCGGTGGATCAGGCAGAGAAAAATTTGCTGGCTCTGTGTCAGGGTCAGGATGAGATAGAGATTTATTGTCAGAAGTTTAGAAAGTGGTCCGTGCTCACTCAATGGAATGAAGGTGCGCTGGCAGCTATTTTCAGAAAAGGTCTCTCTGAAGCCCTTAAGGATGTCATGGTGGGATTTCCTATGCCTGCTGGTCTGAATGAATCTATGTCTTTGGCCATTCAGATCGGTCGACGCTTGCGTGAGCGTAAATCTGTGCACCATTTGGCGGTATTATCCGAGCATAAACCTGAGCCTATGCAGTGCGATAGGACTTTGACCAGAGTTGAACGGCAAGAACACAGACGTCAGAATGGGCTGTGTTTCTACTGTGGTGATTCCACTCATGCTATCTCCGATTGTCCTAAGCGCACTAAGCGGTTCGCTAGGTCTGCCACCATTGGTACGGTACAGTCAAAATTTCTTTTGTCCGTTACTTTGATCTGCTCTTTGTCATCTTATTCTGTCATGGCATTTGTGGATTCAGGCGCTGCCCTGAATTTGATGGACTTGGAGTATGCTAGGCGTTGTGGGTTTTTCTTGGAGCCCTTGCAGTGTCCTATTCCATTGAGAGGAATTGATGCTACGCCTTTGGCCAAGAATAAGCCTTAGTACTGGACCCAGCTGACCATGTGCATGGCTCCTGCACATCAGGAGGATATTCGCTTTCTGGTGTTGCATAATCTGCATGATGTGGTCGTGTTGGGGTTGCCATGGCTACAAGTCCATAACCCAGTATTAGATTGGAAATCAATGTCTGTGTCCAGCTGGGGTTGTCAGGGGGTACATGGTGATGTCCCATTTCTGTCTATTTCGTCATCCACCCCTTCTGAGGTCCCAGAGTTCTTGTCTGATTACCGGGATGTATTTGATGAGCCCAAGTCCAACGCCCTACCTCCGCATAGGGATTGTGATTGTTCTATCGATTTGATTCCTGGTAGTAAGTTTCCTAAAGGTCGACTGTTTAATTTATCTATGCCTGAGCACGCCGCTATGCGGAGTTACGTGAAGGAGTCCTTGGAGAAGGGTCATATTCGCCCGTCATCGTCGCCATTGGGAGCGGGGTTCTTTTTTGTGGCCAAGAAGGATGGTTCGCTGAGACCTTGTATAGATTACCGCCTTCTAAATAAAATCACGGTCAAATTTCAGTACCCCTTGCCGCTGTTATCTGATTTGTTTTCTCGGATCAAGGGGGCTAGTTGGTTCACCAAGATAGATCTTCGTGGTGCGTATAATCTTGTGCGTATTAAGCGGGGCGATGAATGGAAAACTGCATTTAATACGCCCGAGGGCCATTTTGAGTACCTAGTTATGCCATTCGGGCTTTCCAATGCTCCATCAGTGTTTCAGTCCTTTATGCATGACATCTTCCGAGAGTACCTGGATAAATTCCTGATTGTATACTTGGAATGTATTTTGGTCTTCTCGGATGATTGGGAGTCTCATGTGAAGCAGGTCAGAATGGTGTTCCAGGTCCTGCGTGCTAATTCTTTGTTTGTGAAGGGATCAAAGTGTCTCTTTGGTGTTCAGAAGGTTTCATTTTTGGGGTTCATTTTTTCCCCTTCTACTATCGAGATGGACCCTGTTAAGGTCCAGGCCATCTATGATTGGACTCAGCCGACATCTCTGAAGAGTCTGCAAAAGTTCCTGGGCTTTGCTAATTTTTATCGTCGTTTCATCTGTAATTTTTCTAGTATTGCTAAACCATTGACCGATTTGACCAAGAAGGGTGCTGATGTTGTCAATTAGTCTTCTGCTGCTGTGGAAGCTTTTCAAGAGTTAAAGCGTCGTTTTTCTTCTGCCCCTGTGTTGTGTCAACCAGATGTTTCGCTTCCGTTCCAGGTCGAGGTTGATGCTTCTGAAATTGGAGCGGGGGCTGTTTTGTCGCAAAGAGGTTCTGATTGCTCGGTGATGAAACCATGTGCCTTCTTTTCCAGGAAGTTTTCGCCTGCTGAGCAAAATTATGATGTTGGCAATCGAGAGTTGCTGGCCATGAAGTGGGCATTCGAGGAGTGGCGTCATTGGCTTGAGGGAGCTAGGCATCGCGTGGTGGTCTTGACTGATCACAAGAATTTAAGAATTTTACTCGAGTCTGCCAAACGGTTGACTCCTAGACAGGCTCGTTGGTCGCTGTTTTTCTCCCGTTTTGACTTTGTGGTTTCGTACCTTCCGGGCTCTAAAAATGTGAAGGCGGATGCCCTGTCTAGGAGTTTTGTGCCCAACTCTCCGGGTTTGTCTGAGCCGGCGGATATTCTCAAAGAGGGAGTAATTTTGTCTGCCATCTCCCCTGATTTGCGGCGGGTGCTGCAAAAATTTCAGGCTAATAAACCTGATCGTTGCCCAGCGGAGAAACTGTTTGTCCCTGATAGGTGGACGAATAAAGTTATCTCTGAGGTTCATTGTTCGGTGTTGGCTGGTCATCCTGGAATCTTTGGTACCAGAGAGTTAGTGGCTAGATCCTTTTGGTGGCCATCTCTGTCGCGAAATGTGCGTTCTTTTGTGCAGTCCTGTGGGATTTGTGCTCGGGCTAAGCCCTGCTGTTCTCGTGCCAGTGGGTTGCTTTTGCCCTTGCCAGTCCCGAAGAGGCCTTGGACACATATCTCTATGGATTTTATTTCGGATCTCCCCGTTTCTCAAAAAATGTCGGTCATTTGGGTGGCTTGTGATCGCTTCTCTAAGATGGTCCATTTGGTGCCCTTGTCTAAATTACCTTCCTCCTCTGATTTGGTGCCATTGTTCTTCCAGCATGTGGTTCGTTTACATGGCATTCCAGAGAACATCGTTTCTGACAGAGGTTCCCAGTTTGTTTTGAGGTTTTGGCGAGCTTTTTGTGCTAGGATGGGCATTGATTTGTCTTTTTCCTCGGCTTTCCATCCTCAGACAAATGGCCAGACCGAACGAACCAATCAGACCTTGGAAACATATCTGAGATGCTTTGTTTCTGCTGATCAGGATGATTGGGTGTCCTTCTTGCCTTTGGCGGAGTTCGCCCTTAATAATCGAGCCAGCTCGACTACCTTGGTTTCGCCATTTTTCTGCAACTCTGGGTTCCATCCTCGTTTCTCTTCAGGGCAGGTTGAGTCTTCGGACTGTCCTGGTGTGGATACTGTGGTGGACAGGTTACAGCAGATTTGGACTCATGTAGTGGACAATTTGACCTTGTCCCAGGAGAAGGCTCAACGTTTCGCTAATCGCAGATGCTGTGTGGGTCCCTGACTTCGTGTTGGGGATTTGGTTTGGTTGTCATCTCGTCATATTCCTATGAAGGTTTCCTCTCCTAAGTTTAAGCCTTGTTTCATTGGTCCGTATAGGATTTCTGAGGTTCCTAATCCTGTGTCTTTTCGTTTGACCCTTCCAAATTCTTTTTCCATCCATAACGTATTCCATAGGTCATTGTTGCGGAGATACGTGGCACCTATGGTTCCATCTGTTGATCCTCCTGCCCCGGTTTTGGTGGAGGGGGAGTTGGAGTATATTGTAGAGAAGATTTTGGATTCTCGTGTTTCAAGACGGAAACTCCAGTATCTGGTTAAGTGGAAGGGTTATGGTCAGGAGGATAATTCCTGGGTCTTTGCCTCTGATGTTCATGCTGCCGATCTTGTTCGTGCCTTTCATATGGCTCATCCTGGTCGGCCTGGGGGCTCTGGTGAGGGTTCGGTGACCCCTCCTCAAGGGGGGGGTACTGTTGTGAATTCTGTGGCAGAGCTCCCTCCTGTGGTCACAAGTGGTACTTCGGCTGATTCTGTCTATGAGCTTCCGTTGGTGGAGGAAAGTGGTACTGCGGCTTCTGAGTTTCCTTCCTCAGGTGATGTGGTGAAGTCGTTAGGTGCTGCTCTATTTAACTCCACCTAGTGCTTTGCTCCTGGCCTCCAGTCAATGTTCTAGTATTGGTCTTGCTTCCTCCTGGATCGTTCCTGTGGCCTGTCTTCCTGCATAAGCTAAGTTTTGCTTGTGTTATTTTTGTTTGCTATTTTTTCTGTCCAGCTTGCTTAATTGGTTTTTCTTGCTTGCTGGAAGCTCTGGGACGCAGAGGGAGCACCTCCGTACCGTTAGTCGGTGCGGAGGGTCTTTTTGCCCCCTTTGCGTGGTTGTTAGTAGGGTTTTGTGTTGACCGCAAAGCAATCTTTTCTATCCTCGGTCTGTTCAGTAAGTTGGGCCTCACTTTGCTAAATCTATTTCATCTCTGCGTTTGTATTTTCATCTCTATTCACAGTCATTATATGTGGGGGGCTGCCTTTTCCTTTGGGGTATTTCTCTGAGGCAAGGTAGGCTTTTTTTTCTATCTTCAGGCCTAGCTAGTTTCTCAGGCTGTGCCGAGTTGCATAGGGAGCGTTAGGCGCAATCCACGGCTGCCTCTAGTGTGGTTGGATAGGATTAGGGATTGCGGTCAGCAGAGTTACCACGTCTCAGAGCTCGTCCTATGTCTTTTGGTTATTGTCAGGTCACTTTGTGTGCTCTGAACTTCAAGGTCCATTGTGGTTCTGAATTACCTATTCATAACAATAGTGTATGTAAACTTCTGGTTCCAACTGTATATAGACGGACAATATCAATCACATAAGAAAATACAAAATGACATGAATATCCTAAGTGCAGGCCATTGTGCATTGTGGATATCTCAGCAGCTACAAAGAAAAACAAAGTAAAAAAGTAAGTATCAATAAAGAAAGTAGGACCATATTACGGTATATAGAATACATATATCCATTCATAAGGGACACACCTGTCGCACGTTTCACTGAGGAGTCGTCTGGAGTGAAGGATGGATATATGTATTCTATATAATATGGCTCTACTAGATCCTTACTTTTTGACTGTTTTTCTTTGTGGCTGCTGAGATATCCATAATACACGATGGACTGCACTTAAGGAAATTCATGTAATTCTATATCTGAATATTTAGTTGACATTATCCTTTTATACAATGGCATGGAAATGTTTGTGCAATAAACAAAACAATAATTTTGTAGTAACAAAATTACTGTTATTGTGAACACTTACGTAAGTTGAAGATGAAATGATCTCTATAAGGGCTAAAGTTAAAGATTACACATTTCCTTTGTATTTTAGTAGTGATGAGCGAATATACTCGTTACTCGAGATTTCCCGAGCACGCTCGGCTGACTTCCCGTACTTTTTAGTGCTCGGAGATTTAGTTTTCCTCACCTCAGCTGAATGATTTACATCTCTTAGCCAGCTTGATTACATGTGGGGATTCCCTAGCAACCAGGCAACCCCCACATGTACTTATGCTGGTTAACAGATGTAAACTATTCAGCTGCGGCGATGAAAACTAAATCTCCGAGCACTAAAAAATACTCGGAGGTCACCCGAGCATGCTCGGGAAATCTCGAGTAACGAGTATATTCGTTCATCGCTATATTTTAGGCAAAAAAAAATATTTATCTTCATCTTTTATATTTTAGATATTACAAAAAAAGAAAATGGGCCAATGCAAAAATTTGGGCACCCTGCATGGTTAATACTTACTAGAACCTTATTTTGCAAGTATCACAGCTTGTAAATGCTTTTTGTAGCCAGCCAAGAGTCTTTTAGTTCTTGTTTGAAGGATTTTCATCCATTCTTCCAGTTCTGTGATATTCCTGGGATCTCTTGCATGCACTGTCATTTTGAGGTCTAGCCACAGATTTTCAAATATGTTCAGATCAGGTGACTGTAAGGGCCATTGTAAAACCTTCAGCTTGAGGTAGTCTATTGTGGATTTTGATGTGTGTTTAGGATCATTATCCATTTTTAGAAGCCATCCTCTTTTCAACTTCAGCTTTCAAACAGATGGTGTTATGTTTGTATGAAGAATTTTCTGAAATATCACTGAAGCCACTCTTCCTTCTACCTGTGAATGCTCCCAATGCCACTTGCGCATCACAACTCCAAATCATGATTGATACATCCCCATGCTTAATGTTAATGTTCTTTCCCTGAAATCGTGTGCCCTTTTTTCTCTACACATACTTTTGATCATTGTAGCCAAAGAGTTCTATTTTAACCTTGTCGGTCCACGGGACTTGTTTCCAAAATGCATCAGGCTTGTTTAGATGTTTTTTTGCATACTTCTGACACTGAATTTTATGGTGGGGATGCAGGAGAGGTTTTCTTCTGATGACTCTTCGATGAAGGCCATATTTGTGCAGGTGTCTCTGAATAGTTGAACAAAGTACCAAAACTACAAAAAGTCTGCAAAATCTTTCTGAAGGTCTTTTGAAGTCAAGTGGGGTTCTGATTTGCCTCTCTAGCAATCCTACGAGCAGCTCTCATTGAAATTTTGTTTGGTCTCCAAGACCTTAACTTGACATCCACTGTTATTGTTAACTGCCATTTCTTAACTACATTTCAAATTGAAAATGCTTTGCTATCTTCTTATGGCCTTCTCCTGCTTTGTGGGCCTCCAGCATTTTCATTTTCAGAGTGTTAGCCAGCTGCTTAGAAGAACCCATGAATGATGTTTATTTGGCGCATTACCTGGCCTTGCCTAATGATGACAGTGAACAAGACAAAACCCTAACAAGTTAATCAAGGTCTGAAACCTTAGTCAAAATTACCTGAGCACACAAATCTCCAAGAATGCTCAAACTTTTGCATCTACCCATTTTCATTTTTTGTAATTTTTAAAATGTACAAAATGACAATATGTTTTTTTTTTTCAGAAAATACAAAGCAAATGTGTCATCTTTAACTTTAGCACTTTTAGAGATCATTTCATTTTCACCTTGCTTAACTGTTTACAATAACAGTAGTTTTGACCAGGGGCACCCAAACTTTTATGTGTCTCTGTATATATCCTGATGCATATGTGGTATATAAATCAATGACAATTTTGTCTTCATTTTATATATACTTTCACCATGTATGCACTTAGACTACCATTGATGATATTCTTATTACTATAACAGACCTCTTTGTATTATACGTTCCAATAAACATATGTTCCTTTGTTTATTTTACTTTCAAAACTAACTCGTATCAGCCAAATATAAATATTGTTGATAATTTTATGTTCTATTACAGCCTATGTATTTTATATGTACTTTTATTATGGTCATTTTCCATTTGTATCCATCTTTTTACATGTTTGCCATGCTAGTCATCCTTATGGACTCCTTTTTTAGTGTTGTAATTCTTTTTTAACGATTACTTAAGGATATGCAATTTGTTATATTTTGACATTTGTTTCTCCTTTCTACCCTCTATATACAGTAGCATCATGCAGTACATCAATCCACTCAGCCGCTCCGTATATAAAGTCTTATCCTGCAGTACATCGCTCCTATCAGCCCTCTATATACATTATCATCCTGCAGAATATCATTCCTCTCAGCCCCTCCATATACCATACGTTATCATCCTGCAGTATAGCATTCCTCTCAGTTCCGCTATATACTGTACATTATCATCTTGCACTGTATCATTCCTCTCAGACCCGCTATATACTGTACATTATCATCCTGCAGTATATTATTCCTCTCAGCCCCACCATATACCATACGTTATCATCCTGCAGTTTATCATTCCTCTCAGCCCCACTATATACTGTACATTATCATCTTGCAGTATATCATTCCTCTCAGCCCCTCTATATACTGTACATCATCATCCTGCAGTATATCATTCCTCTTAGCCCCTCTATATACTGTACATCATCACCCTGCAGTATATCGTTCCACTCAGCCCCTCTATATACTGTACATTATCATCCTACAATATATTATTCCTCTCAGCCCTCTATATACTGTACATTATCATCCTGCAGTATATCATACCTCTCAGCCCCTCTATATACTGTACATTATCATCCTCCAGTATATCATTCCTCACAGCCTTCTATATACTGTACATTATCATCCAAGAGTATATTATACCTCTCAGCCCCTCTATATACTGTACATTATCATCCTCCAGTATATCATTTCTCTCAGCCCCTCTATATACTGTACATTATCATCCTGCAGTATATCATTCCTCTTAGCCCCTCTATATACTGTACATCATCACCCTGCAGTATATCGTTCCACTCAGCCCCTCTATATACTGTACATTATCATCCTACAATATATTATTCCTCTCAGCCCTCTATATACTGTACATTATCATCCTGCAGTATATCATACCTCTCAGCCCCTCTGTATACTGTACATTATCATCCTCCAGTATATCATTCCTCACAGCCTTCTATATACTGTACATTATCATCCTGCAGTATATCATTCCTCTCAGCCCCACTATATACTGCATATTATCATCCTGCAGTATAATTTCTCTCAGCCCTCTATATACTGTACATTATCATCCTGCAGTATATCATTCCTCTTAGCCCCTCTATATACTGTACATCATCATCCTGCAGTATATCGTTCCACTCAGCCCCTCTATATACTGTACATTATAATCCTGCAATATATTATTCCTCTCAGCCCTCTATATACTGTACATTATCATCCTGCAGTATATCATTCCACTCAGCCACTCTATGTAAACAGATGATGTATTCCCTAAAGGTACCTTCACACTCAGCGACGCTGCAGCGATACCGACAACGATGTCGATCGCTGCAGCGTCGCTGTTTGGTCGCTGGAGAGCTGTCACACAGACAGCTCTCCAGCGACCAACGATCCCGAAGTCCCCGGGTAACCAGGGTAAACATCGGGTTGCTAAGCGCAGGGCCGCACTTAGTAACCCGATGTTTACCCTGGTTACCAGCGTAAAAGTAAAAAAAACAAACACTACATACTTACCTACCGCTGTCTTTCCCCGGCGCTCCGCTTCTCTGCACTGCTCCTGCACTGACTGTGAGCACAGCGGCAGGAAAGCAGAGCGGTGACGTCACCGCTCTGCTTTCCGGCTGACCAGCGCTCACAGCCAGTGCAGGAGGAGTGCAGAGAAGCAGAGCACCGGGGACAGACAGCGGTAGGTAAGTATGTAGTGTTTGTTTTTTTTACTTTTACGCTGGTAACCAGGGTAAACATCGGGTTACTAAGCGCGGCCCTGCGCTTAGTAACCCGATGTTTACCCTGGTTACCAGTGAAGACATCGCTGGATCAGTGTCACACACGCCGATCCAGCGATGTCTGCAGAGAGTCCAGCGACGAAATAAAGTTCTGGACTTTCCTCAGCGACCAACGGTCTCCCAGCAGGGGCCTGATCGTTGGTCGCTGCCACACAGAACGATTTCCTTAACGATATCGTTGCTACGTCACAAAAAGCAACGATATCGTTAATGATATCGTTATGTGTGAAGGTACCTTAAGCCCGTGCCTGATAAAATCAGAATGTACTGCTAATCAAGTTCGTCAGCAAAATGTAGTTTATGTTTATCAGTCTATCCTTCTTTGATGTGAGTTAAGATTCTCAAGTTTCATGTCAGATAGAAGTATATTGCTGACTGGGTAAGTGTATTGAGGGTGAAACATCACATGCACAAAGAAGGGAACCGTTTTCGTTGCTGTTTGGGGTATCTGTTGTGATCCTTGGCCCTTGTGATTCTAACAAAATAAATAAATATCTTGGACAACCCCTAAGGCAGATAAATAAAGTCTGAGATAATGCCATGCCATGTAATAATGTTATTTATCTCTGAATTGTTTGTTTGAATATCATTTCAGTTGCCATAAAGTGCACACATCCTGCTACAGTATACACCGGAAGGAAATTGTATCTCCAATACAGCCACCACCAAAGTTTTGTAAAGAAAAGATGCCGCATTTAAAAAAAACCCACAATTATTATATTCTACATATTGTATTCAAATCAAATCAATGAAGCAATTTGATACATGGGCCTTTAGCCTTTAGACAGAAAATATGCTAAAGATAAATTTCTCATACCGATACACCTTTGGGACCTGGTTGTCCAGGCTGACCATCTCTTCCTGGCCTTCCCTCTCTACCAGGCGTACCTTGCAGCCCAGGTAAACCAGCATCTCCTTTATCTCCTTTTAGTTTTGGCTCAAAATAAACTTCACCAGGGGATCCTTTTGCTCCAGGTCTCCCCATAAGACCTGGTATACCTTGTGATCCCTACAAAAACATATATTATTATTATTATTATTATTATTATTATTATTATTATTATTATTATGAAGTAGCAGAAGAAAAAGCACTTTAAAAAGGCTCAAGCCATCATGTCTTGTATTTTACAGCAGTATAATCTTTGTGAGTGCTCATATGATAAGGGCATGAGCACACTTCATGTTACAGATGCCAGCATACCGGTTTAGTTTTTGCTACAGGAAGATTCTTTAAAGGGAGCCTGTCACCCCCAAAATAGAAGATGAGCTAAGCCCACCGGCATCAGGGGCTTATCTACAGCATTCTGTAATGCTGTAGACAAGCCCCCGATGTATCCTGAAAGATGAGAAAAAGAGGTTAGATTATACTCACCTGGGGGGCAGTCCAATCCGATGGGCGTCACGGTACGGTCCAGGGCCTCCCATCTTCTTACGATGACGTCCTCTTCTTGTCTTCATGCTGCGGCTCCGGCGCAGGCGTACTTTATTTGCCCTGTTGAGGGCAGAGCAAAGTACTGCAGTGCGCAGGCACGGGGAAAGGTCAGAGAGGCCCGGCGCCTGCGCACTGCAGTACTTTGCTCTGCCCTCAACAGGGCACATAAGTACGCCTGCACCGGAGCGTGAAGACAAGAAGAGGACGTCATCCTATGAAGATAGAAGGCCCTGGACCGGACCGCGATGGCCATCGGACCGGACCGCAGCGGGAACGCCCCTGGGTGAGTATAATATAACCTCTTTTTCACATCTTTCAGGATACATCAGGGCTTATCAACAGCATTACAGAATGTTGTAGATAAGTCCCTGATGCCGGTGGGCTTAGCTCATCTTCGATTTTTGGGGTGACAGGTTCCCTTTAAGAAAACGCTGGCAGTGTTTTGCCTAGAGCATCCTCTTTTGCGTCTTATCTGTCATTATTGTAGCAGCTTTTGCCATTAGCAGTTATTTTATCAGCAGAAGACACTAAAAGGATGGACCAGTCACTTCTTTTAGCATGACTTTAGAAGCTTGAATCGGTTAAAAGAAGCCATAAAAAGACTGAATTTATGACCAGCAAGTTGCTTTGACATCGCTGTGCTTATGTGTTTTCAGGTGGGTTCCAGGCGAAATCCTCCAGAAAGTCGTGTGTACATATTGTAAAATGAAGATGTATAAATTATTTTTTTATTATTATTTAAGAACACATGATCCATTACTTACTACTTCTCTGCTATTTATATCAACTATGACTTTCTACCTGGCCTACTAATGAGAAGAGGCACCAGGAATACATTTCTTATCTAGCTAACAAATACGCAATACTTACAGGTGAACCTGGTGGGCCATCATAGCCTGGTTCTCCTCTGTCTCCCTTGTTTCCTGGTTGACCAGAAATACCTTAAGAAAGACATGTATATATTATACGGATGGGTTAATATTATCAGCTTTTTTTTTAAAAAAAAATGCACTTCGTGTTAAATAATTTCAAATGCAAAAAAGTGGACTTCCAATTTAAAGCGGTTTTCCATGCTTCCAGTACTGATGACCTATCCTTACATTAATCAATTGCAACTCACTGATGGTCCAATGCCTGCTACCCCATCAATCAGTTGTTATCAGCTCCAACAGTAGCCAGATGAAAAAGATATTCACTGTTTACATCAAGCCACAGCCAATGCTTATAACAGCTGACCGGATAGGGTGTTCAAACCTTACTGATATGATATTGATGACCTAGGGTAGGTAATAAACATTAGAAGCCTGATGAATTTTTCAACAACTATATTGGTTTTCTTGGACTATTTTATCTTTTTTTCCTGTTTGGCTAAAAACTGACAGGCAGGCAGTTACTACCTGTCTACTATGCCCAGCGACGGCTCAGAGCAGTCATCGACAGCTCCTGTTGGCAATTCAGCTGCTCCCCGTCAACAGAGCAGCTCTTCCTCTTACAGGCTGTTCTGCTGAATGGGCGTGACTGCCATGGTCATACTGATTGACAGCCGACTCCCTGCAGTTATGCAGCTGGAAGCCGGCTGTCAATCAGCATGACATCGGCAGTCATACTCTGAGAAGAGAAGCGGGTGGAAGAGTGTTATGTTTGCTAATGACAGGTGTTATGAAGGCAATCCAGAAACACAGTGTGCTTAGTGATCAGAGCGCACACAGTGATCTGACAAATACCCAAAAATACAAGAACGAGCTCTGAGACGTGGAAACTCTGTAGACTGCACACCTGATCCTATCCTAAACACAACTAAAAGCGGCTGTGGATTGCGCCTAACAACTACCTAGGCAACTCGGCACAGCCTAAGAAACTAGCTAGCCTGAAGATAGAAAAATAGGCCTGACTTGCCCCAGAGAAATTCCCCAAAGGAAAAGGCAGCCCCCCACATATAATGACTGTGAGCAAGATGAAAAGACAAAACGTAGGGATGAAATAGATTCAGCAAAGTGGGGCCCGATATTCTAGGACAGAGCGAGGACAGTAAAGCGAACTTTGCAGTCTACAAAAAACCCTAAAGCAAAACCACGCAAAGGGGGCAAAAAAAACCCACCGTGCCGAACTAACGGCACGGCGGTACACCCTTTGCGTCTCAGAGCTTCCAGCAAAACAAAAGACAAGCTGGACAGAAAAAAAGCAACAAAAAAGCAAAAAGCACTTAGCTATACAGAGCAGCAGGTCACAGGAACAATCAGGAGAAGCTCAGATCCAACACTAAAACATTGACAAGGAGCAAGGATAGCAGCATCAGGCGGAGTTAAGTAATGAAGCAGTTAACGAGCTCACCAGAACACCTGAGGGAGGAAGCTCAGAAGCTGCAGTACCACTTGTGACCACAGGAGTGAATTCAGCCACAGAATTCACAACAGTACCCCCCCCTTGAGGAGGGGTCACCGAACCCTCACCAGAGCCCCCAGGCCGACTAGGATGAGCCGCATGAAAGGCACGAACAAGATCGGAAGCATGAACATCAGAGGCAAAAACCCAGGAATTATCTTCCTGAGCATAACCCTTCCATTTAACCAGATACTGGAGTTTCCGTCTAGAAACACGAGAATCCAAAATCTTCTCCACAATATACTCCAATTCCCCCTCCACCAAAACCGGGGCAGGAGGCTCAACAGATGGAACCATAGGTGCCACGTATCTCCGCAACAACGACCTATGGAATACATTATGTATGGAAAAGGAGTCTGGGAGGGTCAAACGAAAAGACACAGGATTGAGAACCTCAGAAATCCTATACGGACCAATAAAACGAGGTTTAAATTTAGGAGAAGAAACCTTCATAGGAATATGACGAGAAGATAACCAAACCAGATCCCCAACACGAAGTCGGGGACCCACACGGCGTTTGCGATTAGCGAAAAGTTGAGCTTTCTCCTGGGACAAGATCAAATTGTCCACTACCTGAGTCCAGATCTGCTGCAACCTATCCACCACAGAATCCACACCAGGACAGTCCGAAGACTCAACCTGTCCTGAAGAGAAACGAGGATGGAACCCAGAATTGCAAAAAAATGGAGAAACCAAGGTAGCCGAGCTGGCCCGATTATTAAGGGCGAACTCAGCCAACGGCAAAAAGGACACCCAGTCATCCTGGTCTGCAGAAACAAAACATCTCAGATATGTTTCCAAGGTCTGATTGGTTCGTTCGGTCTGGCCATTAGTCTGAGGATGGAAAGCCGAGGAAAAGGATAGGTCAATGCCCATCCTACCACAAAAGGCTCGCCAAAACCTTGAAACAAACTGGGAACCTCTGTCAGAAACAATATTCTCAGGAATGCCATGCAACCGAACCACATGCTGAAAGAACAAAGGTACCAAATCAGAGGAGGAAGGCAATTTAGCCAAGGGCACCAGATGGACCATTTTAGAAAAGCGATCACAGACCACCCAAATGACTGACATCTTTTGAGAAACGGGAAGGTCAGAAATGAAATCCATCGAAATATGTGTCCAAGGCCTCTTTGGGACCGGCAAGGGCAAAAGCAACCCACTGTCACGAGAACAGCAGGGCTTAGCCCTAGCACAAATCCCACAGGACTGCACAAAAGTACGTACATCCCGTGACAGAGATGGCCACCAGAAGGATCTAGCCACTAACTCTCTGGTACCAAAGATTCCAGGATGACCAGCCAACACCGAACAATGAAGTTCAGAGATAAGTTTATTAGTCCACCTATCAGGGACGAACAGTTTCTCTGCTGGACAACGATCAGGTTTATTCGCCTGAAATTTTTGCAGCACCCGCCGCAAATCAGGGGAGATGGCAGACACAATGACTCCTTCCTTGAGGATACCCGCTGGCTCAGATAAACCCGGAGAGTCGGGCACAAAACTCCTAGACAGAGCATCCGACTTCACATTTTTAGAGCCCGGAAGGTACGAAATCACAAAGTCGAAGCGGGCAAAAAATAACGACCAACGGGCCTGTCTAGGATTCAAGCGCTTGGCAGACTCGAGATAAGTCAAGTTCTTATGATCAGTCAATACCACCACGCGATGCTTAGCTCCTTCAAGCCAATGACGCCACTCCTCGAATGCCCACTTCATGGCCAGCAACTCTCGATTGCCCACATCATAATTACGCTCAGCGGGCGAAAACTTCCTGGAAAAGAAAGCACATGGTTTCATCACTGAACAATCAGAACCTCTCTGTGACAAAACCGCCCCTGCTCCAATCTCAGAAGCATCAACCTCGACCTGGAATGGAAGAGAAACATCTGGCTGACACAACACAGGGGCAGAACAAAAACGACGCTTCAACTCCTGAAAAGCTTCCACAGCAGCAGAAGACCAATTAACCAAATCAGCACCCTTCTTGGTCAAATCGGTCAATGGTTTGGCAATGCTAGAAAAATTACAGATGAAGCGACGATAAAAATTAGCAAAGCCCAGGAACTTTTGCAGACTTTTCAGAGATGTCGGCTGAATCCAATCCTGGATGGCTTGGACCTTAACTGGATCCATCTCGATAGTAGAAGGGGTAAAGATGAACCCCAAAAATGAAACTTTCTGCACACCGAAGAGACACTTTGATCCCTTCACAAACAAAGAGTTAGCACGCAGGACCTGAAAAACCATTCTGACCTGCTTCACATGAGACTCCCAATCATCTGAGAAGATCAAAATGTCATCCAAGTAAACAATCAGGAATTTATCCAGATACTCACGGAAGATGTCATGCATAAAAGACTGAAACACAGATGGAGCATTGGCAAGTCCGAACGGCATCACTAGATACTCAAAATGACCCTCGGGCGTATTGAATGCAGTTTTCCATTCATCTCCTTGCCTGATTCTCACCAGATTATACGCACCACGAAGATCTATCTTAGTGAACCAACTAGCCCCCTTAATCCGAGCAAACAAGTCAGATAACAATGGCAAGGGATACTGAAATTTAACAGTGATCTTATTAAGAAGGCGGTAATCAATACACGGTCTCAGCGAACCATCCTTCTTGGCTACAAAGAAGAACCCTGCTCCCAGTGGTGATGACGATGGGCGAATATGTCCCTTCTCCAGGGATTCCTTCACATAACTGCGCATAGCGGCGTGTTCGGGCACGGATAAATTAAATAATCGACCTTTAGGGAATTTACTACCAGGAATCAAATTGATAGCACAATCACAATCCCTATGCGGAGGTAGAGCATCGGACTTGGGCTCTTCAAATACATCCTGATAATCAGACAAGAACTCTGGGACCTCAGAAGGGGTGGATGACGAAATCGACAAAAATGGAACATCACCATGTACCCCCTGACAACCCCAGCTGGATACCGACATGGAATTCCAATCCAATACTGGATTATGGGTTTGTAGCCATGGCAACCCCAACACGACCACATCATGCAGATTATGCAACACCAGAAAGCGAATAACTTCCTGATGTGCAGGAACCATGCACATGGTCAGCTGGGCCCAGTATTGAGGTTTATTCTTGGCCAAAGGTGTAGCATCAATTCCTCTCAATGGAATAGGACACCGCAAAGGCTCCAAGAAAAACCCACAACGTTTAGCATAATCCAAATCCATCAGATTCAGGGCAGCGCCCGAATCCACAAACGCCATGACAGAAAACGACGACAAAGAGCATATCAAGGTAATGGACAGAAGGAATTTGGACTGTACAGTACCAATGACGGCAGACCTAGCGGACCGCTTAGTGCGCTTAGGACAATCAGAAATAGCATGAGTGGAATCACCACAGTAGAAACACAGACCATTCAGACGTCTGTATTCCTGCCGTTCAACTCTAGTCATAGTCCTATCGCACTGCATAGGCTCAGGTTTAACCTCAGGCAGTACCGCCAAATGGTGCACAGATTTACGCTCGCGCAAGCGTCGACCGATCTGAATGGCCAAAGACAAAGACTCATTCAAACCAGCAGGCATAGGAAATCCCACCATGACATCCTTAAGAGCCTCAGAGAGACCCTTTCTTAACAAAGCTGCCAGCGCAGATTCATTCCACTGAGTGAGTACTGACCATTTCCTAAATTTCTGACAATATACTTCTATATCATCCTGACCCTGGCACAAAGCCAGCAAATTTTTCTCAGCCTGATCCACTGAATTAGGCTCATCGTACAACAATCCGAGCGCCAGGAAAAACGCATCGACACTACTCAATGCAGGGTCTCCTGGCGCAAGAGAAAATGCCCAGTCTTGAGGGTCGCCGTGCAAAAAAGAAATAATAATCAAAATCTGTTGAATAGGATTACCAGAAGAATGAGGTTTCAAGGCCAGAAATAGCTTACAATTATTTTTGAAACTTAGAAACTTAGTTCTATCTCCAAAAAACAAATCAGGAATAGGAATTCTTGGTTCTAACATAGATTTCTGATCAATAGTATCTTGAATCTTTTGTACATTTATAACGAGATTATCCATTGAAGAGCACAGACCCTGAATATCCATGTCCACACCTGTGTCCAGAATACCCAAATGTCTAGGGGGAAAAAAAAAAGTGAACACAGAGCAGAAAAAAAAAAAAAAAAAATGATGTCAGAACTTTTTCTTTCCCTCTATTGAGAATCATTAGTTAGGCTCCTTGTACTGTTATGTTTGCTAATGACAGGTGTTATGAAGGCAATCCAGAAACACAGTGTGCTTAGCGATCAGAGCGCAAACAGTGATCTGACAAATACCCAAAAATACAAGAACGAGCTCTGAGACGTGGAAACTCTGTAGACTGCACACCTGATCCTATCCTAAACACAACTAAAAGCGGCTGTGGATTGCGCCTAACAACTACCTAGGCAACTCGGCACAGCCTAAGAAACTAGCTAGCCTGAAGATAGAAAAATAGGCCTGACTTGCCCCAGAGAAATTCCCCAAAGGAAAAGGCAGCCCCCCACATATAATGACTGTGAGCAAGATGAAAAGACAAAACGTAGGGATGAAATAGATTCAGCAAAGTGGGGCCCGATATTCTAGGACAGAGCGAGGACAGTAAAGCGAACTTTGCAGTCTACAAAAAACTCTAAAGCAAAACCACGCAAAGGGGGCAAAAAAAACCCACCGTGCCGAACTAACGGCACGGCGGTACACCCTTTGCGTCTCAGAGCTTCCAGCAAAACAAAAGACAAGCTGGACAGAAAAAAAGCAACAAAAAAGCAAAAAGCACTTAGCTATACAGAGCAGCAGGTCACAGGAACAATCAGGAGAAGCTCAGATCCAACACTGAAACATTGACAAGGAGCAAGGATAGCAGCATCAGGCGGAGTTAAGTAATGAAGCAGTTAACGAGCTCACCAGAACACCTGAGGGAGGAAGCTCAGAAGCTGCAGTACCACTTGTGACCACAGGAGTGAATTCAGCCACAGAATTCACAACAGAAGAGATGCAGCTCCTCTGTTGTCTTGTCATCACCACAGTGACCGCTGTGAGGTGGCAGAGATCGGTGCCGGGCACAACAGGCAAATAGTTACCAGCTACCTGTCTGTAAGTTCTTAGTCCCATAAGAAGAAAAATTGTTAATTGTTAAATTAATTGTTAATTTAAATTAATTGTTAATTGTTATTTGTTAAAACTATAGACAAAGTTACATTGCCTTATTATTGAGTTTATTGGTATCTGTAAAAATACATCTTTGTTTCTGTGTAAGGAATTTTTCCTTTGCATTATCTTGAAAACATGAACTTATATTAGGTTGCACACTTTTAAAATAACAGCATAAAATAAAATTTTACTTAAACTGAATCTGTCAGTGGGATCACCCCTTCTAAGCTATCTATATGGAAGTATAGGTCAGAGGAAGCTGAATAAAATGATACCTTGATATCTGCGAATCGATGTCTTATTCCAGAAACATCCACATTTTTATTATATGTAAATGAGCTGTTCAGGACTATGGGCCGGACAGTGATCTGCATGAAAACCTGCCTCCAGAGCCTATTTTAAATAAATGGCCACTCTTTGCTCTCCTGATCTCATTGCAGAGCTGTGAGCGATTATAACTGACACATCTGCAGGTTCCTCTCAGTGCTTCAATATTATTGCAATACAGCAGAGCTGCAGGTACTAATGTGTTTGTTTTGAGACAAAGTTCAGTTCTACTGTTCTAGATGTGTTAGATACATGCCTCACACTGGTAATGCCTTCTTTCATTTAAAATCATCAGAGAAGGCAGATTCTCAGGGAGATCAGTGTTCTTACTAACTCATTTACATATAAGACAAGTGAGGATTTATGTATAATAAGACATCAGATTGCAGATATCAAGGTGTCATGTTATTCAGCTATGACCTGCATGCCCATATAGATGATTTAGGAGGGTTGATTCTACTGACAGACTCCCTTTAACTTTTAATTCTTTAAAGGATTTGTACAACAGGAACATATTTGGATTTATCAACCCTTTACTGCTCAAATCTTGTTTTCACATTACTGCAAAGTCCCATTTTTCAAATCTGACATTTGACTTTATATGGTAATAATTTTGGAGTACCGTACTTTTATATATCCCAGTGATTCTATGGTTGTTTTTTGCGACACATTGTACTTCATGACAGCTGTAAATTTAGGTTAGTAAAATTGGCATTTATTTATGAAAATAAATTTGAGACCTTTGTGTAATACTTTGGACAGTGATAGGGTGCAGTTATCATGGTGCATTGTGGTCAATGGGAACATCCCTTTTGTCCTTACACTTGAACACCAGCAGGTTGTCGCTATGTAGTGGCCCTGCTCTCATCCTTTCTGAGCAGCAGCCCAATTAGTGGCCTACGGAAACCACTCTAATTTTTAAGCAAGGTGACATATGCAACAATAACACATTGGTGAGAGGGACTTGAAGAGTGGATGTTACTGTAGAAGTTACCCAAGTAAATGTGGTAAACCTGGTCGAGTAATGGGGACATCACTTCTCAAACAATTTTCCACCTCATTTCCAGTACAGGGAGCATTCTGTTGGGTACCACAGGGGTCAGATATGGGCACTCTTCCTTTTAAAAACTTTATTAATGACCCTGTAGAGGGCATACAGAGTAGAATTTAAATAATTGCAGATTATACTAAACTCTGCAAGGTAATCAACACACAGGATGATAGCTTAATATTACAGGGTATTTATGTTGCTGGAGAAATTGTAATTGAAGATTCTTTACTGTAAGAACAGTGAGGATGCGGAACTATATGCCACATGATGCTGGAAAGCTTGATTTACAAAAAAAAAGTTAAAGGAAGGGCTGAATGCCTTTCTTGAAAAATATAACATTACATTTTACAGATACTAGATTCTGTGATGGAACGTTAATCAAGGGAACTAGTCAAATAGCCATATGTGAAGTCAGGAAGGAATTTTTCCTTTGATATGGGGCAACTAACATCTGCCTCATGGGGTTTTTGCCTTCTTCTGGATCAATATGTTAGGTTAGGATGAACTCAATGAATATATGTCTATCTTTAATCTAGAAAATTATTAGTTTCAGGATGTGCATATTTATGTAAGTACATTATTTTAGTTTTTCATTTTATTTTTCCATGTGAAAATGTTTCCGTTTGTTTTTCAAATGAATTGTACAGTTAGGTGACGTTGAAGGAAGAAAAAAAATCTGAAATTAATCTTTTTATATGATTTTTTACATATAAAAAAATGGCATTTTAACAAGTGTGTGCAGACTATTTTTTTATAACACCACAGAAAAAAACAGGCAAAGGTGCTTACCTGTCCAGGCCTCAAATCAAATGCACTAACATGGTGCAGCGGGCCCAAGTAAAGATGGCGACTGCACAGGTGCGGTAATACCAAATGAAACGGCCAGCCCACAACTGTAAATGTGTTTCAGCCCTGTACCTGCAGCTCCAGTAAAATAGCTAGGTAGGATTTTAATACTATTTACCTGCAGACTCACCCCATATATCTGCACGTAAGCAGCAATTTTGAACACGCCAGGTGCCCTTTAACCAGCTAATATGTTAGCTACAGTAAATGAACGTAAAAAGTGAACCATTGCAAAAAATAAATTGGTTCTTCCCTCAGGGCATGCAGATTTCTTTTTAATTGAAGTTTTTTCTTTACCAAGAAAAGGAGCTTTGATGCACCATAAAGGCAGAAATCATACCTGGTTCGCCAGGAGGACCTTGAGGCCCTGGTGGTCCTGGTAGAGGTGATGGTAGTGTATCACATGCAGGGCAAGCATCTCCCTTGTCACCTATATGCAAAAAGAAAATTATTTTTAATATCATAATAGGAATACATATACAACTGACTAATCAATTTTTCCTTGTAGAAAAGATATACTGCACAAGGGGATGCAACTAAATGACAATTAGGGCTCATACTCACCTGCGAGAAACTCAGATGAGTCTCGCACGTCAATGCCCGAAACTGCACCCGGCACTCAGATCGGAGCGTGCGGCCGCATAGGAATACAGGCAGCCTCACACTCCGCTCCTGAGTGCCGGGTATTGACATGCAAGACTCATCCGAGTTTCTCGCAGGTAAGTATGAGCTCTTATTTATGCCCACTGGATTGCTTATTCAGAAAAGCATTATTTATTGCCGATCTTTCCACAAAAAATAATTTTGTAAAAAATAAATATTTCATGCAAGGGTGCACTTTTAAAAACCTATTGATTGCATGATACCATCTGAGGCACTACTATACAACCCTTTTGTTACTCACAAGTCCGGGCTCCTCCACCAGGTTTTGCGTCCTTATGCTATTGCCGGCACCTTCTATGCTAGTGCACAGCTTGTTACTGGAGTAGCCATGCACGCACCACTTATGTCATCACCTGATGCTCTTTAAGGTCAGCTCAGGCAGCTAACAACCACCAGAATTTTCAGGATATATGGCATTTTGCTACCAAGTTCTTTTCTTGGAGTTAGCCTCATTTTCCTTTACTGCTAGGTATTTAATTATTTTCCCTGTCTGCAGTCCAGCAACTAGCCACTATTTCCAAGCTCCAGCAATTTCGGGGGCTCTTGCACTCTCAACTCTGCTGTGTCAAGCTCCTCTCTGTTGTTTTGATGCTACTCATATCTGTTACTCTGCTAATTCTGTGTTTAATTGCAGCTTTGCAAGTTACCAGTTTGCCTAAATATCTCTGATATTCCTGTGTGTAACTGTATCTCTTAAATCAAGTTATTAGTTTGCCTGCACATCTATATTACTGCTATAACCGCATATCTGCAAGCAAGTTAACAGTTTGCCTACAGTTCTGCTATTCTTGTGTGGAACTGCAGTTATGCAAGCATGGTACTACTTTCCTTATATATCTTCACTGTTCCTGTTCAATCTACACATTTGATAGAGCTGTATCCAGTGATCCCAGCCTTGGATGCCCATCTGCCCCTTTCATACTGTGCTATACTGGTTCTCACTGATCCAAAGGCAGTATGACAAGCACAGCTCAGGAGCATCATTGCCTCTTTTCCATGCTGCCCATCCTAACTTATAGCGTGAAAAATTCCCTTCACCAAATGAGCCTTTACCATAATGGGCCTTTACTAGCCTTATTAGTAGGGAATTAAGGGTGCAGCTTAAAATAAAAATACTCTATTCTGCTGTTTCTGTTCATTCCACAAATCAGTCTCAGACAGTCACATTTCCTTCAATCTCAGCGCCATTTTCCCCTTTGGTCACTTGACATAAACAATGTCACCTGACCACTGCTGCTGATCGGGAGCAGCCTGCCCGTCACTATTCTGTCAGACTGTAAGATCAGTGTTTCTTCCAATCTGGTGGAATAGTGAAGGCTGAATTATTAATAAAAATTCCTCACTGAGTGTATTTAATTTGATTTTAAATTTACGTATTTGCAGATCAAGCTTGCCCGTTGGAGTGAATAGTTAGCAGCTGGATGCTATCCACGTGACAACCTACTGATGACCAATTTGTCACTGAGCAGTGGATAGGAAAAGCTTTGAAAAACTTTTTTATTGTCATATGAAAAAAAAGGATGAGACATAGATTGCAAAGATTGACACATAGACCAAAAATAGATCCAGCTCACTGAAAAAATATGATCTATTTTTCAACAATGTGATGAAAAAATGGATATCTGAATAAGATATTTAGAAGGCGCTTAGCTCACCCTCAAAGCAGCACTCCAATACTCTGGACCAAGGAAACGTCCTGTTCAGACATAGTGCATTGCAAACAAGGGGAAATTCCATCTCTACGATGTGCAGAAAAATGCATTTAATAGAAATCCAGGGCTAAAATTTAAACATCAAATGTCATATACAAAATCCATAAAAACAATGCAGATCTACACATTTCAGATGAGAACCATCGTTAATCATGATGAAGGATGATTCTCATATCAAACGCACAGATCTACATTTTTTATTATGGATTTTGCACATTACATTTGATGTCTGAAATTATCCTTGGATTTCTATTAAATAAATATTTCTCACACCGTAGAGCTGGAATTTTTCCTTGTCTGATATCTGAATGAGGCCTCATTGTTCATGATCTATCATCCTAGCTACAACTGAATGGTTCAGATCTTCCTTGCTAGTTATTCCATCAGTAATAATACAATGAAAATGTCCCTTATATATTCTTTGACTGATTATAATAACTGAAGAGTGAGTAAGAATTTGCAGGTTATATATTTTTTGACTACCGTATTTAGATATAAAATGTAAAAAATCGTACCTTTCTGACCCCTTTCCCCAGTGAAGCCTTGTTCTCCTGGAGTTCCAGGGGGTCCGGATTCACCAGGCTGTCCTGGAATGCATTCCTGTGTAGGGTCTATCAATAATAACAATTTTATTTATATGGCTCCAACAAATTCTGCAACACGTTACAATTTATACATGTACAAATAATCAAACACTACAGAGTAACACGTAATTCAACAATTGAAACAAGAGGAGTGAGGGCCATGCTCGCCAGGATATAGGACGAAATATAGGAGACCTAAAATGAAATACTGACTAGCACAACTGGAGGTGAAATGCATAAGTGCTTGACCATGAGAAGGATTATGTGTATCCAGCATATCATGTTGTGTCAAATGTCGTGTCTACTTTATTAAGATAATAAATCTGATGTAACTTGCCTTTCCTTTGAGAATGGTTGCTTTTCCACATTATCACTGCATCCTTCACCAAACTATACTGACCAACCTATAGTAATGATACAGGTTGAGCAGTTTAGTTTGATGAATTGAGTGCATATCAGGAAACAATTACTGTACTGATTTTATATATAGGTCCAGAATATATTTGTACAGTGACACAAGTTTCGGTATTTTAGCCGTTTACTAAAGCATATTCAAGATACAGTTATATCATCAATATGGGCAGACTCTCAGCTTTAATTTGAGGGTAACACATCCTCGTCCTTATTGGTGCAAGGGGTTTAGAGCTCTTCAATTTGTAGATGCCTCTTTTTAAAGGGATCTAAAGTTATTGAATAATTATCTCAAAAGTGTTAATGGACTGCCTTGGCTATTCCCTTGTTAATCCATCACTAGATAAGCAGGTAAAATACCGGGATTTGATTTAAGGTGTGGCATTTGCATTTGGAAGCTGTTGCTTTGAACCCACAACATGTGGAAAAAATAATTCTCAATTTAAGAAAAACAGACCACCATTAGACTGAGAAGAAATCCATCAGAGAAATGTATCTAAGTCTACCATAAAGAGAAGACTTCATGAGAGAAAATTCAAGAGGATTCAGCCCGAGGTGCAAACCATTAACCAGCCTTAAAAATAGAAAGGCCAGACTACACTTATCCAAAAAACATCCAAAGAAGCCAGGCCAGTTCTGAAAAAATATTCTTTGGACAGATGAAACTAAGATCAACTTGTATCAGCATGATAGGAAGAAGAGTGTATATAGAAGGCTTGGAATGGCTGATGATCCTAAGCACACCACATCCTCTGTAAAACATGATGGAGGCAGTGTGATGACATGACCAAGCATGGCTTCCAATGTCGCTGGGTCAATAGTGTTTATTGATGATGTGACCGAACACATTAGCAGCTGGATAAATTATGAATTGTACAAGGTTATACTTTCTGCTCACAATCAACCAAATGCTGCAAAGTTGATAGGACGGTGTGCAGCACCCCAGGGTCCTGGTCGTTGCAGTAATGTCATTATTCCAACTGGGGGAGTGATGTTACATCTGATGGCAATAAAGGAGATTACCTTACCAGGTATCACAAACCACACAACACATTTCACACTCCAGCCCGCCAGGGGGGGCCATGCTTCTATCTATTAGGGCACTCCTCACAATTAGGTAAAACTGGTAGTCTGGACAGAAAGTGAGAAGGAGGAGAGGAGAGCAGACGGAAGTCTGTGGGGAAAACGAGGGTTCATGGAGCTGCGCCTGCCCCACGTGCGGCAGCATCCAAAGTAAGAGACATTGAAAGGAATTGTGTTGCAGTGAGTGAGAAACTAAGTCATAGCAAAAGGAGAGGAACATCAGGGGGAGACCAGCAGGCTGCCTCCTTCTGAAGCGCAGTAACCGGTAGCCAGAACACCAAGGGAGTAAGGATCTCTATGCTTTACTTCAGAGACTGGCAGGACAGTTGATTCCACGTTGGCTGCCCAACCATATACCCAGGAGGTACGGTGGCAACTTGTGGGGGCCGGGGCGTCTCTAGGGTCCCTATAAAAAGCCTCAGGCCACCAGTCATACAGGTTTGTCCTATCCATCAGGGGGACAGAGAGAAAGAGACATTACATCTACGATAGTTGTGAGGACCTTACCGAGAAGCTCAGCAGGGAGGAACTACAACACTCAGGCGCTAGAGGAAGGCTACTGATTTCCACCTGGATAAGAGGACTCTGGATTTGCCTTCACACCGGCCGGACCCTGACTACCCTGTGGTCCCTACCCTGGACTGTGGATGCTGAAGCCTTCAGTAAAGGTAAAGAGACTGCAACCTTGTGTCCTCGTTATTCACTGCGCCTTACATCATCCACCATCCACCATCTACACTCTGGAAAGCCCTGGGGACATACTTCACCTGTGGGAAGGTATACCATCTAGCTGCCATAACATCACCCCAGCGGACCCCTAAGCAGCGTCGGTCACCCTGACCGAATACCACAGGTGGTGTCACGAACATTTCCCCTTTAAAGACCTTTCCCCACTTTTCAACGGACGTTCCCCTAGGGCCACGGACCGGGTCAGCCACCGTGACATCCCCACTGAGAACCGAAGGACCCGGTACCGTGAACCCTATAGCCCTACTGGGGGCGATCCAGGTGCTTCACAGTATAGACAATGAACCTAAAGATACTGCAAGTCAATCACCAGATCTCAACCCCATGCTTAAGGCAAAACTCAAGGCAGAAAGACCCACAAACAAGCAACAACTGAAGTGAGATGCAGTAAAGGCCTGGCAAGACACAACAAAGGAAGAAACCCAGCGTTTGGTGACGTCCACGGCTTCCAGACGTCTGGTAGGATCCTCTACAAGGTATTAAAAATGGACATATTATTTATGGTAAAGTTAATCTGTCCAATTACTTTTGAGCCTTTGAAATGAGGAAACTTTGTAGAAAAATATTTCCAACTCCTAAAGAGGATATTTTTGTTCAACCCTTCTAATTGAACTTGAAAGTCTACACTTCAATTGTAAGTCAGTTGTTTCATTTTAAATCCAAAATAGTGGTATGCAGAGCCCAAATCATGAAGATTTGGTCAGTGTCCAAATATTTCTGGAACTAACTGTATATATATATATATACACTGCTCAAAAAAATAAAGGGAACACTTAAACAACAGAATATAACTCCAAGTAAATCAAACTTCTGTGAAATCAAACTGTCCACTTAGGAAGCAACACTGTTTGACAATCAACTTCACATGCTGTTGTGCAAATTGGATAGACAACACATGGAAACTAATGGCAATTATCAAGACACACTCAATAAAGGAGTGGTTCTGCAGGTGGGGACCACAGACCACATATCAGTACCAATGCTTTCTGGCTGATGTTTTGGTCACTTTTGAATGTTGCTTGTGCTTTCACACTCGTAGTAGCATGAGACGGACTCTACAACCCACAAAAGTGGCTGAGGTAGTGCAGCTCATCTAGGATGGCACATTAATGCGAGCTGTGGCAAGAAGGTTTGTCAGCATAGTGTCCAGAGGCTGGAGGCGCTACCAGGAGACAGGCCAGTACACTCAGAGATGTGGAGGGGGCCATATGAGGGCAACAACCCAGCAACAGGACCGCTACCTCAGCCTTTGTGCAAGGAGGAACAGGAGGAGCACTGCCAGAGCCCTGCAAAATGACCTCCAGCAGGCTACAAATGTGCATGTACTCAACAAAGCCCATAATGGTGTAATAGCCATAGGACAAAAAGTGTAAAGGCAAAAAATGAAGTTTAAAAGATAACATCTTTATTATACAATTTAAAACAAAAAAGGGACCAAAACAAATAACAGGGCTAAAAGAAACCTCCGTGGGGAAGGACCAACTATATAGTGGACGCACCCAATTCACTGTAACGTATCTGGCAGTAAATACCAAAATAGTAAATATGCAAATGCCACAATAAATATAAATATATAACTGCAAATGATACAAAAACAAATGTATGGGACAGCGAATACTGAATCTCCACAGCCTGTAGCCGGTATAAAGATATGAAACTGCCTGTCTATCTGAGCGCCTTATAGCCCAAAGGTATAATACTGATAAGTCACATCAGATTGATGCCAAGAAAATATAAATATACAAACAAAAAACTGCTGTATGAATAAAAAGAAATATGCTAACTACAGTGAGTCGAATGGAAATAAAACAAACCAGTACAATGTAGGCTGATAAGTATGATGCAAAAGACTGTATAGCAAGTAGCCGGGTAAAAGTGCTGATGCCACAGTGGAAGATGTCAATATAACAGCATGGCTAGATGCAACAGTGAAGACAGATATCATAGACCAAGCAATAAACATAACCGGAATACTGGCGGAAAGGCAAAGGTAACAGAGTGCTCACCGCCAAGGTGTGTAGCGTCCAAGTGTCCTTCCCGCCTGCCCGACGGGCGCCGTTTCGCTGCTCGCTTCTTCCGGGGAAGATTCAGTGTTCGCTGTCCCATACATTTGTTTTTGTATCATTTGCAGTTATATATTTATATTTATTGTGGCATTTGCATATTTACTATTTTGGTATTTACTTCCAGATACGTTACAGTGAATTGGGTGCGTCCACTATATAGTTGGTCCTTCCCCACGGAGGTTTCTTTTAGCCCTGTTATTTGTTTTGGTCCCTTTTTTGTTTTAAATTGTATAATAAAGATGTTATCTTTTAAACTTCATTTTTTGCCTTTACACTTTTTATCCTATGGCTATTACACCATTATGGGCTTTGTTGAGTATATGATATGAGAGTGTTGTTCTCTAGGCTACAATATACTGTACATTGTCTCTAGTGACATTTTAGTAATAATACAAATGTGCATGTGTCTGCACAAACGATTAGAAACCGACTCCATGAGGATGGTCTGAATGCCCAATGTCCATAGATGGGAGTTGTGCTCACAGCCCAACACCGCGCAGGATGCTTGGCATTTGCCACAGAACACCAGGATGGCAAATTCACCACTGGCGCCCTGTGCTCTTCACAGCAGGTTCACACTGAGCACGTGACAGAGGTGACAGAGTCTGGAGAAGCCGTGGAGAGCAATCTGCTGCCTGCAACATCCTTCAGCATGACAGGTTTGTCAGTGGGTCAGTAATGGTGTGGGGTGGCATTTCTTTGGAGGGCCGCACAGCCCTCCATGTGCTCGCCAGAGGTAGGTTGACTGCCATTAGGTACCGAGATGAGATCCTTAGACCCCTTGTGAGACCATATGCTGGTGCGGTTGTCCCTGGGTTCCTCCTAATGCAGGACAATGTTAGACCTCATGTGGCTGGAGTGTGTCAGCACTGCCTTCAAGATGAAGGCATTGAAGCTATGAACTAGCCCGCCTGTTCCACAGACCTGAATCCGATTGAACACATCTGGGACATCATGTCTCGCACCATCCACCAACGTCACGTTGTACCACAGACTGTCCAGGAGTTGGCGGATGCTTTAGTCCAGGTTTCGGAGGAGATCCCTCAGGAGACCATCCGCCACCTCATCAGGAGCATGCCCAGGCGTTGTAGGGAGGTCATACAGGCACGTGGAGGCCACCCACACTACTGAGCATCATTTCCTTGTCTTAAGGCATTTCTACTGAAGTTGGGTTAGCCTGTAACTTCATTTTCCACTTTGATTTGGAGCTTCATTCCAACTCCAGACCTCAGTGGGATATTAGTTGTGATTTACGTTGATAATTTTTAGGTTTTATTGTTCTCAACACATTCCACTTTATAATAAATAAAGATTTACAACTGGAATATTTCATTCAGTGATATCTAGAATGTGGGATTTTCGTGTTCCCTTTTTTGAGCAGTGTGTGTATATGTATGTATATATATATATATATATAAATATATATATATATATATATATATATATATATATATATATATATATATATATATGTACGAACAGCACTTTGAAAAAAGTATTGAACATGTCACCAACATCTGATCAGACTTTAATGTCAATAGCACCTTTAGAAATATATTTACTTATAAAATTGGTGACGTGTTCATTACTTATTTCATCCACTGACTGTACAAATATTCATACATATACATATGACTGTGTGTGTATAAGTGTCTATAGATTTAACTACAAGTCCACTAACGTATGAAAAAGGACCCTTTTGATCCCTCAGTATAATTTCTTACCTATTGCACCTGGTGGACCAGGGAATCCAGGAGGTCCACGTAGCCCCTCGCTACCTTTCTGTCCAGGTAGCGATAACCCAGGGATTCCATCTTCACCCTTTTCCCCTCTTTCCCCTGTTAATCCTGGAGACCCGGGTGGTCCGGGAATTGAAATACCTACATATAACAAAAACAACATTCATAGATAAAGTTTTAGATTAAAGATACTAAGTAAATAAAAAAATCACTTCTGGTTGTGCCAACTAATATATTATATTTATAATATAATTGATTTTTTTCTCTTGAAATATAGCTCGTACCTCAACCTAATGCTTTTTAATGAACAGATTGACCCAAAGACAATTAGTGGCTTTTAAAATTCTATGGAAGAAGGAGGAGCTAGAGCCAGACACAGAGATCCTGCTGCAAGTTCTCCTGAAACGACAGTTATTTCTCTCCACAGAAATCTATCAGCACCAACTGTCATCTTATAACTAAGTAAAAGGAAAATGTGCATTCAGTGAAGACAGAATTTAGCTGTGAATTGAGAATTTTGAGAATGATCAATTCAAAAAGCAGCAGATTTCAATAAGTTATTTTACAACGTTTCTTATTTCTATTAAAGGGAACCTGTCACCCCCAAAATTGAAGGTGAGCTAAGCCCACTGGCATCAGGGGCTTATCTACAGCATTATGTAATGCTGTAGATAAGACCCCGATGTATCCTGAAAGATGAGAAAAAGAGGTTAGATTATACTCACCCAGGGGCGGTCCCGCTGCGGTCCGGTCCGATCCGGTGCCTAACATCTTCTTACGATGACGTCCTCTTCTGGTCTTCACACTGCGACTCCGGCGCAGGCATACTTTGTCTTCCCTGTTGAGGGCAGAGCAAAGTACTGCAGTGCGCGGGTGCCGGGAAAGGTTAGAGAGGCCCGGCGTCTGCGCACTGCAGTTCTTTGCTCTGCCCTTAACAGACAAAGTATGCCTGCGCCGGAGCCGCAACGTGAAGACAAGAAAAGGACGTCATCGTAAGAAGATGGGAGGCCCCGGACCGCGACACCCATCGGATCGGACCGCCCACCCAGGTGAGTTTAATTTAACCTCTTTTTCTCATCTTTCAGGATACATCAGGGGCTTATCTACAGCATTACAGAATGCTGTAGATAAGCCCGTGATGCTGGTGGGCTTAGCTCACCTTCGATTTTGGGGGTGACAGGTTCCCTTTAATTTATAAATAAAAAGTAAAATGGTTACTTTTTAAACTTCATCAGACCTAAGATTTCAGCACTTAGTAGTTCATCTAATTCCAGACTTTATTGCGAACTAAACAGTCCCCCATTTCAGCATCCTACAATAAATACCTCAGAATCCAACAATGTATGAGATTGAAAGTGGTTCATTCACCAGATTTCAAAACACAAAATATTACACATTATTTACATGTTAAATAGATCTCTCAGACCTGGTGAGACTTCAATTGTTCTATTGAGAGAAGCTGATGAGAATCTTGATGGCAGATGATGTCCAGTTTGCATATTGCATAAACTAATCTTTCAAATGATCCACTAATCTCCAGTCACATAGGGTCACTGCCAAACTTCAGCTCAGGGAAAGAAAACTCCTTAAAGGGAATCTGTGAACATGTTTTTGCTATGTAATCAATCTGAAGACAGCAGGCGATAGAGGCTGAAACACAGAATTCAGGGATGTGTCACTTGTCAAAGTGTGTGCTGCTGTTTACTAACTGTGAAGGATTTATCACTAAGAGATTAACATTGCCGGACTACTCTAATCCAGCAACAACGCAGCTCACTGTCTATAGCTATGTTCACGGAAAGCCTGGTGTGGGCGTGGCTAGCTTTCTCAGCTCTGCTTCATTCGAAATCTAAAAGCCCTGATTGTGCCAGAACGGCAGCACCCAGTAATCTGAGGGATACATTCATGTATTTAGATCCTACATCATGCTTCTTTCAGATCAGGTAGCGAAAAACTGCTGACAGATTCCCTTTAAAGTTGAGCATTTTATCATTATGTCTGTAGAGTGAGAGAAATTATGAGTCTCAGATTATTCAATCTCTGAACTCCAAGTCTGACTGAAATTTGCTGCTTATATTATGTAGTGTGAGATTTCAGCAGCAAGAGGATCTGTCAATAAGGCTACATAGGCAGAGAATAAGTTGAACTTTCATAAAGGATTACACAGTCATTCTGGCATGGATTATAAAAAAAATACAGCATCCTTATCAAGTCTAAGAGATCTATTAGGCTAGTTTCACACTAGCGTTCGGCAGGGCTGCGGACTTCCTCTGAGAAGCCCTGCCCACTGTGGTGCCTCTTCATTCAGCTTCGCCTATGGCTGCATGCATCCTGCGTACCCTAGCTTTAACATTGGGTACGCAGGCCATGTGGATGTATACGGATGCCTCCGCATGCTTCGTTTTCACGGTGCGGTGACCGCACCAAATTGCAACTCGTTGCGTTCGGCGCAGGTCGCCGCACCGTCAAAACGACGCATGCGGAGGCATCCGTGTACATCCGCATGGCCTGCGTACCCAATGATAAAGATAGGATACGCAGGACGCATGCAGCCGTAGGCGGAGCTGAATGAAGAGGCGCAGCAGTGGGCGGGGCTTCTCAGAACGCTAGTGTGAAACTAGCCTTAAACAATGCATTCAGCTTGTATTGTGAAATCTAGTTATGGATCTGCTTTAACCATTCTCACCACAGACCCCACTGTAGAAGCACTAACTTCCTAACACTGGCATGACACAGATTGGCTGCACGGCACCACTGTACAGATCTGCTCGTCGAGTTACTATACATATGTATATATATACGGTATATATTTGTTTCACATTAGCTGTAGCGGTACCACACTGAGTTGAAGAAGCTTTGTGAAAGGATTCTTCAAACTGAAAAAACTGATTCATAGAAAAGTATTAACAACTTTTTTACCTTAGTTATCTCAGCATAGGATGGTCCATCCTTATATTAATCTAGTTTAGGAAACGTGTACCAGCTCACCAAAGACCTTTAGCAACTCATATCTGTTAGGCGGCTGGTAAAAATAAGAGGCAAAACCCATTGGACTGGAAGAGGGATAGAGTGCTCTTCAGTCGGTGTTGTGAGGACTTTTCCCTTTGCATATTTGTGTCACGGATATAAAAAGACCATGAGGGAGTCGCTTTGTAGTAGTGGTGTAGGACTACCAGTACCAGCAAAGACAATGTAGGTGAAAAGGGAAACGTTCTCAGCCTTATACATAGGAAGAAAGACAAGTCTTCCAAGATTCCAGGAGAGTGCCCTATTTTTGGTTTTCTAGATATCTTGTATACAGTACCTGGTTGTCCAGGGCTTCCTGGTATTCCGGTTGTACCTTTAGAATAAGAACAAATAATGTTTGGTATTAAAAAAAATAACTATTATTAGATAAGGTACTTAAATTAAAAATCACAGCCCAGGACTGAAAACAAAATCGAAACATTCAACAGCTTAGCCTTATTACCTTTGGCCCCCTTCTCTCCTCTGCTACCTGGATAACCAGGTGGTCCTGTGTCCCCTTTTTCTCCAGTAACAGTATGTTGGCCATCATGTATTACCTCAAGTACATAATAATAATAAAATGGTTACCGCAATGTTACAGTAAAATTCAATTATTCATGTTTTTTGCTTTCTGTAAAATAATTCTGTGAAGACTGAATATAAATGCATGAAATGATAAATACCATCTATATGCAAAACCCACAACTTACTATTCCTGGTGGTCCTGGTGGTCCAGAGTCACCCTTTTCTCCCTAACAAAACAAAAATAAAGTGGTTTCCACATATTTCATCTACCTAGATCATAATGTTTGGCAAATAAAGAGAACCTAGTAGCTACACCTCTGTGAGCAGGTGTGAGCACATTGCACTTACTCTTTCTCCATCCTGTCCTCGGATTCCATCAAATCCAGGTCTACCAGGTACACCCTAGATATGTTAGAAATATATTAAACACTGAAATTGTATATCAACAATTCTGTTTTAATTGTTTTTGCTTTTTTTTTTTAATTAATTTGATACTTTCTTTGTCTTTAAAAATAAATATTATATATTAGATAATATATTAATTGAAAAAAATGTTTTACCTGTTTTATTTTACAAATAATAACCATTCTTCACTAAAACATAATCCCCCTTACAGTAGTACCTGAGGGATAAAGGTTTCTATAGTGATCAGTGCAGTAAGCCCTCTCTATGGTTAGGGGAGTTTTAGCCTTTGCATAACATGTCGTACTATAAGGCTATGTGCACACGTTCAGGATTTCTCGCAGAAAATTCCTGAGGAAAACCGGATATTTTCTGCAAGAAATCCGCAAGAAAACCGCATGTGTTTTTGCCGCGTTTTTTTCCGGACACTTCCCAATGCATTTTGTAGTGGGAAATCCGCAAAAAAACCACAAAATTAATGAACATGCTGCGGTTTTTACCGCGATGCGTTTTTTTCGCGGAAAAAAACGCATCATGTGAACAAACCATGCAGAATTCATTCTAAATGATGGGATGCTTATTGTATGCGTTTTTTTGCAGTTTTATAGCATTTTTATCGAGAACAAACGCGAAAAAAACGCAACGTGTGCACACAGCCTTAGCCATAAGTCTATTATTGACCACTAAACTTGGAATATGACATGAGGAAGATGCATGCATGCTTAATTTGGACAAAAATATTCAATTCTTAAAATTACCTAATAATATATTCTAATGCTTTTATTTTTTAATAAAATACTTACATCATGTCCCCTTTGTCCCTTTTCACCGTCTTTGCCAGGTTTTCCCTAAATAAAAGGAATGAAAAATATAAATCGAGAACATGCACATATTTATGTTCTTCTGATTTTTACGCAAGACGGGCCTCCCGATTTTTGGCTTGGTTCCTTGAAATTTCATGCTTGCTAAAGATGGCCATATACATTTGTCTCAGATTAAGGGCATTGTCCAGGCTTTATGTTAAGGTCTGCAGTCACTCTATGAGACTGCAGACTTGGAAATCTTCACAGCTCACAGTCTGCGCGTGGTCAGGATTTTCCAGCGCTGAGAGCAGACATGAGCGTGACCGCACATAAGCGATTAGGATATAAGCAGTCAGATGGCGACTATACGTGTGCCACCTCACCCAATACAGTTGAGTTGAGCGAGGCCAGACAAACCAAGTTGGCATGTGGCAGAAAGTATACAAATTGCATGTTTGTGGACACATGACCACCTGCTCCTGGCGTTGGCACCGGAGAATGTTGACAGGGCGCACTGTACACTTTGTGCGGATTATAGTTAGATTGTCACATAATGTAACATAGGAATGTTCATCAAATGACATTTAACAATGAACAATCATTTTTACTGACCATACATTTTTCCATGAAAGAATATGCCAAGAACATTCCCAAAAAGATCATTTATCATTGACTTCCTTCATCAAACATGTATGACCAGTTGATCAACAGTAACGGCTGATAGGGACTGAAATGTTTCTGACTGTGTTGGTGCAAGATACAGTACAGACCATGGGCGTGGAATGCAGTGAACATTCATTGCTCTTTCGCAGCAGGCACAGGAGTTAGCTTCAGCAGCCGGCTCCTGCCTCTGTGACCCCCTGCCTTGCCGCTACCCCACCTCCCCAACACAGTTAGAGCCGGTACATCTGGACTATAAGACACCCCCTCCCCCCCCCCCCCCATTTTCCTAAATATATTTGGAGGGGAAAAAGTGCATCTTAGGCTGGTTTCACATTTGCGTTTAAAAACGCAGCGTTTTAAACGCAAACGCATTTGGTGAAAAAACGCGTTTAAACGCATTTAAACGCTGAATTTTTTAGGCACATGCGTTTTTGCATGTTTTAACACAAACGCGGCGTTTTGACGCGTTTACATGCGGTTTTTACTGCATTTGCGTTTTTGAAACGCATGATGAGAAGTGTGTGACAGCTGCCAATCATCAAAATCAACTAGAAAACCCACTATAAACAGAAATACCTAGGGTTAGGGTTAGGGTTAGGATCCCTAGTAACCCTAGGGATCCTAACCCTAACCCTAAAACACAAACTCTAACCCTAAACCAAACTCTAACCCTAAACCTAACACAAACTCTAACACAAACTCTAACCCTAACCCAAACTCTAACACTAACCCTAACACAAACTCTAACACAAACTCTAACCCTAACCCAAACTCTAACCCTAACACAAACTCTAACCCTAACCCTAAAACACAAACTCTAACCCTAACCCAAACTCTAACCCTAACCCTAACACAAACTCTAACCCTAACTCTAACCCTAACCCAAACTCTAACCCTAACACAAACTCTAACACAAACTCTAACCCTAACCCAAACTCTAACCCTAACCCTAACACAAACTCTAACCCTAACCCGAACACAAACTCTAACCCTAACCCTAACACAAACTCTAACCCTAACACAAACTCTAACCCTAACCCTAACACAAACTCTAACCCTAACACGAACTCTAACCCTAACCCTAACACAAACTCTAACCCTAACCCTAACACAAACTCTAACCCTAACACAAACTCTAACCCTAACACAAACTCTAACCCTAACACAAACCCTAACCCTAACACAAACTCTAACCCTAACACAAACTCTAACCCTGACCCTAACACAAACTCTAACCCTAACCCTAGCCCTAACCCTAGGGATCCTAACCCTAACCCTAGGGATCCTCACCCTAACCTTAAGGGTTAGGGTGAGGATCCCTAGGGTCAGGGTTGGGGGGTGGCTTATCAGTGTGTATTCTTGTGTTTTTCTATAAAAACGCATGCAAACGCATGTGCTTAAAAACGCATGCGTTTACATAGACATCAAAACGCCGCTAAAAATTACTACATATTGCATTTCTGCAACACAACGCATGCAGAGAAAAAACGCATGCGTCGTCAAAACGCATGCAAAAAAACGCATGCGTTTTTAATGTTAACTATAGGGGAAAAAACGCATGCTTTTTTTGCGTGTTTTTGCGCAAAAACGCAAAAAAAAAACCCGCAAATGTGAAACCAGCCTTACAGTCTGAAAAATAAGGTATATGTTTTTGGTTCTCTGTATTAAAGTTTAAATAACAGCACTTACTCTGGGCCCTGGTTTTCCAGGTTCTCCTTTTTCACCTTTAATACTTAATCCAGGATCACCCTAAAATAAAAATAAACAAATATATGAGTGTATTTATAGATACTAGAAATGAACAAATCTTTAGATATTCAAATTCACCAGCCTACACTGTGTGCAGAATTATTAGGTAAGTTGTATTTTAGAGGATTATTTTTATTATTGATCAACAACTATGTTTTCAATCAACCCAAAAGACTCATAAATATCAAAGCTTAATATTTTTGGCAGTTGGATTGTTTTTTTTAGATTTGGCTACCTTAGGAGGATATCTGTTTGTGCAGGTAACTATTACTGTGCAGAATTATTAGGCAACTTAATAAAAACCAAATATATTCCCATCTCACTTGTTTATTTTCACCAGGTAAACCAATATAAATGCACAAAATTTAGAAATAAACATTTCTGACATGCAAAAACAAAACCCCCAAAAATTAGTGACCAATATAGCCACCTTTCTTTACGATGACACTCAACAGCCTTCCATCCATAGATTCTGTCAGTTGCTCGAGTGTTTACAATCAACATTGCGTGCAGCAGCCACCACAGCCTCCCACTGTTCCGAGAAGTGGACTGTTTTCCCTCCCTGTAGATCTCACATTTTATGAGGGACCACAGGTTCTCTATGGGGTTCAGATCAGGTGAAAAAGGGGGCCATGTCATTATTTTTTCTTCTTTGAGACCTTTACCATTGTCCTGCATGAAAATCATGTTTTTCTTGAACGATACCTACTTCTTCCTGAACCACTGCTTGAAGAAGTTGTCTTCCAGAAACTGGCAGTAGGTCTGGAAGTTGAGCTTCACTGCATCCTCAACCCGAAAAGGTCCCACAAGTTCATCTTTGATGATACCAGCCCATACCAGTACCCCACCTCCACCTTGCTGGCGTCTGAGTCGGAGTGGAGCTCTCTGCCCTTTACTGATCCAGCCTCTGGCCCATCCATCTGGCCCATCAAGGGTCACTCTCATTTCATCAGTCCATAAAACCTTTGAAAAGTCAGTCTTAAGATATTTTTTGGCCCAGTCTTGACGTTTTATCTTGGGTTTCTTGATCAAAGGTGGTCATTTTTCAGCCTTCCTTACCTTGGCCATGTCCCTGAGTATCGCACACCTTGTGCTTTTTGTTACTCCAGTAACATTGCAGCTCTGAAATATTGCAAAACTGGTGGCAAATGGCATCTTGGCAGCTTCACGCTTGATTTTCCGCAATTCATGGGCAGTTATTTTGCGCCTTTTTTGCCCAACACGCTTCTTGCAACCCTGTTGGCTATTTGCCATGAAACGCTTGATTGTTCTGTGGCAATTTGGCAATTTCAAGACCGCTGCATCCCTCAATTTTGGACTTTTCAGAGCCCGTCAAATCTCTCTTTTGACCCATTTTGCCAAAGGAAAGGAAGTTGCCTAATAATTAAGCACACCTTATATAGGGTTTTGATGTCATTAGACAACACCCCTCCTCATGACAGAGATGCACATCACCTGATTTACTTAATTGGTAGTTGGGTCTCAAGCCTGAACAGCTTGGAGTAGGACAACATGTATAAAAAGTATCATGTGATCAAAATACAACTTGCCTAATAATTCTGCACAGTGTAAAATGTCAGCTGCATTAGGCTTTTATACAGGATATGATAGCCCCTCCTGATTGTTTTTGCTATACCATGTGATGTGTAGTTGCAAGGCATTATGGGGAAGCCTGCTCGGTTGCGCTTGCGGTCATGTCCACTTTCTTTTACTAATGCAATCTTCTGCAATGTGTTAAAAGGCAGGTATTTTTAGGGGGTCTTGATAGAATTCAATAGGTCATCTCTAATATATACAGTAAATAGTAAATATATGTATACATTTGCAATGGATGATAGCCCATCCCAGGACAATGACTAATAGAAAATGCATCCACCTAGGGCAAAGTTCTTGTTCCAGGTCAACAACTGCAATGTATATGTAAACATCCCTGTTCAAGTATAATTAGGAATAATAGTTTTAATGCAAAGTCATCAGCTATTTCAAATAATCAAAATACCTAGGACAAACCAACATTGATATCCCTTAGCAAGTTGCCTCACTAGTCTGTCATAGGTTGGTATAGAAGGAGCAGATAAGCCAGACGTACAGGTTAATGTAGTGGAAGCCGCTTTCCGCTGAGTGCAGGGCACAATGGAGTGAGTTTGGATAATATGGCTTCCTTTTCTTCCCATACCCCTTGCTTAGTACTGCCCACATCATACTATACATTCTTGTACTTCACTTCGATATGGGTGATGACTGTAAGTGTAACAGGTACCACTCTCCACTAGATTGGTGTGTGTGTGGGCCATAGCATCATCTACAGTATAAAAAAATAGGTGCCAAGTCCACCTCTAATGGCCCTCACAAATAAATGCAAGAAGTTGAAATAAAAAAAACATGAAGAAACACTTACCCTATTGCCTTGATCACCTTTATCACCTTGCATGCCCTTTTCTCCCTGTGATGTGGGACAGGATCATACAGAGCATTATAATAATTATTATACAGTCATGACCGAAATAGAAATTGTTCCAGAAAATGAATTAGTTCTCCCGGAAAATTATTGCAATTACACTTGTTTATTTCCTTTATGTGTATTGGACCAATACAGAGGGGAAAAAATGCAAATTGAACATCATTTCACACAAAACTCCCAAAATGGGCCAGACAAAATTTTTGGCACCCTCAACTTAATATTTACTTGTATACTCTTTGGAATACATAACTGCAATCAATCACTTCCTAAAACCATCAACAAGCTTCTTACACCTCTCAACTGGAATTTTGGACCACTCTTCTTTTGCTCCAGGTCTCTCATATTTGAAAGCGCCTTCTCCCAACAGCAATTTTAAGATCTATCCACAGGTGTTCAATGGGGTACAAGTCCACTAAACATTTTGCTCCTGTTAGGCTGCATTCACACGTTGCGGTTAAGGTGATTTTTTTTGCCGCGACTGCGATAAAATTGAAACATTTTTGCCGCAATTTTGCGGAAATTAAAAATTATAGTTCTCACATAGAATAATGATTATGGTAATAGATATATCACCTTTTCCCGATACCACACTGAACTGTTCTCAGCAGATGCATGGCCTTGTGGACCTGGAGGCCCTGGTGGTCCTGGTTCACCCTGTCGAAATTAAGATAAAAAGACAGAGCGCCCACAATATTCAAATCAAAAGAGAAAAGCATTAATAAGATCCTCCTAAGGTGAGACACATGAATATTTGATTAACCTAAGTAGTCTACTCACAGCTGTCAATGTAAGCAGTATAGTACACATAAAATAAAAAGGAAGCATATTCCTGACTACTATGCCATGCAGTTGCCTGATTAGCAAACCAGATGTACTGAATGTTTAAACAGTTTAGTTCTCATCTGGATCACTTTTCCGAACTGCATGACATCTATGCTGATTTTTCAACTATGCTTGTAAATAGTAATTACTATTAGCAGCATTGTCCCTCGAATGAGCATCAAACAAGTAAAGGAGCATCATAATTGTGCTCAGGGAAATTCACTGTTCAATTTCTTCAATTTCAGTTTTTTGTAACTTCACACAATAGAAAATTGTCTTGTGCTGAGATGACTGTATATAAAGGAACGCTTGCACTTGGTCAATAGAAGAGGTTGCAAAATGGAAAGAGTGGAAAACTGAGAATGATCTAGACTTATAGGAATGAATGATCATGAACCTCAAACAAACCACTGAAGCCAGTATATGGTTCATTTTGATTTGAGTGATACCAGTTTCATACATCTGACATTCATGGTTTAAGCAAAGACTCTGATGTCCAGATCATCCGCTGTTGAGTTTGGGTCAGAAGACCCATGGATGGTGGTGGACATGTGTAACCTGCTCCTAGCAAAATGGGATTTGAGGAGCAATGCTAAATCGCACAAATTGGCAACCAGTATTAGATCAGAGCTCTTTTTAATTGCGTTTAGGTCAAACTTTGAAAGACAGTGCTAAACAGCTAAATGAATTAGTTCAGGATTTCATTAAGCCAAATGTCAAAGTCTTTTTTGTTTTGCTTTGTTTGACTCAATAAGTAAATGACAAAAAATTTGCAACAAGGCCCACTTAGGGTATGTTTTCACGGTCAGTAAACGCTGCGGGTTGGGCGCTGCGTACATCCACAGCAGGTGTTACAGCACAGTGGAGAGATTTCATGGAATCCCATCTCCATTATGCGTGCAGGGACACCTCCGGCATCCCTGCATAACCGGACATGTGGCGCAGCTTTCCAGACCGCAGCATGTCTATTTATCTTGCAGAGACGCTCTGTCACCCTTACAATGTATAGGATGCAGTGATCCCACATGGTCCAATGAACACATGCGGAATCACCAAGCGTAAAAAAAGCTGGCAGCGCTTTGGACGGAGCGGACATGTGCTGCTTCCAAAGCGCTGCCAATACTGACCGTGGAAACATACCATTACAGTGAAGTCCAAAACTGAACTGCCTTGGGGCACAATTTATTTGATCTGGTACTGATTTATCTCCCCTTATCTACTTATAACAAAGAAGACATTACTTACCTTTTCACCCGGTGGTCCATGAAAACCAAGTCCCATTTGACCCTGGAAAGGTACAAAATAAAAGATCCTTATAGAGCAGTTTATGTGAATATTAACTGTTGTTGTTATTATTGGGATATAACCTATACATACCTTTGGTCCTGGAGGTCCGGGTTGACCAGGTGCTCCCTAGAAACAAAACACAAAAAAGTAATGTAAGTAACCAGTTACAATATACAATATTGCAGATGTATATTATAGTAGATTGTTGCATCCAAATAGGTATGGTATTCACCCAGTAAGACTGAACTGTGGTGTGAGTTTCACTTCATCCACCATAGAAGTACAATATCCAAGAAGAGGCTTAAGAGCTCCTTCACGTGTCAGTGATTTTTCTCATACACAAAAAAAACAGTCTGAGTTCGATCATTATTTTTCATCAGTTTGGTCAGTGTGTCAGTTTTTACCATTAGAGCGTGGTCAGAATTTCATCAGTTATTCTTGGATTAAAAAAATAATTAAATGTTGGACGTTTCTCAAGCTTCTCCTATCATACAGTTGGTTAAAAATGGACAGTACACTGTGCTGCCCAAATTTTACCCAGATTCATACATTTGCATTGTTGCGTATGGTCCAACACTCACATCAATATCAAGCAAGTCTCAAGGCTTTTCGGTCCGAAGAAAGTCTGAATTACCCCATGGACTGCAAGAGCTAATCATGAAAACCACATACAGGACATGCACAAGAAAAACTGGTGTCTGAATGAGCCCTAAATGCTGTGTTAATGCTGTGTTAATGCCTAATATGTGTATTTTTAGTGTAAATATTCGATTTGCCACCCAACAATCACACTGTGGGGCAACGAAGGGGTGACAGAGAATGTCCCCTTCCTCCGTCTTATCTGCAGCATCTAAGGGACTAATTGAGAAATGTTGTAAATGCTGCTATATAGTATAGCAGTGATAACAGGTCTCAGCAATGCCACCTGTACAAAAACAATGATGCAATAAAAACAGCAGACCACTCAGGTGTGTATAGTCTTTGGAAATCTAGCTGTAGAGGATCCGTGAAGGTACATATCATTTCTATTTAATTATAATTATCATCAGCTGTAAACTTACCTGCCTTTAAAGGGAATCTATCAGTAGGATCAACCCTCCAAAGCTGTCTACTGTCTATATGGGCATGTAGGTCATAGGAAGCTGAATAAAATTATACCTTGATATCTGGAATCTGATCTCTTATTCTAGCAAAATCCATGTTTTTCGTAATATGTGAATGAGCTGTTAAGATCTATCAGACGGGCATAGATCTCCCTGACAATCTACCCCTGAGATATAAAACTTCCTATGACCTACATGCCCACATAGACGGCTTAAAAGGGTTGATCCTACTGACAGATTTCTTTTAGGGAAGATTGCCATATATGTTTATGGAACACCCCCGTAGGGCAGTGGGGTACTCGGTACCGGGTCCTTTGGTTCTCAAGGGGGATGTAACGGTGGCTGACCCGGTCCGTGGCCCTAGGGACGTCCGTATTAAAAGGGAAAGGTCTTTAAAGGGGAAATGTTCGTGACTCCACCTGTGGTATTCGGTCAGGGTGACCGACGCTGCTTAGGGGTCCGCTGGGGTGATGTTATGGCAGCCAGATGGTATACCTTCCCACAGGTGAAGTATGTCCCCAGGGCTTCCCAGTGGATAGATGGCGGATGGTGTGAGGCGCAGTGAAGAACGAGGACACAAGGGTGCAGTCTCTTTACCTTTACTGAAGGCTTCAGCGTCCACAGTCCAGAGCACCAGATCACAGGGCAGGCAGAGTCTGGCCGGATTGGAGGCAAATCCAGAGTCCCCTTATCCAGGTGGAAATCAGTAGCCTTCCTCTAGCACTTGGGTGTTGTAGTACCTTACTGCTGAGCCTCTCGTAATGTCCTCACAACTGGTGTAGATGTCATAGATGTTATGTCTCTCTCTGTCCCCCAGATAGATAGGAACAAACCCGTATGACTGATGGCCTGAGGCTTTTTACAGGGACTCTAGCATGCCCCGGCCCCCACAAGTTGCCACCGTGCCTCCTGGGTATAGGGCGGATCAGTAACTTGGAATTAGCTGTCCTGCCGGTCTCTGGAGCAAGGCATAAAGAACTGTTGCTCCCTCGGTGTTCCGGCTACCGGATCCTGCGCCTCAGAAGGAGGCAGCCTTTGCAGGGCAGAACTCCTTCTGGTTTCCTCTCCTTTTGCTAAGACTGCGTTTCTCACCCTCTAAAATACAATTCGCTCTTCGTGTCTCTTTCTTGGGAACTGCCGCACGTAGGGCAGGCGCAGCTCCGTGTCCTTCTTCTAGGCCTCTGACAGGATCCCACCCATGTCAGGGACCAACTACCTGAGCAGAGCTCAGATAGCAGCTCACTGGGTGAAACCCAGCCAGCTTCTGTCTAACTTCCTGTCCAGACCACCAGTTTTACGTAATTGTGAAGAGTGCCCTAATAAATAGGAGCATAGCTCCCCCTGGTGGACTGGAGTGTGAAGTGTGTTGCATGTTTGTGATACCTGTTAAAGAGATCTCCTTTATTACCTTCAAACGTAACATCACTCCCCCCTAGAGGAGAATGATAATACTGCAACGACAGGACCCTGGGGCGCTGCATTTATTGCTTATGCACTGCAAACTTATTTCATTACAAGTTCTTTTTTTCTTACAAACTCTGGTAAATCAGCTTATAAAAGTTGATTGAAGAAAGATTACAATGAATGACTACACCTAAATGTAATAAAATAGATATATCTACTATATAATTGTCTAAGGGTCACTTCCGTCTGTCTGTCTGTCTTTCTGTCTGTCTATCTGTCACAGATATTCATTGGTCGCGGCCTCTGTCTGTCATGGAAACCCAAGTCGCTGATTGGTCGTGGCAAAACGCCCACGACCATTGCCACGACCAATCAGCGATGGGCACAGTCTGGTGGCAAAATGGCCGCTCCTTCCTACCCGCAGTCAGTGCCAGCTCCATATGCTGCGTACATACAGCATCAATAGTAAAAAGATCTAATGTGACAAATAATAATAATAATAAAAAAAAAGGTTATTCTCACCCTCCGACGTGCCGCGCTGTCCTCGGCAGTGCTAGCGGCAGGTTCCGGTGCCAAGGATGCTATGCGGTCATGTGACCGCGACGTCATCACAGGTCTTGCGCTCATACCAACCCTGGGACCGGAAGCTGCCGCGTACACCGCACACAGGCGCCAGGACTTCAAGGGCCCTTCGGAAGGTGAGTATATGTTTATTTTTTATTTTAAGTCTTTTTTAACCACGCATATAGTGCCCACATTGCTATATACTATGTGGGCTGTGTTACATATGGCGTGGGCTGCGTTATATACTACATGGCTGCTATGTACTACGTGGGCAGTGTTATATACTATGTGGGCAATGTTATATACTGCGTGGGCTGCGTTATATACTACATGGCTGCTATATAATACATGGGCAGTGTTATATACTGTGTGGGCTGCGCTATATACTACATGGCTGCTATATACTACGTGGGCAGTGTTTTATACTATGTGGGCAGTGTAATATACTGTGTGGGCTGCATTATATACTGCATGGCTGCTATATACTATGTGGCCAGTGTTATATACTATGTGGGCAATGTTATATACTGCATGGCTGCTATATACTACGTGGCCAGTGTTATATACTGCGTGGCCACTGTTATATACTGCGTGGCCTGTATTAACGCATCGGGTATTCAAGAATATGTCGTGACCTGTGCTATATACTATGTGGCTGCTATATACATACATATTCTAGAATACCCGATGCGTTAGAATCGGGCCACCATTTAGTATATATATATATACATATATATATTTATTTTTATTTCAAAATTCCGTGTGATTAGTTTCCTAAAAAGGTTGTCCGGACTAAAGTGAAAAGTCCACATTCACTCTAGTTGACTGTAGACTTCAGAACCGTGGCAGTCTTTAATGCATACTCTGTCATGATTTCTCACGAGTCATGTGACAGCGTGTGTGATCTCTCAATTCTCTTCTATTGGCTGAATCTAGTCAGTATGTGACCGCAAGTTTACAAATCACATAAATGTAGTCACCGGCAGAAGGAATAAAGGGGAATGATGACAGTGTGTGCATCTCAGAATGTCACGGTTTGGCAGTCTGCAGTCATATAGATTGCAGACTTTTGATTTCAGCCGGACAACTATTTAAATACATCTGTCCAGCATAGCTGAAGTTGAGAATTTAAAACATAAAAATTGAGTCTTTAAATTCTAACTGAAAACATGATAACAACGGCTTTTAAGACCACTTACATCTCTTTATCACACATTAACTCCTACCCAACATTGAATGTACTAGTATTGGCACATCCAATCTAGATCCAATGTCTACTCCCACTGTCAAAAGCTGAATCTGAGTATTACACACCGAAAATCTGCTTCTAACAGCAGCAAGTAGAGCTCAGTACTGTTAACCCTTTAAATGCACTCTTATATTTTCTATCAGCTGGATAAGACGATACAACAATATATATATATATATATATATATATATATATATAATGTGGTGAAACGCTACCTGAGTGGGTTGGGGAACACTCGCTTGGCACGGGATTTAAGCACTCAAGCACGGTTTCTCCACGTAAACAGTCTTATTCGGTTTATTAGACATCATAAACCATAACACAAACAGTTCATTACATAGATCAACAGAACACATTTACCATCGACAGTCTGTTCCAATGGCAGATCCGTGTCTGCCCGTAACCCCTTGTTACCTGGAGTTACCTTACAGGAGCTCCAGCTCCACACACTGACTCCTGCCAGTACTGGTTCACAGGGGAAAGCTGCCTCACTGGGATCACCGTCCTTGAAACCAGGGCACCTTGGATAGTCCAGACCCACAGTAGGAACTGTAGCTTCCCCAACACAGAAACCGTCTCAGGCTCTGTAGATGCAGCCTCTCCATGCGCTTCCAGGAAGTCCAATCACAGGCACTTCCAACACACAGGCTATCAGCCCATGATCTTACCAAGTGCTTACAGGACTCCAGTCCATCCGAGGACAATCCAACACTCTGATCATTCCAGGACTCACACTCTCACCAGGTGCTTGGAGGACTCCAGTCCATCCCAGGACAATCCAACACCCTGGGTATTCAGGTTCACGGTGTCTCAGGTGCTTCCAGGAAGACTCCACTCACAGGAGCTTCCAACACCGACCACCAGGTCCATGGTCTCTCACGTGCTTCCAGGAAGACTCCGCTCACAGGAGCTTCCAACACCGACCGTCCAGGACCTTGCACATGGACCAAACAGATCCATACACTCTGACCATGTGACCAGACCCCAGTCACATTATATGGTTGTAACCACTCCCCTAGATGGGAGTGTGTGTGGTTAGCCAGTCCCACCCAGCTCACCAGCTAACCCTATAAGCCCGCCCTTATAAGTAAACACAACCAACTCTTGTGGAACTATAAGTCCCAGTATAACCATATAATTTTGGGCTTACAGGGCAGAGCACCTATGCGACACATACCGGCCATTTACAATCCTGCCGGATTTTGTCTCATCGCCATAATTATGCCTCCAAGTGCATCCTGAAGCACACACACAGTGCCCCCTGGCTGTAACATGGGTTACCCCACCACAATATATATACGCATATCTTCACATTTTAACTAGAGGCACATTATGCTCTATAGGTCAGACCTAGGCAAAGTGAGGCCTGCGGGCCACATCTGGCCATCTGGCTGTTCCAGTCTGGCCCATGGACCGAGACAGTTGAGGGGCTGAAAATAGTGGCCCACAAGCCACACCATACCCTTTGCCACCCATCTGCCACTTGCCTACTGTCACTGCTTTCTGCATCCTCCAGCGGTGAATACATTGGCGGAGAACAGGGATCCCGGCCCCTTCTTCCACCAATCAGCATGTGAGCCCGCAGACGTCATGACGTCAGTTAATCGCGATGCTGCAGAGACTCAGTGTACAGGAGACAGAAGCAGAGCACCGGGGAAGCAGGAGACAGGTACGTATGTGTTGTTGTTTTTCACATATGTACGACATGTTTGCATGTATATAGTGGGGGCTCATGCTGCATATAGGAGGCTATTTCAGGGCTCATGCTGTATATAGGAGGTTATGTCGGGGCTGAAGCTACACAGTATATAAGAGGCTATGTGGGGGCTCATGCTGTATATTGGAGGCTATGTAGGGGCTCATGCTGTATATTGGAGGCTATGTGGGGCTCATACTTTATATTGGAGGCTATGTGGGAGCTTATTTTGTATAAAAGAGGCTATGTGGGGGCTCATACTATACATAGCAGGCTATGTGACTATCATACTGTATATAAGAGGCTAAGTGAAGCTCATGCTGTATGCAGGGAAGCCATGTGAGGGCTCATGCTGTATATAGTAGGCTGAGTGGGGGCTCATGTTGTATATCGGGAGGGTATGTGGAGGCTCATGCAGTATGTAAGAGGCTATGTGGGGATTCATACTGTATATATGAGACTATGTGGCTCTCATACTGCATATAGAAGGCTATGTGGGGTTCATGCTGTATATAGAGAGGCTATGTGGAGCTCATGCTGTATATTAGAGGCTGTGTGGGGGCTTATACTATATATATTAGGCTATGTGGCTCTCATACTGCATATAGAATGCTATGTGGGGCTCATGCTGTATAAAGGAAGGCTGTGTAGGGGCTCATGCTGTACAAAGGGGGTTGTGTGGGGGCTCATGCTGTATATTGGAGGCTATGTGGGGCTCTTGCTGTATATAGGAGGCTGTGTGGGGGTTCATGCTGTATATAGGGAGGCTGTGTGGGGGCTCATGCTGTATATAGGGGATATATAGGGGGATGTCAGCATACTTAATTCTGCTCAATATCAGGGGATAGTATGAATATAAAATAATAATTATAACTGTAATTAATATGTTAATATTAATTTTAAGCATAATAAATTTCAGCCTATTGGTTTGCCCTCCACAACAATCACAAATTCTCATTTGGCCCTTTTGGAAAATTAATTTCCCACCAATTCTATAGGCAATTCTAGGAATACTATCTAGAGCTATTTTTTTTTCATCAAAAATCACAACCACACTGCTGTTAGAAAACTGTGTGTGTAGATATGTTGTTTTGCCACCTTCGTGTTTGGTAAGATTTAGAGACAAGTCTAACAGTTTTCCTACATTTATAGCTACAACATATAACATAAAAAACTAGCAAACAAAAATGATAACAGACTTTATCTGTAACAAGGCAGTTTACTCAAGTTGATTTTTACTGGACGAAAACTGTCATGAAGTTTCATTATAATCATAATCTAATTTGTCTTCTTGTGATCTCATTTTATAGTTCTGATTCCATAAGATGAAATAAAACTGAGGTTCCAATTAGAGATGAGAGAACCTGAACATAAAAGTTCAGGGTTCGTACAGGACAGTTAGTGTCCAGTGCTAAATGCCGAACACGGACTTCTCCGAGAAGTTCATTGCAATGTTCGGAGGTCTGGGGAAATTCCGTTGGGAAAGAGATAATTTTTTTTTTCAGCTCCAAAGTTCGGGTCCCACTTGATATCAATCAAGATCGGGTATAGTTCTGGTACCTGAACCAAACTTTGGAATAAAGTTCAGGTCAGGTACCAGACCCTGAACTTCCAGAGGTCTGCTCATCCCTAGCCACAATATATATTTTTCTCACATTTTTCAAATACTTACTGTACGCCCTGGTGGACCAGGGGGGCCGACTGGGCCTTCAAAACCTGGCAACCCAGGTGTACCCTGTATGAACATAAAGGGTAAAGTTAAAATATGCAATGTATTCACAGTGTAAACATAATTAGGATAACATATCTATCAATCTTATTTCATGATATACATTTAACTTACTGGTAATCCATTGATCCCAGGTAAACCTTTTTCACCTTTTATCATTAATCCCTGCATACCAATAACATCTCCTGGATCTCCCTGGAAAAAGATACAAATATTAGAATAGACTGAATGTAAATGACTGTAGTATAAATGTAATTAATGCAAAAATTAATGGCAGGGTATAAAGAAGAAAAAAATATTTACTTTCCAGAGTTCATTCACATTGAGTAAGTGAATCTCTTTGGAAAGGAAACATGTAACCTACATCTGCAGCTACACACGTACCACTGGATGAGTTACGTACATTATGAAGGTATTATCTTTCCAAGTAATGTTTCTAGGGGAAAATTTCTCCATAAATATTCCATCTGACAAAATGAGCCACCACCTTTTTTTCTCTTTTTTGTGGTACCAGACACAATAAAAAACTGTCTACCTACACATAAAACTGGAAGCATATAGTAAAAGTCTCCTACTCATCTATGCACACTCCTTAGAATAATTTCTACAGACTCAATAAGAAACTCCAAAATTTCAGAAATCTAAGACATAAGAAAGGCGTCCATGTTTCCTTTGGCTCCCATCATTGTTAGCTATAGACTAATTGTACAGGGACTAAAAGGTCTCAAATCAACTTGAGCTGGTATTGACTGCAGAGTAGGAACACATCCAACAAGTCCTCCACATTTAAGGACAAAGATAAAACTTGTGGTACAAAAGAGGATCAATGAAAATTACCATAATAACACCTTCATTGTTGTTAATCTTTCTCTATCCCATTTGTGAATAACTAGATTTTCTACTTCTCAACTTATTTTACGCCTTTTATTGCCTTTGTTATTTGAAAGGGACTGCTATTTTCCTATGATATGGATCTTTCGCCTGTTTTAGCATAGCCAAACATTTTAATTTCGCCACTCCATTGTGGAGATATTTGCTTGTAAAATTTAAAATTAGGTTATAATTTATGATAAACTCAGCTGGGCATTATCAGAGAGTCTTCTCTGGGGGTGTGTATTTCTCCCCCTGAATGAGGTTGACCAATCATAAGCAGGAAGCAACATACATGGGAAAAAGTAACATACACAATAGCTAAGAATAGGCTTTTTCCTGTGTGAGACATATAATGACAGACACTGATCTCACTGCAAAAACGTGTGATTACAAAGTGCAAGAAATAGAGCAGAGATGAGTGTGATTACTAATACTTCTTCAGCTTGTATCTCATTCTTCCAAGCAGGGCATTAAGTGTAAAATAAAACAGTTTTCACAGACCCAAAAGAGGGGCATTTCCCTGCCTACATTATGCCAATGTAGGAACAAACTCAAAGGCTATTAAATGTACCATCCACAGTGAAAGGTGTCCTAATGAAAGGCTTCTATACATGTGACTCCAGATTTGTCATTTACACCATTAAACGCCCTTGTAGCTATGTATATGTGGGAGAAACGATCCAGCTTGCGAAAGGTGGGATTTACCAACACAAATCTGACATACACTGCAGTAGAAGTATGTTACTGATCTCACATCAATTTCATGTGGCAAGTCACACAGTAGGATAGGTAAAGTACTTGAGCAAAAGTCCATTGCCACATGTGGTGGAGATCGAAACAAATAACTGAAACTGACACTGAAATTTTGGATACACCACTTACAAATAACGGCAAGTGACCAATTACAATATTTCGAGCTAATAGTTTGTTGATTTTCTATAACCTTTCATCTATTTTCTCACCAGAGACATTAGTCCACCTCTCTCCTTCCACAAGACTGACTTTCATAGGATTGGTATACAGTAACTCTTTCTTCTATAACTTCATCTTAAGTCTGTGCTTCTCTTTCATCTTTCACATCCTTTTTTTCTCTTTTCCTCCTTTTTCCCCCTACCCAAACCCTACTTTTCCCACCATATTTCCCTTACCCCTTTTCTTTCTTCTCCTCTCTTTCCTCTATGTCTTACCTTTTTCTGTATATTTGCTTTTTGTTTCCTCTATCATCTTCTCTTCACTTTTTATCTTTTATTTATTTGATTCTACTTTTAATGTTTTAATTTTCCATTTCTTATTGTTCATTTTTTTTTCTAATTTTCATTCTCGCTTGCATTTTATTTTTTGTTTCTCCTTCACTCACTCTCTTCCTTCTTCCCTGCTTTTCTCCATGTACCATATTGTCCCAATATCTACACTTACATTGGACACAAGGTACACTTTTACTCTCAACAACTTGTTCCATTAGTTTCTATACATTTATATAACAGGACACTTATTGAGCGTCCTCACATTCCCATAGCAGCCATTCTCTTTTTCAGAAACTAGTTCGTCCTGGTCATTGGTCCCCTTAGCTGTTCACCAGGTACATCATTTCAAGTACATCCGAAACACACAAATTAGTCATTATACAGCACTGAACCCTCAGAAAGAGATGTGTCTTCAGGCGCCCTGATTTTGATTTTTTTTACTTCATTTTATATTTTATATGAGTTTAGCCATATCTGTAACTTTGTGTCTCATTTCATTTATTTACTTGTATTTGCTTCATGATATATTGCTTATTTTTGCCTATTTTTTTATATGTCATTGAAATTTTCATTTTTTGACACACATTTGTATTTGTATATATTCTTTCAGTCTAATGAAGATTTAGTGTGGATCGAAATATCACAATATTTGTTTGGATTACATTATTATAGACATGCCTACACTAAGATTACAACAAGTGGTGGGCCTCTTCTTGAATTGTATGGGGTCGTACCCCTCCTGAACACCCTCTGACTTGGAGTAACGTGCACAATACACCATAACATTAAGACATTTAACACCATCAAAAAGGTTGTACAGCATCAAATAACTCCAATGAGTTACGTTACTCATGCATTACTACATACCTTTATTCCTGGTAAACCTGGAGGGCCCTAAAATAACAAAATAGGGAAATTAAAGATTTCAACAGCTTGTGAAAAGGGAAATATTACCAAGAAAATAAATATGAAAAAGTTCACACTTTATATTTCAGGCAATTGGATTAAATGTTATTTTGGCATCTCATTCTCTTTTCTATTTTACACCATTTACTGAACTGGTTAATTAATTTTATACTTTGATAGATTGGAATTTTATGAGTATGGCTATACCAAATATACTTATTTTGAATTATGTTTCATTTTTACTTTTGATATTTTTTACTTTTTTTCTCACTTCCCTTTGGGACTTGAACCTGTGTTTGTTTGATTGTTTGTTCTATTTACTGCAATACTTACAGTATATATTGCAGGATATAGTCAAAATGACATCCGAAGCAGGCTTCTTAGGCGAATTAAGATGGAAGCCATGGATCTAAGTAGGCCTTCGAGAGAGGCCTTTAGCTGTCATGACAACTCATTGGTATCCCACAAATGCGCCGTAATTGTTGATGGGTGCACAAATGCAGTGGTAACCAGAGGCAATTTAAAGGCTGCTATCAGTGAATGACAGTGGCTTTAAATGGTTAATTAGAAACCTCCAGGCGCTGCTGTTACAGGCAGATACTGGCTGTGTAGCACAGCTGGCATTTGTAAGCTACGGTGTGGGCTCATCCCGAGCCTGCTTCACACAAAGCACTCAATGTATGAAATACGTATATGTCACACATGGGGAAGGGGGTCAGAGCGACCATGCAGTCTTAGCCATGCAGTTACTGTAACTGAAGACGGTGTTTATGGGAACTGTATTCTTTCCATGTGTGATGGATATGCAGATTGCATCTATCTGCTGCGATTATGGAATATAGAGATTGAAAATGGGGGAAATTGTCCATTATGATTCCCTTGCAACCTGATTGCGGTTTGCTGATGATATTGTCATGGCCGCCAGAGGCTTACTGAATGTGTCATGTTTGTGAACCTAGTAGATCCGTAGTTTTACAATACACTGCAAAATTACTGCATTGCACTGTATTGTACAAGTGAGCGCAAATTCAAGTGCCCCAAAAATGTAAATTACATTGCAAATATTTTTTTAAAAATGATCAAATTTCCCTCCTTTCCCAGGAGGTAAACAAAATCGAGAAAGAAAATATTAGTTATCGCTACCCACATAACTGTCCAGACTAATAAAAGGTCATAATTTCTACCGGCATACAGTGAACGTAAAAAAAGGAAAACCTGAAAAGAACAAAAGAGCAGAATTTCTGATTTTATGGAATAAAAAAAAAAACCAGAAAGTCATACAGATTTCACAATGGTAGTGATAAAAGCTACAGCTGGTACTGCCAAATCAAGTTTTCATGCACCTCCATAAGCCGAAAAATAAAGCTAGAGCTCTAGGAAGACGAGGAGAAAAAAATAAAAAGCACAGAGATGCCCATTGGGACTGTCACCCAAAAGATTACATGAACCTGGAGTAGGCCTTGGATGTATTCTTTCCAGTATTGTATATACCATTAATGAATGTAAAAGGGAACCTTCTATTCCTGATACTACAATTCTCGTCATACTTATGCTTAATCTGCAATGTACAGTATATCACTATGATATGATATTAAAACCATAAAAATAAGTAGTGCTTACCGGATAACCTATTAACCCTGGAAGCCCAGGTGGCCCCAATGGTCCTATTTCACCCTATGAGGAAAAGATAAGTTGTTACTTCATCTAACAATATTACAAACCCCTGTTTGAATTAGAAAAAATGTATTATCAGCAAGTTACATAATTTACCTTTGTACCATTACAGCCTGGAATGCCAGGCGGGCCTGGTGGGCCATCTTGACCAGGAATGCCCTTTAGAAATAGAAGATTTTATAATAGATTAAAATACTATGTTCAAATGCAATGAAGTATTTATTCAGAATGAAGCCAATACATACAGGGAGGCCGGGGTTTCCTGGAAATCCAGCAGATCCGGGAGGCCCCTGGATTGAATGAAAGGAAAAAACAATGACTTTATGATGGAATGGCTTCACAAAGCAAACCCCTTGTAGAATGTAAAATGCATTGTGTAACTGATTTTAATAATATCTTAGCAATGTTCAGTAGGGTTAGTTAGTCAGAGAGGAAGAAGTTGAAAAAGTTAGGGTATGTGTCCAAGGGCCGGATTACATCCGGATTAGCTGGGGATTGAACGCTGCGAACAGCCGCAGCGTTCAAACCCGTAGCGTCCAGATGTTACAGCATAGTGGAGGGGATTTTATGAAATCCCGTCTCCACTATGCTTGCTAACACGCATCCGGCGGCCCTGCATTTATGGAAATGCGGCACGTCTTTTTAGAACGCAGCATGTCTGTTTACCTTGCGGCGACGCTCTATCGCCGCAAGGTAAATAACAGGGTCCTATGTATAGGGTGTGGCAATTCCAGATGTGTGCAATAACACATCCGGAATCACCGCGCGTACAGAAGGGGGCGGCGCTTTGGGCGGAGAGGGTTTTTCTCTCCGTCCAAAGCACCGTCAATCCAGACAGTGGACACGCACCCTAAGAGAGATAGTGAGTGAGAGAGAATGTAAGAGTTATTCATTAGCCAACAAAAAGGCTTAAAAGGATTGACCCACAATTTGCGACGAAAATGCGGGGGCAGTGAAACGCGCGTCGAGGTGCGCTACGGGACCACCACTATCACCCATACTTCACCATGGCTGCAGGTATATGCTGAGCTTGTTATGGTATCCTCTATTGCTATATCTTAGGGTGAGCTTCTCCTAGGGACTGGATTTGTATTTTTTGGTGGATGGTACAGGACTGTTAGCTGGGTTTACCCACACCTGTCCCTTGTGGACATTGTTATTTTCTGATGCACTACATTGTGTGTGGGTCCCAGCTAATATATTTTGATGTGCCACAATACCTATTGATAACAGTATGTAGTCCCTGGAAGTTATAATTGTATTTCTCTGCTAATTTGCTCTACCCACAGACGTGGTGTTTTGTATTGGGTGGTTATGTGGCCCCATCGGTTTTTCTATAGTACATAGCCGATCCTATTTCCTCCCCTAGGTATAGGGTATTGTCATGTTTATATGTTTGTATGTTATAGCTTTTTCATATTGTTGTATATGTATTTGAAATATGGGTATTTAATAAATTTATATATTGGTAACACATATGTACCTTCTGTTGTTCTCTATTGGTTTATATAGCTATAGTTGAAGGGATCACTCAGTGATCATATGTTGGGCTTTTCGCTAAAGGGTGTCCAGTGGGATTGCTGATCAGTGGGAGTTTGACATCTGAGACCTGCACTAATCGGCACAACGGGTCACTTTTCGGCCCCTTAGAATGCCACTTTGTTCTTTCCGGTAGCCCCATAGAGAATGAATGGAGCGGCGTTTTGGCATGCACACTACATTCTAACAGGCATAAAAGTGCCCTGTCAAGGATAAAAGTGCCCTATTCTGGATAGGTGATAGCTTGTCTCCATGGGACAATATTTCATATTTACTTTGGTTGCTCGATCTTAAAATACATTAATGTCTAGATTCTGCTGTTAGATGTTTGCCATAGTCTACCTAATGTGTCCATGGCTGACAAAAAGAAGCCTCTTCTAGAGCGCGATGGTTATTAGCTGGCCTGCCCACTGTGTAAGAGGATGCGTGTGGTCTCGCTAACCTACTGACCACTGAAGACTGTATGCCATTACAATCAATAGTAACAGTGAGAAACAACAGAAATCTCGACACAGGAGCATTTCTGTTAAATTATTCGGCAAAAAATGAATTTACAGTATTTAATTGAAATGAATGTTTCATTTTGTACGTTTTCAGTAAATCTGTGCTTTGGAAACTTTTGTTTGAGCTAGAATTGTGTGAATGTCAAAAAGGATTACAGTTATCATCTGAATGGTGGGGAAACGTGGGTAGTGGGGGCACCATATCTTCAGGAATAGACCATAGTTGGTACATACAGTATATGGACACCCCTATTATAGAGTTGTACTGATTCGCATGCATCTGACTCTTTCTGTCACATAGCCATGTCCATTGCATCATCATAGTGCTCTTTCTAGTTTTTGCTTTTCCCTGACTGGTGTACCATCGCTATTCCTAACCTTACTGTCATATGCGACAGTGTGTCACACTATGGTATTTGCACTATATAGTTTTGCGTTTCCTACCTCATTTCAATAAGTTCTGTGTGTAATTCTGTCAACAAAGAGTTACATTTTTTTTAATAAAACACATTGATTGATAGTCTTAGTTTTTTTAGGTAGGATTTATTTTTATATGTAGCATAATGAATAATCTAAGGCCCAAGTTACATCATAGCTGAAGAATTGCTATACACTATGTGTAATAGTTTGTAATAGGTATATTTATTAGGTTAAAGAACTTACTCTATTTCCTTTGGTACCTGGAAGTCCCGGTTCACCCGTGTCGCCCTGTAATAGTAGAATATTAGATATGTTGCACTTGTATACATGGTGAAATAAATTTGGAATTGGATCATCATATAAATCACTCACTTTCTGTCCAAATGGTCCAGGAGGTCCTTCTGGTCCTTGAAGGCCAGGAAACCCAATAACGCCATGTAGACCAGGGAATCCTCGTTCACCCTTGCAAAGAGAACAGGAACATGGTATAAAGTTACAAATGGTAGAAACGCTATTGTGTTGTTTAGTCTCTGGCTTACTTGTAAAACTGTGGAGTATATTCTTATCCAAGACCTAAAAAGAACTTGTGCTTTACGCACTGCTGATGACGAGAGGGAATATTCCTAGCAGTGATATGTTACAGCTGGGGGAATGTGTACGTGAAATAATTTATTCCTTATTATTAATGATAAAAACTGAAACACTGAGTATAATTGAGTCTCTAAACCAAATGTAAGCTAAAAGTAACGAAGAATAATCACAATTCTGAATTCTGAATTTTGGCCACTAGAGGGCAGACAATACATGGAGATCACTGGTGGGCCTTCGATAGGTATCCAATTAGGACCGCTTGTGCCTTTCCACATACACACCAAGCTCTTAGTTGAAGAATTATCGATCTACCTTAATATTCTGAAACATTTGATTCATTCTATTGGCATCAGGTTAAAGTATAAAATAAATTAAAAAAAGGTATCAGTTTCACAAGATAACTAATGCCATTCACTTTGCCTTTTAGTAGATTTCACATTATTAGTGTATAGCTATATAATATATTAATTGGTGCATCTATTAACAAAAAGGAATGTTTAAATAGTGAGACTACAATTAGTGTGACAATATTATTATTATTATTTATTTTTAAAGTACCATTGATTGTATCGTGCTGTGAATGTGAACAGGGTTTACCTACAAAAGCATACATAAATTGCAATGGACAAACAGTGACAGACCGGTATAGAGGGGGAGAGGACCCTGCCCTCACGGGTCCAGGAGAGGACACATGTAATAAGTGCCATTTTCTTGCATTTGTTCATTCCTAATTTCTTTACATATTACAAAGTGCCCCAACTTTTTTTTAATTAGGGTCATACATTACATCATATGTATATGTGTATTGATATTATTAGGATTTTCTGGGCCGAGAAGAAAATGCTGCAGTTATTTTATGTCCGAATCGTGGCAGTATGCAATGCACACACTGTCATGTATTCCCTGTGTGGGTGGGTGGTCACACACTGCAGACTTTTCTTCTCAGCCTGGAAAATTCCTTTAAGCATGACTGTCTAGATCTAAGCATCCTCGGACTTCATTCTGTGGTTTCTTCTATCTCCATAACGTACTGTTTACATAAAACACAAAAAGGGATACGGAAAGAGGATGTCTCTTGTAGTGGACACAATACACATATCAGTTCTGATAGAATGATTAGCTGCCACATGTTTTTGCAATTTCCTCAGTTTTATGGGACATTGTGTATGTCCAACTGACTCACTGATCAGTAGGGACAAAGCTCCCGAAAAATATATCGCTTCTTGTTCCTGCTTTAAATAACTTATGCATCTGGATAATAGCTTTAATTGCTCAGCGCCATAACAGGATTGTAAAGTAAATGACGTAAATAAGGGTAATTCCTGCCTGAAAATTTTAAAAAACTAGCTTATTAGTAACAGAAGTAAATATATGGAATAATTAGGTAATATTCTATTCAAAATATATCAAATTGTCAATCTTTTATTCCAGTTTTCTGGAAAAAAAACATAATAACTGCAAGAATGAAGTCGATCATGACTGACGTTTTACACAACACTCTTAAATCTATAGCTCGCCTCTTTGGGCAATTCAAGCACCAGAAAATCTACAGAACTAATAAACTGGTGCAGATTTCTTCTTCAGTGGATGCCAGTCTTCTGGCATTCATTACAGTAAATTTCTCTTATGATTAAAGGCCACAACCATCCACAAAGCTCCTCTCACTATTTTTTTTTTACTAAAGTGCTGTGATAGTGACGGGCAGAATTTTTTTCTTTTAAAGTTGAAAGTTATTGTGAAAATATGCCACATGACATTTTATACCAGAAAACTGTCGTAGAGGATAAGAAAATCCACCATTTCCATATTAATTTGTGAACATTTTCCAGATGTCAGTGAATAATAACACTTTTGTTTACATGAGGGGCAGAAAACTGGTGCATATCCTTCCTGGCCTCTGATGGAAATGCAACTGCCGGATGAAGCATTGTAGAACATATCAGTGAGATTCCTGCTGCTCATATATTTAGCTCACTGATCATTTCCTAGATTTGATACAATTGTGTCCACTTCTTGCTGAGAGCAGCCATAGGAATGCCAGGTTTCATGTCTGTCTTTTGGGCAGTAAAGTATTTTCATCGTGCTGGCTGGTATTGGCAATGTCACAGCATCTTGGCTTTCTCCATTGCATCTTGGCTTTCTCCATTGCATCTTGGCTTTCTTCATTGCATCTTGGCTTTCTTCATTGCATCTTGGCTTTCTTCATTGCATCTTGGCTTTCTCCACTGCATCTTGGCTTTCTTCATTGCATCTTGGCTTTCTCCATTGCATCTTGGCTTTCTCCATTGCATCTTGGCTTTCTTCATTGCATCTTGGCTTTCTTCATTGCATCTTGGCTTTCTCCATTGCATCTTGGCTTTCTCCATTGCATCTTGGATTTCTCCATTGCATCTTGGATTTATCCATTGCATCTTGGCTTTCTCCACTGCATCTTGGCTTTCTCCATTGCATCTTGGCTTTCTCCATTGCATCTCGGCTTTCTCCATTGCATCTCGGCTTTCTTCATTGCATCTTGGCTTTCTTCATTGCATCTTGGATTTTTTCATTGCATCTTGGATTTCTCCATTGCATCTTGGCTTTCTCCACTGCATCTTGGCTTTCTCCATTGCATCTTGGCTTTCTTCATTGCATCTTGGCTTTCTTCATTGCATCTTGGCTTTCTCCATTGCATCTTGGATTTCTCCACTGCATCTTGGCTTTCTTCATTGCATCTTGGCTTTCTCCATTGCATCTTGGCTTTCTCCATTGCATCTTGGCTTTCTTCATTGCATCTTGGCTTTCTTCATTGCATCTTGGCTTTCTCCATTGCATCTTGGCTTTCTCCATTGCATCTTGGATTTCTCCATTGCATCTTGGATTTATCCATTGCATCTTGGCTTTCTCCACTGCATCTTGGCTTTCTCCATTGCATCTTGGCTTTCTCCATTGCATCTCGGCTTTCTCCATTGCATCTCGGCTTTCTTCATTGCATCTTGGCTTTCTTCATTGCATCTTGGATTTCTTCATTGCATCTTGGATTTCTCCATTGCATCTTGGCTTTCTCCACTGCATCTTGGCTTTCTCCATTGCATCTTGGCTTTCTCCATTGCATCTTGGCTTTCTTCATTGCATCTTGGCTTTCTTCATTGCATCTTGGCTTTCTTCATTGCATCTTGGATTTCTCCATTGCATCTTGGATTTCTCCATTGCATCTTGGCTTTCTCCATTGCATCTTGGCTTTCTCCATTGCATCTTGGCTTTCTCCATTGCATTTTGGCTTTCTTCATTGCATCTTGGATTTCTCCATTGCATCTTGGCTTTCACCATTGCATCTTGGCTTTCTTCATTGCATCTTGGCTTTCTCCATTGCATCTTGGCTTTCTTCATTGCATCTTGGATTTCTCCATTGCATCTTGGATTTCTCCATTGCATCTTGGCTTTCTCCATTGCATCTTGGCTTTCTTCATTGCATCTTGGCTTTCTTCACTGCATCTTGGCTTTCTCCATTGCATCTTGGCTTTCTCCATTGCATCTTGGCTTTCTCCATTGCATCTTGGCTTTCTCCATTGCATCTTGGCTTTCTCCATTGCATCTTGGCTTTCTTCATTGCATCTTGGATTTCTCCATTGCATCTTGGATTTCTCCATTGCATCTTGGCTTTCTTCATTGCATCTTGGCTTTCTCCATTGCATCTTGGCTTTCTCCATTGCATCTTGGATTTATCCATTGCATCTTGGCTTTCTCCACTGCATCTTGGCTTTCTCCATTGCATCTTGGATTTCTCCATTGCATCTTGGCTTTCTCCATTGCATCTTGGCTTTCTCCATTGCATCTTGGCTTTCTCCATTGCATCTTGGATTTCTCCATTGCATCTTGGATTTCTCCATTGCATCTTGGCTTTCTCCATTGCATCTTGGCTTTCTTCATTGCATCTTGGATTTCTCCATTGCATCTTGGATTTCTCCATTGCATCTTGGCTTTCTTCATTGCATCTTGGCTTTCTTCATTGCATCTTGGCTTTCTCCATTGCATCTTGGCTTTCTCCATTGCATCTTGGCTTTCTCCATTGCATCTTGGATTTATCCATTGCATCTTGGCTTTCTCCACTGCATCTTGGCTTTCTCCATTGCATCTCGGCTTTCTCCATTGCATCTCGGCTTTCTTCATTGCATCTTGGCTTTCTTCATTGCATCTTGGCTTTCTTCATTGCATCTTGGATTTCTCCATTGCATCTTGGCTTTCTCCATTGCATCTTGGCTTTCTTCATTGCATCTTGGCTTTCTTCATTGCATCTTGGCTTTCTCCATTGCATCTTGGCTTTCTCCATTGCATCTTGGCTTTCTCCATTGCATCTTGGATTTCTCCATTGCATCTTGGCTTTCTCCACTGCATCTTGGCTTTCTTCATTGCATCTTGGCTTTCTTCATTGCATCTTGACTTTCTTCATTGCATCTTGGCTTTCTCCATTGCATCTTGGCTTTCTCCATTTCATCTTGGCTTTCTCCATTGCATCTTGGCTTTCTCCATTGCATCTTGCATTTCTCCATTGCATCTTGGCTTTCTCCATTGCATCTTGGCTTTCTTCATTGCATCTTGGCTTTCTCCATTGCATCTTGGCTTTCTCCATTGCATTTTGGCTTTCTCCATTGCATCTTGGCTTTCTCCATTGCATCTTGGCTTTCTCCATTGCATCTTGGCTTTCTTCATTGCATTTTGGATTTCTCCATTGCATCTTGGATTTCTCTATTGCATCTTGGCTTTCTTCATTGCATCTTGGATTTCTCCACTGCATCTTGGCTTTCTCCATTGCATCTTGGCTTTTTCCATTGCATCTTGGTTTTCTCCATTGCGTTTTGGCTTTCTTCATTGCATCTTGGCTTTCTCCATTGCATCTTGGCTTTCTCCATTGCATTTTGGCTTTCTTCATTGCATCTTGGCTTTCTCCATTGCATCTTGGCTTTCTCCATTCACAGAATACAAGTTGCCAAAAGGCTGAAAAGACATAGTGGGCGCAACGTGGCCAAAGTGCTTACATGTGGCTTTACTGCTCAGGCATTGTGTTAATTATGCCTCTCATTATGTGGGTATCCTGCTCTTGTCTTTCTGGTAGATATTTCTTCACTCAGATTAACACAGTTTAAAAGTATTTTCTTGTTCCGACTAGTCACCAGGTTGCCTGGTTCGGACATGTGCAAAGGCAAGCACTAGGACACATAGAAATTAAAGGGTCGGGTCCTCCAGAGGATGACCTCCTCTTTAAAGTGGCTTTGTCCTGTTTCTTCTAGATTATATATTGTGGGGTTCATCTGTCCTGCTTATTAGGATAGGTTTATTGACTAGGAATCTGTCCAGCCTCCCTCCCTCCCCCCCCCCAAAAAAAACAAAAAACTCATATGGCTATTTAGGACTTTGGAAATAGAAGGCAATCTGTTGAAGCATTGCCCAAAACTCTTTCTCCCTGATTTTTTTCCACATCTAGCTCCACCTCCTTCTGCTTGACTGACAGCTCATCGACTTTGTAATCAAGCTAGTGAACTGACAACCAAAAGATGGTGGTGCTAAACGGAACAGAGTCGGGGAACCAGAGGATCAGGCACTTCTTTGGCAGGTCCACAGCATAACTGACTTATTTGCATATGGAATAATTTTTATTTTTTTTTAGTAATGGAACAATGAATTGCATAACTAAAGGTACAGATTGCTTTATATTTCAAAGACTTGCATGGCCATGTAAGCATTTTGGGGCGTTGGATGTTACCTTCATGCTGTCCCAACTATGTGCGGCTATCAGTAGAGAACGAACTTAGATTTCAACACCACCATGGACATTGAATTTAGCCAGTGGTAGAATCCAAATAATATTTTGTATTAGCATTTTGGATTAAAATGTAACCTTTAATATAAATCTCTAAAAGGTATAACTATCAAAGCAAACAATATCAAAAAGTGCAAGGTGCATAAGACAAACAACACTAAAAACTTATGGAATGCACATAAACAAATGGGGTAATTTCTGTATTCGACCCCCAAATATACATTAGTCTGTTCCTTATATCTACTGTCACATAGCATGCAGTGTTTGTTATCTCATTTGCATGGGATTTATATCTGTTCTATACGGATCAGACTTAAATGGGCAATCCCAATGGTATGGTCTTGCCTGTTCAGTGGATCCTCCACATAATTCAAATAGTCAAAACACCCATTAGACAGGCCATACAATCCATGAATATATAGATATTATACACCTGGAAATATACCAACTGTTGTGAGTGTGACTACTGTGTGTGATGGATCCCTGTCAGCGATATCAGATCTGTCTACTTGTCACAAACAAGACCCTCTTCTATAGACGTATGTCCAAAGACTAATATACAGCAGATTACAGGGTCAACAATGCCAGCAGTGTTCAATCCCCGGGTGGTGCTACCTATTGATACAACATCTCTCTTTATCAGTGCATCCTCTAAGGTGTAAATCTCCCACCTCTCTCCTTCACATTGGAGGGGATTAACGCAGCATACATGATCGGCATATTCAACAGATTAGAAAGATCTCACCCGCATGAATATCATCAGAAAAACGACCTTTTATCCCGATTCAGCGGTGGATAGTTTCCCCCTTAATCCCGACGCGTTTCATTGTCCTCATCAGGGGATACCATGGGGCCAGTGTAATCATGACATCAGAAAGCTGCTGTCATTGTGTGTGGACAACCTAGCACTGTCCGGACATGTTTTTTTTTTGTATTCATTATGGTCACTATATGGCAAAACTGACCTGGCAATATGATTCCCCAGGTCAGTACAAGTACCAGATGCCAAACATGTATAGATTTTTATTTAAGTGGTAAAGCGAAATTCTGAAACGTGTAAGAAAAAATGTTTTGCTCATGTCGCCATTTTTCAAGATCCGTTGCATTTTCAGGATCTGGTGCTGTGTGAGGGCTTATTTTTTGCAGCTTGAGATGGCGCTTTTATTGATACCATTTTGGGGTAGATACAATGTTTAGATAGCCTCTTTTTCATTTTTTTAGCAATGTTGTGGTAACCAAAAAAACGCAACTCTGGAGTTTTGATTACGCCATTTACTGATCAGATTAATTGTTTTTATGTGCGTATTTTTTTCAATGGGGCAAAAGGGGCTGATGTGAACTTTTGTGCTTTTTTATTTTTTTCACATTTTTGTTTTTTAAATGTCACACTTTTTACTGACTTCAATAGTCGTCTTAGGAGACTTGAAACTGCAATTGTATGATAACCAGTGCTATGCATAGCAGGGTTTCATCACTGAAGCACCTCCCCTTGAGAAAGCAAACGCGCGTCAGGGCAGTGTGGGGCGTTCCATCTCCATACACCATGGGTAGTTGTAGATTCTACTATAGATTTGCGATTAGCAGTGACTTGGATTAAATATGTGGGAATTTGTGCACCTTAATTTGTTTGACAAGAAAGGGGAAATTCACGAAATCTGCATAATTAGCAGTTTTTATTACATTGACACATCGAAGGTTAGCATATTTATCCTCTCTTTTACCTCTCTGAGTTTCTATATGCACTGAATGTTTTCATAGGTCACAAAGAACCTTGTGCTAGTTCACACTTGTCACTCGTCACCTAGGTACATAATTCTAATATTTGGTGATCTTCGTCCCATGGAGGATATTTTTGATGGATAGAAACACCCCCCTCGCACTTCTTGTTCCTCCTTTGCTATAAGACATGTTTGTGTAATGTTACTTGATGTTTTATGTATTTTATTAAATAAACTTTGACTTTTATTCTATTTCTCTGGTTCATGGCTACTCCATTTTTCCTTTGTTTGCTTTAGCTCTGCTATGTATAGCAGAAATGATGATCTCCTAGGAGATTCACAATGACAGGTATGGAGGTCATCAGCAGACCCTCGTCTGTCATGACAATCCATCAGCACCCTGTGATTACATGACAGGGGCGCCGATGGGCAGGATTAATGATGTGCATTCGGCTGGCACATGTTAAATCCCGCTATTAGTGCCATGCTCCTGTACGCTCAGACACAGTCATTACACAGTACACAGCAGGGGCACATTTATAGGATTATCTTAGCGCAGGAACATGTTAATAAATATATAAAATTCTGGAAATTATTCAAAGATCTATTGATTAAAATGAGCTTTGTTCATGGGACAACCACTTTAATGACCAGGCCAAATGTTAGAAATCTGACTAGTGAGCGCAGTGTTACCACACATGTAGTCAAAATGTTTTGTTTGGACAAATGGCAGGGCTTGGAAGGGACGGAGAATATTAGAATTTTGGAACAAAAATTTAGTTAAAAGAGATTGCGGGCACCATGTTGCATTTGCATGGCCCCTAAGGTGCCTAAACAGCAGAAACCCCCCCCCCCAACACACACAGGTGACCCCATTTATGGAAGCTACACCCCTCAAGGATTTCATTCGGGGGTATATTGAGCATTTTTAACCCTCAGATACTATACAGAATTTGATAACTTTAGGTCATCTTTTTTGTAACTTTTGAAAAAACTCTAACCTTAAGCCTAACCCTAAGCCTAACCCTAATCTTAAGACTAACCCTGACTTTAAGGCTAACCCTAATGGCAAAGAATGAAAGAAATAAAAATGATAAAACAACTATTTTTATCTGACTAAGGGGATGACACGGGGGAACTGATCACGCAGGTGCACAGTGAGGCACAGCCCAAGTGCTGTCCTATTTACTAATTATTAGATTTTTGATCACTGTGATAGGGTTTATCACAGTGATCAAAAGTCAGTAACCAATAGGAAAAGTCTCTGAGGTTGCCAGGTGCTGGACGACAGATCTCGGTGGGTGCTCTGCACATGCACCTACCATTTGGCTTCAGGAGAAGGAGGATGAGGGCTGGGGGATGGCGGACCCCAATACTTAGGTACCATGGGGGGCTTGGGGACACCATTTCTCTCTACTCTGACATGCTATATCATGTCAAAGGAGAGAAAAATTATTTTATAGCTGATCTCTGTTTTTTACTATGTGATCACCATTATTAGGAAAAACCTGTCCTGACCCTATTCTCCAAGGTCTCAGCTACCCCTGGGGGTGCTTTTACCTTATTCCCGATTGCTGGTTTAAAACGGTGATGAGGAAATAAGGCACCTTAGTGGCTGCTATTATTGTGCATATCGGCAGTCATTAAGAGGTTAAACACATCCACCTGTGGAACTTATTATTATGAGCAAATGTAATTTGCTGCATTAGTGAGATGCAAATGGAACTAAGTAAATGATGACTAATCTAAAGCCGAATCACCCTTTTAAAAGGAACCATTTATCAGAAAGACACAGTACTTGTCTGCTGTCATAGTGCTAATCTGCAGCTAAACACCATTTCAAACATATTTCTGAGTATAATGTGATGTTTGGCTGAAGGAAGAAAATGAAATTATATTCTCCCTGCAGCCATGCGCTTACAGACTTTGGGGCGGAACTGGACAGTGAGCGGCCATCGCACTTCACATAGTGAGTACTGTAATCACTCCCTCTGCTTCTTAACTGACATCCTGCATTGAACACATAAACTGCAGAGCAGGATGTCACTCAAGAATCAGTGGCTACTATTACTGTGCTCTCATTGTGTAGAGCCCTAATTGTTCACTGCCTGAGCTGCCCCAATGACTGGAAATGAGCGGCTGCAGGGAGAATATAACTTCATTTTCTCTCTGCAGTTCCAAAAATGGTATTGATTTACCTGCAGGCTACCAATAATTCATACCAATTATTTCTGATGACAGGTTCCCTTTAAAGGTAGATTAGCACTATATGTAATAATGAATGTTGTGACATTCTCATGAGCAATAAAATAGCAAATATGGCGCCAAATGAATTGTTAAAGACTCGGCAAAGGATAAAGCAAATGTGTGCAACCTTTACTGCCCTTCATAGGTCAGTTACACAATAGGCTCCTAACAATGAAATGACTGGTGGATACACCCTTGGGGCCTTGATTTTATCAAGTATATAATTAGTAAATATGTTCTGCTTGTCGTGTTGTTCAGAATAAGTATTAATACAACATTGTGATGTAGTAAAAAACAATATTACGCTCGGTTCACACTGCATTAAGGGTTTGCAAGCCTCACATACCCAATTATATGCATTTAAAAGTACCATTATACACAGCTGTAAAAAAAAAATAATGTATGATCCACGGTATAGATTTTTTTATACCGGTATGCAGAAAATCAAAGTTGACAATGTATTCATAGTTTTAATACGGAACCTGAGGCTGTAAACTGTAGCCCGCAGATTAATCCATGACAAATTAGCTGTCCAGACTGGTATTAATGTGTAGTGGGATGCCAGAACATCTTTCACGTCTTCTGGGATAAAATGCAGCTGGAAGACGAAGATGAACATTTCACTGTATGATCTCAACCAGCCAGCTGCCAGGATTATCCCTGTGCATTATCATACATGGAATTCCACAATTTGGGAATTTTGCCTCTCTAATTCAAATTCATGATGCAATCAATGTTCAATGGAAATTTCTTTCTAAGAATGAATAATTTCTTGTCTGATCTGAAATATTAACCACGGGAATAACTAATAATGAAACAAACTGTCCAATTCATGGTAGTGCCCACCACATCTGCCAGCTTAAATATTAATTGATAATAGTAGTATGGATTTTAGTGCCATATAGCGTCTTGTTGTATAGCTATGTGTGGGTGTATATTTTTCCATGGTTATTGCCCACATAATTACTGTGGACAGCACTGTGTGCGGCTAGTTGGCATGGTAGTGAGGATATGTAATGGGCATTTATACTACTTCACAGCTATTAAGACCCTTTTATTGGAGAATTTAGGATCCACAGATGTCTTTTAACCTTTTTAATGTAACTTACTGTCTATGTCTACACAATGTACAGCTGCTCTGATTTGCTAAAATATTTTCTCCTGAGAAAGTTCTAAATTCTAAATGTTAAATACAGTAATGAATTTCATGGACTAGTTGCTCCACAACTGTGCACACTTGTCACTGTCTTCTAAGACACAATTTGCGTTTTTGCTGCCTTTTTCTTCTGCAAGCGTTGCTGCGTTTTTGTCTTGTGTGCATGCTGATAAAGTTTAGTGCCCCCCCAAAAAAGACATGATGCAACTACCTTAAGGTTTTGCACCTGATACCTGCGTTTTTGGCTGCGTTTTTGCACTTACTAATTGCTTTCTGTGGGTGAAAAAACAATGAAAGAAGTGACATGCTGCAGTTTTCAAAAACACAGCACTTTTCCATTTCAGTCAGGGAAAAAAAAAACTGTGTGTATGAGATTTCTTAAATCTTATAGACTTTGTTGGTACTGTAAAACGCAGCTACAAATTTGCCAAAAAAACGCAGCAAACACACATGTGATCATAGCCTATGATCATAGGGTATGTTTCCACGTGGCGTACCAGCAGCACTTTGAACGCAGCGGATCCGCGCTCCATCCAAAGCGTGCCAGTTTTTGTACGCGCGGTGATTCCACATGTGTTCAACGAACACATGTGGAATCACCACATCCTATACAAAGAACGGTGCTATTTATCTTGTGGACACTGTGCATCTCCGCAAGATAAATAGACATGCTGCAGTCTATAAAGACGCGCCACATGTGCGTATACGCAGGTCTGCCACCTGCGTCTTTGTACGCATGGTGGATATGGGATTTCATAAAATCCCCTCCACTATGCTGTAACATCTGGACGCTGCGGATTGGATGCTGCGGCTGTACGCAGCGTCCATTCTGCAGCAAATACGCCACGTGGAAACATACCCTTAAACTGCTTTTCCAACTAACTAAAACTGACCATAAATGAGATAACTGTCAGCCAAATTTTGTGGACAGCTATATTTCCCAACTCTACCATACACAAGTGCTCAGCCTGGCATTCATATGTTTTCACTGGGAAGAGAAGAGAAAGTCACTGCCACAATTTCCTGATGGTGCCTTATCACTCCTGAAAAAAAGAATAAGCTGTTGAAATTCCTATTTGCCGATGCATGTCAGAAGGTGAGCCAGTCCTTCCGGAATCAGCGGATTCAGCTGACTTTGCGTGGGGGTGTTAATACTATGTCAGGAATGCTATCTGATAATTTGATATTGGGTCCTCTAGTGTTTATAAGTAGAAATGTAGCAAATAGTCATGAAAAACCTAAACTATCTCAAAGCCTAATACTACTTCAAGTACTACTTTGAATAAGCTTATTATTAAGTCTTTGTTAAAAAATGTACCGTATTTCTCAGACTATAAGATGCACTTTTTCCCCAAAAAAATTTGGGAGGAAAATGGGGGATGCGTCTTCTAGTGGGAATGCAGGCTTACCGGGGGGTTGTGACAGAGGTGTGGCAATGCTGCGGCGGTGGGCGGTGCAGAGTGCACCTGAGCAGGGTCCTTTCTTCTGGATGCCAGAGGCAGAAATGTGGTGGCGCCACGGCCCAGTGTCCACGGTGAGCAGAGTGCATCACCGGTTTCCCTGCGGCCATCTTCATGAAGCTGTGGGCCGCTGGAGGCTTCAGGAAAATGGCCTCCGGAGGCCACGCGTGTGCAGATTGAGATCTTGGCGGCCATTTTCCTGAAGCCGCCTCACAGCAGGTAGTGGTAAACAAGTAGTATGGAGGAGGAAAAGGTAGCTAAAAGGTTCAGTATTTGGTCAGTATTTTACAACAGTATTTGTTTAAGTCAGAACCAGGAGAGGAACAATCAGAGGAAAAGTATAATAGAAACACGTCACCACTTCTGTATTTATCACCCACTCCTGGTTTTGACTTATAAATACTGATGTAAAATCCTGTACGTGTGAATGTGGACTACGGGTAAGGGCGTTTATCACTCAGGATCCCATCTTGTAGTCAGAGAAGAGAGTTCCCAATTAAGAGTAGCTCCCTCTCTGTTGGATCTGTGTAACGAGATATTGAAACGCATATGACTTGCCGTAGTGGATTTTTGTGCCTTTGTGATATATCAGATGTTTGTCAGCAGGTTTAAGAAGTGCAGCATACACTCACCTTTTCTCCTTTTACTCCGCTACAGTCACATTTGGTAGTTCCACACCCGTTACATGCCTGAAAATAAAACAAGAATATTTATGTTACTAGTTTAGGCAAGAATTATCAGTCAATAATAAATGCAACTCAATACTGTACATAGACTGTTTAATAAAAACATGATCTTAATTGCTGAATATCGAACTATTCAAGTCCAATAAATATAATGTTAACAGAAAGATCAAAATAGCAGTCATATTCGGACCTGGTTCCCAATGGAGCCCAAAGATGGCACCAGTATATTATATGGCACATTGTAGGTGCGGGCATTGTTACAGATTTTTTAGCAGGAAAGTATGACATTTTCAGAAAAGACTTTAAATATTTAACCTACATTTATATATATGAAATATAAGCAATGAAAACATGCAGAAACAATATACAGTTTAGGAATCAGATACTTATAGACAATACCACAGTGGGGTATTGAAACAATGACAAAAAAATGGTAAATGTGGTTGTGCAATGGTGTTAACTGTTTAACAGAATGCAGAGAGGGTCTGACGAGAAGAGCGGTCTGCACCTTGTAGCTTTCTCCATCTGTTTCCATTATGGCGCCATAATTCAACTGACTAATGGCTGGCACACAGAAATATGGGAGCAATGAACATAACTCTATTAACACGTTTCATTCCATTTATTAAAACCCTTTCACAACTCACTTTATACAAATCCTAAATCCTTCCAAATATTTTGCTTTGCTAGAAACATCTGATGACGCAATATTGTGCACATTCCTTATCTAAGCAGTAGCACCATCAGCCATTAATAGCAGCTGATATGTGCTACGCTCAGAATGAACTCCTATCTGTATGAACTGTGGCTGATCAATGTGTCCGCCATCAGAACATATTTTTCCTACTATCTCTCAATGCAGTTTTGGCCAGCATTTTCAGATTATTCCTTTTTTTTTTCGATATCTGATTAGAACTCCCTTGGTGCTTTGATGTGGTGAATATTATAATAACTTCAACCTGCAACATCTCATCCAAATAAGGAGCTATGGATCTACGACTCTGCTTATCTCAGGAATGTCTAGTAGCCTCTTCACTGTGAAATCCTGATATGAAATATATTATAAGCTTGGCTGCCATCCTAGCTGAATGCCAAAATTTGCCACCTTAGAATCCCTCTGATGAGATTATAACTTATTTATAAATGTTTGTTATACAATTTATTTAACTTTACATTATCGTATAAGAAAACTAGTACAATACCGGTACAATACAGACTAGTACCATAACATTTCAGTCTGTACTGATAGGTCAGGAAACCACGTAATAATCAACCCCTTCTCAATTTCTATATTCCTCCTTGTAAAATAACAACTGGTTGAGGTTGACACTCACCTCCAGTGCCGACGCCATTCCATCAATAGGGAGAAACCTTCAGCCAATCAGCAGCCATTTTACTCTCACTACCTTCGGACGTAACGGACATCCAAAGAGCGTCAGAGAGCAGCAACAGCTCTCACTTCTTCTGGGTGTCAATTTCATCCGAGGGAAGTGGGAGTGAAGTGACTGCTGATTGGCTGCAGGGTTCTCCCTATTGATGGAATGGTGAAATAATAACATCACGCGAGCCCCAGTACAGCCAATGTCACAACTTCTGGAATGGTGTCCTCAATGGAGGTGAGTATAGGCTGTTGTTATTTTATAAAGGGGAATATAGCAATTGAGAGGGAGTTGTCTGAGTTATGGACAACCCTATTAAAGGGTTACTCTCTACTCATCTTTTCATGTGTTAGGTTAGTTTCACATTTGCATTTAAAAACGCAGCGTTTAAAACGCATCCGCAGGTGGTAAAAAAACACATGTAAACGCGTGCAAACGCTGTGTTTTTTAGACGCATGCGTTTTCGCATGCGGTAAAAAAAACGCCGCGTTTTTACGCATTTACATGCGTTTTCCTGTGTTTGCGTTTTTGATATGCATTATGAGAAATTTCACAAGAGAAAAATCAAGATCCAGACACCGCCAATGGAACTACAGAGGGCGTGTGACATGACTCTGTGGACCAAAATATGGAAAAATTGTAGCTCTCAAAATGTGGCAACCCAAAAAATATTTTTTGGAATAAAAAGCGTCTTTAGTGTGTGACAGCTGCCAATCATAAAAATCAACTAGAAAACCCACTATAAATAGAAATGGCTAGGGTTAGGGTTTGGATCCCTAGGGTTAGGGTTAGGGCTTGGATCCCTAGGGTTAGGGTTTGGATCCCTAGGGTTAGGGTTTGGATCCCTAGGGTTAGGGTTAGGGTTTGGATCCCTAGGGTTAGGGGTAGGGTTAGAGTTTGGATCCCTAGGGTTAGGGGTAGGGTTAGGGTTAGGGCTAGGGTTTGGATCCCTTTATCACCTTGATGGTGGGGGGTGGCTTATCAGTGTGTAGACTTGTTTTTCTCTATTGAAACGCATGCGTTTAAAAACACAACCAAACGCATGTGCTTAAAAACGCATGCGTTTACATAGACAGCAATACGTTTTTTGCCGCAAAAAACGCCTCTAGAAATTACTACATGTTGCATTTCCGCAACAAAACGCAAGCATAGAAAAGACGCATGCGTCGTCAAACGCGGCAAAACGCATACAAAAAAAGCGTGCGTTTTTAATGTTAAATATAGGAAAAAAAACGCATGCGTTTATATGCGTTAAAACGCAGCGGCAAAAAATGCAAATGTGAAACCAGCCTTAAATAGGAAAAACTCCACCCAGATGATGGCCACAGGGAATGGGGCTACAGAAACAGCTGCACGTGGCCAAGTAATACTGTTTGCATAGCTTTCATAAGAACAGATATGCTATTTACAAAACTAGGCAGTTGCATAAAAAGTATGGATCACTGTGCCGCGCTCTTTTCTTAACTCCAATTCATTTCTATGGGGGTTATAGAAACAGTGTAGCTCAATTTCCAGAACTCGGAGTTTGGATGAAGTTATTCCTGTCTAAGCTTTAAAAAGCTAAAATGAGAAAAACCTTTTGACATAAATGAAAAGGTGACCAGAAATGTGCTGTGCTTAAGGATGCGTAATATTAGATGCAGGATATGAAGCTTCATTTAAAAACTATATGTCGATGGGCTACAGTAAAAATATACAACGTACATACAACAGTATAATAGTCAATCACAAACTAAGCTTCTGTTGTTCGACACATTTATGGGACTTAAGGATTTTTTTCAGCAAATACATGAATTTCTGCAAAACTCTTAGCCGTAATGTCATCTTCACTTCAGTAACCACTTGCGACACTTGCTATTAGTAAGATTAGAGGATTTAAGTGTACTTATAGGGGGGATTTACATTTAAGTGTATGGGCTGAACTAAATCCAACTAAATTTGCTGTATATTTCAAAATGTCACAGTACATTTGCAGTTTATGAGATGAGAGTGCATTAGACTATAAACATTATGAAGGACAAATGTGTACAATCTCATTATACTCTCCAAATAAACAGCTGAATAATATATTGCTAGAATAGCAGACTAAAACAAATCAGTGATGTGGAATGGGACTAGAGGTCATTGCCGTTAATAATTGCATGAGAAGGTCAGCAAATGGCATCGTACCTAAGGAAGTAACCCATTCCTTGCTGTAAGGAAAGGGTCCTTTCTAAGTAAAGAAGATGGATTCTTTATTCATAGGGTGCAGAAATAGTTTTACAATAAAGACACTTAAACAATCATACATTAACTTAATGAAAGTAAGAACAAACTAAAGTATTCATCTTCCAGGCAGAGGTACAGGTCCTTCTCAAAAAATTAGCATATAGTGTTAAATTTCATTATTTACCATAATGTAATGATTACAATTAAACTTTCATATATTATAGATTCATTATCCACCAACTGAAATTTGTCAGGTCTTTTATTGTTTTAATACTGATGATTTTGGCATACAACTCCTGATAACCCAAAAAACCTGTCTCAATAAATTAGCATATTTCACCCATCCAATCAAATAAAAGTGTTTTTTAATAACAAACAAAAAAACCATCAAATAATAATGTTCAGTTATGCACTCAATACTTGGTCGGGAATCCTTTGGCAGAAATGACTGCTTCAATGCGGCGTGGCATGGAGGCAATCAGCCTGTGACACTGCTGAGATGTTATGGAGGCCCAGGATGCTTCAATAGCGGCCTTAAGCTCATCCAGAGTGTTGGGTCTTGCGTCTCTCAACTTTCTCTTCACAATATCCCACAGATTCTCTATGGGGTTCAGGTCAGGAGAGTTGGCAGGCCAATTGAGCACAGTAATACCATGGTCAGTAAACCATTTACCAGTGGTTTTGGCACTGTGAGCAGGTGCCAGGTCGTGCTGAAAAATGAAATCTTCATCTCCATAAAGCATTTCAGCCGATGGAAGCATGAAGTGCTCCAAAATCTCCTGATAGCTAGCTGCATTGACCCTGCCCTTGATGAAACACAGTGGACCAACACCAGCAGCTGACATGGCACCCCACACCATCACTGACTGTGGGTACTTGACACTGGACTTCAGGCATTTTGGCATTTCCTTCTCCCCAGTCTTCCTCCAGACTCTGGCACCTTGATTTCCGAATGACTTGCAAAATTTGCTTTCATCAGAAAAAAGTACTTGGGACCACTTAGCAACAGTCCAGTGCTGCTTCTCTGTAGCCCAGGTCAGGCGCCTCTGCCGCTGTTTATGGTTCAAAAGTGGCTTTACCTGGGGAATGCGGCACCTGTAGCCCATTTCCTGCACACGCCTGTGCACGGTGGCTCTGGATGTTTCCACACCAGACTCAGTCTACTGCTTCCTCAGGTTCCCCAAGGTCTGGAATCGGTCCTTCTCCACAATCTTCCTCAGGGTCCGGTCTCCTCTTCTCGTTGTACAGCGTTTTCTGCCACATTGTTTCCTTCCAACAGACTTACCATTGAGGTGCCTTGATACAGCACTCTGGGAACAGCCTATTTGTTGAGAAATTTCTTTCTGGGTCTTACCCTCTTGCTTGAGGGTGTCAATGATGGCCTTCTTGACATGTCAGGTCGCTAGTCTTACCCATGATGGGGGTTTTGAGTAATGAACCAGGCAGGGAGTTTATAAAAGCCTCAGGTATCTTTTGCATGTGTTTAGAGTTAATTAGTTGATTCAGAAGATTAGGGTAATAGGTCGTTTAGAGAACCTTTTCTTGATATGCTAATTTATTGAGACAGGTTTTTTGGGTTATCAGGAGTTGTATGCCAAAATCATCAGTATTAAAACAATAAAAGACCTGACAAATTTCAGTTGGTGGATAATGAATCTATAATATATGAAAGTTTAATTGTAATCATTACATTATGGTAAATAATGAAATTTAACACTATATGCTAATTTTTTGAGAAGGACCTGTAGATGGCAGAATGTCCAAACCTAAAGCTGTACATGCTAACTTCTGTAATGTATGTTCTGTTAAATCAATTTCATAAGTTTATACTAGTAAATAACTTACAATAAATTTATGTCTATAACAAATTTGCTTTCTGCACATTGGTGAATTAATCAGAACCAACACTCTCATTAGTCTTTGTACTGCTATATATACTGCGAAAATAGGCCCTTAATCCTACGGTCTTCTAGGTTTATTTAGCTTTAGCATTGTCAGCGACTGTGATATTGTGCCAGCTAAATAAACACACACATATAAATATACATGAGAAACCAGAGATTTGTTTTATGATTTTAGGGCTTGAAAATGTCAGTCAAATCATACTGTATACATTACCATTTCATAAATAGTCATTGTCATAAACAGTACTAATCAGACCAAACTAGGCAATGCTAACAGAGGCATTAAATACTGTACAGTATATAAAGAAAAGTAAAAGCCTTCTACCATGTTTTCCTGAAAATAAGACAGGGTCTTATATTATTTTTTGCTCTGAAAGATGGGTTAGGGCTTATTTTCAGGGGAGGACTAATTTGTTTTTCCATGTACAACAATCTACATTTATTCTTGAACAAATAATTCAATATGTATTCAAATATAATCATGTCATCACACACTCACACTGTGCATACAAACGTACATACAGTGGTGAAAATAAGTACCGTATTTAATACTCTGCCGATTTTGAAAGAGTTTCCACCTACAAAAAATTGAGAGGTATGTGATTTTTATCGTAGGTACACTTCAATTGTGAGAGACAGAATCTTAAAAAGCCACAACCCATCTTCAATGATCTTACTATGGGAAGCAAGTTGTTGGCCAAAATCTTGCGATACATTATCCCATCCATTCTGCCTTCCATATGATGCAGTCGTCCGGTCCCCTTTGCAGAAAAGCACCCCCAAAGTATGATGTTCCCCCACCATGATTCACGGTTGGGACAGTGTTCTTGTGGTTATGCTCAACATTCTTCTTCCTCCAAAAATGGTGAGAGGAGTTGATACTAAAAAGTTCTATTTTGGTCTCATCCGACTACATGAACTTCTCCAATGCCGCCTCTGGATCATCCAGATGATCACTGGCAAACTCCAAACAGGCCTGGACATGTGCTGGCATGAGCAGGGGGACCTTGTGTGCCATGCAGGATTTTATTCCATGATGGCATAGTGTATTAATAGTAGTTTATGCTTCAGACTGTGGTCCCTGCTCTCTTCGAGTCACTGACCAGGTCCTAGTCCCTGTGTAGCTCTGGGCTGATTCCTGACCTTTCTCAGAATCATCCTTATCCCCCGAGATGAGATCTTGCATGGAACGCCAGACCAAGGCTTCTGTTTCTTCCATTTTATAATAATCGTACCAACAGTTGTTGCCTTCTCACAAAGCTGCTTGCCTATTGTCCTGTAGCCCATCCCAGCGTCGTGTAGGTCTACAATTTTGTTCCTGATGTCCTTAGGCAGCTCTTTAGCCTTGGCCATGGTGGAGAGGTTGAAGTGTGATTGATTAAGTGTGTGAACATGTGTCTTTTATACAGGTAATGAGTAAAAACAGGTGCAAGTAATAGAGGTAATGCGTGCAGAGTAGCAGAAAACTAACAGGTCTGTGAGAGCCATAATTCTTGCTGGTTCGTAGGTGATCAAATACTTATTTCATGCAATACATTGCAATTCAATTACCTATTTAAAAATCATACAATGTGATTTTCTGTTTTATATTTTTCTATTTCTCTCTCTCTGTAGAAGGGAAAACTTTCAAAATCAGCAAACACGTATTTTCCCCACTGCACACACACAAGTATATACAAACACACAGCAAAGACAAACACACATACAGTATACACATATACACACACACTGCACATACAGTATGTACCAGGATGTCTTGTTTTCAGTTCTTTATAGACTCCCACAATTAAAGGACTTTTGGTGACACCAAACATCTTAACCTCAAAATAGAAATGCTGTGGGACCAAATATAGTGGGAGGCTTGAAAAATTGCCTGATTAACCCCCCCAGTGCCGGCCCTGACTGCAACAAGACTTATGTTTGGAGTAGAGCTTACATTTCAAGCATACTGCAAAAATCCTGGAAAGTCATGTTGGGGGTTTAAGTTCAGAGTAGGTCTTATTTTGGGGAAACACTGTACCACTCAAAGACCATGGTAAAAGAAATGTAATCATTAACTGATATTTGCATAAATCAATAGTTCAAGCAAAGATTAGAAACTTGCAATATATGTTAGTAGAGAACAAGACCTTATTTTCCACTCATCAACTATAGTCTCTTCACCTTCTCTCGATTTAAAACCGAATGCGTCTTTAGAAAGGCAGAAATGAGACGGATTTATAGTTTCAATGAGAGATCAAGTTACTGTTGGTGCCAAATGAAATCGACGAAGAGGGGAGGTGTAAAAGACAGAGCAGCTGCATCTGTGAGGGATATACACGCAGATGCATAGATTTAGCTGCTGTTTCTAGTTTGTGTTCTGCCAGTGCTGAATTCACAGCTACGCTGCTCAGTACTGCTGTATATTCTCCTCCATCCTGGTGCTGCTTTTGAGGGCATACAGAAATATAGGACGATAGGTTCTTCGCTTCTCTGTGCATCAAAGAAGAATTTAATCTCTGCCCACTTTGAAGGTGTGTTGAGCAGCAAATGACAATTATATATGGATAAACAAAGGGAAAATTGGTGATATATGCAGGATTCAAGCCATATAATTGTCAGATACAGTTATAATAATAATTGTATATAGCACAAACATATTCTGCGGCACTGTACAATTGAGTAAAGTATATACTTGACAGCTAAAAACATTCCATGAGTCAGGTTTTAGCTAAAACCATTCACAAACAGAAGAAAATAAATCTTGTTGTATAAACCTAAAAAGGTACATACCAACGTTTGAACACCATAATGGTCTCGCTTGAAATGTTAGAGTTCATATTTTTACAGTAGCAAGTGATCCCAATATATTTAGTAAAATAATATCAAATACATATGTTTTACTACATACGGTGCGGATTTTATGGCTAGTTTAAAAAATATGTATTTCTGATACGTTTAAACGTCATCTTAAAGTGAACCTGTCATGTTGAAAATACAGTTTAGTCTGTGTTGTAGCAGGCTAAAGATGGAATGAGTAGCAGATCCATATGCCTGTTTGTGGGAAAAGATGTACCGGTAGTATGATTTGTACTTTATAGAACTCTGCTCTTTGAATCTCCCATTCACTTGAGTAGGAGATAAAGTGCAGCCACTAAGGGTCTTCTGTGTCCCTCCCCATAGATTGCTTACTTACAGCTACTGCAGGGGCGACTGTCAAATGCTCAGTAGGGGGGGGCGCATGTCAGACCCAACAATCTCATACTGATGACCTATCCAAAAGAAAGGGATAAGTCATCAATATGTCCTTCTCAGATAATATGTAGACTTCCTGCAGACTCCACTATACTGAGGATGGGAGCTTACTGCATACTGTCTTATCATTCGGTTAAATCTACTCATACTGGCCAGATGGAGACAAAAGCGGAATGCTCTTTTGGCTTCCGTCTGGTAAATGTGGGCCCATGTATTTCCCAGTGTATGTGTTTGGCTAAGTGCACCCTTAGTGTATTGCACTTAGCCTAACATCTACTGTACTTTAAAGCTTGGTTATAGAGTGGCTAAGTAATGGAAAAAGTATTGTCCATTATTCTAGAAATAATGTTTGAACAGCGACTGTAGAAAAATGACATATATGGAGGCTCATATTGCTAACAAGCCAAATAAAAGAAAAACAAAAAAAAACAAGACATAAAAAAATAAAACAGAATTATATGAGGAGGAAGGAACTTCCACCTGCATCCTGCTGAGGAATGTGAAATTTCCTCTTATAAGAATAGGAAGGCAAAGTTACAAAAACTTCCCAACATAAATAATGACCTCCAGGTCTATATTCATAGGACAGTCTTATGTCATGCCACTAAACACTTCATACTGCTGAATTGGGGATGGAGAAATACTGTCAATGTCTTGTAGACTTAGCAAAAATGGTGAAATGTGACACAAAGTAGAAAATAACAATCAGCTGAAATATTCTCAAGATAATATATTGTAATATAATACTAATTTTTTTTAACTCTTGAAGGGATTTTTATAATATACTCATCAATGTGTTCTGAGAGCTATTACATTTTTATTATACCATTGACATGGCAATATAGGGATATGATTTTTACAGAGCACATTGTATTTTTTAATGTCACCTTTTAGGGTACATTTAACGTTTTGCATAACTTTTACATTTTTTAGATGAATAGGGTAAGGAGAACACCAACAATTCAATAAGGAAAAGCCTCTAACCTCTCCTCACCCCAGTACTCTCATCCATTTTAATAAGAATGGTAAGATAAGTATTGCCGCCCTTTAATATATTTTATGTATCATCATTTAACATTCAGAATGAAATATACTTTGAATAGTCCAATATTGATCCATTATGTGTTGCTTAACCAGAAATCTTATTTAGATGCGTTAAGTCTGCCTAGGTTATCTGCAATTTCAGCCCTCAGGTATCATTGGAGAACAACACATTCATAAGCATCCTCATTTGAACATCATTCAAGAAATTTTTAATAAAGGAACTCAATTTCTTAAAAATTCCTTGGTCTCTGTATATTTATTTTGTCCAGTTTCCAAGTTATCAATATTTCATTTACTCCACCAGTTTAGCAACCTTAGTCAGCTATATCCACTTGGCAAGCAGACATCTCTTAGACACCAAAATAAGGATGGGGGCAAACAGAGATAGAGACCCTGTAACTGAGGGTCAGGGGTTTCTCGGGAATTGATACCAGCCACTGGATGTCATTAGATATATGATGTGATCCTGGTATAACTGGGTATGGGGGACAGGACCATATATCGTGAAATTGTAGGTAATTTGTCCCTTCTCTGGAATCTGTGGAACATTGTGGTGTGCAGGGATGTCAAAAACAATAAATTGATGAATGCATCAGTTTAAAGAATATTTCACATGATCTTTAATTTATGACAACTCCATGATTGTTTCCCCACCCCTGTAATATTTTTGTTTGTATGTCAACTCCTGGCAGGGGATTTTCACATTGGTTACATGATTGAATATTGCCAAATGAGAAGCATTTTCTGGTGTCTTATGTGTTTAGTCGACCGAGTGTTCTTCCTGAGTATTTCCCACTGAATCAAAACTATATAAATTGCATAATGTTCAAACATCCTTAATGATGAGTTGGGATACTATACTTTACACGTAACTCAGGTAAGCTGAGATATCTATTTTCTTGTATGTAGCAGATGATTGACGAGTCAAATCCCCTTTTCTCTTAACACCTTGAATAAATTGTTCTCCAAGCCTTGTTGAAATCTCAGATATCCCCAGATTGTCATGTTTCCTTATGAGAAAAGGTAGTTTGAAATGTTCACTAGCAGCCTTCCAAGCAACATTCCAACTAAAGATTTGTAAATCATGGCACATGCAATATTTCCACTATAATTTGGACTTTTCACTTCTGTTATTGAATTTGAAAAGTGGTAAGAAAAGTGAGGGGAGTAACAATAACATTGACGAATTAAAACTTTGCAAATCCATGACTTTCTGAGAGGCATATCTTTTTATTTTACTGACTTTAGAATGAGTTCTAGTTAATTGAAAGGATTTTCCTGAATCAAGCCAATGATTGGCCACAGCAGTCACCTGGCAACTGCATGTCATCGCTGCAGTACAGTCAACTAAAGGATTTTGCTAAAGGATGGGAGATTTTGGTACAATCCTGAAAAGAAAGAATTGGAAGCATTTAAAGAGACCAGGATGGATGGACATAGAACTTAAACACTTGTTAAAAACAAAAAAAAAAGTACCGTACCTGGACATAACAGTCCCCAAATCAGGACCATTGAAAAGATTTAAAAAAAAAAAACAACAAAACACAACTATGTATGTTTGTTAGTAGTGAAAAAAGAAAAAAAAAATCTAGAACATTTGTAAAAAGGAAACAATTTTTACTTTGTCGCTTATTTTTTTTTTATTTTTAAAGAGCCATAATTATTTTTTGATCGCTGGAGCTGTGCAAGGTCTTGTTTTTTGTGTGGGAAGCAAACTTTTTTTTTTATTTATGTAATTTTCTGGTAACTACAATGTTTCCATATGGAGATTGTACCTGCAGTCACATATGTAGCCTAGCTACAGGCGCATGTTCAACACAGACATGACGGTCTTCAGAAGACTATTGGCATTGCGCTCAGCGTCTGCTGCAGTCAGAGACTGACAGTGGCATTTGAGGCAGATGATGGCCAAGTAACATAGCCATCATCTGCAGGGAAAGATGCAGGCTCAGATAATGAGCCTGCATCAAAGACAGTGAGCAGACACTGGACATGGCAATATGTCCAATATCAATAATGGATTAAATTGGCCTTAAATTTTACACATTTTTATGTTTTTTCATTGTAGCATTTCAGGTGACATCATTTTTAATATTTGGCGACATTACTGTTTTATAGCTTTTATTGGGAGAAATAGAAAAAAAATTGTCTTTTGATATTTACAATGTTACACTTACTGCACAAATAAAGTGTTGGCTTTATTCCATGGGTCAGCCCTATTCTGGGGATACCAAATGTTTGTTGTGTTATTTATATTTTATTACTTTAGAGATTCAAATTACCGTATATACTTGAGTATAAGCCAAGAATTTCAGCCCATTTTTTAGGCTAAAATTGCCCCTCTCGGCTTATACACGAATCATACCCAGGGGTCGGCTGGGGAGGGGGAGCAGAGCTGTGTAAGCATACTCACCTGCTCCTGGCGCGGTCCCTGCTTTCCCGGCGCCGGCAGCTTCTTCCTGTAGTGAACGGCCACATGGTACCGCTCATTACAGTAATGAATATGGACTCGATTCCACTCCCATATGGGTGGAGCCGCATATTCATTACTACGCCGGGGAAGCAGGGACAGCACCAGGAACAGGTGAGTATAAGCAGTGCGCGATATTCACCTGCTCCCCGTTCCACCGTTGCTGGCCGCCGCTGCGTCTTCTGCATCCCCTGCACTGATGCTCAGGTCAGAGGGCACGGTGACGCGATTAGTGCGCACCACCCTCTGCCTGAGCAGTCAGTGCAGTGGATGGGGAATGTAGTGGTGGCTGGCGGCAGTGGAACGGGGAGCAGGTGAGTACAGCAAGTGCCGGCAGCCTGAGCAATGAGAGGTGAGTATGTGATTTTTTTTTTATCACAGCAACAGCATATGGGGCAAATGTCTGTATGGAGCATCTTATGGGGCCAAAATCAGCATTTATGGAGTATTACACGGGGCAAATGTCTGTATGGAGCATCTTATGGGGCCATAATCAGCATTTATGGAGCATTCCATGGGGCAAATGACTGCATGGAGCATCTTATAGGGTCATAATCAGCATTTATGGAGCATTACATGGGCCAAATGACTGTATGGAGCATCTTATGTGGCCATAATCAGCATTTGTGCAGCATTATATGGGGCAATGTCTGTATGGAGCATCTTATGGGGTCATAATCCGCATTTGTGGAGCATTATATGGGGCAAATGTCTGTATGGAGCATCTTATGGGGCCATAATCAGCATTTGTGCAGCATTATATGGAGTGTATTTTGTATGGAGCATCTAATGGGGCCCATCATGAACTGTATGGAGCATTATATGGGGCACATGATTCAATATGGATGTTCAAAAACACTTAACCTGCTGATGGCTCAATTAATTTTAATTTTTATTGGTATCTATTTTTATTTTTGACATTTACCGGTATCTGCTGCATTTTCCACCCTAGGCTTATACTCGAGTCATTAAGTTTTCCCAGTTTTTTTGTGGCAAAATTAGGGGTCTCGGCTTTTTACTAGGGTCGGCTGATACTCAAGTATATACGGTATGTTAAATGCAAAGAGGGGGGCATATCTAAAGAAGAATATAATGCTGTTTGAAGAGAATGCAGGGCAAGATTTGGAAGAGCTACACCCAGTAATGAAGTAACGTTGCAAAGGAGATCAAAAGCAATGAAAAAGGATTTTAGGGGTGTGTAAAAAGCAAAAGAAAAGTCAAAGATGCTATATGATTTTACAGGATGAAGAGGGTGAAGAGGTTAAAAATGATGTTTGGAATGCTGAACTTTTCAATTCCTATTTTGCATCTGTGTTCTCTAAGATAGCAATTGTAACATCAACTGATCTTCACTGTACTATCAAAGGAATAAAATAATCCACACTATCTATAAATGGAGAGATGGTGAGGGAACATTTAGCTAATTTAAATTAAGTTAACTCTACTGGTCCAGATGCTTTACATCCTAGGTAACTGAAAGAGAAAACAGATGAAATTTCAAAACCAATATAAGAAGGGCAAATGCTGTTCCTATCATCAAAAAAGGAAAGCAGATAGAGCCTGGAAATAATAGGCCAGTGAGCTATACTTTTATACCAGAAAAGATATTTGAGCAAATTATTATACAGCCTGTATGTAAGCACTTGGATAAGAATACAGTAATTAACCAGAGCCAGCATGGGTTTGTAGTAAACAAGCCATGCCACACTAATCTAATTTCCTTCTATGATGGAATCACTGACTGGGTGGATCAGGGAAATGCGGTAGATATAGTATATTTCAACTTCAGCAAAGCATTTGATAAAGTATCTCATACCATCCTTATTGAAAAATTTATCAAGTATGGGATTGGCAAGTCTATGGTTAGTTGGATTCATAACTGGCTCAGTCATTATACCCACAAGACTCTGTCCTGGCCCCAGGGTTGTTCAACATTTTTATAAATGATCAAGATAAGGGAACTGAAGGTAAACTAATCAAATTTGCAGACTATTCAAAGCTAGGAGGATGAGCTATCACTAGATGAGATGTTAAAATCTATTTCGTTTTGGTCCGCCATCTTATTGTGGCTTTCAGGCTGCTGTTTTTTTTCCTCTGGTGCTGGGTTTGTCCTAGGTCAGGTGATTTCTTCACCCTTTATTACCCAGCACTTGCCTCCCAGTCCTTGCTGGACAACAGTGTTAATCCGCTAGTGTTCTGGCTTGGTGCCTTGTTAGCTTTCTGTGATAGATATTGTGCAGTTTTGGGATCTCTAGTTCTGCCAGTTTAGTTTTTTGTTTTCCATTCGTTTCTGCGGCTTCCTCTCTTTTCCTTCTGCTGAGGTTACCCATTTTTGTTCCCAGTCCCTAAATCGTTCAGGGACACCCTTCCCCCCTACCTTTAGGTCTTCGTTTGGATTTAGCCTATTAAACGTCTGCCTAGTCCTAGTACAGGGTCAGCTTTTTCCCCTTCTACCCTAGTCCTAAGTTGCACATGCGTAACAGTTTGTCCAGCCGCATATAAAAAAAAATCCCTCTCCCGGATTCCGGCAATATGAACAGCGTCCAAGAACTTGCTCAACGCTTGCAAGGGTTAACTTTGGAAGTAGCTAGCATGCAACAGCACGTGACTAACTGCCCTGGAACATGCTCTGATGAACCAAAGGTAGGATTACCTGAGTTTTTTTTATTATAACGGCAGGATTTTTTTACATTTAAAAAAGCAAGTTTACTATATTTTACTATATTTTCAGCTTAGACCTAGATCCTCAGGGGATGAATTACAGCGTGTGGGAATTATCATGTCTTTATTGCGAAGTGAACCCCAAATTTGGGCATTTTCATTACATCCTGATGATCCTTGCTTGATGTCAGTAGAAGCATTTTTTATTGCTATGGGGTTGTTATATGATGATCCTGATCGGGTCACTGCAGCTGAGGCAGAGCTTAGACAGGGTTCTAGTGATGCTGAGAGATATTGCACCCTGTTCAGATGATGGGCCGCAGAGGTCAGGTGTAATGACCCAGCACTCAAGAGTCAGTTTTTAGCAGGTTTGAGTGAAAGGGTTAAAGATTTACTCATTGCATATCCAGCACCTGATACTTTGGAAACTGCTATGCAGTTAGCTATCCGTGTGGATAGAAGATTGAGAGACAGGCATAATGATGAGAAGGCTCCAACTATGCTGGACCCAGCTCCCCAGGATACCTCCATCAACAGCGGGGAACCGATGCAACTTGGGGCAATGTCCTCTCTTTCCCAGGAGAGGGAGAGGAGGTTCTCTGAGGATCTATGCTTGTATTGTGGTAAGGCTGACCATTTTATTAAGCAATGTGAGGGTCGAATAAGGAAGGGAAAAAAAATTCAGTAGGAGCAACAATCCCGTTCATATTGCGCTTTTATGTTCCACAGGAGTTTTTTTTTCTGGAAATACCAACTATCGTGGTCATTCTATTGATTTTCAGGTAATGGTGGATTGTGGTTCTGCACTTAATTTGATTGATCAACAATTTCTAGACAAATATAAGTTTTATTCTGAATCATTGTCATCCCCTTTTCCTGTTGTGGCGATTGATAACACTCCCCTGGAGCATGGGTGCGTTTCTTGAATGGGTTTCCACTTATTGTGAATATGAAACATCAGGAGTGTATGGACTTGTTTGTTCTTCCTAAACTGCCTTTCCCAGTCATCCTGGGTTTACCCTGGTTAAAAATGCACAATCCTTTGCTGGACGGGTCGTCTAGTACCATAAAGTCCTTGGGTCAGGGGTGTTACTGTAAATGTTGTAATGTTCATGTTGCTGCTATTGTGAAGAGGGAACTACTTGAAGCCATTCAGGATTTCTGGAGGGTATTTTCGGAAGTTGAGTCACAAGCTCTACCACCCCATAGAGATTCCGAATGCGCTATTAAGTTCGTTCCAGGTGCTAAACTCCCTAAGAGTCGTTTATTTAATCTGACGATTCCCAAGAGGGAGGCCTTAAAGGAATTCCTACAGATTAGTTTAGTTGCAGGTCATATAAGGCCCTCTAACTACCCTGTGGCCGTAGGAATATTTTTGTAAAAAAAAAGGATGGGGGTCTTAGGCCGTGTCTGGATTTTAAGGAGATTAATAAGATCACTTTGCGCAATCCTTACCCGTTGCCGCTAATTCCAGATTTGTTTAGTCAACTAGCCGGAGCAAAGTGATTCTCTAAAATAGACCATTGTTGGGCATATAATTTGCTGCGGGTGAAGGAGGGCGATGAAAGGAAGACAGCTTTTAATACCCTGGAAGGTCATTTTGAGTGTCTAGTGATACCTTTTAGCCTTACGAATGCACCTGCATTTTTTCAAAATGTAATTAATGACATTATGAGGCCATTGATCAGTAGAAGTGTTATTGCTTATTTGGATGATATTTTGATTTACTCACCTGATCTGGAGTTGCATTGGTAGAGAGTCTGCGAAGTTCTTCAGATTTTGAGCAAAAACACTCTTTGCTAAATTGGAGAAGTGCGAATTTGCGGTACAGAAAATTTGTTTTTCGTGGTACTTTGTCTCCAGTGATGGGTTTGAGATGGACCCTGTGAAGGTTCAGGCAGTTTTGGAGTGGCCTAGGCCTGAATGTTTAAACTCGTTTTTTTAGGGTTTGCTAACTATTATAGAAAATTCATAAAGAATTTTTCTGTTATCGCTAAACCTCACCAAGACCTCACTGACCTCACCAAGAAAGGTTCTAATACTGTCCAATGGTCTACTGGGCATGTTAAGGCTTTTGAGCATCTCAAGGAGAGGTTTAGCTCTGCTCCTGTATTGATCCAGACAGATGAGACTAAACCATTTCTGGTAGAGGTGGATGCCTCATAAGTAGGGGTGGGGGCAGTTCTGTCCCAGGAGGGAGAGGATGGGGTGCTTCGCTGTGCTTTCTTTTCTAAAAATTTTTTTGGAGACTAAGCTCAACTATGATGTTGGGAACCGAGAGTTGCTGGCTACTAAACTTGCGTTTGAGCATTGGTAACATTTTTTGGAGGGGGCTAGACATCCGATACAGGTTTTTACTGATCATGAGATTCTGATATATTTGGATGCTGCTAAAAGTTTGAATGCCCGTCAAGCTAGGTAAGCACTGTTTTTTGCCCGCTTCCATTTCTCTGTAACTTATATCCCTGGGACAAAGAATGTCAAAGTGGATGCTTTGTCTCGTACTTTCTCTCCAACTGTTAATACTGAGAAGGAGGAATGTATTTTGCAGAGAGGGGTGGTGGTGGTAGCATTGGGTTCTGAGTTAGAGAATAGCATCCTAGAAGCCCAGAATGCTGCACCAACAAACACTCCGTATGGTAAATTATTATTTGTGCCTAGAGCCTTGAGGAGAGCTTTTATTGCTATATGTCATGAGTCTCGTTTGGAAGGTCATCTAGGGATTTTGGAAACTAGAAAGTCGATCAGTTGAAGTTTCTGGTGGCCAGGGTGGCAAAGAGAAATAATCAAGTGGGTGCGTCAGTGTATTGTGTGCTCTAGGTCAAAGGCCTCACATGCCCCGGCTGCAAGGTTGCTTTGCCCTTTGGACGTTCCTAGTTCACCATGGACGCATCTTGCTATGGAATTTATCACTGATCTGCGGTCTCAGGATTTTTCTGTCATCTGGGCTGTTGTGGATAGGTTTAGTAAGATGTGTCATCTGGTTCCATTCAATAAATTACCCTGTGCCAAGACTCTAGCTATGGCATTTGTGAAAGATATTGTCAGGCTACATGGTGTTCCCACGGACATTGTTTCCGATAGGGGACCACAGTTTGTGGCTCGATTTTGGCATGCTTTTTGCGACAGATTAAAGGTTCATTTGTCATTGTCGTCAGGTTATTATCCGGAATCCAATGGACAGACCGAAAGGAAGAACCAGGAAGTTGAGCAGTTTTTGAGATGTTTTGTAGCAATCATGAGATGTGGTCGGAATATCTACCACCAGCTGAGTTTGCTCTTAATAATCATACGTCTTCCTTGGCTGGGTGTTCCCCTTTTTTTGCTGTACAGGGAGACATCCATCTTTCGGTCCGTTTACTAACATTGGGGCGGAGGTGTCTGAGGAGGGAAGTTTTTATGGAAATTTGGAAAGGGTTTGGACCAGTGTACACCATAATTTGAAAGAGGCAAATAGGAGGACAAAGAAATATTTTGACAAGAAAAGAAGGGAAGCGTAGTTTGAAGTTGGGGACATGGTCTGGTTGTCTTCTAGGAATATGTGTTTGAAGATCCCTTCTAAAAAACTGGGGCCCAAGTTTGTAGGACCCTTCAAGGTGGTTCAGATTGTCAACTCGGCAGCGGTGAGATTGGACATCCCCTCATCCTGGAGAATTCAGTTTTTCATGTATCTTTACTGAAGAGAGTTCACACGCCAGATAAGGAGACGATGCCGATTGTTCCTCCAATTGATGAGGATGGTGAGTTTGAGATTTCAAGCATTCTAGATTCCAGGTGGCACAGAGGCAGGTTGCAGTATCTCGTGTCCTGTAAGGGTTTCGGTCCCGAGGATAACTCCTGGGTGAAGGCTGAGGACGTCTCAGCCTCAAGGCTGATTAAGGCTTTTCACAGGAGATTTCTGAATAAGGCTCAGCCAAGAGGATCCAGAGGATCCTCGTAAAAGGGAAGGTACTGTTAGAATCTATTTCATTCTGATCCGCCATCTTGCTGTGGTTTTCAGGCTGCTTTTCTTTTTCCTCTGGTGCTGGGTTTGTCCTAGGTCAGGTGATTGCTTCACCCTTTATTACCCAGCACCTGCCTTCCAGTCCTTGCTGGACAACAGTGTTAATCCGCTAGTGTACTGGCTTGGTGCCTTGTTAGCTTTCTGTGTTAGATATTGTGCAGTTCTGCGATCTCTAGTTCTGCCAGTTTTGTTTTTGGTTTTAAATTCGTTTCTGTGGCTTCCTCTATTTTCCTACTGGGAAGTTACCCATTTTTGTTCCCAGTCCCTAGATCGTTCAGGGATACCCTTCCCTACCTGTAGGTCTTCGTTTGAGTTTAGCCTAGGAAACGTCGGTGGGTCTATTCATAAGGAATAGGTCACCCACTCCATCATAGGGTTTCAGCCTAGTCCTAGTACAGGGTCAGCTTTTCCCCTTTTACCCTAGTCATGAGTCACAGATCCGTAACAGGAGACAGAGATAGGATTCAGAAGGATCTAGATAAGCTTGAACAATGGTCGGCAACTAATAGAATGGTATTTAACAGAGAATAATGGTATTTTCTACATCTGTGCAAGAAAAACAAAAATTGCATCTACAGAAAGGGAGAATTAGAACTAAGCAACAGCATGTTTGAAAACATCTTGGGTATACGAATAGATCACACACTGCATTGAGTCAACAGTGTGATGCAGCAGCAAAAAAAAAATAAACACAGAAATATCTGAAGGGATGTCACAGCGTAGAGGGATCATCCTTATTCTCATTTGCACAAGGAAAAACGAGAAGCAATGGAATAAAACATAAAGGGAGAAGATAAAGATTAGATATTAGAAAAATCTTTTTGACAGTGAGGCTGAACAATGAGTGGCACAGGCTGCCATGAGAGATGGTGAGTCATCCTTCAATAGAAGTCTTCAAACAGAGGATAGACAGACATCTGTCTGATATGGATTAGTGAATCCTGCATTGAGCAGAGGGTTGTACACAATGACCCTGCAGGCCCCTTCCAATTCTAACATTCTATGATTTTATGAAATAGCAGGGAAAAGCACAAAAAACTGTTCCAGGTAACACTACTTTTATTATACGATGTAATTTCCCCATCCGACGCCTTCTCCCGTTTTTGACTTTTTTTTGTTTGTTTTTTAAATCTTTTTTAACTTTATTTATTTTTTGGGGGAGGCAGAGTGCACAAAAATTCCATGACACCATTGTCATTTTGGGATGTTCACCGCCTTGGTTAAATGAAATGTTAATTATTGTAAAACAGGTCGTTACTTTTGTGGTGATGCCAATTGTGTGAAAATTTAAAAATATTTTTTTTTTCCCTAAAATATAGCATTTTGTAATAGGAAAAAAAGGTGTGGATTTTTTTAACATTTGTAAACACTTGTTTATTTTAGCCATAAGGTGGACTCAACTATGTTATCTCTTTTTCAAATCTCATAGGTTTATCACTTACATTTAGCACATACTTATGGGGGTCCTTAAACCTCTTGCAGACAAAGCAACCAATAAGTGACAGAGAGGGAGACTTTCCCTTTTTTTGGACACATTGGTCATTATTAACCATTGTATCTTAAGGTTTAAACTGTGATTGTAGCTATCTTTCAAGTGTCTTGTTATCATAATGTACTTGCTGGTTCTGACACTCTGTATATACTGGAGTGCTACAATTTAAACTGCTTCCAGCATGAGTCTATGACATAACACTTACATTGGAAGCTGCTTTCTTGCATCTATGTTAAGATAAATTAATGCTTTTTTCTGACCTACACGACTAGGGAAAACAGCCAGACCACCAAGACTGAGAACAATAACCACACTAACTTTTGTCTTACTAAAGGTATCGTTCTGTATTACATATAAAGCATAGATCATAAATTATTTGTGATTTGTTCTTGTTTTTAATACCGTAGCTGTATGAGGCTTGTTTTGTTGTGGCTTGAGATGTACTTTATGTAGATGCCATTTATTGGTACATACAATGCCCTTGCCATTAATTTTTATATTTTTTTTAATAAATTAAGAAAAAGGCAGGCAATTTCACTTTTACGTGTTGTAATGGTCATATCAATAATAATTATGCATATATATAATTTTGTCTTGGCCTAGAATAACGATAACACGATTAAAGGTCAGTCCCTTCCATGAATGCAAAATGATTATAAATGACAGGTTATAAAACATTTGGCAAAGTTACTGTCAAGTTACGGTAAGTCAAGACTTCCTTTAGTGTTGTAGAAACAAAATATAAGGAATGTATCATAGATATTAATAGACTATCAAATACTTTGGCTAGCTAAGCCTATCCATGAAATGGTAATGTCAGTGCTGTCCAGGGTCCTGATTAATAAAGTTAGAACACACAACTTAGTGAACAAAACTTCTGTAATTTCATAATTATCAATTAATAATATCATGTAAATTAGCATTAGCTGTTTTATAAAGACTTACATTGTGGGTATACATGCATACTGATTATTAAGGTGGATATTGCGTGATAGTCATAAAGGATAACTAATTTGGCACAATATGCAAATTGCCTCTTCCGAGAAGATGAGGACTTGAACTCTATAGCGCCACCTGTTGGAACTAGCGATCCTAAAAGCCACAATCAACCCTTTAACGAGTCTTGCAATATGACTTAGGATAAAAGCCAAATCAGTATCTCAATTTGGCACAAAACATTTAATTCAGTCATGAACTGCATGACAAACAAGTGGTTTACATCTTTCTTCTACATTTGGGTGAATTTCTTACCAATTTAGACCTTTTATATATGTGAAATATCGTAATAACATTGTAATACAAACTAGGGACATGAAGTAGGTGAAAGCATTCTTGTTTAAATTGAAACCCAAAAGTAAAGTTATGCATGATGCTTGGAAAAGCACGGCTAGTATTAAAAGGCTCGAGCAACAACAGCTTTAACCCCTTAACGACACGCCTTTTAATGGTAGCAGTTAAGGGTACTTATTCATCAGTGCCGCTGAGAAATAAGCCTATAGCGCCCCAGAGTTGGAAAATCTCAGGGGGCCTTGGCTACTGGGGGAGCCAAGACCACGGAGAACATGATTCGGGTTGGTTTTTACCATCCCCAGTGGTGTGACCGCAAAAAAAAGTGTGATTTCCCATTTGTTTCTCTCTCCTCTGATATGATCTAGCAGATCAGAAAAGAGAGAAATGGGGTCCCACGAGCCCTCAATACCTCTGGTGTCCCCTGGTCCCTCCAGCTCTGTAGCCCAGCCTTCAGCGTCTTCTTCTGGGAAGAAAATGGTGGGCGCATGCGCAGTGTGCCTGCCGGCCGGCACACGTCACAAATAGGTTTTTCCTATAGGTTCATTTTGATCAAAATAATTTAAAAAAAAACTGAAAATCAAGCTCCCCTTTATCACCCCCTTCTGTAAAAATAATAAAATAAAAGAAATGTATTTATTTCCATTTTTTCATTAGGGTTAGGGTCGGGGCTAGGGTTGGGGTTAGAGCTAGGGTTAGAGTTGGGCTAGGGTTAGAGCTAGGGTTATGGTTGGGTTAGGGTTGGCTAGGGTTGGAGCTAGGGTTGGGGTTGTGGCTAGGGTTGGGGTTAGAGCTAGGGTTATGGTTGGGATTGTGTTAGGGTTGGGGCAAGGGTTAGGGTTGTGTTGGGGTTAGGGTTGTGGTGTTGGGCTTAGGGTGGTGTTGGGTTTAGGGTTGTGGTTAGGGATATGGTTAGGGTTGGGATTAGGGTTGGGGTTAGGGCTGTGTTAGGGTTGGAGTTAAAATTGAGGGGTTTCCACTGTTTAGGTACATCTGGGGGTCTCCAAACGCGACTGCGACATGGTGCCCGCCATTGATTCCAGCCAATTTTGTGTTAAAAAAATCAAACCGTGCTCCCTCCCTTCTGAGCCCTGCCATGTGCCTAAACAGTGGATTTTCCCCACATACGGTGTATCAGTGAACTCAGGAAAAATTGCACAACAAATTTTGTGGTCAACTTTGTCCTGATACCCTTGTGAAAATAAAAATGGTTCCAAAGTAATTTTTATTTTTTTTAAATTAAAATGTTCATTTTTTTCCTTCCACATTGCTTTAGTTCTCGTGAAGCACCTGAAGGGTTAATAAACTTCTTACATGTGGTTTTGTGCAACTTGAGGGGTGCAGTTTTTAGAATGGTGTCACTTTTCGATATTTTCTGTCATATTGACCCCCCACACACACACACTCACTTCAATTGTGAGGTGGTCCCTATAAAAATGTTTTTTTAAATTTTGTTGGAAAAATAAGAAATGGCTGGTCATCTTTTAACCCTTATGACGTCCTAACTAAAAAAAAAATATGTTTCCAAAATTGTGCTGATGCAACGCAGACATGTGGGAAATGTTATATATTAACTATTTTGTGCAATATGACTCTCTGATTTAAGGGCACAAAAATTAAAGTTTGAAAAATGCAAAATTTTCAAAATTTTTGCCAAATTTCCATTTTTTCATAAATAAATGCAAGTCATATCGAATAAATATTGCCACTAACATGAAGTAAAATGTGTCATGAAAAAACAATCTCAGAATCAGTGGGATCCTTTGAAGCATTCCAGAGCTATAACCTCATAAAGTGACAGTGGTCAGAATTGTAAAAATTGGCCTGGTCATTAAGTAGAAAATTAGCTGTCACTAAGGGGTTAAACAACCACCGGAAAGGTGCTGGAAAGTGCTCAGGATCATGTTAGATAATGATTAGTTATCAGTTACCATGCTCCAAATTACCTTTAACAGCAATCTTTGCAAAATACATGCTTGTCTGACATATTCAAAGAAACACTCCCATCAAAGTTTTTATCCTCTTAACCCCTTTACCCCCAAGGGTGGTTTGCACGTCAATGACCAGGCCAATTTTTACAATTCTGACCACTGTCCCTTTATGAGGTTATAACTCTGGAACGCTTCAACGGATCCTGGTGATTCTGACATTGTTTACTAGTGACATATTGTACTTCATGATAGTGGTAAAATTTCTTTGATAGTACCTGCGTTTATTTGTGAAAAAAACGGAAATTTGGCGAAAATTTTGAAAATTTCGCAATTTTCAAACTTTTAATTTTTATGCAATTAAATCACAGAGATATGTCACACAAAATACTTAATAAGTAACATTTCCCACATGTCTCCTTTACATCAGCATAATTTTGGAACCAAATTTTTTTTTTGTTAGGGAGTTATAAGGGTTAAAAGTTGACCAGCAATTTCTCATTTTTACAACACCATTTTTTTTTATGGACCACATCTCATTTGAAGTCATTTTGAGGGGTCTATATGATAGAAAATACCCAAGTGTGACACCATTCTAAAAACTGCACCCCTCAAGGTGCTCAAAACCACATTCAAGAAGTTTATTAACCCTTCAGGTGTTTAATAGGAATTTTTGGAATGTTTAAATAAAAATGAACATTTAACTTTTTTACACAAAAAATTTACTTCAGCTCCAATTTGTTTTATTTTACCAAGGGTAACAGGAGAAAATGGACCCCAAAAGTTGTTGTACAATTTGTCCTGAGTATGCTGATACCCCATATGTGGCAGTAAACCACTGTTTGGGCGCATGGGAGAGCTCGGAAGGGAAGGAGCGCCGTTTGACTTTTCAATGCAAAATTGACAGGAATTGAGATGGGACGCCATGTTGCGTTTGGAGAGCCACTGATGTGCCTAAACATTGAAACCCCCCACAAGTGACACCATTTTGGAAAGTAGACCCCCTAAGGAACTTATCTGGATGTGTGGTGAGCACTTTGACCCACCAAGTGCTTCACAGAAGTTTATAATGCAGAACCGTAAAAATAAAAAATCATATTTTTTCACAAATTATATTTTTGCCCCCAATTTTTTATTTTTCCAAGGGTAAGAGAAGAAATTGGACCTCAAAAGTTGTTGTCCAATTTGTCCTGAGTACGCTGATACCCCATATGTGGCAGTAAACCACTGTTTGGGCGCATGGGAGAGCTCGGAAGGGAAGGAGCGCCGTTTGACTTTTCAATGCAAAATTGACAGAAATTGAGATGGGACGCCAAGTTGCGTTTGGAGAGCCACTGATGTGCCTAAACATTGAAACCCCCCACAAGTGACACCATTTTGGAAAGTAGACCCCCTAAGGAACTTATCTAGAGGTGTGGTGAGCACTTTGACCCACCAAGTGCGTCACAGAAGTTTATAATGCAGAACCGTAAAAATAAAAAATCATATTTTTTCACAAAAATTATATTTTTGTCCCCAATTTTTTATTTTTCCAAGGGTAAGAGAAGAAATTGGACCTCAAAAGTTGTTGTCCAATTTGTCCTGAGTATGCTGATACCCCATATGTGGCAGTAAACCACTGTTTGGGCACATGGGAGAGCTCGGAAGGGAAGGAGCGCCGTTTGACTTTTCAATGCAAAATTGACAGAAATTGAGATGGGACGCCAAGTTGCGTTTGGAGAGCCACTGATGTGCCTAAACATTGAAACCCCCCACAAGTGACACCATTTTGGAAAGTAGACCCCCTAAGGAACTTATCTAGAGGTGTGGTGAGCACTTTGACCCACCAAGTGCGTCACAGAAGTTTATAATGCAGAACCGTAAAAATAAAAAATCATATTTTTTCACAAAAATTATATTTTTGTCCCCAATTTTTTATTTTTCCAAGGGTAAGAGAAGAAATTGGACCTCAAAAGTTGTTGTCCAATTTGTCCTGAGTATGCTGATACCCCATATGTGGCAGTAAACCACTGTTTGGGCGCATGGGAGAGCTCGGAAGGGAAGGAGCGCCGTTTGACTTTTCAATGCAAAATTGACAGGAATTGAGATGGGACGCCATGTTGCGTTTGGAGAGCCACTGATGTGCCTAAACATTGAAACCCCCCACAAGTGACACCATTTTGGAAAGTAGACCCCCTAAGGAACTTATCTGGATGTGTGGTGAGCACTTTGACCCACCAAGGGCTTCACAGAAGTTTATAATGCAGAGCCATAAAAATAAAACAAATTTTTTTTCCCACAAAAATTATTTTTTAGCCCCCAGTTTTGTATTTTCCCTAGGGTAACAGGAGAAATTGGACCCCAAAAGTTGTTGTACAATTTGTCCTGAGTATGCTGATACCCCATATGTGGGGGGGGAACCACCGTTTTGGCGCATGGGAGGGCTCGGAAGGGAAGGAGCGCCATTTGGAATGCAGACTTAGATGGAATGGTCTGCAGGCGTCACATTGCGTTTGCAGAGCCCCTAATGTACCTGAACAGTAGAAACCCCCCACAAGTGACACCATTTTGGAAAGTAGACCCCCTAAGGAACTCATCTTGATGTGTTGTGAGAGCTTTGAACCCCAAGTATTTCACTACAGTTTATAACGCAGAGCCGGGCAAATAAAAAATATTTTTTTTTCCACAAAAATTATTTTTTAGCCCCCAGTTTTGTATTTTCCCTAGGGTAACAGGAGAAATTGGACCCTAAATGTTGTTGTCCAATTTGTCCTGAGTACGCTGATACCCGATATGTGGGGGGGAACCACCGTTTGGGCGCATGGGAGGGCTCGGAAGGGAAGGAGCATCATTTGGAATGCAGACTTAGATGGATTGGTCTGCAGGCGTCACATTGCGTTTGCAGAGCCCCTAATGTACCTAAACAGTAGAAACCCCCCACAAGTGACCCCATATTGGAAACTAGACCCCTCAATGAACTTATCTAGATGTGTTGTGAGAACTTTGAACCCCCAAGTGTTTCACTACAGTTTATAACACAGAGCCGTGAAAATAAAAAATCTTTTTGTTTTCCCACAGAAATTATTTTTTAGCCCCCAGTTTTGTATTTTCCCAAGGGTAACAGGAGAAATTGGACCACAAAAGTTGTTGTCCTATTTGTCCTGAGTACGCTGATACCCCATATGTTGGGGTAAACCCCTGTTTGGGCACACGGGAGAGCTCGGAAGGGAAGGAGCACTGTTTTACTTTTTCAACGCAGAATTGGCTGGAATTGAGATCGGACACCATGTCGTGTTTGGAGAGCCCCTGATGTGCCGAAACAGTGGAAACCCCCCAATTATAACTGAAACCCTAATCTAAACACACCCCTAACCCTAATTCCAACGGTAACCCTAACCACACCTCTAACCCTGACACACCCCTAACCCTAATCCCAACCCTATTCCCAACTGTAAATGTAATCTAAACCCTAACCCTAACTTTAGCCCCAACCCTAACTGTACCCCAACCCTAACCCTAGCCCTAACCCTAGCCTTAACCCTAGCCCTAACCCTAGCCCTAACCCTAACCCTAGCCCTAATCCTAGCCCTATCTCTAGCCCTAACCCTAGCCCTAATCCTAACCCTAGCCCTAACCCTAGCCCTAACCCTAGCCCTAATGGGAAAATGGAAATAAATACATTTTTTTTATTTTTCCCTAACTAAGGGGGTGATGAAGGGGGGTTTGATTTACTTTTATAGCGAGTTTTTTAGCGGATTTTTATGATTGGCAGCCGTCACACACTGAAAGACGCTTTTTATTGCAAAAAATATTTTTTGCAATACCACATTTTGAGAGCTATAATTTTTCCATATTTTGGTCCACAGAGTCATGTGAGGTCTTGTTTTTTGTGGGACGAGTTGACGTTTTTATTGAAAACATTTTCGGGCACGTGACATTTTTTGATCGCTTTTTGTTCCGATTTTTGTGAGGAAGAATGACCAAAAACCAGCTATTCATGAATTTCTATTGGGGGAGGCGTTTATACCGTTCCGCGTTTGGTAAAATTGATAAAGCAGTTTTATTCTTCGGGTCAGTACGATTACAGCGATACCTCATTTATATCATTTTTTTATGTTTTGGCGCTTTTATACGATAAAAACTATTTTACAGAAAAAATAATTATTTTTGCATCGCTTTATTCTCAGGACTATAACTTTTTTATTTTTTTGCTGATGATGCTGTATCGCGGCTTGTTTTTTGTGGGACAAGATGACGTTTTCAGCGGTACCATGGTTATTTATATCTGTCTTTTTGATCGCGTGTTATTCCACTTTTTGTTCGGCGGTATGATAATAAAGCGTTGTTTTTTGCCTCGTTTTTTTTTTTTTTTCCTTACGGTGTTTACTGAAGGGGTTAACTAGTGGGACAGTTTTATAGGACGGGTCGTTACGGACGCGGCGATACTAAATATGTGCACTTTTATTGGTTTTTTTTTTTATTTAGATGAAGAAATGTATTTATGGGAATAATATATATATTTTTTTTCATTATTTTGGAATTTTTTTTTTATTTTTTTTTACACATTTGGAAAAATTTTTTTTTACTTTTTTACTTTGTCCCAGGGGGGGACATCACAGATCAATGATCTGACAGTTTGCACAGCACTCTGTCAGGTCACTGATCTGACTAGCAGCGCTGCAGGCTTCACAGTGCCTGCTCTGAGCAGGCTCTGTGAAGCCACCTCCCTCCCTGCAGGACCCGGATCCGTGGCCATCTTGGATCCGGGGCTGGAGCAGGCAGGGAGGGAGGTAAGACCCCCGCAGCAACGCAATCACATCGCGTTGCTGCGGGGGGCTCAGGGAAGCCCGCAGGGAGCCCCCTCCCTGCGCGGTGCTTCCCTGCACCGCCGGCACATCGCGATCATGTTTGATCGCGGTGTGCCAGGGGTTAATGTGCCGGGGGCGGTCCGTGACCGCTCCTGGCACATAGTGCCGGATGTCAGCTGCGATAAGCAGTTGACACCCGGCCGCGATCGGCGGCGCTCCCCCCGTGAGCGCTGCCGATTGCTATGACGTACTATCCCGTCCAGGGTCAGATAAGCCCAGGGCACCTCGACGGGATAGTACGTCTAAGGTCACAGAGGGGTTAATATATGGCAGTCATCATATTATATAGCACTGTGTGCTAACAGTTGCTCATTTTGCACTTCTTCCCAGTTAATTCTTCTCCTGGAAATCCGTTTTAATGTTTGAATTTCAGGGGGAAGTTTGGGAGGATAGAGAGAGAGATTTTCCTGATCAAAAGTTTGGATCTCCATTGTTTTCGATGGGGTTTATGCTCTGGTTCAAGATCAGGTACAGTTCGGGTACCAGAACCGAAATTTGGAACAATGTTCTGGTTGGGTACCAGAACCCAAACTTCCATGGGTCCACTCATCCCTAATGATTGTACAATTTAGATGGTCTGCCAAACCTGCTGATCAGCAAGTTTGGACATTTATCTTGTGTATTGGGAACTTGTCCTTCAAGTTGTACTAAACAAGTGGCTATAAAGTGCCACCTGATGTGGAAGGAGGCATTATGTGGCAACTACCTGATAGTCTTCTTTACTGCTCTCTCTTATAATCTGTAATAGATTGCACAGAATAGATCATCTTTAAGCATATATGAACTGTCTATTGCAATTCCCCCATCACATTATTTATAGGTAACATGATAGAATTAAAAAGTTAAGGTACCTTCACACTGAACGATATCGCTAGCGATCCGTGACGTTGCAGCATCCTGGCTAGCGATATCGTTCAGTTTGACAGGCAGCAGCGATCTGGATCCTGCTGTGATGTCATTGGTCGCTGCAGAAAGTCCAGAACTTTATTTCGTCGCTGGACTCCCTGCAGACATCGCTGAATCGGCGTGTGTGACGCCGGTTCAGCGATGTCTTCCCTAGTAACCAGGGTAAACATCGGGTTACTAAGCGCAGGACCGCGCTTAGTAACCCGATGTTTACCCTGGTTACCAGCTTAAAAGTAAAAAAAAAAAAAAAAACACTACATACTTATCTTCCGCTGTCTGTCCCCGGCGCTGTGCTTCTCTGCACTGGTTGTGAGCGCTGCTTTCCGGCCGCTGTGCTCAGTCAGTGCAGAAAAGCACAACGCCGGGGACAGACAGCGGAATGTAAGTATGTAGTGTTTGTTTTTTTTAACTTTTACGATGGTAACCAGGGTAAACATCGGGTTACTAAGCGCGGCCCTGCGCTTAGTAACCCGATGTTTACCCTGGTTACCGGCATTATTGGTCGCTGGAGAGCTGTCTGTGTGACAGCTCTCCAGCGACCAAACAGCGACGCTGCAGCGATCGACATCGTTGTCGGTATCGCTGCAGCGTCGCTGAGTGTGAAGGTACCTTTAGAGATGTAGAAAAGTCAGATAAGTATTATATAGTTAAAGTTACCTGTTAAACCATTTTTGGTGTAAGTGTGAGCAAGCGCTGTAGTTCAAAGCGATTCCAAGAAATCTTTATTTCATTACAATAGACTTATTTTATTCTACTTGGCTAACCTAATATTTGGCAAACTATTGTTGTGTCTTAAAAATACAAACTTTTGTCACTATGGGATATGGGAATATTTGGCTTCCTTTTCAGGACATGACTATTACTTGTTCACAATGAGTAATTTTGAAAACCTAGTAAACAAGCACAGACACAAATATTCTGTATGGAATTATACTCCCTAACTCAGGGTTGGCACAATGCCATGCAAACCAGTATAGGAATCCTTTAGAAACAGAAATAATATTTGCAATATTAAAATATGCTTAATTCATATCTCTACACATTCCTTTGCCGCACAGTTTTATTAATATGTGCCATAAATGTTCTGTATCAAAATAGCTTTTTACCCTATTACTGATTTTGAAGTTTGAATAAAAACATCCATATATACGATACGCAACAGCGTATTAGGATACTCTTAAAATAAATCAGAAAGGTTTTCCCATTGTAGTAAGTAATGGAATATCATGATCTTCAAAAACATGAAGACGTACCTCGCGCCACACGGCTTCTTTCCCTCACTGCATTGATCCTCTGAAGCCGGGTGTACATGTCATGGCTTCATAGAGGTGCATTGAGCATGATCGTAAGTCTTCCTCACTTCCCCCGCCGCAGTGGAGCCCTAACAGGTACCCTTTAAGTGACAACAGTACAAAGAATGCCATACCCATGAACTAAAAGCTCCTGCTGGAATGGGGCCAGCCCTAAGCAATGTTGGCTCTTACTATATGCACAGTATATACTTATATCAATATTCTTCTATGTGATTGTACAAATAGACTTTATATCATTTGCCTCATACCCTCTCCTGCTGCCTATGTGGCCATTTTATAGCTGTGTTCCCTTCCCCTGAACTGTTTTACTTAGTAAAGCCTTTTTTTATAGTGTTCTATATTGATGAGGCTTCTTTTTTTTCTGTACGTTACTCTTTATAAGTCAAACATTGGGTTCATATGTTGTGGGGTGAGAGGCAGCCATGATGCCAGAGAAACCACCATGACGAGCTGATAATGAAGCTCTTAGGCTCCAATCGGTTTGTAAGCCATACCCATCTACATGTTCTCATGGATTTTGTACTGTATTTTGGTGTGATCATGGGATGTGAACTCATCATTATGACTGGGACTTTCTTGAGGGCTTTGATTGTTCAGTGCATGTAGCGAAAACGGCCAAATTATATACTGAATATCTATTGTTGCATTTTATTAAGAAACACAGATGGAATTTAAGAGGTCTTGCGCTTTGGCTTTATTCACATTGCTGTTTTTCTCAGTTTGTGTTGACAATAAGGCAAGAATATTGAAGCCTGTAGTGCTATTACTGCAAACAAAATTTCCAGAGCACCAATGAGAACCTGACGGACCCCATGATTCCTCTGGAAATGCATCTGGCATCACTGTCATGACTCCATTATAAACAAAAGCCATGACGATAGTTTTAACAGCGTGTAAAACAAAAAAATCACTTGCATATTATAAATTATTATTGCTTTGATCTTAGTTCAATCTAAAATATATAGAAAAGACTTATTGTCTGAAGATTCAGAATATAAAAAGACTGACGGGAAGGCAACACAAGTGGCTTGTTTGAGGTTACTAGGAACAGAACAGCAAAAATGATTAATTTGGTGAGATTTCTGCATTTGTCTCTTCACTTGTACCCATTTGAAGAATCTGATGCCTATTATGCAACTCCAGCTACTAATATTACCTGAAAGGGTCTAAACCAAAAACCACGCTAATGCATAAATAGTCATCTGCACTAGAGAAAGCTAACGAAAGTAAGTTCTACATAATATGTTCCAGTTCATTTGTCCTTTTAAATGTTACACACTATAGTTCAGCATGTAAAACTTCTAGTCTTATTTTCCGCCAGGACATCTGTGAACATTTCTCAAAGAACTAAAAAGTTCAATGTGTACCCTATCTTGGCAGTTTACAGTTCCTCACCAGATGTATTCCCTGCATGATTCTGCTTCAACAACAAAAGTATAAATTGTAGATGCTTTAAATTATAATATGTTTCAAATAGTTGTACAATGCTTCACCCTAGGTGCTGAATGAAAGGACTTCAACTAAAGCTGAGCAAAAAGAATTTCAGAACCCTAGTTCAGCAGCCACATCCGCACTACTTTGTGGTACAATGCATTCATGACATGGAGGGGACCTATTAATTATAAGGGGTGCTCAGAATGTCGCAGATAGTAGGAGGTTTGCAGAGCTGTGGTCCACTACCGATGTGGCAGCTGGACCAGGGTCTTGCAAATCTTGTTGCTCAACTCGAACTTCAACTTATGTGCTAAATGGAAGGAACTTCATCATATGTGCTAAATATATAGTACTGCAAACTATGTGTTAAATGAATAGTACTTCAAGCTCTGTGCTAAATGTATAGTAGCATAAAATAAAAATTCGCCAGATTCGACAAATTTTTCATAAAAATTTGATTTGTAGCAATTATGTTTGCTGTGAATCCTAAGTAATCCAATTGCCTTGGAATGGTGTTTAGAACATTTTGCCATCTCAAATACTGTATCCAATCTGTTTTATTATTAATATACGGTATCCTAAGGGGAAAGAAAGAGATTTGAATTAATCAATGACACTGCTGTTGCCATGTGCCATATATCTCTCCATCTTGATGCAACTAAGTGTTCCTCAACACTAGTGCCTTTTCTTTTATTATGTGGAATGAGCTGTGTGCCTAACCTCTATCCCTATTTTATAAATGCATGGAATGGCGCTACTTGGGTAGTCCCCATCTTTTACACTGGCTGTGATAGTGACCCATGATTGGCTGCACTAAAATTCCTGCAAATTTCAGGAAATTCGCATAATTTGCAGATTGATCTAATGATCTCTAACTGCAACCCATGTGCTAAATGGAAAGTACTGCTATCCATGCAGTAAAATGACATTACTGTAACCAATGTGCTAAATACATATTACCGAAACCTACAGTATTTGCTAAATTTATAGTTTTTCTACTTACTTCCTAAAAATATAGAACTTCAAACTATGTGCTAATTTTATAGTACTATAAAGGGAGCACAATACAAGTACTATCCATTTAGACCATAGGTTAAGCCCACGTTCACATGTCCAGTATTTGGTCGGTATTTTACATCAGCATTAATAAGCTAAAATCAGGAAGGGTGAAAAATGCAGAAGTGGTGATGTGTTTCTATTATACTTTTCCTCTGATTATTCCACTCCTGATTTTGGCTTACACATGCTGATGTAAAATACTGATGAAGTACTGAACGTGTGAACGTGGCCTAAAGAAAGTATGTCAGCACAAAATGACTGTTCAAACCAAACACATCAGCACTAATAAAAATCATATCTTTAGGGACCAAATCCATTGCCGTGTCTGCAAGAAATTATTTTGTATTCAAATATGCTAATTAGGTGCTCAGTGCAACCTTGTCATGGCGGATCAGTGCAGCTTCCCACCTATTCAATGTAGTAGAAGCAGAGACACCAGCTCCTATACTCATTGGCGATATTTTGGGTGCAGTACACAGAATAAGCTGTGAGCCTACATCCAAGTAATGATGTAAACAGTAGAAAGACAAAGTTATCCAGTATCTGCAATAGGAAAACTATTAAACTTAATTTTATTAAATGACTCTTTAAAAAAATCAAGGTAGAGATAAAAGGTGCAAAGCGCACTTGATTCGTCTATCTACAGTTTATACTGTCCCAACTTCTTATTTTCCATCAGTCTGCACTATCCCCTTCTTTCACTGACAGCTCCAGCTTTACTGGAGTAAAAAAAACTGACCTGCACTGCAATGCGGAGCATCAGTAGCATAGCTAACGGGGGGTAGAGGATGCGGTTGCCCTGAGCTCAGGGGGCCCCATCCGGAGCTCCATCACCGTTAATTATATTGGCGTGTACAGCGGGCCAAAATAGTTAAGCCAGTCCAGAACAACATGCGGCCCACCAGAACAGAATTGAGAGGTGGGAGCGTTGGTAACAATAAGGAGAAATGGGGGAACAGGATGGAGAATTGAGAGCGTGTGGGTACCATATGGAGAAGTGGGAGTGTGGGCGAAGAACAGGATGGAGAATTAGGAGCATGGGAGGACTTATGGAGAAGTGGGGGAACAGTATGGAGAGGAGGTAGCACGGGGGGACGCACGCACAGGATGTCAGAATTTGATGTCAGCACGTTAGTCTGCCTAGTGGACTCATTAGGATCCTGAATTAGGAGAGAATATGATGTTTTTTAATTTATTTAAAACTTATGGTGTGACTGTGGGGGCATTATGCAGTTTGGGGGTTACTTTGAGGAACCCTGAAACTGTGTGGAGGGCTCTTATACATTGTAGGAACCACTTTAGGGGACCTTATAAAATGTTAGGGCCATTATACAGTTTTGGGGGCTAATGTGGGGGCCATTGTACACTTTGAAGGTTAATGTGGGGTTCATTATAAAGTTTGGAGGCTAATGTAGACAATTTTGGGGCTAATGCAGGAGCCATTGTAAAGTTTGGGGACAAATGAGGGTCTGTTCTACCATTTGGGGACTAGTGAGGGGGCTATTATGGAGTTTGGGAATTAATTTGGGGGCTAATGTGGGGGTCATTATACAGTGTGAGACATTATGTAAAAAGCACAGTGGTGGACATTACTATGTGGGGCACTACGAGGAGCACTCTTATTGTGCCAAACAGCAGGTGCATTAACAGAGGCATATTTGGCAGTAGTGGCTCAGTATTGGGTATCAGCAGGATGAGGCAGTTGTGCAAGTTGGGAATAGATGGGAGCTGTGCTGGAAATGTGAGAAGTCAAATGCATCCTTGTGTAAACTCTGCAGACAAGTTGTGGCCAGAGAAGTTGTCATGTTGGTCTGGGCCAGATGAAAAAGACAGTAAAAAAGAATGACTCCATCAGAAAGAACATGAGTTGTAAGTCAATATCTATAACTGTACTGAAATCACTTTTATGATCTCCAGGACTGGTATCTATGACTATGTGTTCACCATATGGCGGTAATATCAGTATTAGTCTTTGTGTAGAGACTTATTTTCTGTAAGAGCTTACAATCACTAGCTGTAGCTGATAACTGCTCTGAACTGTGATCATAAGTGCATACTAGGAAGTTATCATTACAGTAATAAGTAGTGAGACCGTGGGAAGGAGCGGAAAGCATCATAATAAATTGGTGGCACATGAGTAAAATGAGCATGAATTCTTATTACCGTATATTACCCAGTCTGAGTTGTTCTTTAAGAAAAGTTTTCCCTGGCTGAACAATTCCAATAGTATTTTTCATAATGTTATTAGGTTAAGCATAAAAACTGTGCAACTCTTGTCTATGAGCTGAGCCTGGTGTTGTAAGTCAACCCCAATTACTTTTTGCATGTGGCATCTCTCCAGGATGCTGCACGTTGGATGGGGCACCTATTCATGTGTGCACACAAAAGATATCTCTATGTGGTTTCAATGCATTTTAATGTATGTTCTCTTTGCGTCATTCAATGCATATTTAGAATTTGTTATATATATACATATATATATATATATATATATATATATATATATAATTGTCTAAGGGGTACTTTCGTATTTCTGTCCGCAACTTTCGTAACGGAAATCCCGCGTTGCTGATTGGTCTCGCCAGCTGCCTGTCATGGCTGCCGCGACCAATCAGCGATGGGCACAGTCCGATTAGTCCCTCCCTACTCCCCTGCAGTCAGTGCCCGGCGCCCGCATACTGCCCTCCAGTCACCGCTAACACAGGGTTAATGCCAGCGGTAACGGACCGTGTTATGCCGTGGGTAACGCACTCCGTTATCGCTGCTATTAACCCCAAGTTCGCTGCTATTAACCCAAAAGTTGTATCCCCAACTTTTTACTATTGATGCTGCATATGCAGCATCAATAGTAAAACGATGTAATGTTAAAAATAATAAAAAAAAACAAAAAAATCTGCTATTCTCACCTTCCGTAGTCCGACGATGCGCGTGGCTGCCGCCATCTTCCGTTCCCAGAGATGCATTGCGAAATTACCCAGAAGACTTAGCGGTCTCACGAGACTGCTAAGTTATGTGGGTAATTTCGCAATGCATCCTGGGAATGGAAGATGGTGGCAGCCGCGTGCATCGCATATAACTATTTTTTATTTTAATTATTTTTTTAAACAGGGATATGTGCCTACACTGCTGTAGTGACAGGTCAAGTTGACAAAAAACAGTAGGGAACTAAGGAGTTTTGGTAAGCTGAACATATTACAGTGCATCAATTTAATACAATGTTTAGAATTATATAGTTTTTGTCTGTAAGACAATGCACATAGACAAATGGTTTTTAAAAGAAATCTAGCTAATTCTGAAAACTCACTTCCATGTCATACTCTGATGCTGCACACACTATTTTGGAATGTTCCCATTTCTACTTTACACAATGTACCATTTATATTGCAGACTTAAAGACGCTGCATCCATTCTTACTAAATAGCCAAGGGTAAAATTTTCACATAAAGGTCAATAGTCAATTGAACTAAGAAAGACAGATTTCCTAGTTAATGAAAGAAGAGCTTTATGGTCACTTTTAGAATAGAGCAAAGTGCAATTACTCTCTATGCAAAGGAAAATGTCTTACACATAGCACATTAATAAACTTTTCAGTTATACCCCTAATATATGGAATTTATAACACTGTAATACGTATGAGAAAAACTCATTGTATTCAATGGTAACATCTCCGAACACAATCTCTCTCCTTTTGTATAGTTTTATGACATTGGATCATAGTAGATAACTTTTTTCTTCAGAATGTTCAACATAAAAGGCTCTTTCATGTCAAGGGAGGAAACAAAACTCTACACACTCCACACAGCCGCATACAATGTCATCTCCAGCCTAAAAGTTATCAACTCGATTATTTAATTGTATTCTCCATTTTTCAGCTGATTTTTTTACCCTCAGAACTTCATTACTACCTTTAAATGTGAAATAAAATAATAAACACTAGGGATTCCACTACAAATAGAAATACTGGGTAAGAATGGATGATAGGAACCTACGCTCTCCCAGGTGGCAATGTGCAATAAGTGTGTATCTGCTCACTCAAAAAGTAGTATCAATAGTGTACAAGTTTACACTGACTCAATGTGTGTCACACACTCTACATAATATTCCTTCGGGATATACAGCTAGGCTAACCTGTACACCTCCAAAAAGTATGCAAAAAAGGATGATAGGTTCATCAGTCGTGGTGAAGGAATCCGTAGGTGGTAGAGTTTGGATGTGTGATCAAACACCGGGATGAGATTTAGCATTTATATCGCCCAGACCGGCAGCGTCTCAATACTGAATATCATCATAGAGTTTGACCAAATGTCCACCCTCTACCACAAATGGATTCCTTCACCATGACTAACAAATCTATCATGCTCTCTTTTGCGGACTATCCCAAAACACAATATTGACTTGTACTCATATTTTTTGGCTATTACTGGAGCAGTGATCTAGAGAACTGGGTAAATACATTGAGTCAGTGTATCTTTTACTGTGTCCACAACTTCCGGGAACTCTAGCACTGGACATGCCTTATATAGGTCATCAATATCATTAAAATTGCCAAGTGAAGTCAATGACTCTGAATATACAGCTATAGCCGAAACTGTTGGCACCCTTGAAATTGTTCCAGAAAATGAAGTATTTCTTCCAAAAATTATGGAAATTACACATGTTTTATACACGTTTATTTCCTTAGTGTGTATTAGAACAACAGAAAAAAACGAGGTTAAGAAAGGTAAATTGGACATAATTTCACACAAAACCCCAAAAAATTGTCCAAAGAAAATTGTTGGAACCTTTCCAAAATTGTGGGTAAACAACTTTGTTTCAAGCATGCTATGCTCGTTCCAACTCACCTGTGGACAAAATAAAATCAAATCACATCTGAATCCAGATAAAAATGGGAGAAGATGACTCAATCTTTGCATTGTGTGTCTATATGTGACACACTCAGCATGGAAAACAGAAAGAGAACTGTCTGAGGACTTGAGAACCAAAATTGTTGAAAAATATCAAGAATCTCAAGGTTACAAGTCCATCTTCAAAGATCTTGAAATTCTTTTGGCCTAATCAAGAAATTTACAACCCATGGCAGTGTAGCTAATCTCCCAGGACGTGAATGGCAAAGAAAAATTGATGAAAGGTTGCAACGCAGAATAGTTCTGATTGTGGATAAGCAGTCGAGTTACAAAGAAATTCAAGCTGTCCTTCACGCTCAGGGACATCAGTGTCTGTGAGAACTATCCATCAACATTTGAATGAAATGAAAAGAAATGCTGTGGCAGGAGACACAGGAGGACCCCACTGCTAACACAGAGACATAAAAAACGATTGCAGTTTGCCAAAATGTATGTAAGCCAAAATCTGCCTGGGAAAGCGTCTTGTAGACTGATGAGACCAAGATTGAGTTTTTTGGTAAAGCACATCATTCTACTGTTTACTGAAAACAGAAAGAACACAGCACATACAGTCAAATATGGTAGATATTTTGAGGTTGCTCTGCTGCCTCTGGCACAAGGTGCCTTGACTGTGTGCAAGGCATTATGAAATCTGATGATTATCAAATGTTTTTGGGTCGCAATGCAGTGACCACACACATACTCCAAGAAGCACCCATAAATTCATGGAAACAAAATGCAGGAGAGTTCTGAAGTGATAAGCAAAGGGTCCAGATTTAAATCCGATTGAACACCTGTGGAGAGATCTTAAAATTGTTTTTTAGAGAACGCACCCTCCAAATATGAAAGGCCTGGAGCAGTTTGAAAAAGAAGAGTGGTACAAAATTCCAGCTGAGGGGCATAAGTTTTTTGATGGTTATAGAATGTGACTGATTGCATTTATTTATTCCAAAGAGAGTGCAAGCAAATATTAACCCCTTCATGACCCAGCCTATTTTGACCTTAATTACCTGGCCAGTTTTTGCAATTCTGACCAGCGTCCTTTTATGAGGTAATAACTCAGGAACGCTTCAACGGATCCTAGCGATTCTGAGATAATTTTTTCGTGACATATTGGGCTTCATGTTAGTGGTAAATTTAGGTCGATAATTGTTGCGTTTATTTGTGAAAAAATTGGAAATTTGGCAAAACTTTTAAAAATTTTGCAATTTTAAAATTTTTAATTTTTATTCTGTTAAACCAGAGAGTTATGTGACACAAAATAGTTAATAAATAACATTTCCCACATGTCTACATTACATCAGCACAATTTTAGAAAAAAAAAATTTGTTACGAAGTTATAAGGGTTAAAAGTTGACCAGCGATTTCTCATTTTTACACAAATTTTTTTCATTTGTGTGCCTAAACATTGGATCTCCCCCACAAGTGACCCCATTTTGGAAACTAGATTCCCCAAGGAACTTATCTAGATGCATAGTAAGCACTTTGAACCCCCAGGTGCTTCACAAATTGATCTGTAAAAAAGTACTTTTTTTCCCAAAAAAAAAATTTTTGCCTCAATTTTTTTCATTTTCACATGGGCAACAGGATAAAATGGAGCTTAAAATTTGTTGGGCAATTTCTCCTGAGTATACCAATACCTCATATGTGGCAGGGCTCGGAAGGAAAGGAGCGCCATTTGACTTTTTGAATGGAAAATTAGCTCCAATCATTAGCGGACACCATGCTCATTTGGAGAGTCCCTGTGTGCCTAAACATTGAAGCTCTCCCACAAGTGACCCCATTTTAGAAACTAGACCCCCAAGGAACTTATCTAGATGTGTGGTGAGCACTTTGAACCCCCAAGTGCTTCACAGAAGTTTATAACGCAGAGCCGTGAAAATAAAAAATCATTTTTTTCCTCAAAAATGATATTTAGCCCTCAATTTTTTATTTTAACAAGGGTAACAGGAGAAATTGGACCCCAAAAGTTGTTGTCCAGTTTGTCCTGAGTACGCTGGTACCCAATATGTGGGGGGAACCATTGTTTGGGCACACGTCGGGGCTCGGAAGGGTAGTAGTGATGTTTTGAAATGCAGACTTTGATGGAATGGACTGCGGGCATCATGTTACGTTTGCAGAGCTTCTGATGTGCCTAAACAGTAGAAACCCCCCACAAGTGACCCCATTTTGGAAACTAGACCCTCCCAAGGAACTTATCTAGATGGTGTGAGCACTTTTTATCCCCAAGTGCTTCACAGAAGTTTATAACTCAGAAATAAAAATTCATTTTTTTCCTCAAAAAAGATTTTTTTAGCCCGCAATTTTTTATTTTCACAAGGGTAACAGGAGAAATTGGTCCCCAGAAGTTGTTGTCCAGTTTGTCCTGAGTACGCTGGTACTCCATATGTGGAGGAAACCACTGTTTGGGCACACGTCGGAGGTCGGAAGGGAAGTAGCGAAGTTTTGAAATGCAGACTTTCATGGAATGGTCCGCGGGCATCATGTTGCGTTTAGAGAGCCCCTGATGTGCCTAAACAGTGGAAATCCCCCAATTCTAACTCCAACCCTAACCCCAACACACCCCTAACCATAATCCCAACCATAAGCACAAACCTACCCCTAACTCACCCCTAACCCTAATCCCAACCCTAACCCTAATTCCAACCCTAACTTTAGCCCCAACCCTAACACTAAATTTAGCCCCAACCCTAACCCTATGGGGGATCGGAGTGATCACTGGGGTGGGGGGTGATCACCGGGGGCAGGAGGGGGCTGTCAGACGCAGGGGGCTTAGGAGATGCAGCAGCAGATGGAGCCGGCAGCAGGAGGTGATCACTGATGCAGGGGGAAGGGAGCAGACGGTGGGGGGAGTAGAGGGCAGCAGAGGGGAGTACCTGGCGTAGACGATGATGGAGGTGGCGATAATGGCGGCAGCAATCGCGGTGAGTAGGTGGCAGGGCAGGAAGTAGGCACCTTGCTATTCAGCTTCCACGGACGGCATGAAGCTGACAGCGAGGCAGCCATGGTTTACTCTGCCCCTCCACATCTGAATGGAGAGACAGTGTCACATGGATGCTAGATCCAATCAGATCTGGAGGGTGGTGACAAAGTGGTCACCAGAGCGATCGTAGCCATGGGGGGGCAAAGCCACCCCCCCGGGCTCAAGTATAAGTCTCCCTGTTCCTGAGGGTCGGGTGAAATTTCAGTTAACCCTTTCACCCGACCCGCAGGAACGCGATCCCACCATGATGCATACGCTGCGTCACAGGTCGGACTGGCACCGACTTTCATGACGCATACGCTGCGTCATAGGTCGGGAAAGGGTTAAGCTAAGATTTGGGGGTTTTGTGTGACATTATGTCCAATTTGCTTTTTTTCTTGGATTTTTTTGTGTTGTTACAATACACACAAAGGAAATAAACATGTGTATAACAAAACATGTATAATTGGATTAATTTTCTGTGAGAAATACTTCATTTTCTGGAACAATTTCAAAGGTGACAACACTTTCGGCCATGGCTGTTTTGTGAAAATAGTAAGAAGTGGATATCACATACAACTTATTATATAATCCTGTGTTAAACATTTTTTAATATGGGGGCCGAAGTACAATGTGCTACTGTATGATACACAGTGGCAAATGTCAGGCTTTAAAGTTCTTTGTATACATATCTATCTATCTTACGCATTAATAGTCAGGATATGCCAAGAATATATGATACAATAAAATACAAAAATTGAGGGTCTCATGACCACCGTTCACAGACTGAACTCTTCAATATACTTTATGAAAGAGATGGACGCTTTTGTTCAGGCTGTGATTTTAGAAAGTTTATGTGAGATATGCAAACAGATGGATGCTGCTTGCTTCCCGGAATTGAGAGATAAACCTATCCTAAAGATATGCCATTACTGCCTATAATGGAAAAAACCTTTTAACAAGATATATCATTAGCACTGTGAGCTATGATGGATGGACCATAAAGTATTAAGAATATGAAAGCATTTAAATGTTTATATTGGAATAACAAATCCTCTACTGTATTTCACAAACTTTCCAATATTACACACCCTTGACTGTGGCTTTTGATATTCTAAGAAGAATTCTCATGAAAAGAGATATTTTTTTCTATTCTTCTGTGTAATGTGCACCTTAGAGCAAAGGCCAATGTCAGTGAAAACTCATGCAATGTTATATACGCACTCTTAAAGATTCTCTGGAAGATTCCCTAAACAAGTACACTTATGATGGATACACAAAATGATTGTATATCCATCATATCACAAAGAGACTATTAGGGGTTTCCTTATGGCAAAACTGATTTTAAAACCAAAAAAGTTATGGTGATCTGTGTCGTGGCAGTAAGCTATGGTTGGGTCACCTGACCAATGAGACCTGTGATTGGCTGCAGATGTAAGTTGTCTAGAACAGGATATCATCAGATGTGCCGCAGATGATGTCCCAGTTCAGTCCATGGGGGTCGAAACAGGGGAGCATTCCTCAACATTTTATTGATTCAAACCATCCCTGCCATTTACAAGATTCTTTCCCGAAGTCAGACAACCACATTATTATTATTATATGCTATTTTCTATTAAAATAATGTATTATTTCTTTTATGATGCAAGGCTCTTTTATTAATGCTTCCATAAATTAAAATGATAAATGTTCAATATTATCCTTACACTCAAAGATTCAAACAGAAATATTCTTCTGATTTGTGACAATATAGACCTCTGCTGAAATTGAAATTGACCCCATTTAGATATACCGTATTTGTGTACACCTTACTGGCTCTAATATTAAAATTTAATATAGCAATTAGAAAAAAACTTTTTTACATGTGTTTAATTATAATTATGATGACAAATGGTAGAAAAAAATGTGACTGACCATAAAAAACCTAGCTTGGTTAGCTTCTTCAAGTTTAATGATGCACCAGGTCATGAGTAAGAATTCATTGTGTCTGATGGCAGGACACATTTCCTTTTAGAACTATTAATAAAACTTCTTTGTATTCCATTGTTGTGTCTAACTTAAGGGAATTCCTGATTCACATTGTTCCAAGATCTTTCCAAAAAAGTCCTGTGACATTTGCTCTAAAGCAGGCTGCATATTTTAGTTGAATGAAAAAATTGTAGATGATTTTTGCATTGTAACAATGTTAAACATGTTGCTTCAAAAGTATTACCAGTTTAACAAATTTCATTTTTATGATTGCATCTTTTAGAACTTACGCCTAGCCTAATTATATTGCTGTTCTCAAGAGAAGCCATTACTTTTTTTTATCAGGGCGTTGGAACAAAATGAAACAGAAAAGTATTTATTCAGTGCTTTGACAGCTTTCACGTTTTTTGTTTTAATTACCGTAATTACCACCTTGTATGGTCTTAAAATGCACCAGATTACTATCGTGACAATGCTTTTTGATAAATTTTGTGCATTTTCAGACTGTGTAATTCTAATAACCTACTAGTTAGCTGTTAGTCCTATACAAAAAAACTTTGATAGTTCTTCTATAACTGAAGAATGACAAGCACGAACAACAACAAACCTCTTTAATCCTAAATTTTTTCTTACGTGTTGACTATTAAGTATTGATTAATTTGAGATTCTTTCGGAAAGATCTTGAAGCAAGGTGAATAATGCTTTCTCTTTGGTTACACGCAGCAGCAAAGTATCATAAAGGGAACCTGTCACCCCGTTTTTTCAGTACGAGATAAAAATACTGTTAAATAGGGCCTGAGCTGTGCGTTACTATAGTGTATTTTGTGTACCCTGATTCCCCACCTATGCTGCCGAAATAACTTACCAAAGTCGCCGTTTTCGCCTGTCAATCAGGCTGGTCAGGTCATATGGGCGTGGCGACATCGCTGTTTCTTCCCCCAGATCTTGCATATATTTCCGTTGGTGGCGTAGTGGTTTGCGCATGCCCATCTTCTGAATCCACTGGGTAGGAGAAGAAAAAACGCGCGATCGGCGCTATTTCTCTGGTGATATGTGTGGGTGGCCATCTTCCTGAGGCCGCGCGTGCGCATATGGAGTCCTCTGCTGCCCGGGGCATCAGGAAAATGGCCGCGGGATGCCGCGCGTGCGCAGATGGAGATCGCGGCGGCCATTTTCCTGAAGCCCCGGGCAGCAGAGGACTCCATATGCGCACGCGCGGCCTCAGAAAGATGGCCGCCCCACAGATCACCAGGGAAATAGCGCTGATCGCGCGTTTTTTCTTCTCCTGCCCAGTGGATTCATAAGATGGGCATGCGCAAACCACTACGCCACCAACGGAAATATATGCAAGATCTGGGGGAAGAAACAGCGATGTCGTCACGCCCATATGACCTGACCAGCCTGATTGACAGGCGAAAACGGCGACTTTGGTAAGTTATTTCGGCAGCATAGGTGGGGAATCAGGGTACACAAAATACACTATAGTAACGCACAGCTCAGGCCCTATTTAACAGTATTTTTTATCTCGTACTGAAAAAACGGGGTGACAGGTTCCCTTTAATATTTCAATGGCTCCACTTGCTCTTTATAAGCTTTTCACTTCTCATTTCATCAGTAGTCAGAAGAACTTCATGTAAATGTAATTGTACAACTCTTATTACACTCATCTGGCGGCCGTACTGACATTGACATCTGCTGTCCCAGTTTTGAACTTTCCATGTTATACTTAGCAGACTCAGCATATGGTAATTGTTTACCACTGGATTCTTAGATGATTTTTTTTTTTACCAAACTAGTTTCTATAGTGTTGGCTTAAGGGAAGCTCAATTCAACAAATTTTCATTATTTGCTCAACCTTGTAGTGCTGTCACGTTTTCGCCTATCCACAATCCAGCACCATCTTTCCCTGACAGACTCTGCAGTAAATTTTGCAGTGGGGCTCCCTGGAATGTCACACAGTCACCCAAGCAATCGTAGTGCAAGGAGTTCTTTCTAAGTCTTCCAAGCACTGACCTTAGTGGCAGTTAGTGTATTGTTATACTCCTGTAGTTACCCTTGAGCACTACGCCTGATGCGTGTTCTGCAACTCCAGATCCTAACTTTTGGCTATTCCAGACTATGCTCTTGTCTTAAACCTGGGAATGCCTTACAATGTGCACCGCAATCCAGTCTATATAAAACATATTATGATTTTCCAGTTAAAGGGGTAGACTGAAGTCCAAAGTAATTCACCTCCTAAATCCCTATCTATTTAATGCTGCAATCAAAACTATTTTCTAATTTAATTGAATTAAAAATTTCCGATTCTTCCCTGACTGCTTTTCTATTTTATTTTCCACTTACTTTTTGATGACGCTTCGTTTGAGAATCCAAGTGCATGCTGGGATACTCAAACAAAGCATCATCATGGGGCAAAGCTGCAGTCCCTGCTGCAGTCCCTACCCCTTCCCTGAAATGAAGCGTCATTAGTGATGCTAGTTTTAGCATCTGGGCTAGTCCCTGTGCAGTGTCCACTGTGTGATGTGCACAATGATAACGAACTCTCTGTTCCTGGCCCCGATCATCAGTAATGCTCTGGCAACAGAGTGCTTTGTTAGAATACCCGGTGAACAGAGACCAGTGACATCACTAGCAGGAGTGGTGCTGGTCTCTGCATGCTGGGTTTTCTGACAATGCGCTTTGTTGCCAGACTGTTACTGCTATGAGCTAGAGCACATAGTTCGCTATCATTGTGCACATCACATAATGGACAGTGCGCAGGGACTAGCCAAGCCCCTGAAATGAACATCATAGATGACTCTTTGTTTCAGGGAGGGGGTAATGCTGCGGTAGGGACCACAGTTTCGGCACCCTGATAATGCTTAGTCTGAGTATCTGAGATTCTCAAATGAAGCATCAAGAAGGAAGTGAAAAAAAATCTAAAATCAGTTAGATAGTGTAGTTAGGGAAGACAGAGAATTTTTAATTCAAGTATATTAGAAAATAGTTTAGATTAGGGCACTAAATAGATAGGGATTTAAGTAGAAAACTACTTTAGACTTCGGACCGCCCCTTTAATATTTCAAGTGAGCAAACCTAACAAGTGGCCACTACAGTCAGCATTGACCATTGAACTTAAATACAGAATAAGTAACAGATGGTGTAAAATGAATAGGAACACTCTATGCCCAGCGATGTACCCCAAAAAGGACTATAATGTGGGTAATCTGGCCATGCTCACCCTGTCACCTCAGACTTGTATTACTAGCCGTGAGTTCCCTAATTGTAATCCATGACGGGCTGCGAATGGTAAGAAATTGCTGCATTTTTAAGACTACTGCGCATAACAAGGCAAATGTAAACTACAGTGGCTCAGTGGTTAGGACTGTACCCTTGCAGCGCTGGGGTCCTGGGTTTAAATCCCACCAAGGACAACATCTGCAAGGAGTTTGTATGTTTTCCCTGCATGGCTTCCCAACACTCCAAAGACATACTGATAGGAAATTTATATTGCGAGCCCCAATGAGGACAGCTATGATGATGTCTGTAAAGTCCTGTGCAATTAATGGTGCTATGTAAGTGAGTACGGTAATATAAAAAAAATAATAATAATTAGCAAAAAATATTTCTGACTCAGAAATAAAACCATACAGGATATTCAGGAGGTTTAGAGTTAATCATGTAGTCTTCTCTATATAATATACAAAATTTGCACAATGTAAAAAGCATTATAGTAAACATAGACTTCGCAGAAGTTATAAGAAAGGTTTTGGCTGCTGTTCCAAGAAAAAAAAGTGGCTGAAATGAAATATCCGTGCGAACTGCAGCTCCACGCCAGAACTTCTTTGGAAATTTAATGCAATTATTTGACAGATTTCAATAACATCTGTATTACATTTTCAGTCAGTTTCATGATACACGTTGCTCAGCGTTCTTTTACCATACAACCATTTTGAGCATGTGTTCTCTAAATGCATTTATTAGCTTTATACCAATCCCCTGGGAAGAACGTATTTTCATTATCATAGTATAGCAGAGTTAAATGGCAATTTTATTGTGTATATGTTAGCCTAATTCAAGTTCTGCCTTGTGCAAATGTAAGATAATATTTTCACAGGGGTCCAATTGAGGGGCTTCATGGGATCTGAAGAAAGGCATATCCTCTGGTAGGAATTATGGCTATTACACTGCATCTGGAAATCTTTTCAGATGTCTAGGTGGCATGTGCTATTAGCTCCGAGCAGCCAAGCAACCGCATCACAACAAGAAAATCACTTACAGGAACTTGACTATAAAGTGAAGATGATTCGGAAAGTAAGGCAGAGATCACACCAGACCCTCTTTAGGGTCAGCCACGGCATGACAAATGTGCTGTAACAGCTGCTCTGTCACGGCAATAAATACATTGACAATACATTACTGTGTCATATTTCTGGAATTTTACAGTGGAAAGTTCAAAGTTGAAACTTAAAGTTGAAGTTGAACCACCTCTAGTGATGAACCTTAAAGCTGCTGTCTCAGGATGTCAACCCTGCCCATGTGCCCTATTTCAGAATATGGGAGTCGTAAGATGGGGAGGGGTCTTCCTCCTTCAAGAGTGAGAACAGGAAGAAGCTCCAACGACTCATCCACGTCATTACTTTAATGCATGGCGGTTCATCTGAATGGCTCCCATATTGTGCGACATTACTTTTTTTTTTTTAGAAAGAATCTGCTTTTCCTTACAATAATAGCTGATTGCCAGATAATACGACAGAGACTGACAGCAATCAGATGCTTTCATTTTTATAAGGGGAATATTCAAGGTAAAAAAGTGCTACAGGTATTAGGTGTTCTCTTGATCAAAATCAGACCCTGCACAATAAATATCACTTTGCATTTAAAACAAAAAAATGTTTTCAAAGTCTTATAAACTGAAAATGAAACACGATTTTTAACAGTATGTAGAATAATTTCTTCAAAACAAATGATCTTAGTAGTCAAAGTCAATCTTTTTTTATTATCCTATAGTATCTCTTAGGCTACGTTCACACTAGCGTTGTGCGCCGCTGCGTCGGCGATGCAACGCACAACGCACGCAAAAATGCGGCAAAACGCATGCAAAAACGCTGCGTTTTGCGACGCATGCGTCGTTTTTTGCCGAAAATCGGACGCAAGAAAAATGCAACTTGTTGCGTTTTCTTGGTCCGACGCTTGCGGCAAAAAAGACGCATGCGTCGCACAACGCAACAAACAAAAACACATGCGTCCCCCATGTTAAATATAGGGGCGCATGACGCGTGCGTCGCCGCTGCGTCGCCCGACGCTATCCCGACGCACAGTAGCATAACGCTAGTGTGAAAGTAGCCTTATTTTGTTATTAAAGGGGTATTCCCATCACCAAGATCCTGCCCTAATATGTAGTAGGTGTAATAATAATAATATTAGCAAAAACTCCAATTAGAAATGTAGCATTTGCTTTGTTGCTTACACGATGAGCAGGGCATTACAGTAGCAGGTATCCATGGTTACCATCACTAACAGCTGTCACTATATGAGTGGTCGTAATCATAAATACCTCAGCTACTGAAATGCCCTGTACATGGGGTAAGGGACATAGTGAAGCAGAAGAACTATACATTTGTAATTGGAGCTATTACACCTACTATATATTGGGATAAGATATTGGAGATGGGAATACCCATTTAAGATAACTAAAGATACAACATAAAAAAGTCTTGGCCAATAAGGTGTGCCCACATTGTTTTCCATGGGAGATTAACTGTGACTGGTAACCGCCCTCCCGCACCAACTCAGGTCTTGGTCGTTAACACCAAGGTAACTAAGAGTTGTATACAAAAAGAGGGTGCTGCTATTGTCCTTTGTTACATACAGAGGTCAGGGCCTCCGGGAATATCAAATGTAGGTACTCAGTAAGCCGTAGGTACTTCCAGAATCCTACATTCTGTGAGTAATATTTTCACAGGATCTGTTTTAAAATGAATCAATAGAGAGCAAACCCCTGTGAAAAATTCCAACAGAAGACAGACTATAGGTGCTGGAGGAGGAAGCGTAATGGGTACATGATACTTGGTTGGCTAGAAGCCTGCTGGCAGGTCCCAGTGCCTTCAGCATTGGCGGCTGAGTTTCCTTTGTCGGTGGCCCCCATGGCAGCTGCGAGAGCTATGGTGGCAGAGAGGGTCTGCCATTATAGAGTGACTGTGAGATCATTACATTTCTCCACTGTAATAAGATCTTATCCCGATCTTTCTGGTACAACCCTAACCTACATGAACTGAAGATATGGGAACAAGATGCTGTGCTTCTAATGCATTTTCCTTCCACATGCCTGGGTAGATTGATGGTATAGTTTTGTCTTTCAGTATTAAGTTAACCCTCCACATATGGTACATACAGTAATGCCTATACTAAAAGACAGTGATTTATCTACTATGGCTTCCAGAAAAGTAAAAGCACATTTTTTCCAATTAAATCAATACTTTTCAAAACAATTGTTATGCATGTAATTAGGGCAGCAGCTAAAATAATCCATTGTATGCTGTTTTTCACATGAGGCATACATGCACATTTAAACAAGGAATGTTATTACGTAAAATCTGGATACTGTGTTTATTGACCATTGCAGTAAGAAAAAACAGAGGGCAGAAAACCATGAACAAAATGTGACCTTGGCTTAAATGGGAAAGTTACTTTCAAAAAAACTTTGCATTCATGAATAGTACAGTCAATTATAAGATACTCTGGTATACATTTTATCAGAGAATCCTGCATCTTTTTCCACTTATGAGCCACTTCTTGTTCTCCCTGCCTCCTGAATTGATGTTGATATCTGAAAGAAAAGCAACTAAAGTTTGTCTTGCTCAAGACAATACAGACTGCTGTATGCGATACATCATAGTTTCTAGCATCCTCCCACCAGCTCAGAGGCAACTGCAAAATAGAGATAGAGCCTGCGGAGTGAAAAACTGTTTAAAATGCGGGATACAAGTCATATAAAGGAAAGAACTGGTGTAATTCCTCATGTGCACACCACACATGTGCTTTGTGTGAGATGTAACTTGAATGTAGGGAATCAGTCAGTAGGATAAACCCTCCTATTATTTTATTCAGCTTTTGTTCTGACTCCATAACTAATCTGCAAGTATAGGGCGCTTGAGACTGCCTCTATAACCGTTACTCACGCAGAGTGATGTCCTCAGATAACTTGAAGGAGGCAGATGAAGATTCCAGAAGTAGGTTTATATTATAGCTGAATTCTTGTAGTTTTGCACACATACAATAGGTAAAAAAACAGGGCTGCAAACACATGAGCTTCTAAGAAGGCTGATAGACAATGAATGAGGGAGAAGTAAAGGGTTACTAACATCAGAGCTACATCGGAGAGAGACAAGGAGAGGGGAAGGACAAATTTCTAAAGAGGGCCAACCCTATCGCACAGCAACAAAACAGCACAACAGAACAATACAATGATAATACAATACTACAATACTGTCTGTATAATTCCCAAATCATGGGACATGACAGCTTCCTATGACCTGTATGCCCATATAAACAGCTTAGGAGGGTTGATCGTACTGACAGATTCCCTTAAAGATTCCCATAGACCTAAGATAACTGGAGGCCAAACACTTATTTGATCAATAGTTATATTGCTCCTGCGTCCACTAATCTGTCCAAGCGTGCGCGTTTATTTAATGGGAAAAGGGGAGTAAGTCAAATGTTTATTTTAATTGGCAGAGCATAATAAGGCATTGCCAAATCACATGTTGAATTTGGTTAAGCTTGATCCTCCTTTCACCTGTTGGGTCTCAGTTCCATACATTAATTGTTGGCCGCATTTACAAAAACCTCCATTAGTGAATGACTTTTATGTTATGCGCGCACACGGCCAGTTAAAATTTACGAAGTCCTTTATGAATTGTAGTCAAATGACGTGAATAAAATACGTCAAAGCATATACATTGAAAGGATGTTTACGAATGCTTCTTATTCTAGACAAATCTAACTGTCCTTGTGCAAATGCAAACATGGTTTATCAACGACTATTGCATCACAGGGGTGGAGTAACATGTTATGACTAGGATGGCAGTGGACGGAAAACTAATCTTATTTTTTCTACTGCCAGAATGTATCTAATTAGTGAATTATAAGTTAATGCAACTGAAATCCATGAAAAAAGTGACAAATAAAAGTGTGTGACTATGTAACGAAAGTAATATGACAGCTGAAGTAAAATGAAGAGCCATCCTGAGACTGAATTATTCAGCCTCCCGGAAAACACAACAGGAATTGTGCCCCTACATTACATTCCAACTTTGAACAACTGTTTATTTCTCTATACTGAGCGCTTCCTTTGTGCTTTTAAATCAATAAAATGAGTCTTTGTACTCTTAAAGAATATTGTTTGAGGCAAAGCCACTTCCAAGACGCAGGCCAGGACTTGATTCTTGCGTTACATCAAACGTAATACATTTTCTATTGTCTTCTTAAGTTGAGCACACTTTCACATAATGACACATAATGAATTCTTGCCAGGCTGGGGGCACTGAATTCATACATTCAGCGAAATATAGTAACTTACTTACAAGAGGTCTGATATTTCTTAACTGTAAATCTGGATTGTTATTACATTGCAGGATTTCTCCTAAGGTTGATGTAATCAGAGTGTTGAAATTCAAAGGGAACAAAACCAAGTAAATAACTTCAAGTAGACATATCCCGGTTGCTCATCTGTGCTCAGAACTTCGTTGGAGGCTCTGTTAAGGTTTCATAGGGGTGAAATAATAGGGAAGACACCCTACTGACACTTTGATAGTTAACGGTGTCTATAAGACGATGTTGGTGTTCACTACGTGATGGATTTCCGTTCCTGATTCAATGCAGATGTACACATAGTTTGACCAGAAAAAAGGAATACCATTAATGGACCACATTGTCAAATGCTTGAGACAAAAATATATACCGTATATACTCGAGTATAAGCCAAGAATTTCAGCCCATTTTTTAGGCTGAAATTGCCCCCCTTGGCTTATACTCGAGTCATTCCCAGGCGTTGTCAGGGGAGGGGGAGTGGCAGCTGTGTAATAATACTCACCTGCTCCTGGCATGGTGCAGTCCCTGGTTCCCGGGCGCTGACAGCTTCTTCCTGTAGTGAGTGGTTACATGGTACCGCTCATTACAGCAATGAATATGGCCCCGATTCCACTCCCATAGGGGTGGAGCCGCATATTTATTACTGTAATGAGCGGTACCATGTGACCGATCACTACAGGAAGAAGCTGCCGGCGCCGGGAAACAGACGTGCAGGGACATCGCCAGGAGCAGGTGAGTATAACGCTGTGCGCGATATTCACCTGCTCCCTGTTCCACTGCCAGCCACCGCTGCGTCTCCCCCATCCTCTGCAGTGACGCTCAGGTCAGAGGGTGCAATGACGCGATTAGTGTGCGCCGCCCTCTGCCTGAACAGTCAGTGCAGAGGGCGAGCAAGACACAGCGGCACCCAACGATGGAACGGGGCACAGGTGAATGTAGCAAGTGCCAGAGGCCTGAGAGGTGAGTATGTCATTTTTATTTTTAATCGCAGCAACAGCATGTGGGGCAAATGTCTGTATGGAGCATCTTATGGGGCCATATGCGGCAGTGTATGGGGCAAATATCTCTATGGAGCATCTTATGGGGCCATGTGCAGCATTATATGGGGCAAATATTTGTATGGAGAATCTTATGAGGCCATGTGTAGCATTATATGGGGCAAATATCTGTATGGAGCATCTTATAGGGCCATGTGCAGCATTATATGGGGCAAATATCTCTATGGAGCATCTTATGGGGCCATGTGCAGCATTATATAGGGGCAAATATCTGTATGGGGCCATGTGCAGCATTATATGTGGCAAATATCTCTATGTATCATCTTATGGGGCCATGTGCAGCATTATATGGGACAAATATCTCTATGGAGCATCTTATGGGGTCAAAATCAACATTTGTGCAGCATTATATGGGGCATATTTTAATATGGAGCATCTTATGGGGCCCATCATGAACTGTATGGAGCATTATATGAGGCTCCTGATTCAATATGGATATTCAAAAACACTTAAAGTACTGCTGTCTCAATTAATTTTACTTTCATTGGCATCTATTTTTATTTTTGTCATTTACTAGTAGCTGCTGCATTTTCCACCCTAGGCTTATACTCGAGTCATTAAGTTTTCCCAGTTTTTTGTGGCAAAAGTAGGGGTCTCGGCTTATACTGGGGTCGGCTTATACTCGAGTATATACGGTATTATATTTGCTTTTCCTCTTGGTGCATTAAGATGTGTAAACTTTGGTCCAACACTGCACCATAATGAGTGACTACTGACTGCACATACCAATCAGCACTCATCTACTGGTCTATTTACACATATACAATGATGGAGAGAGAATAAAAGATAACCACATCATTGTCCCCCCCCAAAATACCCCTTGTTGATATTGGGCTATGTTCTACCAATAACAATTATATTTTTTGCTATCATAAACAAACCAATCACACCGTAAGGGAAGATTTTGCTCATTTATTGGCTGATCGCCGTCTTGTCTTCATGAGCTGATAATCAAGAACAAGCATTTCTATGAACGCTCCTTCACCAATTATGTACTGGTCTAATTGCACCTTTAAGGGTTATTCTTCAGTTCTCTTGAGCAGCGCACAGCTTTCCAGTCTCTTGCACTTCCTGGTTTATAGTGGGGCGGGCAATCCTCCTTGAGTGACAGTTTTGGTGAGTAGCAGAGCTGTAGTATTAGTAGAACTATCTAACCTGTGGCCTAAGTAGTTTGGATGTCAGAATGAAACATTGTAGCAAACTAGCAGAGAGATATGCTCATCTACTGTACTTGTTGATAAATTTATCTTACAGAGTCTAGACTGGACATAATTGTAAATACTTTGGCTAAGAGCAGGATTACATTTATAACTAAGGTTTTTATCTTCTGGATTTAAACAACAGTGTCTAGATTAACTAAAAGAAAACTTTTATCCTGAAAATGTTGAGATATTATAACATAAACTATATCAGAAAGTCATAGAACTTTTTAATATACGCAGCTTTTAAACATTCTTAACCTTAATTCTGTTGTTTAAGGAACACAAGTGGCTTGGCCAAGATCACATGGGGGTGGAGATCATGTTCCTGAATTCTTCCTACCCAAATGAGCCCTCTGGGAAAAATGCTGGAAAAATACCTTGAAAACATTATTATTTGTCATAAATAAAGTTGTGGATATCTTTGGTATGCTCAGAAGAAACATTACAGCTCCTGAGAAATAATTGGTTCTTATAAGATCAGGTTAATGAACATATTGCCTCTGTAAAACATTATTCATAGAGTCTTTTGAAACAAACATATTTCTCACAATATAGAATTACATTGTACGAACCCACTGTATTAGAATTAAAGGTTTTGTATCAAGTTTAGATGTTATCACCTATTCATAGAATACAGGATAGCTTTCTAATTGCTGGGGATTCAACCACTGGCACCTCCACCAATGTCAAGAATGGAGCTTGAGATCTGACAGAGTGGAACAGAGATCGACATCAACATTCCATAGCACTCATTCATTAAAGGACTGAGAGAGACAGCCAGGGACTGTACCCAGAGGTCGGATTCTCAGGGATAAGAAAGTTATCCTCTATTCTATGCATACCTAGGCATTCTTACATAGTACCCGTCTCTGGCTGACCATACAGTCTTTCTTTCCATTCTCCTTACTCTTTACTTTGGTTGATGCTAACCACTATCTTGTTCTCACCTCACTTCAGGACACCCACATCATGCAGAACTGCCTGCTATTCAGATCTTACATCCATTTCTCACACAGTGAGACCTAAATAAAGTCCTGATAAGAAACTGTCTCAGTCCCTTCATTTTACCCCTCTCACTATGGGCTGGTAGCAAACATTAACTCTAACTCTCTCTGTCGGGCAGATAACAATACCAACACTATTAGCTCATGTCACAGTTCACACTATACAATACAACAATACGCGTGTTCTTCAAGGGGCAATGGGGGTAATATGTCCATCTCCTTGCAGGTACACAACTTTAAGAATAAAAACTATTAAAAGGCATTCAAATATTTGCATACAAACAAGAACACCATTAGGAGACATATTCTATTCACATCTCCAAGTGAACAAAAGTGATAGAGAAATGCACATATGGCAATGCACAATGTTAGTAGAAAGAATAAACATACCGTGGGTCATAACATAAAAATATACAAAACATTTATTTAGGAGTTCCAAATAGGATAAATTAAAACATGGATTAGACAGGGGAATGGGGAGGCACAGTTCCTGACTCGTATTGTCACAGGCTGTAGCTTCTTCAAGGTGGCCTCTTCCCTGAGGAAGCCACAGATTGATAAATATCTGTCCAGGGGTGGCCATATCATTGGTGCAGCCTGTGCCGCTGGGGTCCAACATGTAAGGGGGCTACTTACTACATCCAAGTCAGAATGTAGCTACTCTCAAAAAGAGCTATTTATCATGAAAGTGCCTTATTCTGTTGAGACCTGTGGTACATCTGAGATCACAAGATTGCAGCGATTAGCTGAGCACAGACCATCTTTAAATCTACACAGCCATTCATGAATTAAAAGGTTTATTGTGGCTTGGAAAGGGTTTAGAGTTCCTCGTGATCTATTGACTGTGCTGCTTATTGAAACCACACCCTTCCATTATATAAACCTGTGTCTGGCTTCCCTCCATGCAAGCAATAGAATTTTCATTCTGTTCCTGGCTTCATTGGAGAAAGTGTTCTGGAGAATCGCTCCAGTGGTTTTGACATTGTTGCATGTGGATTGCTGTCAATACCTCTACCTTCCTCTTTTGGAGTTCTTTCATGTTGCTTTTCTGCCTCTCGACTGTGCACCCACTTTACCATTGTATTTTATCCTGTGTGTCTGTTGTTTGATTGTGCCTTGGTTTCTTCCTGACTGTCCAGTCTGTGTTACCCTTTTACTCCTGCCCCCCAACCAGAGGAATGAGAGCTGCGTAGGATTTTGTAGGAGCACAGAGAGACATCAGAACTGGGAAACTCCACCTTCAGGGGTATTCCAGGAGTTAGGGATAGACTAGAGCCCCTCTGGACTAAGGGACAGTATAGGGTCCCTCATCCCTGGCACTCCTATGGTCATTGTGTGACACTATTGTACTACAAAGAGGCCCTATCCTGTTTTTGCACAGGGACATTTTCTGTCTCTGTTGACCGCTATATCAGCCTAGTGTGAAACTACCTTGGGCTATTTCCACACAGATTAGATATGCTGTAGAGTTTCTGTCTGAATTTTTTTTTTACGTGGAAAACCTGCAACGAATTAAAGTATGAGCTAAGCAGGTGCAATTTTATTAAATTGCATCAACATACTGCTGTAAGGATTTGCTCAGAAATAACAAGTGTTGCAGATTCTAAATATACAGCATGTCAGTTTATGTAGCAAATTATCTCCATAAAGTTTAAAGTGGGAGTCAAGAGCCTCAACAAGCCCCAGTTATTGTGAATTTTTCTTTGGACAACCTGCAGGGGTGCTCATGATGTCAAATAATAATCAGTTTCTTAGTCAGTTTAGATAGAAGCAGACAAAAAGAAACAAAATGTAAAGCAGAACATAACCTGTGCATCCCAATCTGCTAAATGCATTATTTCAAGTTAATAAACAAGTGCCGTATGCATAATCAATCCTTGGATATGTCTGCTGATGACTTCCATTGTACGTCTTGTTTTTTGATAGGAAAGACAATCATGGCTGGCGTTTTGGGCAGGCAAACAAGTCAGATGCCTAGGGCCCCCAGCCTCAAAGGGACTTCCTGTGTCTGCAGCCCCTTTAGGAGGGTGTTCAGCATGACAGTGAATAATGTACATCCTCTGTAGTCCCGGAACCTCTCTCTCCCTCTCCCCCGTGTCTCTCCCGTCTCTCTCCCTCTCCCCCTTTTCTCTCCCTCGCCCCGTCTCTCTCCCTCCCCACCGGCAGTGTCGGGTTAGAATTGAGAGTGAGGGGGAGGGCCATCTCACAGCAGAGCAGAGGTCACACACTGGGCCAGGAAGATGCCTGCAGCCCTGTCTGTGTTTGTGTCCCCTCCTTCTCCTCATCATGGCTGCTCCTGGGATCTGCACAAGTGAAGCAGCAGGACCTGATAAGTATACATATACATGTCTGTGTGTCTGTGTGTGTACATGTGCAGTATAGAGCATGATTGTGTATCTGTAGAGCGTGTATATGTACACTGCATGTGTGAAGTATATTGTGTAAATATATATATAAACTGCATACTTTTTTTTCTTAACGTGTCCATCTGTTCCAACAGCCACAGAAAAGTGGACACTTTTACATGACAAAACATGAACTGAGACTCAAAGAAAATAAATCAGACGTTCAATTTCAGAAACAAAACAAATGGAATTCACTTGAGCTCTGCTTGTGTCAGTGCAGTCTGTCGCCCCGTCGGGGATTTATGTGAATCCTATTTTAGGGGGATTCAGGCAGAGCCCCCGGACGTACTGCAGAAGCGCAGTGTGAACAGGGCTTAATATACTATTGTGTGGAACAGTGCAGTCTACTATACTATTCCGCCCTGTCCCAGTACAGCAGCCAGACACGGACACTGGCCACAAGGCACTTTTTTTATATAAATCTGTTGCTGTCGTCTTTCAGCGTTTCTGCAGCATTATTTCCCTATTCAAATGAATGGGAAACAAAACTGCAAGAGAAAAGGCTGCAAAAACGCTGAATATTTCCTGCCAACACTGTAGATCAATAAGCAGCAAAAATGGTGCGTGTGAACAGTGTCTACTGGGGTTTTCTGAGAATGTAAAAATAATTAGCATGAAATGATAAATCCCCCGTGGCTCCAGCATCGATGCTCCAAGGCTGCAGGGGTCTTGTGGCTCCGGGGTCTCTGCCAGTCTCAGCACTGGGCTGCAGAGGTCTTGTGGCTGCACCTTATACTATAGCTGCAAAGTGAATAATAACCATCAGGGACCCTGAAGCATCGGCCATATGGAGCCAGATGGGATTTAGTGGGGTAGATTGGGGGACATGTAGGATTTGTTTCTTTATAGCTTTTTATTCTACCGCTTATGAGGTAGAATGTACACAAAGACGGCAATTCTGCTGATGTTTTCTATTATTTGACTGTACGGCCCCTTCACACAACCGTGTATCATGTTTTTCACGGATGCCATGTGTGCCTATGGTGCTGCACTCATGTCCGTGTTTTCCCAGCAGCACAGATGACATGGGCCAATACAAGTCTATGGGTCTGTGTAAACATGCTGTCCGTGTGCTGTCCGTGTGCCGTCCGTGTGTTGTCTGTGTGCCGTACGTGTGCCGTACTTGTTTCACATTGAAAGTGAGAAGCTTTGTAATTTCATTTCCAGTATCCAAATCACAGATGGCACACGGACGACACACTGATTGAAAACACTGGTGAAACCGATATCGTTGTAACACGTACGTGTTTTATACGGACATGTGAAGGGGGCCTAACAGTGTTGTTGGTGGAATATTTCAGGATTGGGGACCTCACTTTGAATTTTGCCTAGGGCGCCACTTTGTCTAAAAGCGGTCCTGAAGACAAGTATGTGGTAGGGCATACCTTGCCTCAAGTTAAAAACAAAATCCAGATGAGAAGAAGTTAAACATATGCCAAAAGACGACCTAATAGTGCATTTTACACAAATCTGGCTTTACACCAGGAGCCTAAATGAGGCGATAAATGAAAAAAAAAAAAAAAAACTAATAGGTTAGGGAATAAATGAATCATGTGAATCTGTCTGTTTATTGGGAAGCTTTACACCCACAATAAAGACACAGCATTGGTGCTTATTGGCCCATGGAAGCCACATGTAGGAAATAAACTCCAGACATTTTAGGTTACAAGTCTGGTTCTTTAAAAGCATCATTAACTTTTCTTTATTTTTTTTATATAGCGCTAACATATTCCGCAGCGCTTTACAGTTTGCACACATCATCACTGTCCCCGATGGGGCTCACAATCTAGAATTCCTATCAGTATGTCTTTGGAATGTGGGAGGAAACCGGAGTGCCCGGAGGAAACCCACGCAAACACGGAGAGAACATACAAACTCTTTGCAGATGTTGTCCTGGGTGGGATTAGAACCCAGGACCCCAGCGCTGCAAGGCTGTAGTGCTAACCACTGCGCCACCGTGCTGCCCCACCTAATGACATATTTTTCATGTAAATTCATTTGTTGTGAGAAATATATTCTAAATCAATTTTTTACAGCCAGTAAGGTCAAGAATCAATGACAGACCAGATTGTTAAATTATTTAGCTGACAATTAAAAATGTTAGGAAGTCATCATGATGCTGCTACAGGGCCAGCTCACAGAGGATGACTTGTGTCTATGTATTAGTGTATCTATCTTATTATTTTGCTTCTGTTATGTGCACCGCTTAGGTATCTCTGAGGCACATAATTAGCATTTTGTATTATTTAGTGGCACCATGTTGCTATTTTTAAATTGGGGGTACAACGTCTGCATTTTTTATTGGGACATATGGTGGACATTATTTTTATCCAGGACACAGTATTTTGATTATTTCTTTTCCGGAGGCACAATGTGTCTGAGAAGTGTAGTAAATGTGCAGCAAAGCCAAGGAGCTGAAGATATCTGGGCGTCAAACTTGACAGCAGAGCCATGACCAGGAAAAATAGTCATAGCCATCTTGGCTGGATAGAGAAAAAAAGAAGGACTCCAATCGCTACAAGCAGAGAAGGATGAGGATTGACTATGGCTACCAATTTGGGCACAGATGAATTAGAACTCTGCTGGGCATTGGAGGAGGGAAGCTACAGGCAGAACATGGGCTACCCACAAGTAAAGGCTATAGGTGCCCACTCACAATTACTTAAGATGGTGGTACAGAAAGCAAACAGCTTTGGCCTAATTTTGCATTTAGGAATCAATAAACAATATAGAAAAATCAGTTTAAAGGTGTTCTAAGCTTTTAATCTTATGGTTGTGTGAAGGGAAGCCGAGAATATGGAGCCTTGTGACATACCAGAGCCTCAACCTCTATAAAATAAATGACAAAATTAATCGGCACAAGGTACAAAGAAGTTTCCATAATTCTACTGGTAGTCATACGAGAGAGTGGGTTACTTATAAGGCTCATTCACATGCAGCAGCATGTGCACATATGACACTATTGAGTTTACATCAGGACTTCTGCTACTGGTATGAAAATCATGGTCCATACATTGACCTTGTACATACAAGACTAGTGAATACAGTCTAGTTATGACCTAAAGTGACCCTGATAAGTGAGACATGCTGCCGATCCACAGGCATCATGTAGCAGGCGCTGGCTGTATGATCTCAGCCAGGTATGTTTGACTCGGAAATGATGTGGCGTTTCAGAGAAAAACATATTTTACAAGCACTGGTGGCCATGCTGCACTGGAGACTAGTTGGACAGAAGGGTAGCCGGCAGCTACTACCGCGTGCTGCCCTGAATTGACAGACCTCTGTGTACATGCTCGTATAGGGAGAAACCTATAGCTCCAGTGCAGCAAGTGGGCATTACCTGCCAGGAACAACTTTTAAAGTCTGTTTTTCTCTAAAAATCTGCATTATTTAAGAATCAAACATACCTGCCTGACATCATACAGCCAGTGGCTGATACATGATGCCTGTGGATTAGGCAGCATGTACAGTATCAGATGTCAGCAAGGATGTAATGATCACAGTCGCAAAGGGTGCGGACCGCACCGAGCTGAAGAGGGCCTCCAAAGCCAGCAGCTATTTCAGCTGGAATGTACTGCTGCACAGAGACCTACTGGGTCCCTGCAATACACACCGCCAGCCAATCAGAGGACGGCAGTTGACCAGGAAAGGGAGACAGTATACTAGGAAGTGGTACAGGATGGAGGACATTATACCAGGAAAGGGAGACATTATACTAGGAAGTGGTACAGGATGGAGGACATTATACCAGGAAAGGGAGACCTTATACTAGGAAGTGGTACAGGATGGAGGACATTATACCAGGAAAGGGAGACAGTATACTAGGAAGTGGTACAGGATGGAGGACATTATACCAGGAAAGGGAGACATTATACTAGATACAATTTTGCACCAAGACTCTATTTACAGCATTGGCTGTTAGGTGTTAAGTTCAGTTTAAAAGGTTTTTTCCTCTCTGGTGAAATCACTAATAATCACTGAATCTTGCCGAATTCTAATGATGTGTAATTTACACACTCTTAGGATTCACTCCACTTGTTGGCTTTAGTAATCGTCATTTTACCAAGCAAGCAAGTGATTTGTATACCTGTGGTCACATGCCAACTAGAGACTCAGCTGTGTTTCTTAATAGAACATTGTAAGGTTTGTCCATTATACACCGTTGGCATTCGGCAAGATGCAGCACTTGCTGAAGATTTTACTCATAAAGTCTTAACTGAAATTTTGGGATGAAAGTGCCCATAATATAACGTAAGATCAATATTTACAGTCATCCTACAGTACATATATACTGTTATAGATACAGTACCTGTTTACATTTGTATTGGGTACTTTTCTGTTCTGCTCCATTAAAGAACATACTGTATGTCATCAATGACTTAAAGTCAGTCTGAATTAAACTTCCTGTCTAATCAAAGACTCATGGTGCTATGCTATCCCTCCCAAGTCATGCTTTATACTGCACGTATGCTTGTTGAAGTGGGTGTTCCGTAGAAGTACATGCTCAGAGAAGGGAAAGCGGATTTCTATTACAACAAGGATAAAATTATTATAAACAAAACGAGCCAGAAAATCACTGGTAAGAAAAGCAACTCTGCTTAGTGTAGGGTGGATCCTGGAAATTAGGTTTAACATGTAATTCAGATTGTAACTATGGAAATTGTGGTGATATACAGATATTAACAAAACATTGATATATGCAAATATACAGTATGTATGGAATTATTTATCTATAAATACTAGATACTAAGTAGTTTGAGATTTTTCGTTCACAGTCTAATCTAAATCATGCATGGCTTTACTCCTGGATTGTAGTAGTTTCCTGCTACTCTCAAACCCCTTTTTCTGTTTATTCTTGACACCAACTGACAGCTGTGAATGACAGCCTGGCTGAAACTTTTTAAGAGGATCTGTGACTATCTGTATGAGTTGTTCTTGTAGATTTGTCATTTTGGCAGGTTGACAACTCTTTAAAAAAAAGCATAATTTAAAGGTGTTGTCTCAGGAGAGATATTTATGGCATTTCCAAAAGAGTTATGTAAGTGGTACCCACATCTGTCAGGAATATATCACATATTTTATGGATATTATTATTATTATTTATTATTATAGCGCCACTTATTCCATGGCGCTTTACATGTAATATTCACTAAATGTCTTTCGTGACACATCCCCTTTAAGGCTGGTCTTACACATTAGATGGCTAACAGCCGAACGATGCTTCAGGTGATCATTTGGCCAACAGCCATGTCAGCTAAAACTCCAATACACTGGAGTGCTTGCTGGGTCGAGTACTCATGTGTTCTTTATGAGAAAGCCGCCGGCTGACATGTCTGCCAACAACTTATCTCAGGAAGAACAATACGATCGACAGTGCGAAATAAGACACCCAATCGACATCTTTCCCGACTATCAGTTGTCCGATGCCCCCAAACACATTAGACTATTGGCCAAACTCATCAATATCTCCTGTTTCAGCCAACATTAGTTTAAAATGTATGGGGTCCTTAAAGCGAACCTGTCAGCAGGATTTTGCTAAGTAACCTACAGACACTGTCAGATTGGCAGTGTTAAACTGATTAAAATGATATATTGGTTGATGAAATCCATCTTGTGGTCCTTGAGTAATCAGCGTTACAAGTTTGCAGCTAATGATATGCTTGTGCTCCAGGGCGGGACTGTAGGCAGAGTCTTATCATCCTGCTCTAAGCCAGAGAAACCAAGGAAAGACCGGCCCACAGGCCGCCCTGAAGCACAAACAGTCCTGTCTCTATGATGAGGAACATGTTCCTGTGGTAAGGTCTTTCCTTGGTTTCTCTGGCTTAGAGCAGGAGGATAAGACTCTGGCTACAGTCCCGCCCCGGAGCACAGGCATATCATTAACTGAAAACTTCTAACACTGATTACACAAGAACCACAAGACAGATTTCTTCACCCCAAGTATCATTTTAATCAGTTTAACACTGCCAATCTGACAGTGTCTGTAGGCTACTTAGCAAAATCCTGCTGACAGGTTCACAGTAAGTCTTCTTCATTTACACAATTCATTTTGTAAAGTGGATTTACAAGGAATGGGAAATGATCCTATGTTTCTCTATACTTGTGCCGCTGGCAAAATCATCTTTCAATGGCTTAACTCTCCACTGAACAGAAGAATTTCACCCGTCCAAACTTTATGTCCCCCAACATAATTTTCTTCAGGTTTTCTTTTTTGTTACATGAACACTGCTATTGATTATCCTGAACTGTGCTCAGGCAAGAGGTGATGTACAGTATCGGTATGGCCAAATCAGCTGCCTGTATTTCATTTGCTGAAGGCAAAATTCACATTAAATTGCCCCCAAAGAGACAGAATGTACAAGCAGGTGTGAGAAAAACATGGTAATATCTATTGGGTGCAGACTTTAGGAATGGCAAGAATTTGCAGTTAAATATTCAACATTTATAAAGATTAATTTATGATTGTTAGTTTGTTCAGTTCCATTTTAGCCTCTATAATTGAGGGGCTATGTGTGTACTGTGTGAGAAAAATCAGAATTCCCATACCATATCTGTATGTATACTCATAATGTCAGGTGATGATGAACCAATATTATGTATGATAATAAGACGTACAACATGAGTATATGTAGCGGGCACAAAGACATAGGAAGTTCCAGACTCCTATTTCAAGCTTGCACCTTTCAGATCTCTGTTCAAGACCTGTTCATTTTCTCACCACATCATGTTGTCATTATGACATGTAGGCCAAAGTCACACAGAGAGGTCACTGCTTTCCCTACAATCTATTCACTCACACAACGCTGCTGGGAACTTTCTGATTATCTGACATGTTCTCATTGGTAGTCTAGATAAAACACATATTGCAAATGGATGGATACGGACATTTTATTTTTAGCTTTATCATAGATAACTAATATGTGTTTTATTTTATTTTGCAAACTGTACATATTTACTAAGATAAATATATTTCTAAAAGAAATACAGTATATATACAACGAGAATGGAAAAAGCATGAGGGGAGATTTTCTAAGCTATAGGCGACACAATTCTGGTGCAATTTGTTCCTTACACCACAATTATTATGTGTTTAATCCCTATAGATAAATCACAGTTCGTGTATCCTCCTTTGATGTGGGCTCCTGTGCTGAGTCCACATCTTTTCCAGCACACAGATTTGATCAGCTGTCGTGTGCCCCTAACAGCCGCAGGTGGAATCGCGGCATTTAACATGATAATTATGCCATTCTACTCAAGCATTAACTCTCTTTGCCAGGACTCTGTGGACGCAAATTCAGCGTCAATATCATTACTACAACTTGCGACAGTCATTAGGCTCAGTAGTCTTATGCTAACCACATTGTTGAGCCCAGTGATTGAGTACAGTAGTCACATGCTGTAGTCATAATGTCACCACTGTAGCCGTGTCAACAAAGACCGGTGAAAGGCGCTGGAGCTGCAGGAAAGGAATACGGATCATTTTGGTATTTTGCAAGCCATATGCCTATTAATAAAAAGAAAAAAAGTAAAGGAGAAATGCCTCATCGTAGCTACCAGGTACTCATGAATTGGCCAATTTATGCACTAAACTTTCTAAATTTTTCATATTTCTAGTGCAGTAATGCAATTCAATTTTCATATTTCATGTTTGCAATCTTTGGCGCTACAGTGTGCTGCCTTATTTGACTGTATACGAGTTGGTGACTCTCGGTTCAGCACCTGTTCACACTTATTCTATGTTTGGATGTGACGGTCAGTTTTTTGAAATTTGTATTCATTAACCTTCTGACTGAGCACTCCGCCTTTTAGCCACAGGTGTTTTTAATCACAGCAGGACCACTACCCCTCCACAGAGAGAGAGATTTTAGTCTAACAGAGGATTCATGTTCCCATACAGATGAAGACTTTATTCTAAGAGAGGAAAGGCATTGCTAGGTCCTGGTAAACGAGAAAATGAGAAAAGCCTTATCGTGGCTACCAGGCACACATGAATTGGCCAATTTATGAGCTAAACTTTCTCAATTTTTCATATTTCTAGTGTAGTACTGTAATTCAATTTTCATATTTCATCTTTGCAAGTTTTGGCGCTACAGAGTGCTGCCTTATTTATGTGTTTATGAGTTGATGACTCTAGGTTCAGCACCTGTTCACACTTAATTTATGTTTGGATTTTTTGAAATTTATATTAAATAAAAGAAAAACTGGAAGACCATTACTACTCAGTTTCTTTAACATTGCTATGCAGGATGTCTAAATGCTGTTAATACATCTGCAATGCTTTTACTTCTCACAGGAAAGGTATCCAGTACACATTAACGGCAACACCAGGGTTTAATTACTTTCCCAAACTGAGATGGAAACACTCAGGATGTAATTATTTCCATACATGGCTTCTTCATGTTTGCTTATCCATTGTTGAGTAATTACATAGTGCAGGGTTGGACAATTATTACCTCTAACAGGGATGTCAAACTTACATACACACAGGGCCAAAAACTTGGACAAAGTTGCGGCCAACTTTGATATTTATTAAAAAATGTTTACGATTGAGGATGTTTTTTCTTATCAAATACAACAATAAAACTTTTCATATCTAAGGGTTTGCTTAACCCCTTAGTGACAGAGCCAATTTGGTACTTAATGACCAGGCCAATTTTTGCAATTCTGACCACTGTCACTTTATGAGGTTATAACTCTGGAACACTTCAACGGATCCCGCTGATTCTGAGATTGTTTTTTCGTGACATATTGTACTTCATGTTATTGGTAACATTTCTTCGATATTACTTGCGATTATTTATGAAAAAAACGGAAATATGGCGAAAATTTTTAAAATTTTGCAATTTTCAAACTTTGTATTTTTATGCCCTTAAATCAGAGAGATATATCATGAAAAATAGTTAATAAATAACATTTCCCACATGTCTACTTTACATCAGCACAATTTTGGAAACAACATTTTTTTTTGTTAGGGAGTTATAAGGGTTAAAAGTTGACCAGCAATTTCTCATTTTTACAACACCATTTTTTTTTAGGGACCACATCACATTTGACGTCATTTTGAGGGGTCCATATGATAGAAAATAATTAAGTGTGACACCATTCTAAAAACTACACCCCTCAAGGTTCTCAAAACCACATTCAAGAAGTTTATTAACCCTTTACGTGCTTCACAGGAACTGAAACAATGTGGAAGGAAAAAATGAACATTTAACTTTTTTTTGCAAACATCTTAATTCAGAACCATTTTTTTTATTTTCACAAGTGTAAAAACAGAAATGTAACCATAAATTTTGTTATGCAATTTCTCCTGAATACGCCAATACCCCATATGTGGGGGTAAACAACTGTTAGGGTGCACCGCAGAACTTAGAAGTGAAGGAGCGCCGTTTGACTTTTTCAATGCAGAATTGGCTGGAATTGAGATCGGACACCATGTCACATTTAGAGAGCCCCTGATGTACCTAAACAGTGGAAACTCCCCACAAGTGACACCATTTTGGAAACTAGACCCCTTAAGGAACTTATCTAGATGTGTGGTGAGCACTTTGAACCCCCAAGTGCTTCACAGAAGTTTATAACGTAGAGCCGTGAAAATAAAAAATCGCTTTTGTTTACACAAAAATGATCTTTTCGCCCACAAATTCTTATTTTCACAACGGTAACAGGAGAAATTAGACTACAAAAGTTGTTGTGCAATTTCTCCTGAGTACGCTGATACCCAATATGTGGGGGTAAACAACTGTTAGGGCGCACCGCAGAGCTTGGAAGAGAAGGAGTGCCGTTTTACTTTTTCAATGTAGAATTGGCTGGAATTGAGATTGGACGCCATGTCGCGTTTGGAGAGCCCCTGATGTGCCTAAACAGTGGAAACCCCCCACAAGTGACACCATTTTGGAAACTAGACCCCTTAAGGAACTTAACTAGATGTGTGGCGAGCACTTTGAACCCCCATGTGCTTCACAGAAGTTTATAACCTTGAGCCGTGAAAAAAAAAAATTGCATTTTTTCTACAAAAATGATCTTTTTGCCCACAAATTTTTATTTTCACAAGGGTAACAGGAGAAATTAGACCACTAAAGTTGTTGTGCAATTTCTCCTGAGTACGTCGATACCCAATATGTGGGGGTAAACCACTGTTTGGGCGCACCGCAGAGCTTGGAAGAGAAAGAGTGCCGTTTTACTTTTTCAATGTAGAATTGGCTGGAATTGAGATCGGACGCCATGTCGCGTTTGGAGAGCCCCTGATGTGCCTAAACAGTAGAAATCCCCCACAAGTGACCCCATTTTGGAAACTAGACCCCCCATGGAACTTATCTAGATGTGTGGTGAGAACCTTGAATGCCCAAGTGCTTCACAGAAGTTTATAATGCAGAGCCGTGAAAATAAAAAATATTTTTTTTTCCACAAAAAAGATTTTTTAGCCACCAAATTTTTATTTTCACAAGGGTAACAAGAGAAATTAGACCCCAAAAGTTGTTGTCCAATTTGTCCTGAATATGCTGGTACCCCATATGTGGGGGTAAACCACTGTTTGGGCGCACGGCAGAGCTCGGAAGGAAGGAGCGCCGTTTTGGAATGCAGACTTTGATAGAATGGTCTGCGGGTATTATGTTGCGCTTGCAGAGCCCCTGATGTACCTAACCAGTAGAAACCCTCCACAAGTGACCCCATTTTGGAAACTAGACCCCCCAAGGAACTTATCTAGATGTGTGGTGAGAACTTTGAATGCCCAAGTGCTTCACAGAAGTTTAGAATGCAGAGTCGTGAAAATAAAAAAAAAAAATTTTCCACAAAAAAGATATTGTAGCCCCCAAGTTTTTATTTTCACAACGGTAACAGGATAAATTGGACTGCAATAGTTGTTGTCCAATTTATCCCGAGTACGCTGATGTGCCATATGTGGGGGTAAACCACTGTTTGGGCGCACGGCAGAGCTCGGAAGGGAAGAAGCGCCTTTTTGGAATGCAGACTTTGATAGAATGGTCTGTGGGCATTATGTTGCGATTGCAGAGCCCCTGATGTACCTAAACTGTAGTAACCCCCCACAAGTGACCCCATTTTGGAAACTAGACCCCCCAAGGAACTTATCTAGATGTGTGGTGAGAACTTTGAATGCCCAAGTGCTTCACAGAAGTTTAGAATGCAGAGTCGTGAAAATAAAAAATATTTTTTTTTTCACAAAAAAGATTTTGTAGCCCCCAAGTTTTTATTTTCACAAGGGTAACAAGAGAAATTGGACCCCAGAAGTTGTTGTCCAATTTATCCCGAGTACGCTGATGCCCCATATGTGGGGGTAACCCACTGTTTGGGCGCACGGCAGAGCTCAGAAGGGAGGGAGCACCATTTGACTTTTTGAGCACAAAATTGGCTGTCGTGTTTGGAGACCCCCTGATGTACCTAAACAGTGGAAACCCCCCAATTCTAGCTCCAACCCTAACCCCAACACACCCCTAACCCTAATCCCAACCTCATCCATAATCCTAATCACTAACCCTAACCATAATCACAACCCTTACCCCAAAACAACCCTAATGTCAACCCTAACCATAACCCTAATCAAAACCCTAAATCCAACACACCCCTAATCCTAATCTCAACCGTAACCTCAAACCTAACCCTAATCCCAATACACCCCTAATCACAACCCTAACCTTAACCCTAATCCCAAACCTAACCCGAATCCCAAGCGTAACCCTAATGCCAACCCTAACCCTAATACCAACCCTAATCCAAACCCTAACCCTAATCCCAGCTCTAACCCTAACTTTAGCCCCAACCCTAGCCCTAACTTTAGCCCCAACCCTAACCCTAACCCTAAGGCTACTTTCACACTTGCGTCGTTTGGCATTCCGTCGCAATCCGTCGTTTTGGACAAGAAACGGATCCTGCAAATGTGCCCGCAGGATGCGTTTTTTGCCCATAGACTTGTATTGCCGACGGATCGTGACGGATGGCCACACGTCGCGTCCGTCGTGCACTGGATCAGTTGTGTTTTGGCGGAGCGTCGGCACAAAAAAAGTTCAATGAAACGTTTTTTGTACGTCGCATCCGCCATTTCTGACCGCGCATGCGTGGCCGTAACTCCGCCCCCTCCTCCCCAGGACATAGATTGGGCAGCGGATGTGTTGAAAAACTACAGCTGCTGCCCACGTTGTGCACAATTTTCACAACGTGCGTCGGTATGTCGGGCCGACGCATTGCGACGGCCCCGTACCGACGTAAGTGTGAAAGAAGCCTAACCCTAAGTTTAGCCCCAACCCTAACCCTAAATTTAGCCCCAACCCTAAATTTAGCCCCAACCCTAGCCCTAACCCTAACCCTACCCCTACCCCTAACCCTACCCCTAACCCTACTCCTAACCCTTCCCCTAACCCTACCCCTAACCCTACCCCTAACCCTACCCCTAACCCTACCCCTACCCCTAACCCTACCCCTAACCCTACCCCTAACCCTACCCCTAATTTTAGCCCCAACTGCTGTTCTCCTGCCGGCCGGCAGATGGAGACAGATGGCGGGCGCACTGGGCATGCGTCCGCCATGTTCTGCTGCCGGCGGCCAGGAGGAGCAGCAAGAGGATCCAGGGACCTAGGTGAGTATGCTAGGGTCCCCGAATCCCCCTATTTCTCTGTCCTCTGATGTGCGATCACATCAGAGGACAGAGAATTACACTTTACTTTTTTTTTTTTTTTTTTTTTTGCGGTCGCCAGTAAACAGTTAATTACCGGCGATTGCAAAACAGGGGTCGGTAATACCGACCCCGATCGTGCTCTTTGGGGTCTCGGCTACCCCCGGCAGCCGAGACCCCAAAGATTCTCCCGGTGCCGGCCGGCGGGCGCACTGCGCATGCGCCCGCCATTTTGAAGATGGCGGCGCCCACCGGGAGACACGAGGAGCATCGGGGGAGCTAGGTGAGTATTGGGGGGCCACCTGGGACCCCTTTTCTCTGTCCTCCGATGTGCGATCACATCGGAGGACAGAGAAATTAAAAAGAGATCGCTTTTTTTTTTTTTTTTGCGATCGCCGGTAAACGGTTAATTACCGGCGATCGCAAATGCGGGGTGGGTTAAAAACCCCCCGAATCATGTTCTCTGGGGTCTCGGCTACCCTCGGCAGCCGAGACCCCGGAGAAAATCGGCCTCTGGGGGGCGCTATGGACTTTTTCCACAGCGCCGTTAATTAACGGCGCTGTGGTTTAAGTACCCTTAGCGGCCGCCGTTAAAAGGCGTATCGGCAGTCGCTAAGGGGTTAAGCATTGAATCTGGAACAAGCAAAGCTTAAAAGGAATCTGTCACCAGGTTTTTACTACCCCATCTAAAGAAAACATAAGATAGGGGAAGAGTCCCTAACTCCAACTATATATCACTTAGTGAGCTGCTTGATATAATTTTACTAAAATCAGAGTCAAGATGGTAGAGAGTGAACAAAAAGGATAAGATTTCAGTACATAAGGAAAGGATAACAATGTACAAAAATAACAAAAACAAATCAAAATGGAGAGTACATGAAATAGAGCAATAAAAAAAATCATGGCATGATCCAAAAAGGCATAAACGGACAAAGCCCAACTAGAAGTGCCCCCTGTCTAGCAGGTCAATAAAACTTACGGTAGATTTTATTGCACTATATAAAAATAGTTATTTTATGGGGTAATGATTTAAAAAGGCAATCCTAATTTGCCATAGGTAGATTAGATTATTCGATATATGTGTATAATTAAATATATGGCAAATTAGGATTGTTAATGAAGAAAGGATCACCAGGCTACAACTTGCTTACTTTGTACACATCATACGAAGAGAGCAATCACTGGAGGACATCATGGTCAGAAGAATAGAAGAAACAAAGCGAAGAGGAAGCCCAGCAACCCGATGGCTTGATACAATCAAAATAACGGCGGAGAAGACCCTGGTGGACCTATCTAGGCTTGCACTAGATCGATTTTCCTATAAAGCGTTGAAACATCAAGTCGCCATGGCTTGAGATCGATCCATAGGCCACTAAATGATAAGTCTAGTACTTTATTACCTGTCCCATCTGCCCCAACAGCTGCAGGCAAGCATGTTTTTAATTGTTATTGTAATGTATTGCATTAAATGCTTCTAAACTAGCATCTTTCGGTCGGTCACATGATTCAATGTGTCTCTCCAATGTTTTCTTCCATTTACTTTCCATCCAATCCATCCCTCTTCCAGGCTTTGGATTTATCTATATTGTCACCACGCTCCATCACAAGGATAGCGAAGGCTTGGTGACAATGTACTTCTCTTCAGAGCCCAAAAGAGAGTTGTATCAAATGGAAGAGAACAGCGTGAAAACGCACTAAATCACATGACCATCACCAAGATGCCGGCTTAGAAGCATGCAATGTAATAAATGACAAATACAAATATATTTCTCTGCAGCTGTTAGAACAGATGGAGGAAGCTATAAAATAGGGGACAAGTAATTCATTATAGTGGGAGTAAGAATAGCTGACTTTACAGTGGAAGTAATAGCAGCTTCCTAGTGTGTTCATGCTATCTGCTTGAAGGTCACGGATTATTTTTGCAGATAGAACTGGTGAATTTTATTTCACTGGTCACTAACTTTTAAAACAACCTGTTCTCATTTTGTAGTACATGTGACTTACATGAATACACGATATCACTTTATTCAAAAATGCTAATGTCTTACTCCTGAAAAGTCTCTCTAAATTGGCCAGCTTCGGGTTTCTCCCTGTCTTGTACTCTGAGGTGGACTGACTATTTTTAACCCCTTTAACCCGAGTCAGTTTCCACCTTCCTGTCCATGCCAAATGTTACAATTCTGACCAGTGGCAATTTATACGGTAATGACTCTGGAACGCTTCTGAGGTTGTTTTAATGCGACACATTGTACTTCATGTTAATGTTATAAGGCAGATATTTTTTGTGTTTTTTTTGTGAAAATATCAGAATTTTGTCTAATTTTTTTAAAAATTTGCAACTTTCAAACTTTTAATTTTTCTGCCCTTAAACCAGTTAGACAAAATAGTTAATAAATGACATGTCTACTTTACATCAGCATCATTTTTGAAACATATTTTTTTTGTTGGGAAGTTAGAAGGGCTCAAAGTTGAAAGTGATTTTGAGGGGGCTAATAAAACAAAAAAATATCCAAAAGTGACACTGTTTGAAAAACTAAACCCTTCATAGTGTTCAGAACAACATTCAATACGTTTCTTAACCCTTCAGATGCTTCACAGAAATTAAAACACTGTGAAAGAAAAAAAGAAAAATTTTACTTTTTCCCACAAGAATGTTGATTTAGACCGAAATTTTGTATTTTTACAAAGGTAACAGGAGAAAATAGAGCATATCATTTATTGTGCAATTTCTACTGAGTACACTGATATGCCATATGTGGTGGAAATCTACTCTTTGGGTACACGGCATGGCTCACAAGGGAAAGACACCAACTGATTTCTAGAGCTCAATTTTGGCTGGAATAGATTGCGGAAGAGCCCCTGACATGTCAAAACAACAGAAACCCCACAAGTGACCCCATTTTGGAAACTACACCTCTCTAGGAATTCAAGAACCTTTTTAACCTATAAGACGATTCACAGAATTGTAAAACATTAGAATAATTGAATGGAAAATTATCATTTTTTCCACTAAAATGCTGCTTTGGCGCCAAGTTTTTAATTTTCAAAAGGAAAAATAGGAGAAAATTAACAGTACAATTTGTTACCCAATTTCTCCAGAGTATGACAATACCTTATATGTGGTAAAAAGCAACATTTTAGGCATAGGCTCAGAATGGAAGAAGCGCAATATTGGAGTTCAGATATTTGCTGGAATGGTTTGAGGGTGCCGTGTCACACTGGCAGAGGCCCGAGAGGCAAAATATCAGGATAGAATAATTACATTTTAACCACTAAAATGTTGTTTAGGCCCCAAGTGTTTAATTTTTATAAGGGCTAATAGGAAAAAATGGACATCTCTTTGTTGTGCAATTTCTCCTAAGTGTGAAAATACCCTACAAGTAATCGGGAAGCACTTTTCAGGCACAGTGGAAAGCTCAGAAGGGAAGGAGCGACAGATTGTAGAGCAGATTTTATTGTTAACGGTTTGTGGGTGCTATAACACCCTGCAAGAGACCCTGAGGTGCCAGAAAACCAGAACCCCCATTTTACAAACTACACCTCTCAATTAATTCACCTAGGGTACAATTATCATATTGACACCACAGGTATGCCACAGAAGTTTATACAATTGGGCAGTGAAAAAAAATTATATTTTTACCACAAAAATTTTGTTTGAGCCCCAAATTTTACATTTTCATAGGGGGAAATGGATAAAATGGCACCAAAACTTGTTACACAATTTCTGCTAAACGTGACAATACGTTACATATGTGGGTGGCTGCACAGTACTGTTTAGCCACACGGCGAGACTTAGGCAGGAAGGAGAGCTGTTTGACTCATGGAGAAACAATGATCATAGAATAGTTTGTGGACTCCATATACAGAGCCCTTAAGTGCCAGAAGAGCACTATGCAGCATCAATAGTAAAAAGATCTAATGTTAAAAATAATAAAAAATCATGATATTCTCACCTTCCGGCGTCCCCGACAGTCTTCCCGCTCCTTGCGATGCTCCGGTCCCAATAATGCATTGCGGCAATTACCTCAGATGACGTAGCGGTCTCGCGAGACCGCTATGTCATCACAGGTCATTTTTGCAATGAATTATTGGGAATGGAAGCATCGCGAGGAGCGGGAAAGCTGCGAGGGACACTGGAAGGTGAGAATATCATGATTTTTTATTTTTATTTTGTTTTTTAACAATTATATGGTTCCCAGGGCCTAGAGGAGAGTCTCCTCTCCTCCACCCTGGGTACCAACCGCACATGATCTGCTTACTTCCCGCATGGTGGGCATAGCCACATGTGGGAAGAAAGCGGATCAGTGCATTCCTATATGTCCCGAATCCCCAAAGAATGAACTTGTGCGTTTTTTTTGCAGAATGCGATTCCGCCGTAGAAAAAAAAGCAACATGTGCTCAAAAATTGCGGATTGCATTCTAATAATAGGATGAAAAGTGTCAAAAATTTATTTAAACATATTAAAATATGGAAAACTGCTGACAAGCAAAAAGTTACATCATTTGGATGGAAGCTACCCTGTGGTCGCTGGACGCTTGCTGAAGTCTAAGAGCGCCGTTTGTGCTCGAAACGCGTCCAGCGACCACATGGTAGCTTCCATCCAAATGATGTAACTTTTCGCTTGTCAGCAGTTTTCCATATTTTAATATGTTTAAATAAATTTTTGACACTTTTTATTCCTGGAGCTGGATTTTTCTTTCCATGTGCACAAGTTTCAACGTCAGACAGAGATGTTTTTTCCTTGCTCGGACACTATGTGGACTACAGACGAATGTTTCTACTGGGTGAGCTGAAAACTTTTTCTGTTTTTCTACTAATAATAGGATACTTAATGTATGCATTTTTTTTGCGGTTTTATCGCGTTTTTATAGCGGAAAAAAACGCAAAAAAAGTGAAAAATCCCGAACGTGTGCACACAGCCTCATGGGTCACCGATGGATCGGCATGACAACCAGAGGTCTCCAGCAGCCCTCTATGGTTGTTATTGCCGGATTGCTATGAGCGTCGCCCGATAATCAGCGCTCATAGCAAGTGAGCATTTCTGCTACATACAGATGTTCTGATCAGCACCTATCTATAGCAGAGGCAGTCTGGTTATCACAGTTGCTAGACTCCTATGGAGCATGCAAAAAGTAAAAAAAAAAAGGTTTTAAAAATATTAAAAAATAAAAAAAATAAAATCAAATCAACCCCCATTCGCCCCATTGAAAGTGAAACAAAAAAATAAAAAATACACATATTTGGTACTGCCATGTTCAGAATCACCAGATCTATAAAATAATTAATCTGATCAGTAAACAGCGTAAAGAAAAAAAAGTCAAAAAGCCAGAATTACGTTTTTTGGTCACCACAACATTGCATTAGAATGCAATAACGGGCAATCAAAAGATCACATCCATATCAAAATGGTATCACTAAAATTGTAAGCTCGGCACGCAAAAAATAAGCCCTCATCCAGCCCCAGATCACGAAAAATGGAGATGCTACGAGTCTTGAAAAATGACATACCGTATATTCTCGAGTATAAGCCGAGATTTTCAGCCCATTATTTTGGGCTGAAAGTCCCCCTCTTGGCTTATACTCGAGTCATACCCAGGGGTCGGCAGGGGAGGGGGAGCGGGGGCTGTCTAATTATACTCACCTGTTCCTGGTGCAGTCCCTGCACTTCTATTCCCCGGCGCTGGCAGCTTCTTCCTGTACTGAGCAGTCACATGGTACCGCTCATTACAGTAATGAATATGCGGCTCCACCTACCTCCCATAGAGGTGGAGCTGCATATTCATTACTGTAATGAGCGGTAACGGTGACAGCTCAGTACAGGAAGAAGCTGCCGGCGCCAGGGAACAGACGTGCAGGGACCGCACCAGGAGGAGGTGAGCATAACGGGAAGGGGAGTGCTGCGCTGCGCGATATTCACCTGCTCCTCGTTCCGGTGCCCCTCCGTCTTCAGCTGTGACGCTCAGGTCAGAGGGCGTGGTGACGTGGTTAGTGCGCACCCTCTGCCTGAACGTCAGTGCAGGAGATGCTGAAGATGGAGCGGCGCCGGAACGAGGAGCAGGAGAATATTGAAAGTGCCGGGGGCCTGAGCGACGGAGAGGTGAGTATGTGATTTTTTTATCGCAGGAACAGCAAATGGGGTAAGTGTCTGTATGGAGCATCTATGGGGCCATAACATTTGTGCAGCACTGTATGGGGCCATAACGTTTGTGCAGCACTGTATGGGGCCAAAACGTTTGTGCAGCACTATATGGGGCCATAACGTTTGTGCAGCACTGTGTGGGGCCATAACGTTTGTGCAGCACTGTATGGGGCCATAACGTTTGTGCAGCACTATATGGGGCCATAACGTTTGTGCAGCACTGTATGGGGCCATAACGTTTGTGTAGCACTATATGGGACAAGTGTCTCTATGGGGCTATAACATTTGTGCAGCACTATATGGGGCCATAACGTTTGTGCAGCACTATATGGGGCAAGTGTCTCTATGGGGCAAGTGTCTGTATGGGGCAAGTGTCTGTATGGGGCCATGATCAACATTTGTGCAGCACTATATGGGGCAAATATCTTTATGGAGCATCTTATGGGGCCATAATCAACATTTGTGCAGCATTATATTGGGCAAATGTGTCTATGGAGCATCTTATGGGGCCATTATTAACCTTTATGCAGGATTATATGGGGCATATTTTAATATGGAGCATCTTATGGGACCCATCATAAACTTTATGGAGCATTATATGGGGCTCCTGATTCAATATGGATATTCAAAAACACTTAACCTACTGATGTCTCAATTAATTTTACTTTTATTGGTATCTATTTTTACTTTTGACATTTACTGGTAGCTGTTACATTTCCCACCCTAGACTTATACTCAAGTCATTAAGTTTTCCCAGTTTTTTTGTGGCAAAATTAGGGGGGCCGGCTTATACTTGGGTCGGCTTATACTCGAGTATATACGGGTAATTTGTTTTCTTTTAACAGACTTTGGATTTTTTTCACCATTTAAATAAAAAACAATCTATACATGTTTGGTATCAACAAACTTACAATGACCTGGAGAATCATAATGGAAGGTCAGTTTTAGCATTTGGTGAACACAGTAAAAAAAAAAAAAAAAAACAGTTGTGGAATTTTTGCAATTTCACTGCACTTGGAATTTTTTCTCGTTTTCGAGTACACGACATTGTAAAACCAATGGTGTCGTTCAAAAGTACCACTCGTTCCACAAAAAACAAGCCCCCCCTCACATGTCGATATTGACGGAAAAATAAAAAAATGATGGCTCTGGGAAGAAGGTGAGCGAAAAACAGAAACACAAAAACGAAAAAGCGCTGCTGCACAAAGAGGTTAAATATAAGACAAAGATAATCCAAGTAAAGAAAAAATGCAGTTTTTAAATGAAGATCTTAATTATTAAGGGAAAAATAAATCCATTTTTAGATCATGCCACAGCATCTCAATCGGATTAAGGTCAGTCCATTTCAAAGTCTTAATTTTGTTTTTCTTAAGTCATTTAGAGGTGGACATATGCTGTGCTGTCTGATTTGGATCATTGTCCTGCATAACCCAAGTGCGCTTCAGCTTGAGGTTACAAACATATGGTCGGACATTGTCCTTCAGGATTTTTGGTAAACAGCAGAATTTATGGCTCCATTTACCACAGGAAGTCTTCCAGGTCCTGAAGCAGCAAAACAGCCCCAGACCATCACACCACTATATTTTACTGTTGGTATGATGTTCCTTTTCTGAAATGTGGTGTTACGTCTACTCCAGATGTAATGAGACATAAACCTACCAAAAAGTTCAACTTTTGTCTTGTCAGTCCACAGAGTATTCTCCCAAAAGTTTTGTGTATTATCAAGATGTTCTCTGGCAAAACTGAGATGAGCCTTTATGTGTCTATTGCTTAGCAGTGGTTTTCGTCTTTGAATTCTGCAATGCAGGACATTTTTGCCTAGTTTCTTTCTTATGGTGGATTCATGAACAATGAGGCACGTGAGGCTTGCAGTTATTTATATGTGGTTGTGGGATCTTTTGTGACCTCTTGGATGAGTCGTCGCTGCTCTATTAGGGTAATTTTGGTCTGTCGGCCAATCCTGGGAATTGTTCCATTTTTTCCCATTTGTGGATGATACCTCTCATTGTGTTTCGCTGGAGTCCGAAAGCGTTAGAAATGACTTTATAACTAATGATGAGCAATCGTGCCCGGATAACGTGTTAGGCCAGTCTCACACGTCCAGATAATTCCGGTACCGGAGAAAACGGTACCGGAGTTATCCGTGTCCGTGTGCTCACGTAGGGCATCCGTGTGGGATCCGTGTGTTGTCCGTGAGTAAGTTTTTAGGGTCTGTGTGCTGTACGTGTGCTGTCCGTTTGCTGTACGTGTGTCCGTGTCCATGTATTGCAACAATTTTTACAATTTTAACCCTATGGCAGGAGAAACGCACACGGACAGCACATGGATAGCACACGACAGCATTCATGTGCGGTACGTGTTTACACGGACCCATTGACTTTAATGGGTCCGTGTGATCCGTGCGCTCCCACGAACACTGACATGTCTCCGTGTTCTGCAAACAGACACACGGTCCATGAAAACACGCTGACATGTGCAGAGACACATTTATTTTAATGTGTCTACGTGAGTCAGTGTCTCCGGTACTTGAGGAAACTGTCACCTCACGTACCGGAGCCACTGACGTGTGAAACCGGCCTTATTCAACCATGTTTGGGTGTTATCCGAGTATCTTGGTGGTGCTCGGATAATATATTCGAGTACCTGCGGCTAACACGTGCGGGCATTGCCAAAGAAACAGGGCCCTGTAGGTTTGGATTTCTTTTTCCCTTAATAATAAAGACCTTTATTTAAAAAAATGAATTTTGTGTTTAATTGTGTTATCTTTATCTAATATTTAAATTTGCTTGGTGATCTGAAACATGTAAGTGTGACAAACATGCAAAAGAATAGGAAATGAGGAAGGAAGCAAACACTTTTTCACACGACTGTATATCTATTTACTGGTTTAATATTTTTTCATTTATTTATTTTGGATATTTTTTTGTAATATTTTTACGATTTTTTTTCACATTTATTTGACTTTTTACCTAGCCTTTCCCGTTATTTTTTTAAACTTCTAAGCTAGCAACCAACGGTAACTGAACCAGTCCAAGCCTGCATATGTGACCGAGATGTTTCACCGCAGACTGTTATCCTTCTATAGCACTCTTCTGATTGCTCATCTGTTCAAGCACGCATGCCCAAAAGAGTGATGAGACAATCCCTTCCAAAGTTCAAGATCAGGCCATTTACACCCGTTCTTGAGCAGGCACAGTTTTAATTTTTTTCGTACATGCATTTTAAAAAGCTGTAAAAAAAAAAATGTTTTCGCTCGGATATTAAAATAATGTTTGCTTTGTTTTTTCATGGTACATGGGGCCTAATCTGTATGTTATTCCCATACTTTCTTTTACCTTTTTTACCGATATTGGGCGATATTGGTGGGAGAATAAAGAAGATAAGTACCGGTATGTTTTTTATAACCAGAAGGAACATTTGACATACACAATTCGTTCACCTTTCCTTAACAAAGGTAGCAGCTTTTAGTTATGTATTTCTTTATTTAATTCCTGGGTTTTGCTTATTTATGCATTTCTTTATTGTTGAATTTAGTTCACATATTGTGCCCCCCATAAGGTCATAAAGGATCATTGAGTGGCATTTCAAGATATAAATACTGTTTGTTTTTTCATTCCAATTTCCGGTGAGTGGAGCTCATATTATCCCCAGTTAAAGTAGAAATGCAGCCTCTTGGTTGCATAACCAAGCTGATTGGGCCTCCTAGGACCCTTCTCCCTCTCACATGACCGAAGGGATAAAGTGCCTTGAGGTGCTACATATTACTTTTTCAGCACTGTGTATACAGCGAGCAGGAAGGCAAAGACGGTAAGGCCCCTTTCACACATCAGTTTTTTGCCATCAGTCACAATCCGTCGAATTTTGAAAAAAAACGGATCCGGCGACTGATGCTGCCGCATCCGTTTTTCCTTTTTTTTCTGTTAGATTTGTATTAGCGACGGATTCCATTTTTTTTTAACTGAGCATTCTCCTATCCAATTAGCCAGATCTGCTAGTCGGATCCGTCCAAAAAAGGATCAGTCGCATCAGTTTTTCATAATCTGCAATGGATCCATCGAGCCGACGGATTGTGACTGACGGCAAAAAACTGATGTGTGAAAGGGGCCTAATAAACCATCTCTGCTTTCTCCATAGTGAGTCCAGCTGTGTAAGGCCTCTTTCACACTCCAGTTGTTTGGCGTCAGTCACTTCCGACATAGTGACGGATCGACGGATCCGTCACAATTGTTGAGAAAACGGTTCTAACGGATCCGTTTATTTGACGGATCCGTCACTTGGGGGTTGTCTGGGAAAAGTATCTACTTTTTGGAGCATGCGCAATTGAAAAAGCGGATTGGGGCAATAGATCCGTCGAAAAGACGTCTATGGAATGGCGGACGCGACGGATCCGTCGCGATCCGCCATTTCGGCGTTGACAAAAAACGTTATAATGTCCGTCTATGTCTAGATGACGTTCGCCAAATTTCGACGGATCCATCACATGGCGGATGGAACGGACGACCATCCGTCACAATCCGTCGCTAATGCAAGTCTATGGGAAAATAGCGGATCCGTAAAAAAAAATGACGGATCCGTTATTTGAGGAAAATAGCGGTTTTAGACTGACGCCAAACAACTGAAGTGTGAAAGAGGCCTATGACAGCTGACTTCCAGCTCCCGAAGAAGCATGATCCTGTTCAGCTGCTCTACTATGCAGTGACATTTTAGAACCTTTCTGCCTTTGAAAGGTGCAAATTTTGATGCAATTCAACTTTGTGTTATTTTAAACCCGTGTAGCCACTTTTAAAAGTGCGTATAAAAAGTAGGCATGGTTCAGGGTGCAAATGAGCTTTAAGCCAGAGATATGAAGTAGGACTTTTTAAAAAATTATTAAAATGTCACATATTCTAGTCAGTTATGTCTGAAAAAATTGATGCAAATTACAGCAACATAGCCAGGAATAGAATTTTGAATAGTCCCTTCATGATACCTTCCTTCCATTCCAATATGTAACAATATAGTTACTGAAATATGACCACTGTATGTTCTCTGCAGTAATACCTACTGTGCATGTGACTGTACTTACAATGGGAACTTTCAGCAACATTTACATTTTATAACTGCTAACAATGGAAAAACGTTTACAAATGAGCTTTTAGTTCATGGTCCAGTGACCAGTTACATTTTAAAGATACCCCCTTGGGATACTTTACATAGCTTACCTATTAATGTTGACCACCAGCATTAATGTTTGTACAGTTCCTAATATTTTGGCTTGTGGAAATACTAAGTACAATTCTCTCGTATACATACATGAAGACATGTATACATGATACAATCCACGTGCACTTCCAAAGGTTCTAATTAGCATACTAATATCCGGTAGTTGGATTGCTTATTCTATGTATGGGTTTCTAAAACTGTATTCACAAATGCTGTTTTTGAAGAGGTTCTGTAGTATTGTTTTGTAGTGGTTTTCCAAATTGACACATATGAAAACACTCTTTTTGACTTATGAATAGCAGTTGGGAAATAATAGGATGAGGCATGAAAAAAATCTCTGTTTTCCCCATCATCTGCCATTGTACTATCATACATATTCCTACTAGACATGTCAGGCCTCACACAATACACTTGCATTGAACGAGGATGCGAATGTCTAGTCGGCATGTGACCGCATGTATACAAATTGCATTCTTGTGGTCACATGCTCACCGCTCACGGCACCGGAAAATTCTCACAGCGCGTATGTGTGAATGCGTTGTGAGGATTCAAAAGCTTGTAGTCACATAAAGTGACGGCAGGCATGAGAACCACGGCCAGACAACCCCTTTAAAGGGTTATTATATTATTTTTTGAGGAGGACATTGCTCTGCAGTCTCATTATTTCATGATGGCCTGGGAGCGGACGCTCTTGATTGACAGTTTAGGTCAAAAGCATCGGCACTCTGCTGGCCCAAACTGTGTGCTCCTGATGCTGCTGAATGGGGCAGTTGTGCCTCAGTGGAACTGAAACTGTCCATGATCAGAAGCCCAAGTTGTCCTCCAGAGGTCCCAGACAGGGTCAGGGCACTGCATGTATTTCCACTATGTAGAGACGTGTAAGCACTGCGCATGTTGGGCTACAGTAGCTACACAGCAGCAGGGGTCTGCCCCCTTGACAATGAGCAGTAAGCAATTAAAAAAAAGGGTGAAATGTTAAGAAAAAAGTAAATTGCAACTTTTTACAAGCAGCTGGCAAATATACTCATCATAGAAGACGGAAGCAGCTAGAATTTAGAAGAAAGATTTGCGCTGTCTTGGTCCGGCATCCAGTCCTCTCCTCCATGGACCAGGGCAGGGCAAATCTTTTTGTGCACCTAGGACCAACGCTTTAAACACAAAGAGCAGTTATAAAATTAGCCCCTTATCCAAAATCTTTCAAAGTGCTTGATGCTCCGATGTTCTAAGTATAGTTCAGTATTTCAAGTAAACAGAGTTGAGAAAAGTGATTCACTGGACGCTGGCACAGTAGACACTTCTGAAGTCTGTGGCCAACAGACCAGAGCCCTGCAGACCTCCGCCTCTGATTAGTAAGCCCAGTGTGACATCATCATTGCGGCGGGATACATTCATGATGTCGTGCTGGACCCACTAATCAGATCCACAGGTAGGAGGCCCGCAGAGCACTGGTTCAGGTGCACCATACCAGAGCTACTATTTGGAAGCCACTTTTTAAGCCCAATTATTAATATGGGAGACTCTTTTATATAGAACATGAGAATCAGTTCTATTTCAGATGGTGATTTCATGACCTTATATTGCTTTATTTTGTCCCCATAATGTAGGAAAGCTAAAATAAATGACCCGGCTTGTATTTTTTTCACAATGTAAAGGAGATATTGCAGCCCCAGCCTAAGCTGCCCTCAGTTATATTTCTACAGTAACATGATGGGACTTTCATGACCCCTTTGTGCTCAGTCTAGATGAACCCAATGATTTAGGGTATGTTCACACATTTTGGATTTGCTATGTTTTTTTTCCTGCTGTGCAGACAAAAATCTACTCATATTTTTTTTTCAGTAAGTGTAAGCAAGGTTACAACATCAGTCACATTCTCAAATACCTTCATGCATCTTGGTGGATAAATTAGTGCAGTAATAAGCACAGGGAAAAAATGAAATCTGCACTGTATGTATCTGATCCTCTACATGTAAGAATGCTTTGAAAGATACATAAAAGTGCCAACAGTTTATTTTTATTAACAAAATATAAAGTGTATGAACAAAAATGAAATATAAATGAAACCAATATTTGGAGTGGTCACCCTTTGCCTTAAAAACAGCATCAGTTCTTCTAGGTACACTTGCACACAGGTTTTGTTTTGAAGGAACTTGCCAGGGAGGTTCCAAACATCTTGGAGAGCTAACCACAGATCTTATGTTGATGTAGGCTTGCACAAATCCTTCTGTCTGATACAAGCCCACACAGACTAAATTATGTTGATATCTGGGCTCCATGGGCGCCAAATCATCACTTCCAGGACTCCTTGTTCTTTATGTTGAAGATGTTTATTAATTACTTTGGCTGTATGTTCGGGGTCATTGTAATGGTGAACAATACATTTGGAGCCAATCAGACATCTCCCTGATGGCATTACATCATGGATAAGCGTCTGCCTGCATGTGGACACCAAGAAATGGGAAATGTTGAGGACCGAAGAAGCAGTAATTGACCAAGAAGATGACCAGCAGTGCCATCAGTTCAGAACTGTTAGTAACCAGTGGGACCAAGCTAACACCCCTCTATTATTTGAAGAAGTCTAGCCAGAAGTCTTCGTGGAAGAATTGTAGGTAAAAGCCATACCATGATCTTGGAAACAAAACCATGCAACTCAACTATGCCTGAAAATACAGGAACTGGGGTATAGGAAAGTGCTCTTGACTGAAATATTTGGTAGCAATAGAAGTGGCGCAATAATGAGAGCCTGCAGGGAACAGTGAAGCATGGAGAAGGTTCCTTGCAAGATCGGGGCTCAGGAAAATGACCCCAAACATACAACCAATGTCTTCAGCCTAAAGAAGCACCGAGAGTCCTGGAAGCGATGATATGGTCCCTCCAAAGCCCTGATCTCATCAAAGAGTCTGTCCACGGATACACGAAGGATCTGCACAAGCCTACATCTATAGAAGACCTGTGGTTAGTTCTCCAAGATGATTGGAACCTCTTCCCTGCCAAATCCCTTCAAAAACTTTGTGCATGTGAAGTGAAAAGACTATCTGCTGTACTGTGGCATAAGCTGGTCACTCCAAATACTGATTTGGTTTACATTCCTCTTTTGTTCATTCACTTGGCATTTTGTTAATTGATAAAACAAACTATTAAAAATCTGTTCTTGAAAGTATTCTTACCTTGCAGCATTAGTTCCACAACTGCTGAAAAACTTTGCACAGCTCTGTATATACATTCATAGCATGTAATCAAGGTGGCCCCCAGTGAGGCAGTGACTGGTGCAATCAGAGACTTGGCACCAGCAATTTCACATGACTGTTTCTTGCTCTGGTGGCATCAATATGGGTATAGCTGCTGTACCTAAGAACATCAATATGGGTATAGCTGCTGTATCTAAGCTTATTACACATCATTATGGGTAAAGCTGTTGTATCTAAGCTTATTACACATCATTCTGGGTATAGTTGCTGTAGCTAAGCTTATTACACATTGTTATGGGTATAGTTGATGTATCTAAGCTTATTACACATCATTATGGGTAGAGATGTTGTATCTAAGCTTATTACACATCATTATGGGTATAGTTGCTGTATCTAAGCTTATTACACATTGTTATGGGTATAGTTGCTGTATCTAAGCTTATTACACATCATTATGGGTAGAGATGTTGTATCTAAGCTTATTACACATCATTATGGGTATAGCTGCTGTATCTAAGCTTATTACACATCATTATGGGTATAGTTGCTGTATCTAAGCTTATTACACATTGTTATGGGTATAGTTGCTGTATCTAAGCTTATTACACATCATTATGGGTATAGATGTTGTATCTAAGCTTATTACACATCATTATGGGTATAGCTGCTGTATCTAAGCTTATTACACATCATTATGGGTATAGTTGCTGTATCTAAGCTTATTACACATTGTTATGGGTATAGTTGCTGTATCTAAGCTTATTACACATTGTTATGGGTATAGTTGCTGTATCCAAGCTTATTACACATCATTATGGGTATAGATGTTGTATCTAAGCTTATTACACATCATTATGGGTATAGCTGCTGTATCTAAGCTTATTACACATCATTATGGGTATAGTTGCTGTATCTAAGCTTATTACACATTGTTATGGGTATAGTTGCTGTATCTAAGCTTATTACACATCATTATGGGTATAGATGTTGTATCTAAGCTTATTACACATCATTATGGGTATAGCTGCTGTATCTAAGCTTATTACACATCATTATGGGTAAAGCTGATGTATCTAAACCTATTACACATTGTTATGAGTATAGTTGCTGTATCTAAGCTTATTACACATCATTATGGGTAAAGCTGATGTATCTAAACCTATTACACATTGTTATGGGTATAGCTGCTGTATCTAAGCATATCATTATGAGTATAGCTATTGTATCTAAGCTTATTACACATCATTATGGGTATAGCTGCTGTATCTAAGCTTATTACACATCATTATGGGTATAGCTGCTGTATCTAAGCTTATTACACATCATTATGGGTATAGCTGCTGTAGCTAAGCTTATTACACATCGTTATGGGTATAGCTGCTGTATCTAAGCATATCATTGTATCTAAGCTTATTACACATCATTATGAGTATAACTATTGTATCTAAGCTTAATACACATCATTATGGGTATAGCTGCTGTATCTAAACCTATTACAAAACTTTGTATCTCAGTACAATCCAATGTAGCACAGTACATAACTCCCCGATCACCGTCCCACACATGGCACTGGCAGGGAGCACCGTCCCACACATGGCACTGGCAGGGAGCACCGTCCCACACATGGCACTGGCAGGGAGCACCGTCCCACACATGGCACTGGCAGGGAGCACCGTCCCACACATGGCACTGGCAGGGATCACCGTCCCACACATGGCACTGGCAGGGAGCACCGTCCCACACATGGCACTGGCAGGGAGCACCGTCCCACACATGGCACTGGCAGGGAGCACCGTCCCACACATGGCAGTGGCCAGGGCTGCGGTCACTGTGGCTACCGGTGACTAGTGACGGACAGTGTGCACTCACCGCAGCCTCGTAGCAGCTGATGAGCCCCTGGAGCAGGCAGAGCAGTGCCAGCAGCTTGCAGCTCGTGGTCCTTGGCATGGTGTCCCGTCAGACAGGCTGGTGTTACTGAGGTGCCAGTGTGTGGCCTGGCAGCAAGTTCCCCAAATCACGAGTCCCCTGTTCTCATGTGAGAGCGCAATGTGAAATGGGCGCTGAGGAAAGTTCGCAGTTTGTTGGCGCTAACTCCCCTCCCACTGCAGCCCGGCCCCCCACCTCCTCACAGGGACCTCAATGCAGCTGAACCCCTCGTCTGCGCTCAGAGCTCCGGTCCCAGCTCACTCTGCACCTCGGAGGGAAGCGCACGGTGCCCGGGCAGAGCTGGCACGAGAGGCTGCTGGTAAGTGACGGTGCCCGGGGCTGCTGCTAGCTGGGGTGAGATGTCAGGATAGTCCGCCATATCGCGATAGGCGCTGCATTGTACCTACAGTATATGTGACTGCTGTCTCCCCTCTGCTTGCTGTGGGAATAGTCCATGCCAGTCTTATTACACGTGCATGGCTGTCAGGGGATTGCTGGGCTGGCACACTGTAACGAACTGCAGCATGGGACTCTCGGTCAGTGCCAGTTATAGAACAAGTCACCTTTCATTCCCTGACCTGAGGGCGCCCCCATTTATAGGGGTACACTGGCTGGTGATCACTAGGTGCAAGGGTGATCTAATAACACTAATATTGCGCCAGCACAGAGGCTGCTACACTACGGGGCTCTCGTCACCAATAGTCCTTGTAGACGGGTGGTCCGTGGGTACCCCTTAGATATGTTCCCCCGATGAGCTTTTGGTGAGATTTCCAGCCAAGTGGATGGGATTTATAGAGCTCTCGTGCACACTGCGCTTCTTTTTTAGTCCGCGTAACGACCCGCGGTGCGAGTTTCACATCCGCAGCATGTCAACTTCTCCTGAGGTTTCTGTGCGGATTTTTCCCATAGTTAAAGGATTAGATGCAGAAAATACTCAGGTAAAAAAAAACGTGTTTACACCACGGAAGCGCATCAAAAACACATTTAATCCACACATTAGTATATCATTAAAGGGTGGTCAAAGCCAATTACTAGAAGGTATAAATACAAAGCAGCTTTATTTAATTAAGGTTGAACTTGATGGTCCTAGATGTTCTGTTCAGCCTATGAAACTATATGTAACTATGTGAAGCAGGACACAAAAACCACTGCAGAAAAAAGCAATAAAAACACAATGAAAAACCACAAGTAACCTAATAGTGGGTGTAGAAATGTTTCTGCAGCATCAAACACCAAAAGCGCAGCGTGGGAACGTGACCCTAAGGTTTATTTACTACTTTAGTGGCTCCCACAAAATGGGTGTAAATGTGCTCTAACCTTTCTATACAGCAGTGGATATACTATTGGTGTAACCTGTGCAGCTGCCCCCGGGGGCCCCAGAGGTAAAGGGGGTCTCTACTACCTCCAAGGGTGGAGTATGATGATCTATTGGACTGAAACGAGCCTACAAACTCTTCTGCACTGTGGTCCTCCCGCTTCTTTCTGTGCTCACCCCTATTCCCATGTATTGCAGGTCATGTGTAAAAATGTCTTCTGGGTTTTGTGATCGTTAGGCCGGCCTCACACTCAGCGTATAAAAATACGGTCCATAAATTACGGCCGTAATACGCAGAAAAGTCCCCAAAATAGTGGTCCGTATCTCCTCCGTAGGCAGGGTGTGTCAGCGTATTTTGCACATGGCATCCTCCGTATGGCATCCGTACTGCGTGTTTTTCTCGCAGGCTTGCAAAACCGCCATACGGATATACAATGGATCCATGGGCTAAAAAAATAATAAAAACATATATACTGTATATATATATATATATATATATATATATATATATATATATATATAGTAGACACATATATGTATATATATTAATATTTCATACAGTTCGAGATAGCTTTAAAGCCGGTGGGCTCCCACGCAATTTTCTCCGCCAGAGTAGTAAAGCCAGTGACTGAGGGCAGATATTAATAGCCTGGAGAGGGTCCACGGTTATTGCCCCCCCCCTGGCTAAAACCATCTGCCCCCAGCCACCCCAGAAAAGGCACATCTGTAAGATGCGCCTATTCTGGCACTTGGCGACTCTCTTCCCATTCCCGTGTAGCGGTGGGATATGGGGTAATGAAGGGTTAATGTCACCTTGCTATTGTAAGGTGACATTAAACCAGATTAATAATGGAGAGGCGTCAATTATGACACCTATCCATTATTATTCCAATTGTATGAAATGGTTAAAAAAACACACACATTATTAAAAATTATTTTAATGAAATAAACACACAGGTTGTTTTAATATTTTATTGTTCTCTCAATCCACCTGAAGACCCTCGTTCTGTAACAAATAAAAAATAATAAACCAACAATATACATACCTTCCGTTGATCTGTATCGTCCCACGATGTAAATCCATCTTCCAGATGTGCCTTTTCTGGGGTAGCTGGGGGCAGATGTTTTTAGCCAGGGGGGGGGGGAGGGGACAATAACCGTGGACCCTCTCCAGGCTATTAATATCTGCCCTCAGTCACTGGCTTTACTATGGTGGAGAAAATTGCGCGGGAGCCCACGTCAATTTTTTCCGCCATTTAACCCTTTAATTTAATAGCTAGAGAGCCCAAATTTTGCACATACACACTACTAACATTAGTAGTGTGGAATATGCAAAAAAAAAATGGGGATATGAGATGGTTTACTGTATGTAAACCAGGTCTCATATCATGTCGGGTTTAGGAAGGAGAAAGCAAAAGCGCTGTGTGAAATATTAATATATATACATATATGTGTCTCAATGACATACAGTGGGGCAAAAAAGTATTTAGTCAGTCAGCAATAGTGCAAGTTCCACCACTTAAAAAGATGAGAGGCGTCTGTAATTTACATCATAAGTAGACCTCAACTATGGGAGACAAACTGAGAAAAAAAAATCCAGAAAATCACATTGTCTGTTTTTTTAACATTTTATTTGCATATTATGGTGGAAAATAAGTATTTGGTCAGAAACAAAATTTCATCTCAATACTTTGTAATATATCCTTTGTTGGCAATGACAGAGGTCAAACGTTTTCTGTAAGTCTTCACAAGGTTGCCACACACTGTTGTTGGTATGTTGGCCCATTCCTCCATGCAGATCTCTCTAGAGCAGTGATGTTTTTGGCTTTTTGCTTGGCAACACGGACTTTCAACTCCCTCCAAAGGTTTTCTATAGGGTTGAGATCCGGAGACTGGCTAGGCCACTCCAGGACCTTGAAATGCTTCTTACAAAGCCACTCCTTCGTTGCCCTGGCGGTGTGCTTTGGATCATTGTCATGTTGAAAGACCCAGCCACGTTTCATCTTCAATGCCCTTGCTGATGGAAGGAGGTTTGCACTCAAAATCTCACGATACATGGCCCCATTCATTCTTTCATGTACCCGGATCAGTCGTCCTGGCCCCTTTGCAGAGAAACAGCCCCAAAGCATGATGTTTCCACCACAATGCTTTACAGTAGGTATGGTGTTTGATGGATGCAACTCAGTATTCTTTTTCCTCCAAACACGACAAGTTGTGTTTCTACCAAACAGTTCCAGTTTGCTTTCATCAGACCATAGGACATTCTCCCAAAACTCCTCTGGATCATCCAAATGCTCTCTGGCAAACTTCAGACGGGCCCGGACATGTACTGGCTTAAGCAGTGGGACACGTCTGGCACTGCAGGATCTGAGTCCATGGTGGCGTAGTGTGTTACTTATGGTAGGCCTTGTTACATTGGTCCCAGCTCTCTGCAGTTCATTCACTAGGTCCCCCCGCGTGGTTCTGGGATTTTTGCTCACCGTTCTTGTGATCATTCTGACCCCACGGGGTGGGATTTTGCGTGGAGCCCCAGATCGAGGGAGATTATCAGTGGCCTTGTATGTCTTCCATTTTCTAATTATTGCTCCCACTGATGATTTCTTCACTCCAAGCTGGTTGGCTATTGCAGATTCAGTCTTCCCAGCCTGGTGCAGGGCTACAATTTTGTTTCTGGTGTCCTTTGACAGCTCTTTGGTCTTCACCATAGTGGAGTTTGGAGTCAGACTGTTTGAGGGTGTGCACAGGTGTCTTTTTATACTGATAACAAGTTTAAACAGGTGCCATTACTACAGGTAATGAGTGGAGGAAAGAGGAGACTCTTAAAGAAGAAGTTACAGGTCTGTGAGAGCCAGAAATCTTGATTGTTTGTTTCTGACCAAATACTTATTTTCCACCATAATATGCAAAAAAAATGATAAAAAAAACAGACAATGTGATTTTCTGGATTTTTTTTTCTCAGTTTGTCTCCCATAGTTGAGGTCTACCTATGATGTAAATTACAGACGCCTCTCATCTTTTTAAGTGGTGGAACTTGCACTATTGCTGACTGACTAAATACTTTTTTGCCCCACTGTATATATATATATATATATATATATATACATATTCTATGTGTACACATTTATTCTACATATTCTATTCTAACCTGTCAGTGTGATTTTACTGTACACCGCGCTGAATTGCCGACTTTTCTCTTTAACACCGCTGCGTATTTCTCGCAAGTCTCACTGCTGGTCCGTGTGTAATCCATATTTTTCTGGCCCCCATAGACTTTCATTGGCGGATTTTTTGCGCAATACGGTGACAAACGCAGCATGCTGCAATTTTCTACGGCCGTAGAAGACCGTATAATACGGATCAGTAAAATACGGCTGATAGGAGCAGGGGCATAGAGAAGCATTGTACCGTATGCAATCCGTATTTTCAGCACCTCTCTTACGTCCGTAAAACACGGTAGTGTGACGCCGGCCTTACACTGCATTTCCATAAATATCGCTTGTGTCCAGTCAGTATCCATATATTAAAAAACTAACCAGCACTTTCAAACAGAAAAAGACAAGCGTGAACAGGTGCAAGCTGCATACAACTAACAAACTAAAGCTGCACTCTGTAACACTATAGTATGTAAATATTGAATATATGAGATTGGAACTGCATTACTGCTGTAGAAAACATGTTAAAAGATTAACGTACTTAGCGCATAAATTAACCAATTCGTGTGAGCCCAACAGCCAGAGACAAGGTGCACCCCTTTGTTGGGACCCTAAACCTAACCTGATGCATCTCCCAGTCTAAAAGCCTACAGTTATATGGGCAGGTAGGATAAAGCTCAATCTAAAATCACCTTAGGCTGATGGGAGGAGTGCTCAGTCAGAGGGCATGTACTGCAAACATCAAAAAGCTGAGCAGTCATTCCAAGCAGAAAAAGACGAGTGTGAACAGGTGCAAACTAAGAGAGCCACTCTATATAATGTAAATAACTAACAAATTATTATTAATTAGATAAGATGTTAAAAATGAAGGTAATTAGCGCACAAATTGGCCAACGACAAGGAGTGGGCTCATACGAATTGGCGAATTTGTTCACTAACTACCTTCATGTTTTAACATGTTTTCTACAGCAGTAAAGCCGGGTTCACATTGCGTTAACAGCAGCCCATTCAACACATAGGTTAAGCGGCTGCTGTTAACGCAAGTGCCGAGATTGCATCGCACTAGGGCAGATAGGGCATCTGCTAGCTCTATCTGCGCTAGCAGTGACGGACCCGGAAACGCTGCAGCCCGCGTCTCAGGGTCCGTCACTCAATGACGGCACATCGCTAGCGCACGCCCATTGTGGGCATGCGCTAGCAATGCGTCCGACATAGGAATTGATGGCGGTGTTAACGGACTGCGTTACACCGCGCTATGCCTCGGTGTAACGTAGTCCATCTAACGGACGCCATTAACGCAATGTGAACCCGGCCTTATGCAGTTCCAGTTTCATGTATTCAATATTTACATACTATAGCGTTTCAGAGTGCAGCCTTAATTTGTTTGTTATATAGGGCGTCTCTCTTAGCTTGTACCTGTTCACACTTGTCTTTTTCTGTTTGGAAATACCGGTCAGTTTTTGATATTTGCAGTAGATGACTGACTGAGCACTCCTCCCATCAGCCTGAGGTGTTTTTAAATAGAGCTTTATCCTACCTGCCCATATATTTGTAGGCTTTTAACCCGGGGGAGGCATCATGATAGAGTCTCAATAAAGGAGTATGCTTTGTCATTGGCTGGTGGGCTGATATGAATTTGCTAATTACCTTTATTTTTAACATGTTTTCTACATTAGTAATGCTGTTCCAATTTCATATATTCAGTGTTTACATATTATAGCGTTTCAGAGTGCAGCTTTAATTGGAAAGTTAGTATCCATAGGCTGATAAAAGAAATACATGCAACTGGCACCTAAAGTTATAGATACTGTGTGGTTTCATTACTATGTCATAGGGACAAAGCAATAGATGGCCGCTTAAATGGAGGCAAGGCCTTAACAAAAATGTCACATACCTAAAATAGTGAGTGACGAATGTGAGGAGTATGTTATGACCAGTACTTCTTCAGTAGGTATTTGCTGTTTGACACTTTTGTATCAGGTTATGTCAATAGTTCTCAAGGATGACAAGCTACCAGTACATAGCACAAAGACATCATGTTGTGTCTGATGTTAGTCTCTGTTCACATGTTTAGGATTTGCCTATTAAAAGACTCCGAAGCAGAAGTCATGTGTCGGACCCCCACTGATCTGATATAGAAGACTTACCGTAATTAGTGGACAACCCTTTAGTAATCTTTATAAAACAAACAGGAAGGTTTTAAATTGTATCACAAAATAAAGAAGGCGACATAACAACAGATGAACAGACAAAAAGAAATCCTATGTGTCAACAACCTCCATCACTAATCTCATAATAATAAAGAATATACAGAACTGGTGACACCACAGATTAGACTGCATATAATATCCAGTATATTAAATGACGTACACTGTTAATTAAAAGACAGCAAACCTACCCATGGAATCCTCTCCTGCCGGGATGCCACCAAGCCCCTTCGTAAATGGATAATAATCCATTGTTAGGTCTACTCTTCTTACATCTCTGGGCAAACTGTGGCAATGCATTCTACTCTGGTATCATTTATTTCAGCTTCAATTCTCCTATATTTTTCACTACTTGGTCACTTTTATCGTCTTTCGTGGCATTAAAGGGAACCTGTCACCAGTTTTGTCATATAACAACTAAAACTAAACTTAATCAGCACATGTGCTGCATTTCATAAAATCTTGCGCCAGCTCACAGAAATTGCGTCTTGCGCCTACATACCGTGCTTTGCACTGCGGGCAGAGCTGAAAACATAAGAGCGCGTGCGCCCACCGTAGGGCAAAGCATAGTGCGCAGGCACAAGATTTCGACCAGCAATGTGAATGACGCGAGGCATCATCCACGTCGATTAAAGAAGGAGGACGGTGAGCAGCAGCCGGAGGATGGGATGGAGAGGCCCAAAACCACGTCCAGCGGATCGGACCAACTCGATTTCCATCCAGTGTGGGAGAACAGGGGTTATATAAGCATTTATGAAATGCAGCACAGGCGCCAAACCTATCACCAACACTGGTGTGAGGTTCCCTTCAAGCTTTTTACCTGTAACATTATAGGTAGTTCAATATACTATATTATTTGCACTTTAATCCATGGTGTCACCACTGCTGTAGTTATATTGTATTATGTAATTAATGTTGGGATTTTTTACAGCTATTTGCGGTCAATATTGTTGGCACTCCTGAATATTAAAAGGGATCTGTCACATCAGTTTTGTTGATGCAAGCAGTATATGCTTGACATAGGAATTGCTAATCTTTTTCTGTACATATCATTTTTATTGTTCTACTCACCCACTTTTTTCTCTATAAGCTTGTGAAATAGTTCACTCATTACTTGTTACTTGTCTCCTCATCTTCCATGTTCTAATGAATCGCTAAGGTATCTATAAATCCACAGCCATACTTGATCCTTTATACCCGACCTTCCACCAACCTTAAAGGGAATCTCCCTCGTTTTTTGGGTTACCAGGTAAAAATATCATTCAATTTAGTGTCACCTATGCACAGGGGTGAACCTAGCCTCTCTGCTGCCTGAGGCGAAAAGAAAAATGGTGCCCCCCGCCCACAGTCCCTGCCTCACTGCCTGTGCACAGACATCCCTCCACCGGACCCGGTAATCGCCACTCGCAGTGGCATACCGGCAGAGGTGTATCTAGGGTTTCTGGCACCAGGGACAAGAATTAATTTTGGTGCCCCCCCCTCCACCAAGGACATATGCGATTTGCACACTTAGTTATGTACCCACGAGCTCCTCTCCCTAATGCTCTCAATGTTCAGTGAAAAACTGAGAGAAGCAGAAGATAAGCTCGTTGTCACAGGACCATAAGTATGAAAATCGCATATGAGTGAAGTGTCCATGTGACGACTACTGGAACCTGCAGAGCTGAATCCTGACATCGCAGCTACTGAATTCTCACAACGCTTGCACTGCACACTACTAGGATTCTCCCTTGCCGGTGGACGGTCATGTCAGCACAAGCATGTGATTTGTATACTTCTGACCACATTCCACCTAGACGTGCCCGGCCTCGCTTAGTTCATTTTCAATGACTGAGGCCACACATGTCTAGTCAGCACGTGACCGCGTGTATGTAAATCACCAGCACGAGAGAATCCTGACAGCGTGCAGTTCGCACTGTGAGAAGTCAGAAGTCTGCAGTCACAAAGAATGACCTGGGGCGGGAAGGAGGGAGGGAGGAGGGGGGGGGGGGGCGGGAAGGAGAGACTGTTAGAGGGGGGGCGGGCACTTGACCCCGGAGTTTTATAAAAAAAAAAAACAGCGCAAATCCAGTTACTACGGAATCTGCCGCCCCCTCTCTTCTGCCGCCTGAGCCAAAGGGCTCAAATCGCCTAATGGAAGCAGCGTTCCTGCCTATGCATTACACAAGTACTTTTGATACTCCTTGACTCCGCACATATGATCCATAAATATCAGTTTTTATTTCTCTCGCGCTGTATGTAAATATGTTCAGTCCGGTCCGATGGGCATGGCTTATTGTCCGTCTGCCCCCTGCTCCACGGCTTGCTGTACGTATTCCTTTCAGGGAATTTCTGTGTTCACGTAGAGTTTTGGCGAGTGCACATTCAAATGGCACAATCGATCGACCGCGACATTTGGAAGCTTGTGAGGGGGAGAGGGCTCCCTCTTTTACCCCCTTTGGCATCCCCATGGCCAAATTACTTGGAGCTGATGGTTTGCATGGCACCTGAAGGTCAAACAATGACCTCATGGTGTACCAGGTACAGTGGCCTGTTAGACCAAGTCATATGCAGGGTCTAACAGGCAATCTGCCTGTGTAATATCACAGGTCTCATGAATTGCAGTGCAGGTGCATTGCAATGCATGAGACCAGTGATCAGACTAATAAAAGTTAATGTCCCATAGAGGGACTAAGTAAGAAAGTAAAACAAAGTTAAGAAGATGATTGAAAAAAATATTACAAAAACAAAACAAATAAAGAACCAAAAAAATAACACCAATGAATATAAATATTTATGTAAAAACAAAAATAACAAAAAAGTACACGTTTGGTATTGCCAAGTCCTGAATGACGCGATTTATAAAACTGTCATACCTGTTAACCCTTGTAGTGAATGTCATAAAATAAAAAAAGATTTAAAAAACAATGTTTTTTTCATTTTATTGCTGGAAAAAAAATGGAATAAAAAGCAATGAAAAAGACTAACATAATTAAAAATCGTATCACATAAAACATCATCTTGTCCCGCCAAAAAAAAAGTTGTGATACAGCTCAATCAGTGGAAAAATAAAAAGGTTATAGCTGTCACAATAAAGCGATGCAGAATATTTTTTCAATAAAATTGTTTTTTATCATGTAGAAGCGACAAAACATAAAGAAATGTAAATGTGGTATCACTGTAATCTTACCGGAAGTATAAAGTTGTGTTGTCACTTTTATCACACTGTGAACAGCATAAAGAAGCATAAAAAACAATTCCTAAATTGCTGGATTGAATTATTTCATTCTGCCTCCCAAAATTCAGAATAGAAAGCGATCAAAAAATGTTATGTGTTCTAAGATGGTAACAATAGAAGCGTCAACTCGTCCTGCAAAAAACATGCTCTCACATGACTCTTGTCAGCAAAAATCTAGAAAAATTATAGCTTTCAAAAAATGGCTGCGCAAAAACTTGTTTTTGTAAAAAAAAATAAAAAAATAGTGTGTGACAGCAGCCAAACAGAAAAAAACTATATAAATCGGGTATTGTTTTAATCACACAGACCCAAAGAATAAAGTCATCTAATCACTTATACCGCAAGAAGTCAATACTTCACCTGCTGTTAATTTGATTATTCTGATCACAGTAAGGCTCGGCTCACATTTATTCTTCGCTCTACGCTGAGTGCTTACTTAGGGATTTCCGTGTAAATCTCGGAAATACGTGATTCAAACGGAACCTCTGTTAGGCCGGTTTCACACATCAGTGGCTCCGGTACGTAAGGTGACAGTTTCCTCATGTACCGGAGACACTGACTCACGTAGACACATTGTAATCAATGTGTCTCTGCACATGTCAGCGTGTTTTCACGGACCGTGTGTCCGTGTGCAAAACACGGAGACATGTCAGTGTTCGTGGGAGCGCACGGATTACACGGACCCATTAAAGTCAATGGGTCCGTGTAAAACACGTACCGCACACGGACGCTGTCCGTGTGCAGTCCATGTGCCGTGCAGGAGACAGCGATACAGTAAGCGCTGTCCACCCCACGTGGTGCTGAAGCCGCCATTCATATCTTCTCTCCAGCAGCGTTCGCTGGCTAGAAGATATGAAAAATCCTTTTTTTTTTGGTTTTCGTGTTTAAAATAAAGATCCCTGTCCCCACCCCCCTCCCACCCCCTGTGCACCCCCCGCTGTTGATAAAATACTCACCCGGCTCCCTCGCAGCGTCCTGCCCTCGCCGCACCTTCTCCTGTATGAGCGGTCACGTGGGGCCGCCGATTACAGTCATGAATATGTTGCTCCACCTCCCATAGGGGTGGAGGGATCATTATTTTAAACATGAAAACAAAAAAAAAAAAAGAAAGGATTTTTCATATCTTCTAGCCAGCGAACGCTGCTGGAGAGAAGACATGAATGGCGGCTTCAGGACCAGATGCAGCGGACAGCGCTTATCTCTAGCGCTGTCTCCTGCACGCTCCGTGTGGTACCCAGTTGGCACACGGGCGGCACACGTGTGCCACACGGATGGCCTACGTGAGCTCACGGACACACGGACACGGATAATTCCGGTACTGATTTTTCCGGTACCGGAATTATCTGGACGTGTGGGACAAGCCTTAGAAGATTCCCTATAATGAGGCAGACACTGTGGATGCTAACTGGCTTATGATCCAATGGTGTTCATTTCTTTAGGCATGCATAAAAGTGCTGTGGGCCACAGTTTTGTGCACTGAAAAGCCAGACATTGGCAAATAGAAGCCATACAGAATCCAGAGTAACTCTGCAGCCTCATTAGTGATAAACAAAAAAACAGAAAAAGAACGAGTTTAAAACCCAAATTTGAAAAAAGGTATACTTTAATTATTAGATACAATGATAAAAGATGAGGTAGAGGTGAAAACAAATGCTCAGAGGAACAAAAGGGGTCGCATTACACTGGGGACAAATAGATATTGAAACAAAAGCAGCAAAAAATGTGGTAATAAAAATTTGAAAAGTGCTTACACCAATAGTGAATACTATGCTGCTGATACATATGAAAAGTGCTTACAACAATAGTGAATACTATGCTGCTGATACATATAAATAATGTATAAATATAAAAAAAAATTAAGAAATGGACCTATATAAAAAGGCAGATGCAATGTGTGGCCAGAAAAGCAATATAAATAAATAATAGCAAAGTGCAAGTGCATATACTGTCACCTTATTAAAGCACTGGTGACCACATAAATCTGTGCCAGCTAATTAAATTCTAATACACTGATGACATCAAGTGAAGTATAAATATACTGCCACAATATTGCATGGTATAGTATCTGATAAAGCTTGATAAAGCTCACGCGAAATGCGCGTCGGTGGCGGAGAGGCGTGTGTTCCTGCCTGAATTACCAGTATGGGTAAGCACTTTCGGGAGAGGGGAGAGTATTTGGAAGCATACCATATGCATTGAGCAATAGGATGAGCTGCTTCATACATTGATCTTCACCCCCTTGATCCTCTTGTGGGAAGGCACTAGCACTTTACATTATGCCCCTATTGGTTTTTGGTCAGGACACACTAGCCGTTATCTTCCTGATCCTTTATTGTTTGTGTCTCTCTGATTTAATTTTGTAATTATGTATACTTTTGGAATAAAATGTCTGTTGTATTTATTGAATTTGTCATTAAAATTATTCCTTTTATAATGATTGTGGACCGTATACTCCGTTTTTTTTGTTTTTTTTGTAGCTGTCCTACTTTTGGTGCTATTTGGCCTATCCACTGGATGATAGCGCTACCTAGTACTAATGGTGTTTTTGATGGTGCATATTTCTTCTATGGTATAGTACCTGGTAGAAGATGGAGGGGAGAAGGGTCCAAGTCAGTCCCAGGGAAGCGTCCACCCCAATGCGCTTTTCGGCATCTGCCTTCTATGCGTATATTATTTTCATATCATTATAATGATTCACTTTACATGTGTATGTTGTCTTTTGAAACCTTTGTGACTATGCCTCATTAGTGAGTGGATTTCTCAAGGGTTTCATCCGAATCACATATTTTGTAGTTTTAGATGGAAACTCTGATTTAAGTGCTCACTGTTGAGCACATAATAAATGTGATCCAAAATGTTCTGTTCCCCAAAATGCCACCAATAAAAGCTTCTACTCAACCCACAAGAAACAAATCCTCACTCAAGTTCATCATATATTATCATATATTAATATAAATATAGGGAATGTGCAAATTACTGGTAGCTCACAAGCTCTGGAAAAGTAACATGGCTCCCATCAAAATAAAAATCCAGTGAAATCTGCACTTCGAAATCCAAATGCCCCTTCCTCCTGAGCAAAGTGAGCCACAGTGTGCCTAAACCAGAGTTAACATCCACATGTTTGGCATTACTGTAGCGAGAAGCCCACTAATTTACCAGGTGTGTGTCTCCAGAAGCACAAGCTGGATGCAATGTACTGGACATTACACTGGCAGATTTACATTTACACTTGAGGGGGATTCTGCTTTTCTGGCACTTTAGAGCTCTGTATGTGGAGTCCACAAATTATTCTACGAAATTTGTTCTCCTAGTAGCGCTACTTCCCTCCTTAGTCTCGCCGTGTGACCAAACAGCACTTACAGCCACATCTGGGGTATTGCCACGTTCACAAGAAATTGTGTAACAAATTATGTGGTCATTTTTCCCTTTTGAATATGTAAATTCTGGGTCTAAAACAACATTATAGTGGTAAAAATGTAATTTGTTTATCAACGCTCAAATATGTAAAATTTTATGAAACACGTAGTGTCAGTATGCTAAGTGTACCCCTAGATAATTTCATTAAGGGGTGTAGTTTGAAAAATGTGGTCGCTTATGGGGGATACTGCTGTACTGACACCTCAAGGGCTCTCCCATGGCACCTGCAAACCATTCCAGGCACATCTGCACTCCGATATGGCGCTCCTTCCCTTCTGAGCTTTGCACTGTGCCTAAAAAGTAATTGTTGAAAACATATAGGGCATTGATGTACTCAGGAGACATTGTGTAACAAATTTTGGGGTACATTTTCTCCTATTATCCCTTTGAAAATTAAAAACTTGTGGCTATAACAACTTTTTAGTAGAAAAAATGTAACTTTTAACTTTCAATGCCAAATGTTATACAATTATGTGAAATACCTGTGGGTTTAAAGTTCTTCAAACAGATGTAGTTTCCTAAATGGGGTCAATTGTGGGAGTTTCTGCTGTTCTGGAACCTTGGCGGTTCTCCAAATGCGACATGGCGTCTATAATCTATTCCAGACAGTTTTACACTTCAGAAGTAAACTGGCGCTTCTTCCCTTCCAAGCCCTGCCATGCATCCAAACAGTAGTTTTCCATCACATATGGGATATCAGCATACTCAGGAAAAATTGTACAACAAATTGTATGGTCCATTTTCTCCTATTGCCCTTGCGAAAATGAAAAAATTGCGGCTAAAACAAAGTTATTTTTAATTTTCACTGTCCAATTTAAAATTCTCTGAAGCACCTGTGGGTTCAAAATGCTCATTACACCCCTAGATAAATTCCTTGAAGGGCGTAGTTTCCAAAATGGGGTCACTTGCAGGGGGTTTCCACGGTTTAGGCTCATCAGGGGCTCTGCAAAGGCGACATGGCGCCTGCTATTTATTCCAGTCAATTTTGCACTCCAAAAGCCAAATAATGCTCCTTCTCTTCCAAGCCCTGTCATGTGCCCAAGAAGTAGTTTTGCATCAGATATGGGGTATCGGCGTATTCGGGCAAAATTGCACAACATATTTTGGGGTCCATTTTGTCCTGTTACCCTTGTATCATCGTGTTGAATAACTTGGCTGAAAAAAAATAACTTTCATGCCCATATACTCCTAATCCCATCATAGACATTTATGACATATTTAGATTTTAACATTGATGTCTGATAGTTGCAAGTCATATACTGAGAGTCCACATCTATGTCAAGAACATGGGTCTTCTCACAAATTTCCTGCTATTTAGGTGTTTAGGTGGCCAGAGTGCCACAGTGGAGAGCTGGTCATGTTTGCGCTCACCTCTAACACTTCTTTGTGAGTTATGGAAACAGCAAATTATGTTCTACAAATGTGCCTGGCTATTTTATTTTCATAAAATATACAGATTAGGTCATCTTCACACATCCCAAACTCAACAGCTTCAAAGGCATGTATGAGACTTTCAAGTTAAGGTCAGCGACCACCAGGCCAGTCAGTGCATTGTAGTTTGTACTTGGACAGCAACAAACGAATGCCTGAATACGGCATAACTAAACATTTATTGAAGTTTGATTCACTAAAACCATGGGGGCTTTCAGATTTTGGAGTTTCAATGCGAATGATAAAATGTAGCTGTAATGTTGTCACTTGGGACATCAGACTGCTTTTCATGGGTTATGTGAATACTTGCAATTATGTTAACTTTATATAATGAAAGGTTTTGAGCAATGTCAGTGCGTTTTACCTTTTTCCTGTTTCTTTTAATAGACAGCCTGGGGAAAAGTAGCCAGGATGGTGGTCACAGAAGGCATTACAAGATGTCATAGAAACCATCAGCAATGGAAGAAGAGTGTGTCATGGTAAGCACAGCTGCTGGGCAAGTAATCTGAGTTATACACTTACAACATGTAAGAGTTCTTCCCTCCTAAAGCATAGTTTTTAAGAATACATTAAATCTTGAAATAGGAATGTTTATAATACACTTAGTTATGTGCTGCTAATTATTATCTCTTGGTACTCAAGACTAAATTGTTATAATAGTGAGTATAACTGTATACCCATAAGTCATACAATCTGCCTGTTCAGTGTGTTTCTTGTGGTGTTATAGGTCTCTTCAGTCCACTAATAAAAATCTCATTGTTGCCATAAGGTACAGTGCTATTTAAGAGTAAATGCCTGCTCCAGATGCTCTTAATTACGTTTACGTTATACTAGTTTATGGTTCTAGATGAAGGAAACCTAATTTTACACAAAACATGTACTTTCTTGTCAGAATTATTATAGGATTGATATCAAAGACATACCTTTGATGAACCTCCTAAAAACTATTCATGCAAAAATCTAACTGTATAATATAGAATTAAAATTAAGTATTCTGTGCTGCACATTTGTATATAGGGTAGAGTATTATTATTATTATTATTATTTATAGTAGAACAGACTAAAATGACTAAAGCCCTTAACGTGACTTTAAGCTAAGTACACACGTACAAACGTACAATATTTCAACTGTATTGATATCCCTGTGACAGTAGGGCATTTTTTTTATACATCAGCGATTAATTATATTTACCAGACCAAACTCAGTTTCTTATGTTAATAACTGCAATCTATCCGTAAAAATTGGATGCTATGCGAATGATTGGTGCTGGATAACGTTTTTTGTACACATATAGACTTGAATAGGCAAGTGTCATCCAAAATACAGAAGAGACTTGTGACTAATGCAATATATTTGCCAGTGAACATTTGGAATGTCACTTGAAAAGCCCAATTGAATAACATTGGTCCTACTGTTATCCTTTTGAGCTCAGTTTTTATCATGGTCAAGTCTCAGACCGAAAATACATTTGTGTGAATGTACTCCTAATGAGAGAGAATCTCTAAAGAGAACTTGCTCTCTAATAAAGTCCTGTGATCAAAGCAAAATCTGCACAGATTGACATATGAGAAGAGTTAGTCATGAAATGGTGAGTATAATGTGAGCTAGCAAACTTGCAGACAGCGACCCCGATTCATCCAGACTGGCATTTTGTACACTATTCTTGATGAAGAGTGCACTGGGTTAAGATGCACCAAATTCTTTAAGATAAGCGTACTTCTTCATGATTTTCATACATTTTTCTGCTGCCATAATGTATGCCACCATTTTTGGTGTAAACTATGATAAATTTGTTGCATGGGCCACACCCTTCCTCGAAAAGCTCTGCTCACTTTCCATAAAATTAGTGGGGCTGGTGGAGACTGGTGTAAAAATACCAATATATTCAAGTTTTTTGCATCGGTAAGAACGAAGTTAATTTCCTCCAAGAAGCAGGGCTCTCAGTGTGGGCTCCGTGCAGCTTCAGAACGCTATTCACACAATATCTGCAAGTTAACCCCTTCACATCTAGGTTAATTTCCATCATTTCGTTGTTGCTTTATCCTACCATTCTTCACAGAGCTATAACTTTTATTTTTCTGTCCATATAGATATATGAGGGCTTGTTATTTGCGGTCCGAGTTGTACTTTTGCATAACACCTTTCATTTTACTACATAGTGTACTGGAAAATGGGAACAAAATTCCAAATGGGAAAAATTTGCGAAAAAAACACGTAATTCTGACATTGTTTTTTGGGAATTGTATTTGCGTTGTACATTTTGCGGTAAAAATGACTTCACATTATGATTCTGCTCATGGTTACGATTATGACAATACCAAACATGTCCAGATTTTTTATTTTTTGGTCGATGTAGCTGTGTCATGGCTTATTTCTTGTGGGGTGAGACAATGTTTTTATAGATACCCATTTGGGATAGATGTGACGTTTTGATCGCTTGTTACTGTGACCCAAAAAATGTACCCTATTTTTCAGACTATTAAGAAGCACCGGACCATAATACGCATCCTAAGTTTAGAGGAGGAAAATAGGAAAAAAAATTTTTTATCCTGCCATCAGAATCAGGCATGTCAGGCATTACAGGCGTGTCTTACATGTAGCTTACAGGGGGGTAGGCAGCGGGCTCTGGGCTAGGAAGAGGGTGTGTCCCATTATTGTGAGGCAGGAGGCCCGCTGTGCACATTTATCTTCTGTCAGTCTTCAGTAAAATGGCAGCAGGTGTTGTTGGCGCATGTGGAGCGCCCCCAGACGCAGGGCCGCGGGTTACTCGGTGTCGGTCCTCTCTGACTCAGTTCTGGGGATGCCACGGTGGCTGGACCCGGTCCGTGACCCTGCTAAGGGGCGTCCAATAAAAGGTGATACAAGTCTGTCAAGGTTTCGTAACGCCACCTGTGGTATTCGGCCAGGGTGACCGACGCTGCTCGGGGTCCACTGGGGTGATGTGATGGCAGCTAGATGGTATACCTTCCCACAGGTGAAGTATATCCCCAGGGCTTCCCAGTGGTGCAGGTGGTGATGGTGTGAGGTGCAGTCAATAACGAGGACACAGGGTTGCAGTCTCTTTACCTCTTTACTGGTGACTTCAGGATCCTCAATCCAGAGCACTGTTAACATGGCTGTTTGAGACCGGCCGGTCCAAAGGCATATCCAGAGTTCCCTTTGCAGGTGGAAATCGTTGCCTACCACTAGCGCCTGTGTGTTGTAGTGCTTCCCTGCTGAGCATTCGAGATAGTCCTCACAACTTCTGTTCTCGTTCTTTCTCGTTCTTTCTCTCTCCGTCCCCCAAGTTTGTTATGGCTAGGACGCACCCGTTTGACGGGAAGGCTCGGAGCTATTCTGGGACCCTAGAGACACCCCTCTCCCCGGTTGCCCCCTATGTCTGCTTAGGTGATGTAAGGTAGACAGCCAACCTATAATTTAACTGTCCTGCGGTATTTGAAGTAAGGCATAAAGTCAGTTACTTCCTCGGTGTTCCGGTCACCGGCTACGTGCCTCAGTAGGATGTTGTCGTTCTCGGGGCACAACTCCTACTGGCTCTCCTTTGTGCTTGATCTCGTTTCTCACTGTCCACAATATCCTTCGCTTCGTGTCCTTTCTAAGGATACCGCCGCAATGTAGTGCAGGCGCGGTTCCGTTTCGTTCTGTTCTTGTTGCTAAGTCTCTGCCAGGTTCCCACACCTGACAGGGACTCCCCTGAAGTCTCCCCCGCAACTCCCCCTGCCACGGGATGTTGCCTGGGCAAAACCCAGTCAGCTTCTGTCTAACTTCCTATCCAACCCCTAGTTTTACCAGTGTGAGGAGTGGCCTAATAAATAAAACCTTTTGCTCCCCCTAGTGGCCGGAGTGTGAAGTGTAATTGGTGCTGGTGATACCTGGTCAGATGAACTCCTTTAGTGCCATCAGACGTACCATCACTCCCCTTAGTGGCAGAGCGACATTACTGCAACAACCAGGTCTCTGGGGCGCTGCACATGCACAGATTGAGATCTTGACATTGAGCTGAGATCTACATCTGCACATGCACTGACAACCAGTGTCATTTTTCAGAAGTCCACCGTGACGTCAGACTGCGCAGCAGGAACTGCGCTCTTCCTCGGGACACGTCCTCCTCCTAGTTCAGGGCCAGCAGCATGGCCCCACTGCTGCTGCCACTGGCTTCCTACAATGGCAACCCTGCTCCACCACTTCCGCAGCCTACCAGTAAGCTACATTCGGACTATAAGATGCACCCTCATTTTTCAATTTGGGGCATAAATGAATGTTTATTGGTATCTGGAACATCAATACTAATATATATCTAGATCTGCTGAATATTTGAAGTGTTTTTGTAGGCTTGTAGATATAGATAAAAGTGGTACTGCATATCATTCTCTGCTTAAGTCAGCCTAAAATAAGATTTTTATCATTTTTTTCTGTGCTATGATACAAAATAGCAAGAAAGGCAAATTATGCAAACAACAACACCTTTAGCAAATTCAACGCACTTTACACAATGTCTTCTTGAGCTACTGCTCACCCTCTCACATACCCCCAAAGCATATGATGGTCATCCTCAACCATACTGAACTGGAGAAAAAAAAGCATAACACACATTTAAATTCAAAACTTAGTTAACAGTCAAATTCACTCTGTTCTCCTGAAAACTGACTTCTCGCTTCTTTTCTGAGTCATTTGGACTCTGGTCCAACTGGATTGGGACCCTGGACCAAGTGTCCATGTCCCTTTAACTGGGACCCTAGACCTAACACAGCAACAGGCTGCAAACTTTGCACAACTGAGAGGGAACTACTTTAGCAGTTGGAGTCCCCTGAGCCCTACTCACCCTGACTTGCTCTGAAGAACTCTATAACGTAGTAGAAGAATAAGCCTTAGAGAAGACAGCTTTTAAGAAGAACCTGTAACAGACATAGAAATGTCAATTACCTTCACAGGTTCTTCTTTTTCCAGGCTGCCCAGGAGTCAGGAGATGGAGGTCAGTTCCACCTCCACAGCTGATCAGGATACTGCTGCCTACAGTAGTCATCCTGAAGCAGTCATGTCCCCGTTATGAACACCTGTGCTAAGGTGTTCCCCGAAATGCAAATATTAGAACCAAAACCAACCACATGAGATATTTTGGCACCAGGATGTTCCTTCTCCTCTTCCTCAGCCCGAACGGTCTGGGTATCCTCATCCTCTTTGCGGCGCTCTTGCGTGTCCTACTTCTGTTCCTGGGAAATTGGGTTCCAATGGCGGAGTGCAGCGCTGATGCTGGTGTTGTCTTTCAAAGTCAGCCTCCTCCTCCCACTTTTCAATGTCTTCTCTGGTCAGTTACCCCCCAGCACGTACCAGCCTTTGCGGCACCACACTTTACAGAACAATTAAAATTGATTACCTGGCCCTCAGTGCACTGTTCTTCGAATAAGGCTTGCTTCAAGGCCTAAGCCACTCCCGGGTCAGCACGTCCTCTCTCATTTACTCCTCTATGTCTCCTGTCAACTTCCATGACCATAGGAATCCTTTTGATTTCGTCCTGAAAGGGGTCCAGGTGAACGTCTTGGGCCGATCCCCCTTTGGGGAATACAGGGGGCAGGTTTCAGAGCTTCCCTCTCTTCAGCATTTTCTCCCACAGGGCCCTCAAATTCTCATCTGACACTAAACTGATATCGATAGTGGCATTGCCTGGCCTACAGTTTCACATGCCAGAGGATACCTCCATTTCTTCTATTCTGCTGCTCACCTGATCCAGTCCTGTGCTGTAAGCAAAATTGTGTCGGCCAGTTACTCACCGCTCCCTTTTCGCTTGATTTGCTCCGTCCTTCCGGGGCTGTACTAGTGATTCAGCTGCCACCTCTTCTGTCATTCCCCATGAATCCACCTCCAAACACACCTGCTTCACTTGATTTTTCTCACCCAAAGGGTCGTCTTGCTTGCTGGACCACACCTCCTTCTGCGACACTCCACCTCTTCTGGATCGGACCTTGGCTCTGGCACAACTCTTCCTTGAGGTTTTCAGTCCGGTAGGATGGGCACTTCGTCATCGCACCTTCAGATGTTGTCCACTCCAACAATGCATATTGTTGGAGTGGACAACAATTCTTCGGACCACCAGCCATTGCCATCTTGGGACTGACGCTGCTGTCCGCCAACTTGGAGTTTGTGCCGTTGTCTGCCATCTTGTTCACCTTTAAGGTAATATGTTCTCCATTTTCCTCATTTGCAAGGGTCAGACACTGCCCACAGCACCACTTGACATGGCAAGTTCTGGCACCATGCTTCATCGTGGTGGAGTACAGATGGCTGTTGTCGCATTCGCTATGATAGCCTGATCAATTCCAGCCAATCGCAGCATTTTACCCCCTCTGTTTACCTGAGAGAAATACTTCATTGGTGGCCAGTGCGATCCGACTGCATCTCCTGTGATCTTCTGTGTTGTGCTGTTTGCTGTGCTGTATGCTGTATGACTGATCTGTGATCACTGCAGCAGCAGCAGTTCCAAATCCCTGTTCCAGCTCCCCCCAAAATACAGCCCATCCCCCCTAACTCCATTCCCCCACTTCCCTATTGCATTTTTGGCGCACTTTTTTTTTTTGGGGGGGGGGGAGTCCTGCATGTACACCCTAATTGCATTTTCCGCTGAGCATTCACTCTCAGTTTTTGGCACAGATTTTTTTGCAACACTAACATGTGCACTTTTCGCTGTCACAGTTCTCTAATCAGTTTGCTGCTGATCAGAGGTTGTGCCAAGGAACTTTTTTTTTTTACTACAAGTGGAGTAGCGGATGTCTCAGTGTTTTTGATGTCCAGTTTTTTCTCTAGAAAAAAATAATAGTAGTACTGAGTAGCTTTATAGGTAAGGAGTTAGCAATTTAGGGTAACGGATGTTTTAGTGACGTGTTTTTGCTTCGCAAAAAAAAAATCTGTACCGAGTAGCCTCATGGGTAGCACATTGGGGAGTGGATTTCATAAAGTTAGTGACATCCGTTTTCGTTTTGCAGAAAAAGAATGGTTGGTTCCAAGTTGCTTAACAGGTAGGGCATTAGGTGAGTGCACAGCGTAGTGTTGGTGACATCCCTTTATCTTTTTCTTATCTTGATGACAATACGCTGTGACAACAGCTCCACTGTCACTGTCTGAGGTGCCACAACCAAAGTCTCAAAGTCAGATTGTATCCTGGATTATAATAAGTTCATTCAATGTAGAGCTCTCAGATCAGATGCTCAAACCACACAGTGCAATGCGAAAAACAAAAGTCTGGTACAAAAACTTGGCCATGCACATTGTACAGATGGCACTGTACAATGCTTTTGTGCTGTTTTGATGTGCAGGCAATGCAGGAAGTTTCCTTCAGTTTCAGGGCGTAGTTAAGGCGCTAATGTTTGACAGTCAGGAAGGTGATTGTATCAAGTCAACATTTTCCTGGTGAGGATCCCCAAACTACCAGGAAGAGAAAAACACAAAAAAGTGCAGTGTAAAATAAGAGTGGAATATGAAAGGACACAATTTACCATTGTGAATCCTGCACTCAGAAACAAACATGTTCTCTAAATGTACTAAATTTCATTCCCTTTCCGCCACACTTATTCTCATCATGCTGACATATGCCCTAACAGTTTTGGCTCCCTTACTCCTCACTCTCCTTCGCTATCCTCAAACCCCAGCACCCCCTAACCAAGTAATAATCTCTCCTTCCCTCCTGCCTCCCCACCTAACCTCTTCTGCTGACCTGCTCCTCAACCTCAAATCTCTCCTAATAAAACACAAAGCAAGCCGCCCACTCTCCTTCTCCCACCTGCTCTGTCTCTCTCTGCTTCTCCTCATTGCTGGAGACATACTTCCCAACCCTGGGCCCAAACAGCTCATACCTCCTATTACTACCTCCTCCTATCGCTCCCAACCCAATATAAACACCCGAAATCTTGCCCACTTTAAATACGTTCCCATGACGACCACCCCCCTTCACCCTCTCTCTGGATCACTATGGAATGCCCGCTCCATCTGCAATAAACTCCACGTGATTCACGACCTCTTTACCTCTCGTAATCTTTTCTTTCTGGGCATCACCGAAACATGGCTGACACCCTCTGACACAGCCTCCCCTGCTGCACTATGTTACGGTGGCCTCCACTTCACCCACACTCCTCGCTCTGGCAACAAACATGGTGGAGGAATGGGCCTTCTACTTTCTTCCAACTGTACCTTTAACCCAATCCCACCTCTACCCTCCCTTATCCTCCCCTCTTTTGAAGTCCACTCTATCCGCATCTACTCCCCCTACAACCTCCAAATGGCCATCATATACCGACCTCCGGGCCCGACCACTGACCAATTCTCCACCTGGCTCCTTCACTTTCTGTCTGCTGACATTTCCACCATCATCATGGGTGACTTCAACATCCCCATTGACACCCACCAGTCAGCAGCCTCCAAACTCCTGTCCCTTACTTCATCCTTTGGACTTACTCAGTGGTCCTCCTCAGCCACCCACACAGACGGACACAAATTAGACCTGGTCTTCACCTGTTTATGCTCCCTATCCAATGTCACAACTTCCCCTCTCCCTCTATCTGACCACCATCTACTCACTTTCTCATCCCTGTCCCCCTTACCTGTCACCCATGTCCAGCACCATGCACACCGACGCACTTGCTCACCTAGACACCAACACACTCTCTGACTCTATCCTACCACTGTCCTCTATATCCTCACTCCACGACACAGACACTGCCACTGCTTTTGGAGCGCCCCCAGACACAGGGCCACAAGTCACTCGGTACCGGTCTCTTCTCCTTCGGTTCTGCGGTTGTCACGATGGCTGGACCCGGTCGTGACCCTGCTAAGGGGCGTCCAATGAAGGTGGTAGTACAGTCTGTCAGGGGTTCGTGATGCCACCTGTGGTGTTCGGTCAGGGTGACCGATGCTGCTGTGGGGTCCGCTGGGGTGATGGAATGGCAGCTGGATGGTATACCTTTCCACAGGTGAAGTATATCCCCAGGGCTTCCCAGTAAGGTGGATGGTGATGGTGTGGGGTGCAGGCAATAACGAGGACACAAGGTTGCAGTCTCTTTACCTTTTTACTGAAGGCTTCAATATACTCAGTCCAGAGCACGTTCAACCGGGCTATCAGAGACCGGCCGGTCCGATGGGCACATCCAGAGTTTCCCTCGCAGATGGAAATCGTTGCCTACCAATAGCGCCTGTGTGTTGTAGTCCTACCCTGCTGAGCATTCGGAATAGTCCTCACAACTGCTGTTCTCTTTCGTTCGTTCTCTACAGCTTTCTCTCTCTCTCGTTCTTTGGTTCCAGATGTTGCTAGTTTCTAACGTCCCCCAGATATGTTAGGACTAGGACGCCACCCGTATGACGGGAAGGCTTGGAGGTCTTCTGGGACCCTAGAGACGCCCCTCTCCCAATGTTGCTCCCTATGTCTTCGTAGGTGTAGATGGTAGACAGCCAACCTATAATCAACTGTCCAGCGGAATTTGAAGTAAGGCCTGAAGTCAGTTACTCCTACGGTGATCCGGCCACCGACTACGCGCCTCAGTAAGATGTTGCCTTCCTCTCTCGGCACGACTCTTACTGGCTCTCCTTTGTGCTGATCTCGTTTACACTGTTCAACAATATTCTTCCCTTCTTGTCTCTTTCTTAAGATACCACCGCAAGGTGTGCAGGCGCGGTTCCGTTACAATCTGTTCTGTTCGCTAGGCACCTGCCAGGTTCCCACGCCTGACAGGGACCCCCCTGTGCCTTCTCCCTGCAACCCCCCCTGCCACGGGATGTTGCCTAGTTCCAACCCAGTCAGCTTCTGACTAACTTCCTCCCCAGCCCCTAGTTTTACCAGTGTGAGGAGTGGCCCAATAAATAAAGCCTTTTTCTCCCCCTAGTGGCCGGAGTGTGAAGTGTAATGTGTTCTGGTGATACCTGGTCAGGAGAACTCCTTAGTGCCTTCAGACGTACCGCTGCTCCCCTTAGTGGCAGAGCGCTATACTGCAACGACCAGGTCTCCGGGGCGCTGCACTTTCTACAATGCCACTCTTGCATCAGCTATTGACATGGTCACCCCTGTCATGCATGGCAGAGTGTGACGAACCAATAGACAACCCTGGCACAATAATATCAGTAAAAAGCTTCGGCAAGTATCCAGAATTGCAGAACGGCGTTGGAAGAAAACGCATTCGCAAGTTGATTTCACTGCACTCAAACAAGCAACACTGGCATTCAAATCAGCTCTCACCTCTGCTAAACAGGCCTACTTCACAACCCTTGTATCTTCCTTATCCCACAATCCCAAACAGTTGTTCAACACTTTTAACTCCCTCCTCCACCCACCACTGCCCCCTCCGAGTTCCCTAATCGTTGCCGAGGACTTTGCCACGCACTTCAAAATTAAGATAGACCAAACAAGGCAAGTCTTTGTTGTCCAACCACCACAACCCCTTTGTATGAGAGACCAATGCCCAAACCCCATAACTTCACTCTCCAAAATCTCTGAAGGGGAGCTTGCTCATCTTCTCTCCAAATCACACCTCACCACTTGTGCACTTGACCCCATCCCATCCCACCTCCTCCCCAACCTCACCACCACACTAATCCCATCCCTAACCCATCTCTTTAACCTTTCACTAACTTCTGGTACCTTCCCCTCTGCCTTCAAACATGCCACAATCACACCTATCCTCAAAAAGCCATCCCTTGACCCAAGCAATATGTCCAGCTATCGCCCCATATCTTTGCTCCCATTTGCTTCCAAACTCCTTGAACAGCACGTCCTTGCTGAACTTTCCTCTCACTTTGCATCTAACTCTTTGACAACCTATAATCTGGCTTCCGTCCCCACCATTCCACTGAGACTGCCCTGACCAAAATTACTAACGAATTACAGCCAAAGCTAACAGACAATTCTCTATACTCCTCCTCCTAGACCTGTCCTCTGCCTTCGACGCAGTTGACCACTGCCTCCTACTACAGATCCTCTCTTCCTTTGGGGTCAAAGACCTTGCCCTATCTTGGATCTCCTCATACCTTGCCAACCGTACTTAGCGTTTCCTACTCCCATACTACCTCTTCATCTTGCCCCCTCTCTGTTGGAGTCCCCCAAGGCTCTGTCCTAGGACCCTTACTCTTCTCAATCTATACACTCGGCCTGGGACAACTCATAAGGTCCTATGGCTTCCAGTACCATCTATATGCCGATGACACTCAGATCTACCTCTCTGGCCCAGATGTCACCTCTCTGCTCTCCAGAATCCCAGAGTGTCTATCAGCCATATCTGTTGTGAATTCTGTGGCAGAGCTCCCTCCTGTGGTCATAAGTGGTACTTCGGCTGATTCTCTCTGTGAGCTTCTGTTGGTGGAGGGAAGTGGTACTGCGGCTTCTGAGTTTCCTCCCTCAGGTGATCTAGTGAGGTCGTTAGGTGCTTCTCTACTTAACTCCACCTAATGCTTTGATCCTGGCTTCCTGTCAATGTTCCAGTGTTGGACTTGCTTTTCCCTGGATCATTCCTGTGGCCTGCTGCTCTGCATAGCTAAGTTCTTCTTTGCTATTTGTTTGCTATTTTTTCTGTCCAGCTTGTCTAATTTGTTGCTGGAAGCTCTGGGACGCAAAGGGTGTACCTTCGTGCCGTTAGTTCGGTACGGAGGGTCTTTTTGCCCCCTTTGCGTGGTTTTCTTTAGGGTTTTGTGTAGACCGCAAAGTTACCTTTTCTATCCTCGATCTGTTAAGAAAGTCGGGCCTCACTTTGCTGAATCTATTTCATCTCTACGTTTGTCTTTTCATCTTAACTCACAGTCATTATATGTGGGGGGCTGCCTTTTCCTTTGGGGTATTTCTCTGAGGCAAGGTAGGCCTATTTTCTATCTTCAGGCTAGTTAGTTTCTCAGGCTGTGCCGAGTTGCATAGGCAGAGTTAGGCACAATCCACGGCTGCCTCTAGTGTTGTTTGGTGAGGATTAGGGATTGCGGTCTGCAGAGTTCCCACGTCTCAGAGCTCGTTCTATGATTTTGGGTTATTGTCAGATCACTGTATGTGCTCTGACCGCTATGTCCATTGTAGTACTGAATTGCCTTTCATAACAGTACAGGAAGCCAAAAGTACTAATGATTCTCAATAGAGGGAAAAAAGAAGTTCTGAGACCATTTTTTTTTCTTTGCACTGTGTTTTGCCTTTTTTTTCCCCTAGACATTTGGGTGGTTCAGTACACAGGTGTAGCGATGGACATTAGAAGTCTGTCTTCATTTGTGGATCAGCTCTCGGCAAGAGTACAAAAGATTCAAGACACTATTGATCAGAAAGCTATGTTGGAACCAAGAATTCCTATTCCTGATTTGTTTTTTGGAGATAGAACTAAGTTTCTGAGTTTCAAAAATAATTGTAAATTATTTCTGGCCTTGAAACCTCGCTCCTCTGGTGATCCAGTTCAACAGGTTTTGATTGTTATTTCTTTTTTGCGCGGCGACCCTCAGGACTGGGCATTTTCTCTTGCGCCAGGAGATCCTGCATTGAGTAATATCGATGCGTTTTTCCTGGCGCTCGGATTGCTGTACGATGAACCTAATTCAGTGGATCAGGCAGAGAAAAATTTGCTGGCTCTTTGTCAGGGTCAGGATGAGATAGAGGTATATTGTCAGAAATTTAGAAAGTGGTCCGTGCTCACTCAATGGAATGAATCTGCGCTGGCAGCTATGTTCAGAAAGGATCTCTCTGAAGCCCTTAAGGATGTCATGGTGGGATTTCCTATGCCTGCTGGTTTGAATGAGTCTATGTCTTTGGCCATTCAGATCGGTCGACGCTTGCGTGAGCGTAAATCTGTGCACCATTTGGCGGTATTACCTGAGCTTAAACCTGAGCCTATGCAGTGCGATAGGACTTTGACCAGAGTTAAACGGCAAGAACACAGACGTCTGAATGGGCTGTGTTTCTACTGTGGTGATTCCACTCATGCTATCTCCGATTGTCCTAAGCGCACTAAGCGGTTCGCTAGGTCTGCCACCATTGGTACGGTACAGTCAAAATTTCTTCTGTCCATTACCTTGATCTGCTCTTTGTCATCGTATTCTGTCATGGCATTTGTGGATTCAGGCGCTGCCCTGAATTTGATGGACTTGGAGTATGCTAAGCGTTGTGGGTTTCTCTTAGAGCCCTTGCAGTGTCCTATTCCATTGAGAGGAATTGATGCCACGCCTTTGGCCAAGAATAAGCCTCAATACTGGACCCAGCTGCCCATGTGCATGGCTCCTGCACATCAGGAGGTTATTCGCTTTCTGGTGTTGCATAATCTGCATGATGTGGTCGTGTTGGGGTTGCCATGGCTACAAGCCCATAATCCAGTATTAGATTGGAAATCCATGTCGGTGTCCAGCTGGGGTTGTCAGGGGGTACATGGTGATGTTCCATTTCTGTCAATTTCGTCATCCACCCCTTCTGAGGTTCCAGAGTTCTTGTCTGATTACCGGGATGTATTTGATGAGCCCAAGTCCGATGCCCTACCTCCGCATAGGGATTGTGATTGTGCTCTCAATTTGATTCCTGGTAGTAAATTCCCAAAAGGTCGACTGTTTAATTTATCCGTGCCTGAGCACGCCGCTATGCGCAGTTATGTGAAGGAATCCCTGGAGAAGGGGCATATTCGCCCGTCGTCGTCGCCTTTGGGAGCAGGGTTCTTTTTTGTGGCCAAGAAGGATGGTTCGCTGAGACCTTGTATTGATTACCGCCTTCTAAATAAAATCACGGTCAAATTTCAGTACCCCTTGCCGCTGCTGTCTGATTTGTTTGCTCGGATTAAGGGGGCTAGTTGGTTCACCAAGATAGATCTTCGTGGTGCGTATAATCTGGTGCGAATCAGGCGAGGAGATGAATGGAAAACTGCATTTAATACGCCCGAGGGTCATTTTGAGTATCTAGTGATGCCATTCGGACTTGCCAATGCTCCATCAGTGTTTCAGTCCTTTATGCATGACATCTTCCGAGAGTACCTGGATAAATTCCTGATTGTGTACTTGGATGACATTTTGATCTTCTCGGATGATTGGGAGTCTCATGTGAAGCAGGTCAGAACGGTTTTTCAGGTCCTGCGTGCTAATTCTTTGTTTGTGAAGGGATCAAAGTGTCTCTTTGGTGTGCAGAAGGTTTCATTTTTGGGGTTCATTTTTTCCCCTTCTACTATCGAGATGGATCCTGTTAAGGTCCAAGCCATCCATGATTGGACTCAGCCGACATCTCTGAAAAGTCTGCAAAAGTTCCTGGGCTTTGCTAATTTTTATCGTCGCTTCATCTGCAATTTTTCTAGTATTGCCAAACGATTGACCGATTTGACCAAGAAGGGTGCTGATTTGGTTAATTGGTCTTCTGCTGCTGTGGAAGCTTTTCAAGACTTGAAGCGTCGTTTTTCTTCTGCCCCTGTGTTGTGTCAACCAGATGTTTCTCTTCTGTTCCAGGTCGAGGTTGATGCTTCTGAGATTGGAGCAGGGGCTGTTTTGTCGCAGAGAGGTTCTGATTGCTCAGTGATGAAACCATGCGCTTTTTTTTCCAGGAAGTTTTCGCCTGCTGAGCGAAATTATGATGTGGGCAACCGAGAGTTGCTGGCCATGAAGTGGGCATTCGAGGAGTGGCGTCATTGGCTTGAAGAAGCTAAGCATCGCGTGGTGGTATTGACTGATCATAAGAACTTGACTTATCTTGAGTCTGCTAAGCGGTTGAATCCTAGACAGGCTCGTTGGTCGCTGTTTTTTGCCCGTTTTGACTTTGTGATTTCGTACCTTCCGGGCTCTAAAAATGTGAAGGCGGATGCTCTGTCTAGGAGTTTTGTGCCCGACTCTCCGGGGTTGTCTGAGCCGGCGGGTATCCTTAAGGAAGGAGTAATTGTGTCTGCCATCTCCCCTGATTTGCGGCGGGTGCTGCAAAAATTTCAGGCTAATAAACCTGATCGTTGTCCAGCGGAGAGACTGTTTGTCCCTGATAGGTGGATCAATAAAGTTATCTCTGAGGTTCATTGTTCGGTGTTGGCTGGTCATCCTGGAATCTTTGGTACCAGAGACTTGGTGGCTAGATCCTTTTGGTGGCCGTCTCTGTCGCGGGATGTGCGTGTTTTTGTGCAGTCCTGTGGGATTTGTGCTCGGGCTAAGCCCTGCTGTTCTCGTGCCAGTGGGTTGCTTTTGCCCTTGCCGGTCCCGAAGAGGCCTTGGACACATATCTCTATGGATTTTATTTCTGATCTTCCCGTTTCTCAAAAGATGTCAGTCATTTGGGTGGTCTGTGATCGCTTTTCTAAGATGGTCCATCTGGTACCCTTGTCTAAATTGCCTTCCTCCTCTGATTTGGTGCCATTGTTCTTCCAGCATGTGGTTCGTTTACATGGCATTCCAGAGAATATCGTTTCTGACAGAGGTTCCAAGTTTGTTTCAATGTTTTGGCGAACCTTTTGTGGTAGGATGGGCATTGACTTGTCTTTTTCCTCGGCTTTCCATCCTCAGACTAATGGCCTGACCGAACGAACCAATCAGACCTTGGAAACATATCTGAGATGCTTTGTTTCTGCCGATCAGGATGACTGGGTGTCCTTTTTGCCTTTGGCTGAGTTCGCCCTTAATAATCGGGCCAGCTCGGCTACCTTGGTTTCGCCATTTTTCTGCAATTCTAGGTTCCATCCTCGTTTCTCGTCAGGACAGGTTGAGTCTTCGGACTGTCCTGGTGTGGATACTGTGGTGGACAGGTTGCAGCAGATTTGGACTCATGTAGTGGACAATTTGACCTTGTCCCAGGAGAAGGCTCAACGTTTCGCTAATCGCAGACGCCGTGTGGGTCCCCGACTTCGTGTTGGGGATCTGGTTTGGTTATCTTCTCATCATATTCCTATGGTTTCCTCTCCTAAGTTTAAACCTCGTTTCATTGGTCCGTATAGGATTTCTGAGGTTCTTAATCCTGTGTCTTTTCGTCTGACCCTTCCAGATTCTTTTTCCATATATAACGTATTCCATAGGTCATTGTTGCGGAGATACGTGGCACCTATGGTTCTATCTGTTGATCCTCCTGCCCCGGTTTTGGTGGAGGGGGAATTGGAGTATATTGTGGAGAAGATTTTGGATTCTCGTGTTTCTAGACGGAAACTCCAGTATCTGGTTAAATGGAAGGGTTATGCTCAGAAAGATAATTCCTGGGTTTTTGCCGCTGATGTCCATGCTCCCGATCTTGTTCGTGCCTTTCATGTGGCTCATCCTGGTCGGCCTGGGGGCTCTGGTGAGGGTTCGGTGACCCCTCCTCAAGGGGGGTACTGTTGTGAATTCTGTGGCAGAGCTCCCTCCTGTGGTCATAAGTGGTACTTCGGCTGATTCTCTCTGTGAGCTTCTGTTGGTGGAGGGAAGTGGTACTGCGGCTTCTGAGTTTCCTCCCTCAGGTGATCTGGTGAGGTCGTTAGGTGCTTCTCTACTTAACTCCACCTAATGCTTTGATCCTGGCTTCCTGTCAATGTTCCAGTGTTGGACTTGCTTTTCCCTGGATCATTCCTGTGGCCTGCTGCTCTGCATAGCTAAGTTCTTCTTTGCTATTTGTTTGCTATTTTTTCTGTCCAGCTTGTCTAATTTGTTGCTGGAAGCTCTGGGACGCAAAGGGAGTACCTCCGTGCCGTTAGTTCGGTACGGAGGGTCTTTTTGCCCCCTTTGCATGGTTTTCTTTAGGGTTTTGTGTAGATCGCAAAGTTACCTTTTCTATCCTCGATCTGTTAAGAAAGTCGGGCCTCACTTTGCTGAATCTATTTCATCTCTACGTTTGTCTTTTCATCTTAACTCACAGTCATTATATGTGGGGGGCTGCCTTTTCCTTTGGGGTATTTCTCTGAGGCAAGGTAGGCTTATTTTCTATCTTCAGGCTAGTTAGTTTCTCAGGCTGTGCCGAGTTGCACAGGCAGAGTTAGGCGCAATCCACGGCTGCCTCTAGTGTTGTTTGGTGAGGATTAGGGATTGCGGTCTGCAGAGTTCCCACATCTCAGAGCTCGTTCTATGATTTTGGGTTATTGTCAGATCACTGTATGTGCTCTGACCGATATGTCCATTGTAGTACTGAATTGCCTTTCATAACACATATCCTCCTTCTTCTCCTCTCGCTTCCTCAAGCTCAATGTGGACAAATCTGAACTCATTATCTTTCCTCCATCACGCATCTTCCCTACCTGATCTATCTATCAAAATAAATGAAATCACACTTTCCCCTGTCCCCAAAATCCGCTGCCTCGGAGTAACCCTTGACTCTTCCCTGTCCTTCAAACCGCACATCCAAGCTCTTGCCACCTCCTGTCGCCTCCAGCTCAAAAATATTTCCAGAATCCGTCCTTTCCTTGACCCACACTCTGCCAAAATGCTCGTGCATGCCCTAATCATCTCCCGCCTCGACTACTGCAACATACTCCTCTGTGGCTTACCTTCTAACACTCTCACACCCCTCCAGTCTGTCCTTAACTCTGCTGCCTGACTGGCATGAGTAAGACCGATTCAGGTCGAAACGCGTAGCCTTATCTATTACAAACACCTGTCTGGTCCACCACATGTAAGGATTGTCTATTTTAACCATTTGGATTATTAAAGATTTCAAGTTTTTATCGGAGCTGGAGTATCTATTTTCTGTTGGATTTGCCTTAACTCTGCTGCCTGACTAATTCATCTTTCTCCTCGCTATACTCCTGCTTCACCTCTTTGCAAATCCCTTCACTGGCTCCCAATTTCCCAGCGTATCCAGTTTAAATTACTAACACTGACCTACAAAGCCATCCATAACCTTTCTCCTCCGTATATTTCCACACTAATCTCTCAATATCTTCCCTCATGTAATCTCCGTTCCTCCCAACACCTCCTCCTCTCCTCCACGCTTATTCGCTCCTCACTTAATCGCATCCAAGACTTCTCTCGAATATCACCCATCCTCTGGAATTCAGTGCCCCAACACATCCGGTTATCCACTACTTTTGGATCCTTCAAAAGAAACCTGAAAACCCACCTCTTCAAGGAAGCTTACAGCCTATAAAGACCACACGGCCAGCTCAACACCATTGGAGCTACTGCAACCCTCGACCTACTGTCTCCTTCCCCATAATCTTGTAGAATGTAAGCCCGCAAGGGCAGGGCCCTCTTCCCTCTGTACCAGTGTGTCATTGTTAGTTTTGTTTACTGTAAATGATATTTGTATTTTGATGTAACCCCTTCTCATGTACAGCACCATGGAATTAATGGTGCTATATAAATAAATAATAATAATAATGTTCTCCATGCATGTGACGTGACTGTCACACAGCCACAACACATGCAGCTGTGGAGCCGAACAGCTGATCAGCCAGGGGCGATCCAGGAAGTCGGGTTCCCTCAGCAGCTTATTCGGTAACCGCTATAGCTTGCCGAATAAGCCCTGACCTGCTCAAACTCGCTCATCTCTAAACACAGCACCCTTTTATAGTCTGATGTACTCCCCACAACTTACACATAACACCACATTATTAATTTGTGCCCCAGTAAAAAAAAAGCATTATTATCATTACTTTTCAAAATGGGGTCACTTATGGAGGTTTCCACTGTTTAGCCACATCGGGGCTTCTCAAAACGTAACATGACTCCCGCAAACCATTCCATCAAAGTCTGCACTCCAAAATGTCACTTTCTCCTTTTGAAGCTCGGCAGTGTATCCAGACAGTAGTTTCCAACCACACATGAGGTGTTGTTGTATTCAGGAGAAACTGCACAACACATTTTAAGGACAATTTTCTCTTGCTAAACCTTTGAAAATGAAAAAATGTTTTGCTAAACCAACATTTTTGTGTGAAAAATCAATTTTTTTCCAATTTTACTGCTCAATTTTGTAACATTCTGTGAAGCACCTGCGGGTTCAAGGTGCTCCATACATCTAGATATATTCTTTTAGGGGTGTAGGTTCCTAAATAGAATCACTTGTGGGGTATTTTCACTGTTCAGGCCCATCAAGGGCTCTCCAAACTTTACATGGTGCCAACAGACCATTCCATCAAAATCTGCCCTCCAAAACATTACTCCTTCCTTTTGGAGCTTGGTAGTGTGTCCAATTAGTAGTTCCAACAACATACATTTTATTGACAAACTCAGGATAAACTGCACAACAATTTTGGTGTCCATTTTTTCTTGGTACCCTTGTGAAAATAAAAAAATTGAGGCTAAGGTAATTTTTGTGGGAAAATTGTGATTTTCTAATTTCACAGCTCAACATTATAAAATTCTGTGAAGCACCTTGGGATTCAAGGTGCTCACCACACATCTAGATAAATTCCATAAAGGGTGTACTTCCCAAAATGTGGTGACTTGTGATGGTTTTCCACTGTTAAGGCAGATCAACATGGCGTGCGCTATCGATTCCATCCAATTTTGTGCCCCAAAAGTCAAATGGTGCTCCTTCCCTTCCGAGCCCTGCTACCTGCTATGCGGCTAAACAGTAGTTTTCCACCACATATGGGGAATGAGCGTACTCAGAAGAAATTGCACAACAAATTTAATGGTGCATTTTCTCTTGTTACCCTTGTGAAAATAAAATGGGACTAAATCAACATTTTTCTGGGAAAAATGTGATATTTTATTTTCACGACTCAACAGTATAAAATTCTGTGAAGCACCTGGATGTTCAAAGTGCTGACTGTAACAGCTATTGCTGGCAGGCTCACCACCATGGCAGCATCCTCACGCTCCTCCCCTCCTTATCCTGTGCACGCCACATAGGCTTAAAGCAGCACACCTAGTGGGCGTGCTCCCCTTATATTTAAGGGGCAGCACGCTCATCTGCAATGATGCCCCCAGCCAATAGCTGGGACGCATCTGGTATAAAAGGCACCTTCCCCAATAGTTTTTTAGTGTTTGTGTTTGTGCAACTGTTGCCAGGTCCCCGTCCTTAGTTTAATATAGTTATTTTCTTAATCAGTATTGTCCCTGTCGTCTTGTGTAGTTTATTTATAACCCTGAAGCCGGTCCAACAGTGTCTGACCCGTCTCCTGAGACTTGTGTGAGCGAGAACCTGTCCCCAAAGTCCACGTTGTCTGCACTGTCCGTCAGGCGGCCACCTACAGCCCAAGCATGACTCCACCATCAGGAGATCCAGTGAACACCAGGTAGCCGCTTAGCTATGCCCCTGCTAGGCAAGCCGAGCCCCGTGGCATAATGGGTTCACAAACCATGCTCGCCACCGGCAAGGGTGACACTCACCACACATCTAGGTAAATTCCTTAAGAGGTGTAGTTTCCAAAATGGCGTCATTTGGGAGGGGTTTCCACTGTTTAGGCACATCAGGGGCTCTGTAGAAAAATCCCCAAACAAAGAAAAAAAAAGAAACAAATATTTTTCCAATAAATAATTTATTTATGTAAATAAAAAATACAAGAACACATATTTGGTATAGCCGCATCCATAACGACAAGCTCTAAAAAAACTGTCCCACTAATTAACCCCTTCCGTGAACACCGTAATAAAAAAAGAGAGACAAAAACAATGCTCTATCGTCATACCGCCGGACAAAAAGTGCAATAAAACGCGATCAAAAAGACTAATGTACGGTAAATAAAAATGGCACCATTGAAAACGACATCTTGTCCCACAAATAAGAAGCTATCATATAGCTCCATCAGCAGAAAAATAAAAAAGTTATAGCTATCAGAATAAAGCGATGCAAAAATAATTATTTTTTCCATAGAATAGTTTTTATTGTGTAAAACTGCCAAAACATAAAAAAAGATAAAAATGAGGTATCGCTGTAATCGTACTGATCCAAAGAATAAAGCGGTCTTACCAATTTCACCACTTACGGAACAGTATAATAAAAACAAAAAGCAATTCCTGAATTGCTGGTTATTATTCATTCTGTCTCCAAACAATCGGAATAATAAATGATCAAAAAATGTCATGTGCATGAAAATGGTACCAATTAAAACGTCAGCTTGTCCCACAAAAAAACAAGCCATAGCATGACTCTGGGCCAAAATATGGAGAAATTATAGCTCTAAAAATATGGTGATGCAAAAACTAGTTTTTACAATAAAAAGCATCTTTTAGTGTGTGACATCAGCCAAACATAAAAGCCCGATACAAATCTGGTATCTCTGTAATCGCACCGACCCGAAGAATAAAATCACCTAATCACTTATACTGTATGAGGATTGGCGTAAAAAAAAATAAAACCAATTCTTCACATGCTGTTGATTTTTCATTCTGCCCCACAAAGATCGCAGTAAGGCTCAGGGCACATTTATCATGCGCTGAGCACTCTGGGTGATTCAGACGGCACACCCGGCGGAAGATTCCCTATAATGAGGCAGATGAACGCACTGTGGACGCTGTCTGACCTGTGATCCAGCGGTGTTCGTCTTTTAGGATTGCATAAAAGTGCCGTCGGCCACAGTTTTGTGCACTTCTGAAAAGAAGGACACCACTGAGCAGAGGCCAGAGAGAATCCAGAGTAACTCTGTTGCCTCATTATAGTGAATGGATCCATCTGGGGTTTCAACTATCACGTCACTCGGAGATTTAGATGGTAATCCCGATGTACGGTAAGTGCTCAGTCTAGAGCGCAGGATAAATGTGATCATAAATGTTATGTAAAATGTTCCCAATAAAAGCTTCAACTCAATCCACAAAAACGTAAGCCCTCACTCAGGTCCGTCATCTGTTAACGGAAATATAGGTGCTTCCATGTTACCGGTAGCACAAAGGCTCTGGAAAAGCTAAGTGGCTCCTCGCCCCCCAAAAGAAATTCAGCAAATTCTCAGCTCCCAAATCCAAATGCCCACCCTCCCATCTGAGCCCCAGTGTGCCTAAACCACATTTAGCACCCACATGTTTGGCATTTCTGTAGTGATGAGAGCCCATCCAAGTTACAGATGCGTGTCTCCAGAAGCATGAGCTGGGCATAATGTACTGGTCCCTACAACGGTAGTTTGCAATTTTCATTCAGCAACATCCACTGCTGCCTGTGTCTGGAAAACACCCATAGAGTCAAAATCATCACGATGTCTGTAGATAAATTCCCAAAGAGTTATAGTTTCCAAAATGGGATCACTTGAATGGGGATTCTGCTTTTCTAGCACTTAGGGGCTCTTTATATGGAATCCGCAACTAAGTCTAGGAAAATCTGCGTTCCAGGAGGCAAATAGCTCTATGTCCCTCCCAAGTCTTTCCATATGGCTAAGAAGTACTGTACAGCCATATATTAGGTATTGCCACATTCAGTAGAAATTTGTGGACAAATTTTAGTGACATTTGTTCCCATTTCCCAGTATGAGAATGTAAATCTTGGTGGTAAAGATGTAAATTATTTTATCTTCACTTCTCAATGGTATAAAAGTCTGTGACACACCTGTGGTGTCAATAAAAGCACTGCACCCCTAGATGAATTCATTGAGTTGTTTAGTTTGTAAAATGGGGTCACTTTTGGGGGTTCTGCTGTGTTGGCACCTCAGGGGCTCTACCAGTGCAACATGGCACCCTTATACAAGTGCAGCAAAATCTGCATTGTAATAAGGTGTTTCTTCCCTTCTGAGCTTTACACTGTGCTTCAAAAGTAGTTTTCAGTGACATATGGGTCTCTTGGTGAACTCATGAGAAATTGCACAACAAATTTTGGGGTCCATTTTCTCCTGTTACCCTTGTGAATATACAACATTTGGAGCTAAAATAGATTTTTGTGGAAAAAAATGTGATGTTTTTATTTTCACGGCTTAACTTTATAAACTTCTGTGAAACACCTGGGGTTTCAAGGTGCTCAATACACATCTAGAGAAGTTCCCAAAGGGGTCTAGTTTCCAAAATAGGGTCACTTGTGTTTTTTTTCACTGTTTAGGCACATCAGGGGCTCTCCAAACGCGACATTGCAACCGCTAATTATTACAGCAAATTTTACATTCAAAAAGTCAAATGGCTCCTCCCCTTCCAAGCTCTGCCGTGCACCCAAACAGTTTTTTTCCTCCACATATTGGGTATCTGCGTACTCAGAAGAAATAGGACAACAAATTGTATGGAGCAATTTCTCCTGTTACCCTTATGAAAATGCAAAATTTGGAGCTAAGGGAGATTTATCTGGGAAAAATTTGTTTTTTTTATTTTCACGGCTTAACCTTATAAACTTCTGTGAGGCACCTGTGGGTTCAAGGTGCTCAATGCACCTCTAGATAAGTTCAATAAGTGGTTTAGTTTCCAAAATGGTGTCACTTGTTGCGAGTTTTCACTGTTTAGGCACACCAGGGGCTCTCCAAACGCAACATGCCATCCACTAATTATTATAGCAAATTTTACATTCAAAAAGTCAAATGGCGCTCCTTCCATTCCAAGCCCTGCCGTGCAACCAAACAGTATATTTCCCTGACATTTGGGGTATATGCTTTCTCAGGAGAAATTGCACATAAAATTGTGTGGTCCATTTTCTCCTGTTACCCTTGTGAAAGTAAAAAAAATAGGTCTAAAGGAACATTTTTGTTAAAGAAAAGTAAATGTTTATTTTTTCCTTCTATATTCCAAAAGTCCTGTGAAGCACCTGAAGGGTTAATAAACTTTATGAATGTGATTTTGAGTACCTTAAAGGGTTCAGTTTTTAGAATTGTATCACATTTTGGTATTTTCTGTCATATAGGCCCCTCAAAGTCACTTCAAATGTGAGGTGGTCCCTAAAAAAATGGTTTTGCAAATTTTGTTGTAAAAATGAGAAATTGCTGGTCAAATTTTAACTCTTATAACTTTCTAACAAAAAAAAACTTATGTTTCAAAAATTGTGCTGATGTAAAGTAGACATGCGGATAATGTTATTTATTAACTATATTGCATGATATGACTTTCTTATTTAAGGGCATAAAAATTAAAAGTTTGAAAATTTGCGGAATTTTCAAAATTTTCGCCAGCTTTCCCTTTTTTTCACAAATAAAAACAAGTCATATTAAAGAAATTTTACCAGTAACATGAAGTACTATATGTAGTAACATGAAGTACTTTATGTCACTAGAAAATACTGTCAGAATCAGTGGGATGCACTAAAGTGTTTCAGAGTTATGACCTCATAAAGTGATAGTGGTCAGAATTGTAAAAATTGGCCTGGTCAAGAAGGTGAAAACAGGCTTTGGGGCGAAGGGATTTAGGCTATGTGCACACGTCAGGTTTTTTTCCTGACAAAATCCGGAGAATTCTGGCAGAAAATCGCGTTTTTTTCCGCGCGGTTTTTTCGCGTTTTTTGCGCGGATTTTTTGCGGATTTTCTGCGGATTTTTTTTTTTTTTTCCTGAATGCATGAAATCCGCAGAAAATCCGCAAAAAGAATGAGCATGGCCATTCTTTTTGCGGATTGCGTTTTTTTGCGGAAAAAAACGCATACATCTGCACAAAAAATGCGGAATGCATTCTAAATGATAGGATGCATAATTTGAGCGTTTTTTATGCGGATTTATAGCGTTTTTATCGGGAAAATCCGCAAAAAAAACGCGAAAAATCCGGACGTGTGCACATAGCCTAAAGCTTTTACTGACTAGCCAAGCAAAAGAGGACTTTGATGCATGAGATGGAACATTGTACTGTATAAAAATCATGGTTTACTTGAAAGATGCATACTTTTTCATACTTTTTCCTGTAGTACTGCTTTAAGAAAGTGTCTTCTAAAACCTGGCAGTAGATTTGGGAGTTGATTTTGAGCCCATGTTCTACCTGAAACGGTACAATTAGCTCCCACCTTCTAACGCTCTGTCTGCTACTCCTCATCTCTGGTGACGTATCCCCAAATCCCGGCCCTCCTCAACACATCCCAACATTCATTTCTAACCCCCTGCCGCGATCCTCTGCACATTTTCCCAACAATGATAACCTCATACCCATTCATCCAGCCCCCACTCCCCCGGTCCACCTACTTGGAGCACTATGGAACGCATGCTCCATCTGCAACAAACTGCCATTTATCCATGAGCTCTTCATCACCAACAAACTCTCCTTCTTCTGCATCACAGAAACCTGGCTTACCCCCTCTGACTTGGCCTCTCCAGCTGCACTTTCCTATGGCAGATTCCACCTCTCTCACACCACTCGCCCCAGCAACAAACGTGGTAGAGGGGTTGGCTTGCTCATGTCCGACACCTGCTCCTTTACTCCAATCCTGCTACCACTCTCCAATACTCTTCCCTCGTTCGAGGTGCACTCTGTCCGAATCTATTCCCCCTCCAACCTCCAGCTGGCTGTCATCTACCGCCCCCCAGAACTAGCCATCTCCACCTTTCTCGATCACTTCACCACCTGGCTAGTTCATTTCCTGTCTTCTGACATCCCCACTATCATCATGGGTGACTTCAATATCCCCATTGACACTTCCACCTCAGCTGCCTCTAAACTTTTATCACTGACTACCTCCTTTGGCCTCACTTAATGGTCCTCTGAGGCTGCTCACAAAGATGGCCACACGCTGGACCTCATCTTCACCCACGTCTGCTCCCTTACTAATCTCATTAACTCACCCCTCCCCCTGTCTGACCACAACCTACTGACATTCTGTTCCCTCTCCTCTCCTAGTGTGCAGCCCCCACTCCACAAACTCACTCACCCTCGCAGAAATCTCAAACACCTCAACTTGCAATCACTCTCTGAGTCCCTTCTCCCTCTTACAGACATAGCCTCCCTTCATGACACAGATGCTGCTGCCACTTTTTAAACTAAAATAATAGCAGCACTCGATTCGGCCGCCCCGCTCATGCATAGCTAAAATCGCACACTCAACAGGCAGCCCTGGCTGACCAGCCTGACCAAAGAACTGAGACGGGCTTCCAGGGTCGCTGAGCGGAAATGGAAGCGATCCTGCTCTGCCGACCACTTCACTGCATACAAGCAGTCCCTCGCCAGCTTCAAGTCCATGCTCAGTGCCGCAAAAAAAACTTACATCTCACCTCTCATATCCTCCCTGTCTCACAACCCTAAACAGCTTTTCAACACTTTCAATTCTGTACTCTGTCCCCCCGCACCCCCCTCCCCTCTCATTTCTGCTGAAGACGTTGCCTCTTTCTTTAAACAGAAGATCGATACGATCAGAGAAAGCTTTGGCCCACGGCGCCCAATGCCCCTCTTTGCTGCTCAACCCTGTTCCTCCAAAACCAGCTTCTCCACCATGACAGAAGATCAGCTCTCCACCCTCCTGTCAAGATCACACCTCACTACCTGCACTCTCGACCCACTCCCGTCCCACCTCATCATTAACCTTGCCACAGTCGTCATCCCAACCCTAACTCACCTCTTCAACCTCTCACTCACAACAGGTGTCTTCCTCTCATCCTGCCAAGATCACACCCATCCTCAAAAAGCCCTCCCTCGACCCATCCTCTGTGTCTAGCTATCGCCCGATATCTCGTCTCCCTTATACCTCCAAATTACTGGAATAACACGTCCATCTTGAACTCTTCTCCCACCTCTCCTCCTGCTCCGTCTTTGACTGGTTACAATCTGGCTTCCGACCCCATCACTCAACTGAAACTGCCCTAACTAAAGTCACCAACGACCTACTAACTGCCAAGAGCAAGCGACACTACTCTGTCCTCCTTCTCCTGGACTTGTCTTCTGCCTTTGACACTGTGGACCACTCCCTTCTGCTACAGATCCTCTCATCTCTTGGCATCACAGACTTGGCCCTATCCTGGATCTCGTCGTATCTGACAGACCGAACATTCAGTGTCTCCCTTCCCCATGCCACCTCCACACTTCCCCCCTTGTCTGTTGGTGTTCCTCAAGGCTTTGTTCTAGGACCTCTACTCTTCTTTATCTACACCTTCGGCCTGGGACAGCTCATAGAATCCCACGGTATGCAGTACCATCTCTATGCCGATGACATGCAGATTTACCTATCCGGACCTGACCTCACCTCCCTACTTACGAAAATCCCACACTGTCTGTCTGCTATTTCAGCCTTCTTTTCTGCTTGCTTTCTAAAACTGAACATGGACAAAACAGAATTCATCATCTTTCCCCCATCTAACTCTACCCCTCCACCAGACCTATCCATCAATGTCAATGGCTGCTCACTTTCCCCAGTCCCACTTGCCTGGTGCCTCAGGGTGATTCTCGACCCTGCCCTCTTTCAAGCTGCATATCCAAGCCCTTGCATCCTCCTGACATCTCAAAGTCAAAAACATTTCCCGGATCTGCGCATTCCTTGACCGCGACACCACAAAAACACTAGTGCATGCCCTTATCATCCCCCACCTTGACTACTGCAACCTCCTACTCTCTGCCCTCCCTTCTAGCACTCTGGCACGACTCCAATCCATCCTACACTCTGCTGCCCGACTAATCTACCTGTCTCCCTGCTATTCCCCAGCCTCTCCCCTATGCCAAGCCCTTCAGTGGCTTCCTATCGCCCAGAGACTCCAGTTCAAAACCCTTACAATGACATACAAAGCCATCCACAACCTGTCTCCTCCATACAACTGTGACATGGCCTTCGGTACTTACCTACACGCAACCTCCGATCCTCTCAAGATCTCCTTCTCTACTCCCCTCTCATCTCTTCTTCCCACAACAGCATCCAAGACTTTTCCCATGCTTCCCCCTTACTCTGGAACTCTCTACCCCAACACATCAGTCACTCGCCTACCATAGAAACCTTCAAAAAGAACCTGAAGACTCACCTCTTCCGACAAGCCTACAGCCTGCAGTGATCCTCAACCTACTGAACTGCCGCACAACCAGCTCTACCCTCTCCTAGTGTATCCTCACCCATCCCCTGCAGACTGTGAGCCCTCGCTGGCAGGGTCCTCCCTCCTTATGTACCTGTGTGCCTTGTTTTGGCTCATGTTTAATGTATTTGTCTATATTTGCCCCTTTTCACATGTAAAGCGCCATGGAATAAATGGCGCTATAAAAATGTATAATAATAATAATAAATAATAATAATAAATTAGCTAATCTTTAGTTATGCTAGCCCATATCAGTACCCCACTTCCACTTCGATGGCATGTGTTGATCTGTGCCCGTTACTGATCCAGCCACGGGCCAGTCCATCTGGTCCATCAAGAGTCACTATCATCTCATCAGTCCAAATACTTTTAAAAATCTGTTTCCAGATATTTGGAGCGCAGATTATGGGCTCTCCATGCATGGGTTGTGATTGTCACACTGTCGCGACACATGCAGCTGCGACGCTGAACAGCTGATTATTGAGAGCGTTCCAGGTATCCGGGTTCCCGATGCAGCTATTTGTAAGTGCTATAGCTATTCGGATAAGGAGTTATCCGAAGCTATTCGTTCATCCCTAGAAACCACCCTCTGTCAAGTTATAGTGCATGATAATTAGGACAATTTCTGTACTTATTAGACTGCAATGTACACCAAAAGCAGTTTCAACTTTCGATTAAGGTATAAGGGCACAAAGACCTTGCTTTTACTCTGGTTTTGGGTAAAAAGACATGTATGCATTAACATTGTTACATAATTGTAACTATGTTCACAAATACTTTTAACGGAATTTTTTTTCATATTTTGTTTTCCTTTTTTTTGTTTTGTACAGATTATAGAAAAAGTTTTTTTTTAAAGGCATGGAAGTTCAAAGCATGTTCAGTGCAAGGGTGTTCCATTGTAGCTCTGCTCTAATATAGATCTTTTTCTTTTCCTTTTAGGATTCTCCTATCGGCTCTGCTAGCAGGGTTGCTCCTCAGGACTGTTGATGCTGTAAGTATGTTATAATCAAATTTAATAATATATATGAAATATATGACTGCTTAGTTGATGGTAACATTGGGGTATGTTCACATTTGTAGTTTTTCCAATCAAAAATATTGATTGAGATACATAGTTGTGTTATAAACACTGTTCAGCAATAGCTATAATGAACCACATATTTTATAGGTAATTTTTAGCTTGCCCATTCCCTTCTACTAAAATGTTTTAAAAACTGTCAAGTACACAAGATAGATACAGATGTCCAGCTATGCTATACAGTGTTTGCACACCTTTAGGTATGGTATATCCTGACATAGAATATAGCATAGGTGATCTCCATTAATAATAAAAACAGATAGTACTGTAAAAAAAAAAAAATTGTGCTTTTTTAACCATTTCCCAAGACTCGTAACTTTTTCATTTTTCGGGATATAGGGCTGTGTGAGGGCTTATTTTTTGCGCCCTGAACTGACGTTTTTACTGAAACCATTTTGGGGTAGTTATGATGTTTTCATCGCTGCTTAATGCAATTTGTTTAGATTTTTTTGTTGCGCGCTGTTTATCGATCAGATTAATTTACTTTATATTTTAATAGATTGGACTTTTATGAACGCAGCTATACCAAATATGTGTGTGTTTTGTATTTCTTTTTAATTGTTTTATTTTTAATGTGTTTTTTTTAAATTTCATATTTTTAAAATCTTTTTTCACTTTTTACTGTATTTAATAGTCACCTTAGGGGAGTTGAAGCTGCGACCATCTGATTGCTTGTGCTATATAGGAAAAATCTCAATCTCCTATGCACACCGGCCATGGGCTGACTTTCACGGGAGGATCGTAATGGCAGGCACGAGGGTCATCAGTAGATCCCTAGCTGTCATTACAACCCATCAGCACGCTGCAATCATGTCATGGGCAGCCTCTTGTAAGTGTGGAATGATGCCCCCCTCCTGCACGCGTTAAATGCTGCTAACGGAGATTAACAGGTACACAGCCTCATGTGGAGCTCCACTTCACGTGCAGATGTCAAAGGCACATGGCTGCTGATTTCATCAGCCAACAAATGAAATAGCACTGTGTAGTGCTAAAGCTTGAAAACATGAAACATTTTAAATTTTAATTGCATTACTACTGTAGTAAAAAGGAAAAAACGAGAATACTTAGCACATAAATTGGCCAATTCATGTGTACCCGGCAGCATGCGTACCCGTTAGATAGGTTCCTGCTATGATTAGAACCTCTAGAGGCTGATTGTTGGAATGCTCGTCAGAGAGCATATGTTTGCACCTGTAGACATCTGTTTTCTGTTTGGAAGGGACAGTCAGTCTCTTGTGATTTCATCAGCCATCATGTGTGGGAAAAATGTGGGCTCGATGTGCAAGCCGCATCAATGTCAGCAGGGCCGACGTCAGCACCCGGCGCACCCGGGCAAGTGCCGGGGCCCTGGCGAGACGGGGGGCCCATGTAAGGTAGTAACGGTACGGTACTATACTACACTGATGCGCTCCTGGGGGGCCCCCACAGCCGGACTACATCCGGCTCAGCTGTGCAGTGTGTATTAGTATTACATCAACTCCATGATCTCCGTCTCCCAGCCAGGACTCGGAGGCGGAGCCATTCCCAGCAGCAGGCGCAGCACAGAGCTCTCTCTGTGACTGAGTTTCGCTGCGCAGCTGCTGGAATGCTCACCACCCCGTCACCATGGATACGAAGAGTCACTTCTGGGCTGGCGGTTGTCTGTGTCGTCACTTCCAGGTGAGCTCAGAGATCGTCCACTGTCCAGCCTGGTCCAGCGCCAAGCAGAGGGACGACGACGAGCAGCCAGTGAACAGTGCACCCGGGCTGTCCCTGTGTCCACAATGGGAGTGACGGCGTGGCGGTGAAAGCAGTGAGTCTTCCTTCCAAGTTCCAGGCTGGTCCCAAACCAAAGCATTGCAGGGGGGATTCAGCCTGGGACAAGGTGTGACTGTACGGGGCCACCACAGACCTACAGTATGGCATCTGAGTGAAGATGGGTGTGGGTGGGACTTATAGACTATATACTACATGGCTGGCTGTGCTATATACTACGTGGGCTGCCTGTGTTATACACTTCGTTGGCTGTTTTATATACTACGTCATGGGGCTGTGTTATATACTATGTGGGCTGTGTTATATACTACTTGGGCTGTGTTATATACTACGTGGCTGTGTTATATACCACATGGGCTGTTATATACTATGTGGGCTGTTATATACTACGTGGCTGTGTTATATACTACGTGGCTGTGTTATATACTAAGTGGCTGTGTTATATGCTACGTGGGCTGTTATATACTACGTGGGCGGTGTTATATACTACATGGCTGTTATATACTAAGTGGCTGTGATATATACTACATGGCTGTGTTATAGACTACGTGGCTGTGTTATATACTACGTGGGCTGTTATATACTACATTGGCTGTGTTGTATACTACGTGGCTGTGTTATATACTACGTGGGCTGTGTTATGTACTACATGGCTGTGTTATATACTTCGTGGCTTTGTTATATACTATGTGGCTGTGATATATACTGCGTGGCTGTGTTATAGACTACGTGGCTGTGTTATATACTACATGGGCTGTTATATACTACATGGGCTGTGTTATATACTACGTGGCTGTGTTATATACTACGTGAGCTGTGTTATATACTACATCGCTGTGTTATATAATACTTGTCTGTGTTATATGCTATGTGGGCTGTTATATACTACGTAGGCGTGTTATATACTACGTGGCTGTGTTATATACTATGTGGCTGTGATATATACTACGTGGCTGTGTTATAGACTACGTGGCTGTGTTATATACTACGTGGGCTGTTATATACTACATGGGCTGTGTTATGTACTACGTGGCTGTGTTATATACTACGTGGGCTGTGTTATATACTATGTGGTTGTGTTATATACAACGTGGCTGTGTTATATACAACGTGGCTGTGTTATATACTACGTGGGCTGTGCGATATACTACGTGAGCTCTGTTATATGCTATGTGGGCTGTGCTATATGCTATGTGGCTGTGTTATATATTACTTGGGCTGTGTTATATGCTACGTGGCTGTAATATATGCTATGTGGGCTGTGTTATATACTATGTGGGCTGTGTTATATGCTACGTGGCTTTGCTATATTTCTCTGCTTTATCTGTGCATCATGAATCATGGTATGTGTTAAAGAGGGGGGCCCACTGAGACTTTCGCCCGGGGCCCTCAAAAACCTGGAGCCGGCCCTGAATGTCAGGAACACTGCTTTTGATGCTTTTGACATACATGTGCGTCAAAAGTTATGAACGGGTTAAAAGTGTGGGAGGGGAAAACAAGACATTCATTCCACTAGTTATCCATTATTTCTAGAATAAAATTTTAAACGTATGCAGTCTTTTGAAATGTATATTAATTGACACCTTTATATCTTCTATCTGTTGCTGCATTCCTGAGAAATTAGCATTTTCATTCATATTATTATTATTATTATTATTATTTATTATTATAGCGCCATTTATTCCATGGCGCTTTACATGTGAGGAGGGGTATACATAATAAAACAAGTACAATAATCTTGAAAAATACAAGTCACAACTGGTACAGGAGGAGAGAGGACCCTGCCCGCGAGGGCTCACAATCTACAAGGGATGGGTGAGGATACAGTAGGTGAGGGTAGAGCTGGCCGTGCAGCGGTTTGGTCAATCGGTGGTTACTGCAGGTTGTAGGCTTGTCGGAAGAGGTGGGTCTTCAGGTTCTTTTTGAAGGTTTCGATGGTAGGCGAGAGTCTGATATGTTGTGGTAGAGCATTCCAGAGTAGGGGGGATGCACGAGAGAAATCTTGTATGCGATTGTGGGAAGAGGAGATAATAGGGGAGTAGAGAAGGAGATCTTGTGAGGATCAGAGGTTGCGTGCAGGAAAGTACTGGGAGACGAGGTCACAGATGTATGGAGGAGACAGGTTGTGGATGGCTTTATATGTCATGGTTAGGCTTTTGTACTGGAGTCTCTGGGTGATGGGGAGCCAGTGCAGGGATTGACAGAGGGGAGAGGCCGGGGAATAGCGGGGGGACAGGTGGATTAGTCGGGCAGCAGAGTTTAGAATAGATTGGAGGGGTGCAAGAGTGTTAGAGGGGAGGCCACAGAGCAGGAGGTTACAGTAGTCAAGGCGGGAGATGATGAGGGCATGGACTAGGGTTTTTGCAGATTCTTGGTTTAGGAATGTGCGGATCCGTGAAATATTTTTGAGTTGGAGGCGGCAGGAAGTGGAAAGGGTTTGGATATGTGGTTTAAAGGAGAGATCAGTGTCAAGGATTACCCCAAGACAGCGGGCTTGTGGGACTGGGGAGAGTGGGCAGCCGTTTACTGTAATGGATAGGTTCGTTGGGGAGATCGCGTGAGATGGGGGAAAGATGATGAATTCTGTTTTGTCCATGTTAAGTTTTAGAAATCTAGTGGAGAAGAAGGATGAAATAGCAGACAGACATTGAGGGATTCTGGTTAGTAGGGAGGTGATATCTGGTCCAGAGATGTAGATCTGTGTGTCGTCAGCATAGAGATGATACTGAAAGCCGTGAGATTCTATGAGCTGTCCCAGGCCAAAGGTGTAGATGGAGAAGAGCAGGGGTCCTAGAACTGAACCTTGCGGGACTCCGACAGATAGGGGGCGAGGTGAGGAGGTGGTGTGTGAGTGGGAGACGCTGAATGTACGGTCAGTTAGGTATGATGAGATCCAGGATAGGGCCAATTCTGTGATGCCAAGGGATGAGAGGGTCTGCAGCAGCAGGGAATGGTCCACTGTGTCAAAGGCAGAGGACAGGTCCAGGAGGAGGAGGACAGAGTAGTGTCGCTTGCTCTTGGCGGTTAATAGGTCATTGGTGACCTTAGTTAGGGCAGTTTCAGTGGAGTGGTGTGACCGGAAGCCTGATTGAAAGCGGTCGAAGAAGGAGCAGGAAGATAGATGGGAGGACAGTTCAATATGGACATGTTGTTCCAGTAGTTTTGAGGCAAAGGGGAGAAGTGATATAGGGCGATAGCTAGATACAGAGGATGGGTCAAGAGAGGGCTTTTTGAGGATAGGTGTGATTGTGGCATGTTTAAAGCTTGAGGGGAAAATGCCAGTTGTTAGTGATAGGTTAAAGAGATGGGTTAGGGTTGGGATGAAGACTGTGGTGAGGTTTGGGATGAAGTGGGATGGGAGTGGGTCAAGTGCACAGGTGGTGAGATGCGATCTTGAGAGTAGAGTGGAGAGTCCGTCTTCTGTAATGGTGGAGAAGTTGGTTTTGGAGGTGGAGGGCTGGGTAGTTGGGAGGAAGGGTTCTGGGGGTTGTTTACTAAAATTGTCTCTGATGTTCTCAATTTTCTGCTTGAAAAATGAGGCGAAGTCTTCAGCTGAGATGAGTGGGGAGGGAGGAGGTGCTGGGGGACGGAGGAGAGAGTTGAAGGTGTTGAATAACTGTTTGGGGTTGTGAGACAGGGAGGATATGAGAGATGAGAAGTAGGTTTGTTTTGCTGTGGCGAGCATGGTTTTGAAAGCAGTGAGGGACTGTTTGAATGCGATGAAGTGCTCGATGGAGTGGGATCTTTTCCATCTGCGCTCAGCAGCTCTGGAAGCTCGCCTCAGTTCTTTTGTCATGCTGGTGTGCCAGGGTTGTCTGTTGATTTTGCGAGCTTTGGTATGTGTGAGAGGGGCAAGAGATTCCAAAGCTGCAGCTATTGTGGTGTTATATAGAGTGGCAGCATCATCCGCATTGTGTAGGGAGCTTATGTCTGTGAGAGGGAGGAGGGATTCAGAGAGTGAGTGAAGATCAAGGTGTTTAAGATTTCTGCGAGGGTGTGAGAGTTTGTGGGGTGGGGGTTGTAGACAAGGAGTGGAAAGGGAAGAGAATGTAAGTAGGTTGTGGTCAGAAAGAGGAAGAGGTGAGTTTGAGAGGTTAGATAGGGAGCAGAGGCGGGTGAGAATGAGGTCCAGTGTGTGACCATCTTTGTGGGTGGCTGTAGAAGACCATTGAGTGAGGCCAAAGGAGGAAGTGAGAGATAGAAGTTTAGTGGCAGCTGAGAGGGAAGTGTCAATGGGGATGTTGAAGTCGCCCATGATGATAGTGGGGATGTCAGCGGCGAGGAAGTGGAGTAGCCAGGTGGTGAAGTGGTCGAAGAAGGTGGTGGCTGGCCCTGGGGGACAGTAGATGACAGCCAGTTGGAGGTTGGAGGGGGAGTAGATGCGCACAGAGTGCACCTCAAAGGAAGGGAGGATAACAGAGGGTGGCAGTGGGATTGGGGTGAAGGAGCAGTTATCTGACAGGAGAAAACCAACTCCTCCGCCATGCTTGCTGCTGGGGCGGGGTGTGTGAGAAAGGTGGAAGCCACCGTAAGAGAGTGCCGCAGGGGAGGCTGTGTCAGAAGGGGTGAGCCAGGTTTCAGTGATGCCGAGGAAGGAGAGTTTGTTATTGATAAAGAGGTCATGGATAAATGGAAGTTTATTGCAGACAGAGCGTGCGTTCCATAGTGCTCCAGATAGGGAAATTGGGGGAGTGGGGGCAGGATGAATGGGTATGAGGTTACTGTGGTTGCGAGGACGTGTAGAGGATCGTGGCAGGGGATTAGAAATGAGTGTGGGGATGTGATGAGGAGGGCCAGGATTTGGGGATATGTCGCCAGCAATGAGGAGCAGCAGACAGAGCGTTAGAAGGTGTGAGCTGGATAGGTCATGATGTGGCCGTGTGTGCCTGGCGAGAAAGGATTGTATGTGGAGGAATAGTTCTGTGGAGGAGGTGAGATGACTGGGGAGGATGGAGGGAGAAATGACTAGTTCTTTACTGGGTGGAGGGACTACAGGAGATAGGAAGAAATAGAGTAGTATGGGGGTGAATGTGAAAAGAAACCGAAACATTATAGTGGTTTTCTATTCCTTTACCTTCCAGTCAATTCCAGTCCAATTCTAGTCTAATTCATAGCAATTAAAAAACTGCAATTTAAAAATGCAATTTCTAAGATGGTCAGACACGTCTGGTCAGACTCATGGCTATGAATTTATGGGCACCTAAGGGCTCACAGCTGAGAGGGAGGATGTGGGCGTGTGTGTCTAGAGCACATGTTCACAGTTAAGCCAGGTCATAAAGAGGGGGTGGGGTAGATGGCCACTCAGGTATGCAAGCAAGAAGCAAGGGAAGTGAAATACGAATGGATAGAAAACAATGGGTAAGCAAAGCATACCAGGTGGGAATTATATGCAGTTCACATAAACACACATTGCAGGAAAGGCAGAGTAGATGGACAGCAGCATACCAGGTGGGAATTATATGCAGTTCACATAAACACACATTGCAGGAAAGGCAGAGTAGATGGACAGCAGCATACCAGGTGGGAATTATATGCAGTTCACATAAACACACATTGCAGGAAAGGCAGAGTAGATGGACAGCAGCATACCAGGTGGGAATTATATGCAGTTCACATAAACACACATTGCAGGAAAGGCAGAGTAGATGGACAGCAGCATACCAGGTGGGAATTATATGCAGTTCACATAAACACACATTGCAGGAAAGGCAGAGTAGATGGACAGCAGCATACCAGGTGGGAATTATATGCAGTTCACATAAACACACATTGCAGGAAAGGCAGAGTAGATGGACAGCAGCATACCAGGTGGGAATTATATGCAGTTCACATAAACACACATTGCAGGAAAGGCAGAGTAGATGGACAGCAGCATACCAGGTGGGAATTATATGCAGTTCACATAAACACACATTGCAGGAAAGGCAGAGTAGATGGACAGCAGCATACCAGGTGGGAATTATATGCAGTTCACATAAACACACATTGCAGGAAAGGCAGAGTAGATGGACAGCAGCATACCAGGTGGGAATTATATGCAGTTCACATAAACACACATTGCAGGAAAGGCAGAGTAGATGGACAGCAGCATACCAGGTGGGAATTATATGCAGTTCACGTAAACACACATTGCAGGAAAGGCAGAGTAGATGGACAGCAGCATACCAGGTGGGAATTATATGCAGTTCACATAAACACACATTGCAGGAAAGGCAGAGTAGATGGACAGCAGCATACCTGTGGGTAGACAAAACAGCTTGATTAGAGGATACAGGTGGTGATGAGGATGATGAAAGTACAGCAGTGATGAATGCTCAAATGCCCCATGGAATTCTAGTCTAATTCATAGCAATTAAAAAACTGCAATTTAAAAATGCAATTTCTAAGATGGTCAGACACGTCTGGTCAGACTCATGGCTATGAATATTCAAAGTGCTTTGAGCTTGACAGAGCACCTAAGAAGTCACTGCCTCCCAAAGTTATTTTCCCACCCAGAACAAGCCTCTTATAGGCAATCTGTGACCAGGTTTTTGCTATCTAATCTGTGATCAAAATAATGAATGATAGAGACCCTGATTTCATCTATGTATCTGCGTGTCATGGCCGTAAGGTGCCCACATTATCCCAGCACTGTGCTTCTCAGTGTTTGTTGCTCTGCACCTTCCCGTGTTAGTCCGCCTCTCTGAGTACACATGCAGCTCTCCAGCCCTGCTGTCTCCACTTGGCTATAAGGGAGGCCCGGCCAGATCTTGAAGGAACTTAACTCTGCTGTGTCCTGCAGGGTTTATTTTCCCCAGCCTGTCCCTAGGCATCAGTGGATTTATTAGCTGCTCAACCCACCACTCCTTGCTGAACTTTGGTTCCTAGTTAGTTAGTCAGTTAGCATCCTATATATGCGCTTTTTTGTATTGATTCTCCCATTTTTGAACCGGCTTGTATACCCATTCTGTCTGAACTCTACTCTCCCGACCATCTGTTTGCCTTCATCCTCCTGTACCTCGTATATGTGCCTTTGGCCCTCCGGTAAGCTGCTGCTGACACTAGGACTACCCTGGAGTTGTACTTGATGACTACCTGCAGTGCTGGAACAAGCTTTGGAGTCTCCTCGTGCTAGAAAACCACCGAGACTAGCTCCAAACTTCCAATTCCCTATTCTACTGCAAGTCGCACCATCACCCATTGAGCCAATGCAGGTTGAGAGAGCTAAACTTTCTGTGCAGTAACAACAGTGGAGGTATGGAGAGAACATATGCATGTACTCTGGAGTCAAGGGACATTTTTGTTTCGCCAGTACACTATGAAACTGAGAAACTCCAGCATCTAGGGTCGGCCGGAGATAGGTGAGAGTAATTGTTCTCCAAAGCTATGGACCGAAGTTACTCTGGCCTGGTGTTAGAGGTCTCTCTGTGGCTGCACATCTGGATTCCGACTATGAGCAACTTCATTCATCAGTATCTGGTCTGATCCAGCTTCCTACACAACAGCTGGATCATACCCTGACTTTTGCCTTTATTGACGGACAACACATGGCAGAGCCTATTCGATTCATCACTCTTCCAGTCACGCTGCACATTGGAGTCCTACATTCTGAAAAAAAATCCTTCGACCTGCTACTCAGATCTGTGAATTCTGCTCTCTTGGGTCTTCTATGGCCTCGTCTACATGTGCTGGTTGTTGACTGGTCCTTTTATGCCCATAGCAGCCAATGACTCAGAGGTATTCTTTGGAACATGAGATGGTGCATTGTCATGCATGAAGATGATTTTGCTCCTGAAGGCACGTTTCTGCTTTTTATACCATACCATAATAATATAATAATAATTTTTATTTATATAGCGCCAACATATTCCGCAGCGCTTTACAAATTATAGAGGGGACTTGGAAGAAAGTTATCAGTTAGAAACTCTATATACTTTGCAGAGGTCATTTTCACACCTTCAGGAACCTTAAAGGGCCCTACCAGCTGTTTCCCCATTATTCCAGCCCAAAACATGACTCCTCCACCTCCTTGCTGACTTTGCAGCCTTGTTGGGACATGGTGGCCATCCACCAACCATCCACTACTCCATCCATCTGGACCATCCAGGGTTGCTCGACACTCATCAGTAAACAAGACTGTTTGCAAATTAGTCTTCAAGTATGTCTGGGCCCGCTGCAACCTTTCTGCTTGTGAAGACTGTTTAGGGGTGGCCAAATAGTAGGTTTATGAACCAAACAAAACAAGCCTTTGAAGGCTACACCTTGAGGTTCGAGGGACTCCAGAGGCACCAGCAGCTTCAAATATATGTTTGCTGGTTTGTAATGGCTTTTTAGCAACTGCTCTCGTAATCCGATGAACTTGCCTGGCAGAAACCTTCAGATTCAGCCACAAATCTCTTAACAGTACGATGATCACGGTTAAGTTTTTTGGAAATATCTAATGTTTTCATCCCTTGACCAAGGCATTGCACTATTTGATGCTTTTCGGCAGCAGAGAGATCCTTTTTGTTATCCATGTTACTTGAAAACTGTGGCCTGCTTAATAATGTGGAACATCATTTTTAAGTAGATTTCCTTTAATTAGAATCACCTGAAAAACTAATTATCACATGTGTTTACGATTGATTTCAGTGATCCATTGAGCCCTGAGACACAATACCATCCATGAGTTTATTTGTAAAGCAAAACAATTAAATGTTTATGACACTCAAATCCAATTTGCATAATAATTTGGAACACGGTGTCTTTCAGGAATTTGTTGACGTCATCTTCTGGAACCTTCTCTATGTCTCTGTGGTTGTAGGTTTGCATGACATTCTGATTTTCTCTCCCGATCTACCTACCCATAGAAGACACATCCGTCCGGTTTTTCAGAACCGTTTGCCAAGTTATTCAAATGTGTCTTCAAAAGACCCTCCTTGCCTTTCCTCAGCTACATTGTTTCCAGCCAGTGCCTCGAGATGGATCCAGGGGAGATTTCTGCTGTTCTCTCCTATCCTCGTCCCCAAGGCTTACGTGCCATCCAGAGGTTTATGTGTTTCCCCAATTTCTGTAGATAATTTCTCCTGCACTTCTCATGGCACCCATCTCCGCCTTAACAAAGAAGGGGGCTAATGCCAGAGCCTGGACAGATAAAAGATGCAAACGCACAATAGCGTCTCATCCAAGTGGTGAAGGAGAATAAATAGCCAGTTATTCTCATCTTGTAGGGTTGTGTGACAACCAATAAAATGGCATAGATTTCAAGTACTGCAGCTTCCATGGAATAGTACTGAAATATGCCATGGGTAATGGAAGTAACCTGCACTGCTGGATAAATGACAAGCCATGATGGAAAATTAAATGTTGTTTTATTGTCAGCACATTTCAGAGTCATTCTGACTCCTTCTGACTCTGTGGTTGTCCTGAAGACGGATTTGGAGTGACTCGGAAATGCATTGACATTAACCAACATTTCATTTTCCATCGTGGCTTGTTATTTACCCAGCAGTGCAGGTTACTTCCATTACATATTGCATATTTCAGAGTCTGGCCAGAGTCAGCCATATCGGCCTTCCAGCAGTTGAAAGAGGACTTCATGAGAGTTCTGGTTCTGCAGCACCCCGACGTCAACAAGCAGTTTCTTTTGGAGTTAGATTCCTCTTCTATCGATGCTGGGGCAGTGCTCCTGCAAAAACCTACTTGGGGAAGTCTGTGTCTTGCATTTTTTTCTCAAAATGTTTTCACCAGCTAAGCAAAACTATACTGCTGTGGATCATGAGCTTCTGGCCAATAAGATGGCGCTCGAGGAATGGCACATCTACTAGAGGGCGCCAACACTCTGGTATTAATATAAACGGGCCATAAAAATCTTATTTTCCTACAGTCCACCCTTCGGTTAAATCCTCGTCAAGCCAAGTCACTCATTTAAACTTCGAATTACACTTCCTGCAGAGAAGAATGTCAAAGCAGCTACTCTGTCTCAGTCCTTTTATGTGACCGATTCTGTGGAAGAGTCTCTGCATATCATTGACCCCGCCAAAATTATTGAAGCAGCTACAGTCCTTTTAAAAGACATTCCTCCTGGCAAAAGCTTTGTCCCTACTGCTAGGAAAAGGAGAATTCCGTCTGTAGGATAAAAATCTAAGCTGGCTGGCCATGCTCGTCGCTTTTAGTGGCCTTTGCTGGTTAAGGATTTTCGGGGCTTTGTAATTGCTTGTCCACAGTGCACCAGAAATAAGTTCTTCTGGGACAAGCCTGATGGTCTCCTTGAGCCTCTGCCAGTTTCTTCTTCAAGTTCACTTCTAAATTGGGGAGGGCTCTTGTTGCTGAATATCCAGTTGGATTCCTCCTCCGCTTATCATCCACAGACCAGTGAGCTAGTGAAATGGGTTAATCAGATTCTTAAGACCTACCTACGTCATTTTATCTGTGACCATCAGAATGATTAGGTACAGCTACTCACCTGGGCAGACTTTTCTCACAACGACCGGATTGGGGAGTATTCTGGAGCATCTCTGTTATGACCTGGTGGTTAGGAGCACCCGGAATGACCTGATAGTTAAACCTCATACAGGACGAGCTCTGGGATGTGGGAGCTCTGCTGACCGCAAGCCCTAATCCTATCACACACACTAAAAATAGCCATGGAGCGCTCCTGACCAGACCTAGGCGCCTCGTCACAGCCTAAGAGCTATCTAGCCCTAGAGATAGAAAATAAAGCCTACCTTGCCTCAGAGAAATTCCCCAAAGGTAAAGGAAGCCCCCCACGTATATTGACTGTGAGTAAAGATGGAAGTCACAAACGCAGAGATGAAACAGGCTTCAGAAAAGGGAGACCAGACTTACTAAATAGACAGAGGATAGGAAAGGTAACTTTGCGGTCAGCACAAAAACCTACAAAAGACCACGCAGAGTGTGCAAAAAAGACCTCCGCACCGACTCACGGTGCGGAGGGGCCACTCTGCATCCCAGAGCTTCCAGCTAGCAAGACAAAATCATGATAACCAGCTGGACAAGAAAACAGTGAACAAATAATGACTATCAGGAACTTAGCTTCTGCAGGAGAAGGCAGGTCACCAGAGAGATCCAGGAGCGAACTGAACCAATGCAAAAACATTGACAGCTGGCATGGAGTAACGATCTGAGAGGAGTTAAATAGAGCAGCCAACCAAAGGATAAACCACGTCACCTGTGTAAGGAACCTCAGAAGCAGCAGCTTCACTCATAGCCACCAGAGGGAGCCCATAGACACAACTCGCTGAAGTACCATTCACGACCACAGGAGGGAGTTCGACAACAGAATTCACAACACATCTCCATTCTTCGTGGTATACTCACAGTATCCTCACGCGCCCCCTTCTATGTCTGCTTCCTCCTGGTTAACAGCAGCTGATTCCTCGCATAGTGACTTCCTCCAGTTCTGGGGGCAAACATAGGCCTTCCTCCTTAAGGCTATGTCTCAAACCAAGACTCATGCAGGCAAGACGAGGTGTTCGCCCACTCAGTATCTCACTGGAGATAAATTCTGACTGTCATCCCAGAAAACTAACCTGAAGTTGCTTTCATACAAGTTCACGCCCTGGTACCTTGGTCCATACAAAATTCTCAGGCAACTTAATCTGATGACCTGTCATCTTCAACTCCCTGCAAATCTACAGATCCCTACCTCCTCTGCTACCTTTGTTTCTGAGAGTCCCACTGCTTAGTGTAGTTTTTATAGAATCATTTTTTTATCAGGAGATTATCACTAAAAGACTACTTTACCTACTGCTAGGTTGTCTAACCAAGCCCCAGCCACTTATTGGCAGTTTTAATCTTATACACAGAAAGCTGTCAATCAGTGGTTGGGTGCGAGGTTATACAGAGCTCAACATTCAGAGAACTGGTAGATCCACAGAAGATAAAACAGTTTTTAGCACCCAGTAAAGTGAGTGATACATCTCTGGAATCGGGAGCTTTGCCACCACATATTGCAGCGCTCAGATAGGTTAGAAAAAGACTGGTGACATATTCCTTTTCAGCTTGATTGATAGTTCACTGTCTGATTTCCTTGCTTGGCGCCTGATGTTATACAGACAACCAGCTATTAATCAAGCTAAAGAGCCCTGTGCTAGGTCAGGAAGCAACCTGGGAAAGCAATGATTTGCTAAGTGCTCTGTCACACCCAGAGCAATTAACAGCTCATTTGAATATGAATGAAATTCAAATTATTCAGAAATGCAGCATTAGATTAAAATATAAATTTAGTGAAACCTTTATATCTTTTAAGACCTGCCTGGCGATAAATGTGGTTTAACCCTGCTGTTGTCTTCGGTCAAAAACAACCGACCTTGAACTTCAATATTCTTTAAAATATTCAAGATGCGGCTCTGAAACCCGTGGCCGACCGACCCATCCTCATTTAAGTCAATCAACCACAAGTTTCAGAACCGCATCTTGAACACCCCAAAAAATACCAAAGTTCAAAATCGGTCTCCCCAGACCGAAGACAACAGCAGGGTTAAGGGGGGTTATCTTACTGACAGATTCCCATTAACAAATATCAAGAAGCGCCTATGTGTCCCTTGTTAGGTACTTTTTGCTGAAATTGTCTAGTAGGTGTATCCAAACTCCATCATACTCCGGCTCCTCCCATTTCTACAAAACTGCTTTAAACTGATGTGGAAACGCCCAAAGTGGTAACATTTTTCCACAACTCCTTATTTTACAAAAAGTTTGTGACTTTTATAAGTATTTTATACCAGTTTTCTGGCTTAAAAGCTTTGATGTATCAGCCGTTTTGTTTTAATTTTCTATAAGAATATCAATGAAAAGGTCCTGTGAACATAAGTTACCACCCATCCATGCAGTAGGTAATAACCTAGGATCTCCTACCACTGGGACCATCACTGATCAGCAGAACAGGGCACTATTATTCCATTAGAATGGAGCGGCAGTGCATATACATGACCACAATGGCTTTTTTTTTCATTATGGTCACATAAGGATTCCTCTGTAATCTAGTGGCTCAACAGTGGAGATGATAAAGTAGAGTAATTGATGGTCAGCAAGGAAAAAAATCAAATTTATGTTTGTACATAGTATGCTTGGTAAATTATGAGAGCCGAATCTGCTTATCTTCAGGACATAAATAACTTTACAAGACAAGAGTAATCTTTAACCTCGCAGGTCAGTAGACTAACTTCTGTTTCATATTAGTGGAGCAGGCTGTTGGCTGGTGTTAAAGGGCAGGGAGTTTCACAGATTGTATCATGAGAAAAAGGAAATCATACCGGAATTTCAGATGTCATGTGGGAGAGAAAGTGCATGGAGACACTGTTTGGAAGCCGTTCATCCAAATTACTAGCACAAGGGGAATAAATGTGTGTGACAGGGGTAACTTGCAAAGTTCATCATTAGTCATCATTACTAGTTATGAGCGAATGTACTCGGATAAGGTGTTATCCGAGCATGCTGTGTGCTAATCGAGTGTCTTTGGAGTGCTCGAATGCTATGATCGAGCCCCAACGGCTGCATGTCTCGGGGCTCGTCGATAGCCGCAACACATGCCGGGATTGCCTGTTTGCCTGGGAGTCCAGCATAATATTCGAGCAGGCTGAAATCACTTGATTTGTACATGGGCATGCTCAGATAACACCATATCCGAGTACGTTCGCTGATCACTAATCATTACCATTATTTTCCTTTGAGTTACTCACACTATAGCATCAAATCCTTGTGGCCCAGAATGAGGGAAAGTCTAAATATAGACTGGCGGGTTCTTCATATGAAAAAATTCTTAATTTTATCAATTGACATCTGCTACCTTCTCTGATTGTCCAAGAAACAAGAGGCAATGCCCGCTCCTTTACAATGAAATAATATGCATAGTCATGTTTTCTATCAGCTTACAGGTACTCAAACTGAAAAGATCCTGCCATCATGAAGGATTCATGTGCTGTGTTTATAGTACTTTGGAGTGCTTTGGCAACCAGTGGCACTAGCAATATGGTGTGGGTAGAGAGAATAATGGATTTTACTGATTGTCAATGAAGCAATTGTACCACAACATATTAGAACAAGAAGATCCAAAACATATTGCAAAATCAACCTTTTACTACTTAAAGAAACAGTAAATTAAGGTTTTGGAATGGCATGTATAGTCCCCTGACTTGCATAATCTTGATCTGTGTGGGTAGATCTCAAACATATGCATGCAAGATGACTATAGAACAAAGATTCCTACAATTGGGATAAAAGAAACATCTCCTTCTGCCACTTTTTTACACATGTTCATTCAGTTTTAATTTTTTTTTTCTATGATACGTTAGATACAGTTTCAAAATAAACTATAATAGTGCAAATAATACATATTTCCACAACTACCTTTAATTTAAAGGAGCTGTACGAAGAGAAAAGCTTCTAAAAAAAATTGTGCTTCCAAAGAAGATAATTAATCATGCTTGCACCACGTCCGCTAGAGCGGGTATTTACTTTTACATATAAAGTAGATATGCAGCATAAAAATGTAAAACATAACCTATAAAGCATTATCTTTAACCTCTTTGCCAACTTGATTTTGTGAGTTTTTGTCGCTTTTTGCTCCCCTTTTTGCTCCCCTTCTTCCCAGAGCCATAACTTTTTTATTTTTCCATCAATATGGCCATGTCAGGGCTTGTTTTTTTATGAGATGAGTTGTACTTTTGAACAACACCATTGGTTTTAACATATCACGTATTGGAAAATGGGGAAAAAATTCCAAGTGCAGTGAAATTGCAAAAAAAAAGTGCAACTCAACAATTGGTTTTCTTTTTTTACTATGTTCACTAAATGCTGAAACTGACCAGCGCATATGATTCTCCAGGTCTTTATGAGTTCGTAGATACCAAACATGTATAGGTTCTTTTTTATTTAAGTGGTAAAAAAATCCAGTTTGTAAAAAAAAAATGGAAATGGTGCCATTTTCCGAGACCCATAACGTCTCCATTTTTTGCAAAATGGGGCAGGGTGAGGGTTTATTTTTTTGTGCGCCGAGCTGACATTTCTATTGATACAATTTTGGAATGGATAAAATGTTTTGATCGCCTGTTATTGCGTTGTATTGCAATGTTGCACCAACCAAAAAAATCAATTCTTGCATTTTGATTATTTTTTCTTGTTACGCCTTTTACCAGCCAGAATAATTATTTTTATATTTTGATAGATCAGGCGATTCTGAACTCGGAGATACCAAATATGTGTATTTTTTTATTATTGTTTTATTTTGAATGGGGTAAAAGGGGGTCATCTGAACTTACATTTTTTTAACATTTTTAAATATTTTTAAAAACTTTTTTCCTTACTTTTTCAATAGTCTCCTTATGAGACTTGAACCTGCGGTCTTCTGATCACTTGTGTTACACATAGGAGGGCTGCAGCCCTGCTATGTGTAACAAAAATACTCATCTGCTATGAGCATCACCATGGGGCAGCAATCATAGCAGTTCGGCAATGACAACCGCAGGGATCTCCTGCAGACCCGGGGTTGTCACGCCAACCCATCGGCGTCTCCCAGTTATGTGACTGGGGTGCCAATGGCCGGAGCTAATGACACGCATCTGGGTTTGCACAAGTTAAAAGCCACTGTCAGAGACTGACAGCGGCATTTAACATGTTAACAGCTGTGGGTGGATCGCGATTGCACCCTAGGCTGTTAGGGTCACATGACAGCTTATCAGATGAGCTGTCATGTGCCAGAAACAGTGAGGACTCAGCACACAAAAGAGGGGGAGGTGACCTATGATGTACCTATGCATCATAGGTTGTATAGGGGTTTAAAAAACACAAATGTGTCATTTGAGAATATAACAAAACTACACAGAAAACAACTCACCCTCTTGTTATTGGACCTATAGGTGTACTGATATTGCCATGGCATTGTTGTAAATTACCTGAGCTCCTTGCAAAGAATAATTTAATGCATACAGTGCACAGCACAAATGAGTACACCACCTTTGAAGAGTAAGATTTTTACTAATATTTCATTGAGTACAAGAACAGTATTCCAAAATGTTGACAAGACTAATTTCATAGAAAATTTTTTAACACATATCATGAAAGTAAGTTAATATTATAAACTAGATGGTGGCCCAATTCTAACGCATCGGGTATTCTAGAATATGCATGTCCACGTAGTATATTGCACAGCCCACATAGTACAGTAGTATTCAGCACAGAGCCACGTAGTATATTGCCCAGCCACGTATTATATTGCCCAGTCACGTAGTATATTGCCCAGTCACGTAGTATATTGCCCACTCACGTAGTATATTGCCCAGTCATGTAGTATATTGCCCAGCCACGTATTATATTGCCCAGTCACGTAGTATATTGCCCAGTCACGTAGAAAGTTGCCCAGCCACGTAGTATATTGCCCAGTCACGTAGTATATTGCCTGTCACGTAGTATATTGCCCAGTCACGTAGTATATTGGCCTGTCACGTAGGTATATAACACAGCCCACGCAGTATTTAGCAGTGTGTGCACCATATCCCTGTTAAAAAAATAATTAAAATGAAAAATAGTTATATACTCACCCCTGGGATCCAGCGAATCTGTGTGATGCGGCCGCCATCTTCCGTTCCCAAGATGCATTGCGAAATTACCAAGATGACTTAGCGGTCTCGCTCGGTAAGTTCGCAATGCATCTCTGGGAACGGAAGATGGTGGCCGGCGCGAGCGCATCGTCCGACGACAAAAGGTGAGAATAGCAGGTTTTTTGTTTTTTTTATTATTTTTAACATTACATCTTTTTACTATTGATGCTGCATAGGCAGCATCAATAGTAAAAACTTGGTCACACAGGGTTAATAGCAGCGGATACGGAGTGCATTACGCGGTCCGTTACCGCTGGCATTAACCCTGTGTGAGCACTGACTGGAGGGGATTATGGAGCGGGCACTGACTGCGGGGAGTATGGAGCGGGCGCCGGGGACACTGACTGCGGGGAGTATGGAGCGGGCGCCGGGGACACTGACTGCCGGGAGCGGGGAGTATGGTGCGGAGCACCGGGGACACTGACTGCGGGAGGTATGGAGCGGGCGCCGGGGACACTGACTGCGGGAGTATGGAGCGGGCGGCAGGCACTGTGACTGTAGGGGAGGGACTAATCGGTGAATACACTTCACCATCAAATACCACTACATCTAGTATTTTTATGTGACTTGCTTTTTTTTTTAAAGACAGCATCAAGTCTTCTAGGCATGGAATGGTGATATCTACTATATAATTGTCTAAGGGTCATTTCCGTCTGTCCTTCTGTCTGTCTGTCACGGATATTCATTGGTCGCGGCCTCTGTCTGTCATGAAAATCCAAGTTGCTGATTGGTCACGGCAAAACAGCCACGACCAATCAGCGACGGGCACAGTCCAGAAGAAAATGGCCGCTCCTTACTCCCCGCATACACCCCTCCAGTCACCGCTCACACAGGGTTAATGCCGGCGGTAATGGACCACGGTATGCTGCGGGTAACTCACTCCGTAACCGCTGCTATTAACCCTGTGTGTCCCCAACTTTGTACTATTGATGCTGCCTATGCAGCATCAATAGTAAAAAAATGTAATGTTAAAAATAATAAAAAAACAAAAAAACCTGCTATTCTCACCCTCCGTAGTCCGCCACATGCGCCTGCCACCATCTTCCATTCCCGGCGATGCATTGTGAAATTACCCAGAAGACTTAGCGGTCTCGCGAGACCGCTAAGTCATCTGGGTAATTTCGCAATGCATCCTATGAACGGTAGATGGCGGCAGCTGTGCGCGTATCGCCGGAGCTTTGCTGGATCCCAGGGGTGAGTAAATAACTTTTTTATTTTAATTATTTTTTTAACAGGTATATGGTGCCCACACTGCTGTATACTACGTGGGCTGTGTTAGATACCGCGTGGCTTCTATATACTACATAGGCAGTGTTATATACTATGTGGGCAGTGTTATCTACTACGTGGGCAGTGTTATATACTACGTGGCTGTGCTATATACTACGTGGCTATGTTCTATACTGCGTGCTATATACTATGTGGCCACTGTTATATACTGCGTGGGCAGTGTTATATACTGCGTGGGCTGTGCTATATATTACATGGCCAGTGTTATATACTGTGTGGCTTGTGTTATATACTGCGTGGCTGCTATATACTGCATGGGCTGTGTTATATACTATGTCACCTGTGTTATATACTGCGTGGCCTGTGTTATATACTATGTTGCCTGTGTTATATACTGCATGGCTGCTATATACTGCGTGGGCTGTGTTATATAGTACGTGGCTGTGTTATATACTGCTTGGCCACTGTTATATATTGCGTGGCCGTAGTATTTGTCTGCTATATACTACATGGCTCCTATATACTACGTGGCCTGTGCTATATACTATGTGGCTGCTATATACATACATAAATACATATTCTAGAATGCCCGATGCGTTAGAATCGGGCCACCATCTAGTATTGCAATATCTATCTTTTTCTACAAGAATGACCTATTTTAGAGAGTGGATGCTGGATGGAGAGTGCTGTTCAACTTGTCTCTTCAGAATTCCCCATAGGTGTTTGGGGTCAGATCAGAGGACATACTTGGCCACTGAGTTACTTTCACCCTGTTCTTCTTTAGAATTACAACAGATGTGTGTCTTGGATCATTGTCGTATTGGAAAAGTGCAGGTCTACAAACGACACGTAGTGACAGTAGCATCTTCTCTTTCAATATAGAACAGTGCATCTGTGAATTTATGTTACTTCCTATGAATTGTAAAAAATGATGGTAAACTAAAAATAGCAAAAATATATTTAAAAAATCCTAAATAAAAAAAAACTAAAAAAAAATGAAGTCCAATATATGTACAAATATAATTTTTTTTTCCTTGGTGTAAATGTTGAGCTCTTGAATCTGGCTTTACTTTTCTTTTGTTCCTGTGATTCTACATTCCAGAGCCATAGTCTCATCCTCTCTGTATATAAATCTTAGTTCTCAAGTAAATCTTGTTTACTTGGTTCTCAACTCTTCTCTTTGGAAGTCTTCCTGTGGACCATGTCTAGTTGGCTAAAGATAAAATTTCCACATAGGGAAGAGGGGCCATATCTCATGAAAGATGTAAGAACTAAAGAAATACAATGCCAGATCCAGGATTGCCTTGTGCAGGCATGTACTACGGAGGACAGAGAATGAACTTCAATCCAATATTGCAGCCAGCATGCAGCCAGCGGGTAAGGAAAAGGTGAATCAAACACCCGAAAACCCCGCCCCGGTGGCTGAAAATTGTTCCCTCCAAATTCAGGTGACAGAGTCCCTTTAACAAGATCACTTGAGCACTGCTTGTGACTTAATACTATTCCCAAACTACCGTTCAAAAGTTTAGGGTCACTTAGAAATTTCCTTTTTTTTTTAAGAAAAGCACATTTTTCTCCAATGAAGCTAACATTAAATGATTCAGAAATACACTCTATACATTATTAATGTGATAAATGACTATTTTAGCTGCAAGCGTCTGGTTTGTAATGCAATGTCTTCATAGGTGTATAGAGGCTCATTTCCAACGACCATCACTCCAGTGTTCTTATGATACTTTGTGTTTGCTAACTGTAAAAGAAGGCTAATGGATGGTTAGAATACCCTTGAAAACCCTTGTATGTTAGCACAGCTGAAAACAGTTTGGCTGATTACAGAACCTATAAACCTGAGCTAGTTGAGAATCTGGAGCATTACACTGAACGGTAGTGTATCTTGGAGTAAAAAAAATTATTAAAAAAAGTCTTCAGCAAAACGGAACCATATTGCTGGAGGAATAAAAAATTTGGCTCATTTGGCTCTATCAAAATGGAGCCGGCAGCGGCTGTGCAGTAGCATCTATCGCCTATAAATGCTACTGCGCAGGTGCCACCACCGCCATTTTGATGGAGCCAGTTTTGGTTTTTTTCCAGCAAAATGGCGCTTGCGTCAGAACACGATAGATGCTACAGCACAGGCGACGCCGCCGGTGCCATTTTGATGAAGATTTTTTTTTTTACCCCATGATATATAGGAATAAATGCATATAGGAATATTAGGCATGTATCATGCTACAGCGCAGGCACTGCTGCTGGCACCATTATGATAAAGTTTAATTTTTTTTTCTAACCCTACAATAGTACATATATGTAGTATGAAAAATAGGGGGCAGGTCAGTGAAAAATCAGTTCCAAAGAATGAAGAAAAAAATGTACTCGAACGTAGAAAAATAAAAAACTTAGTCTTTAATTGAAAAAATTCATAAAAACAGGCACAATGCGGACAACATATACTGTAGATCCCAGAGAGCTACCAACCAATGTGTTTCGACACTCCGGTCTTAATCATGGTTAGTATAAGTTGTCAGACTGGAGGCTGTTTTTATAATTTTTTTCCATTAGAGACGAAGTTTTATATTTTTCTACGCTGGAGTACCTTATTTTCTTAATTCTTTGGAACTTACACACCCAAACCCAGGCAACTCCTTGCGTGGAACTCATTCTTGGAAAGAGACTGCAAATGGTGAGCTGACTTCTCCCGTTCCCTATTCTCCCTTTTTTCATATACAGTATTTAGTGAAGGATCAGTGACCTGTCATAAGCCCATAATGATGCATAACAAAGCAGAGCACCACATAAAGCACCGCCAGCGGTCCCGCCCCAAAGCAAAAGCATTAACTGAAAACTGCAAATAAAAATTAAACAATACAAGACGGATTTCATCACCCAAGGTATCATTTTAATCAGTATAACGGCGCCATCCTGACAGTGTCTGTAGTTTAATTAGCAAAATTCTGCTGACAGGTTTACTTTAAGGAAACCTGTCACCAGGTTTTTAGATTCTAAACTAACTTCATCTTTGTAAAACATCTGAAATGTTGATTATTACTATACCTGTGTATTATAAGTTTGTGTGTCCATTTTCTAGAAATCCATCGACGAATGTTTATGCAGATGAGTTTGCAATTTCGGGGCCTTTCCCCTGTAGTTACAGGTCTCCAGTCTCTCTCCCTCTTTCTCCTCCCATCCAGGGCCTATTGTCAGTAACCAACAAGTCACTTTTTTCTGTGACCAACTCGCCCACCCTAGATCTCAATCATGCCTCCTATGGACAGTGCATGCACAGATTACATGTCCAGCTCACGTAGCATCATCAGGACCTTACTGGACGTGCACCCTTCCCAGAAATGATTACTTCTGCATGAGCGCTCATGTGGGAGATCAGGTCACAGAGAAAAAGTGACCTGTCAGTCATTGACACGAGGCTTGCGATGGAAGGTGAAAGAGAGAGAGGGTCTGGAGAGCGGTAAGTGCAAGGCCAGGCCCCCTGCACCTGTAAGATCTTTTACATAGACATGGATTTCTAGAAAATGAAAGCATGGACTTATGATTCAAGGGTATAGAAATAATCAAGATTTCAGATGTTTTACATGGATGACGTTAGTTTAGGGTCTAAAAACATGCTAACAGGTTCCCTTTAAAGCGCATAATATCCATCAGTTGACTTTATACACTCAGTGTCTTGAACCGGTACCTCAGTATCTGGTTCCATGTTACCTTATGAAAAATGCGAATGTCTTTACTTACAATAACTTACAACTCATATACCCATTCCAAGTGTAATATAGGCTAGTTTGACAACTATTACCTTTATAATTAATTCCTCTGTGAATAGTCAGCCTTGTTAGTGGATAAGTGTTTTGCAAACCTCCATGTACATAGTTTATCATGACTACATCTGGTTTCTGTACACATAATTACATCTTCTGTGATCTCTTGGTTAGGCGTACATAGATATCCCAGAATTAAATTGTTTCCATACTGGTATAAACCTTCTGCAGGTGATCTACATTATATTACGTAAACAGGGAAAATGCATCCATTTTTAGATATGCTTATAACTGTTCTTACAATACATTCCCACATATGCATCCTCAAAAATTACATCTTGGTTCTTTAATGTAAAACATGTTTAACTATTTATAGTTGCCTCTAATTCACTTTATGTGAGCTGCGATATGTTTGGATAATTTTCAATTAATCTATGCAAATTAATGTTATGAGTTCTATGGCAAAAAATGTAGGAAATCTCTAAAAAGACCCAATATAGTAGGCCATACACTATTTGAACAGACAAGAATACATTGCAATCCTTTTTATTAATGTTTCCCAACATTTTAGATTAAAGCCAATGTATAATATGCTAACGCTAGTGATGAGAGAGCACTAAATAGCTCAGGTGCTCATTACTCCAATCGAACAAATTGTAATGCTCGGGAGCTCGTTTGAGTACCGAGCCTAATAGAAGCCAATAGGAGAATCAGAAGTTTTTCAGGCACACCCTACCAGGAGGTCAAGGTGGAAAATCGCTGAAATGGAATGGGAACAGCATAAGGAAGACCCCTGGATGCATCTCTGATTCCCAGATCGCTGCTGGGAACAATGTTGTCAGCGTATTATGCCACTTTTTACGGACTGACAATAAAACATACAAAACCGAAGGTAAAATGGATTTTACAGCAAAAAATGTTAGTAAACTATTTCCTGTATAGTGGCTTGTATATAAGGCAAAATAAAAAAGAGAGGAAAAAAACACAATCTGTCACTGTATTTCCCTGTTGTTTTTAGCGATAAATAAATAATTTTAAAAAATGACGTGTGGTCCCCCTATTTTTTAATAACCAGCTAAGGCAAAGCAGACAGCTGCGGGCTGATATTATCAGACTGGGAAGGGCCATGGTTATTGGCCCCTTCCCATCCTAAAATCACCTGCCCAATGCCACCCCAGAATTAGATGCGCGAATTCTGGTGCCCTGTCTCAGCTCTTCCAGATTGCCATGGTGCATTGGCAATTAGGGTAATTAGTTTTGGGCTTGATGTCAGGTGGTATTTGTCAAAAATCACAGCTGGCATTAACCCCTGGGGTAAGTAATGGAGAGGTGTCAGACACCCCCATTACTAGCCCAGTAATAAAAAGGGAAAAAAACACACACAAAAATCATAGAGCAGAAGGAGCTTTATCTCTGTGTATATATACAGAGACACAGAGATGAAGCTCTTTCTACTCAATGATGTCTGGGAAATACGTTTACAAAAAGTGACAGGAAGGGTTAAGTCAGACAATTTAAAAAGTTTATTTTTTTTATTTCAGATGCAAGATCCCTAAACTTGGCACATATATTGTCATGCTGTTAAGTTTGTTTTTTTTAAAAAAGGCAATACGTTAATGGTATTAGGACTGTTTGAACTCCTTGTGAGAATAATCTTTAATTAGGGAAAGATCATGAAGCAGGTAAGAACAGATAAAGGAGTTAACTAGTGATGAGTGAGCGAGCTCGTTACTTGGCCGAATATCAGGGTGCTTGAGCGCAATGCTTGAGTCCCTGTCCTGCATGTTTTGCGGCTCTTGGACAGTTACTCACTGTAATTGGCTGGCCTCATTATGTCATCGGGTCTATCTAAGACCCAGGGTCCTGATGCTCGGCCCACTGACCCTATATATACAGTGGGGAAAATAAATATTTGATCCCTTGCTGATTTTGTAAGTTTGCCCACTGACAAAGACATGAACAGTCTATAAGGGTAGGTTAATTTTAACTTTGAGAGATAGAATATCCAAAATAAAATCCAGAATATCACATAGTATAAATTATATAAATGTATTTGCATTTTGCAGTGAGAAATAAGTATTTGATCCCCTACCAACCATTAACCCCTTCCCGACCTTTGACGCATACGCTGCGTCATGAAAGTCGGTGCCATTCCGACCCATGACGCAGCATATGCGTCATGGAAAGATCGCGTCCCTGCAGGCCGGGTGAAAGGGTTAACTCCCATTTCACCCGATCTGCAGGGACAGGGGGAGTGGTAGTTTAGCCCAGGGGGGGTGGCTTCACCCCCTCGTGGCTACGATCGCTCTGATTGGCTGTTGAAAGTGAAACTGCCAATCAGAGCGATTTGTAATATTTCACCTAAAAAACTGGTGAAATATTACAATCCAGCCATGGCCGATGCTGCAATATCATCGGCCATGGCTGGAAATACTAATGTGCACCCACCCCACCCCACCGATCGCCCCCCCAGCCCCCCGATCTGTGGTCCGCTCCCCTCCGTCCTGTGCTCCGCTCCCCCGTCCTCCTGTCCGCTTCCCCGTGCACCAATCACACCCCCTGCGCTCCAATCAAACCCCCCCGCACTCCGATCCCCCCCCCCCCGCACACAGCGACCCCCCCCCCCGTGCTCCGATCCACCCCCCCCGCACAGCGATCCCTCACCCCGTGCTCCAATCCTCCCCCGTGCTCCAATCCTCCCTCCCGTGTTCCGATCCACCCCCCCCATGCTCCGATCCACCCCCCCATGCTCCGACGCCCCCCCCCCGTGCCCTGATCTCCCCCCCCTTATACTTACCTAGCCGCCCGAGGTCCGTCCGTCTTCTTTCCTGGGCGCCGCCATCTTCCAAAATGGCGGGCGCATGTGCAGTGCGCCCGCCGAATCTGCCGGCCGGCAGATTCGTTCCAGAGTGAATTTTGATCACTGAGATATAACCTATCTCAGTGATCAAAATAAAAAAAATAGTAAATGACCCCCCCCCTTTGTCACCCCCATAGATAGGGACAATAAAAAAAATAAAGAATTTTTTTTTTTTTCACTAAGGTTGGGGTAAGAACTAGGGTTAGGGGTAGGGTTAGGGTTAGGGGTAGGGTTAGGGGTAGGGTTAGGGGTAGGGTTAGGGCTAGGGTTAGGGCTAGGGTTAGGGTTTCGGTATGTGCACACGTATTCTGGTCCTATGCGGATTTTTCCGCAGCGGATTTGAAAAATCCACAGTGCTAAACCGCTGCCGATTTATCGTGGATTTACCGCGGTTTTTCTGCGCATTTCACTGCGGTTTTACAACAGCGATTTTCTATTTGAGCAGTTGTAAAACCGCTGCGGAATCCGCAGAAAGAAGTGACATGCTGCGGAATGTAAACCGCTGCGTTTCCGTGCAGTTTTTCCGCAGCATGTGTACAGCGATTTTTGGTTCCCATAGGTTCACATTGAACTGTAAACTCATGGGAAACTGCTGCGGATCCGCAGCATTTTCTGCAGCGTGTGCACATACCTTTAGAATTAGGCTATGTGCACACGGTGCGGATTTGGCTGAGGATCCGCAGCAGTGTTCCATCAGGTTTACAGTACCATGTAAACATATGGAAAACCAAATCCGCTGTGCCCATGGTGCAGAAAATACCGCGCGGGAACGCTGCGTTGTATTTTCCGCAGCATGCCAATTCTTTGTGCGGATTCCGCAGCGTTTTACACCTGTTCCTCAATAGGAATCCACAGGTGAAATCCGCACAAAAAACACTGGAAATCCACGGTAAATCCACAGGTAAAACGCAGTGCCTTTTACCCGCGGATTTTTCAAAAATGGTGCTGAAAAATCTCATACGAATCCGCAACGTTGGCACATAGCCTTAGGGTTGGGTTGGAATTAGGGTTGTGGTTAGGGTTAGGGGTGTGTTGGGGTTAGGGTTGTGGTTAGGGGTGTGTTGGGGTTAGGGTTGTGATTAGGGTTACGGCTACAGTTGGGATAAGGGTTAGGGGTGTGTTGGAGGTAGAATTGAGGGGTTTCCACTGTTTAGGCACTTCAGGGGGTCTCAAAACGCAACATGGCGCCACCATTGATTCCAGCCAATCTTGTATTCAAAAATTCAAATGGTGCTCCCTCACTTCCGAACCCCGACGTGTGCCCAAACAGTGGTTTACCCCCACATATGGGGTACCAGCATACTCAGGACAAACTGCGCAACAATTACTGGGGTCCAATTTCTCCTGTTACCCTTGAGAAAATAAAAAATTGCTTGCTAAAACATCATTTTTGAGGAAAGAAAAATGATTTTTTATTTTCAAGGCTCTGCGTTGTAAACGTCTGTGAAGCACTTGGGGGTTCAAAGTGCTCACCACATATCTAGATAAGTTCCTTGGGGGGTCTAGTTTCCAAAATGGGGTCACTTGTGGGGGGTTTCTACTGTTTAGGCACACCAGGGGCTCTGCAAACGCAACGTGACGCCCGCAGACCATTCCATCAAAGTCTGCATTTCAAAAGTCACTACTTCCCTTCTGAGCCCCCACGTGTGCCCAAACAGTGGTTTACCCCCACACATGGGGCATCAGCGTACTCAGGAGAAACTGGACAACAACTTTTGTGGTCCAATTTCTCCTGTAACCCTTGGGAAAATAAAAAATTCTGGGCTAAAAAATTATTTTTGAGGAAAGAAAACGTATTTATTATTTTCACGGCTCTGCGTTATAAACTTCTGTAAAGCACTTGGGGGTTGAAAGTGCTCACCACACATCTAGATAAGTTCCATTGGGGGTCTAGTTTCCAAAATGGGGTCACTTGTGGGGGGTTTCTACTGTTTAGGCACACCAGGGGCTCTGCAAACGCAATGTGACGCCCGCAGACCATTCCATCAAAGTCTGCATTTCAAAAGTCACTACTTCCCTTCTGAGCCCCCACGTGTGCCCAAACAGTGGTTTACCCCCACACATGGGGTATCAGCGTACTCAGGAGAAACTGGACAACAACTTTTGTGGTCCAATTTCTCCTGTAACCCTTGGGAAAATAAAAAATTCTGGGCTAAAAAATTATTTTTGAGGAAAGAAAACGTATTTATTATTTTCACTGCTCTGTGTTATGAACTTCTGTGAAGCACTTGGGGGTTCAAAGTGCTCACCTCACATCTAGATAAGTTCCTTTCGGGGTCTAGTTTCCAAAATGGGGACACTTGTGGGGGGTTTCTACTGTTTAGCCACATCAGGGGCTCTGCAAACGCAACGTGACGCCCACAGAGCATTCCATCAAAGTCTGCATTTCAAAACGTCACTACTTCACTTCCGAGCCCCAGCATGTGCCTAAACAGTGGTTTACCCCCACATATGGGGTATCAGCGTACTCAGGAGAAACTGGACAACAACTTTTGGGGTCAAATTTCTCCTGTTACCCTTGGGAAAATAAAAAATTGCGGGCTAAAATTCATTTTTGAGAAAATATTTTTTTTTTTTTATTTTCATGGCTCTGCGTTATAAACTTCTGTGAAGCACTTGAGGGTTCAAAGTGCTCACTACACATCTAGATTAGTTCCTTTGGGGGTCTAGTTTCCAAAATGGGGTAATTTGTGGGGGATCTCCAATGTTTAGGCACACAGGGGCTCTCCAAACACGACATGGTGTCCGCTAATGATTGGAGATAATTTTCCATTTAAAAAGCCAAATGGCGTGCCTTCCCTTCTGAGCCCTGCCGTGCGCCCAAACAGTGGTTTACCCCCACATATGGGGTATCTGCATACTCAGGACAAACTGGACAACAACATTTGTGGTCCAATTTCTCCTTTTACCATTGGCAAAATAGGAAATTCCAGGCTAAAAAATCATTTTTGAGAAAAGAAAAATTATTTTTTATTTTCATGGCTCTGCATTATAAACTTCTGTGAAGCACCTGGGGGTTTAAAGTGCTCAGTGTGCATCTAGATAAGTTCCTTGGGGGGTCTAGTTTCCAAAATGGGGTCACTTGTGGGGGAGCTCCATTGCATAGGCACACAGGGGCTCTCCAAATGCGACATGGTGTCCGCTAACAATTGGAGCTAATTTTCCATTCAAAAAGTTAAAAGGCGCGCCTTCCCTTCCGAGCCCTGCCGTGTGCCCAAACAGTGGTTTACCCCCACATATGAGGTATCGGCGTACTCGGGAGAAATTGCTCAACAAATTTTAGGATCCATTTTATCCTATTGCCCATGTGAAAATGAAAAAATTGAGGCGAAAATAAATTTTTTGTGAAAAAAAAGTACTTTTTCATTTTTACGGATCAATTTGTGAAGCACCTGAGGGTTTAAAGTGCTCACTAGGCATCTAGATAAGTTCCTTGGGGGGTCCAGTTTCCAAAATGGGGTCACTTGTGGGGGAGCTCCAATGTTTAAGCACACAGGGTCTCTCCAAACGCGACATGGTGTCCGCTAACGATGGAGATAATTTTTCATTCAAAAAGTCAAATGGCGCTCCTTCCCTTCCGAGCCTTACCATGTGCCCAAACAGTGGTTTACCCCCACATGTGAAGTATCGGTGTACTCAGGAGAAATTGCCAAACAAATTTTAGGATCCATTTTATCCTGTTGTCCATGTGAAAATGAAAAAATTGAGGCTAAAAGAATTTTTTTGTGAAAAAAAAGTACTTTTTCATTTTTACGGATCAATTTGTGAAGCACCTGGGGGTTTAAAGGGCTCACTCTGCATCTAGATAAGTTCCTTGGGGCGTCTAGTTTCCAAAATGGGGTCACTTGTGGGGGAGCTCCAATTTTTAGGCACACGGGGGCTCTCCAAATGTGACATGGTGTCCGCTAAAGAGTGCAGCCAATTTTTCATTCAAAAAGTCAAATGGCGCTCCTTCCCTTCCAAGCCCTGCCGTGCGCCCAAACAGTGGTTTACCCCCACATATGAGGTATCAGCGTACTCAGGACAAATTGGACAACAACTTACGTGGTTCAGTTTCTCCTTTTACCATTGGGAAAATAAAAAAATTGTTGCTGAAAAATCATTTTTGTGACTAAAAAGTTAACCCCTTTACCCCCAAGGGTGGTTTGCACGTTAATGACCGGGCCAATTTTTACAATTCTGACCACTGTCCCTTTATGAGGTTATAACTCTGGAACGCTTCAATGGATCCTGGTGATTCTGACATTGTTTTCTCGTGACATATTGTACTTCATGACAATGGTAAAAATTATTTGATAGTACCTGCGTTTATTTGTGAAAAAAACGGAAATTTGGCGAAAATTATGAAAATTTCGCAATTTTCCAACTTTGAATTTTTATGCAATTAAATCACAGAGATATGTCACACAAAATACTTAATAAATAACATTTCCCACATGTCTACTTTACATCAGCACAATTTTGGAAACAAAATTTTTTTTTGTTAGGGAGTTATAAGGGTTAAAAGTTGACCAGCAATTTCTCATTTCTACAACACCATTTTATTTTAGGGACCACATCTCATTTGAAGTCATTTTGAGGGGTCTATATGATAGAAAATACCCAAGTGTGACACCATTCTAAAAACTACACCCCTCAAGGTGCTCAAAACCATATTCAAGAAGTTTATTAACCCTTCTGGTGCTTCACAGGAATTTTTTGAATGTTTAAATAAAAATGAACATTTAACTTTTTTTCACAAAAAATTTAATTCAGCTCCAATTTGTTTTATTTTACCAAGGGTAACAGGAGAAAATGGACCCCAAACATTGTTGTACAATTTGTCCTGAGTATGCCAATACCCCACATGTGGGGGTAAACCACTGTTTGGGCGCATGGCAGAGCTCGGAAGCGAAGGAGTGCCATTTGACTTTCAATGCAAAATTGACTGGAATTGAGATGGGACGCCATGTTTCGTTTGGAGAGCCCCTGATGTGGCTAAACATTGAAACCCCCCACAAGTGACACCATTTTGGAAAGTAGACCCCCTAAGGAACTTATCTAGAGGTGTGGTGAGCACTTTGACCCAACAAGTGCTTCACAGAAGTTTATAATGTAGAACCGTAAAAATAAAAAATCATATTTTTTCACAAAAATTATCTTTTTGCCACCCAATTTTTTATTTTCCCAAGGGTAAGAGAAGAAATTGGACCCCAAAAGTTGTTGTACAATTTGTCCTGAGTACGCTGATAGCCCATATGTGGGGGTGTTTGGGCGGATGGGAGAGCTCGGAAGGGAAGGAGCGCCGTTTGACTTTTCAATGCAAAATTGACAGGAATTGAGATGGGACCTCATGTTGCGTTTGAAGAGCCACTGATGTGCCTAAACATTGAAACCCCCCACAAGTGACACCATTTTGGAAAGTAGACCCCCTAAGGAACTTATCTAGAGGTGTGGTGAGCACTTTGACCCACCAAGTGCTTCACAGAAGTTTATAATGTAGAACCGTAAAAATAAAAAATCATATTTTTTCACAAAAATTATCTTTTTGCCCCCAATTTTTTATTTTCCCAAGGGTAAGAGAAGAAATTGGACCCCAAAAGTTGTTGTAAAATTTGTCCTGAGTACGCTGATACCCCATATGTGGGGGTAAACCACTGTTTGGGTGGATGGGAGAGCTCGGAAGGGAAGGAGCGCCGTTTGACTTTTCAAAGCAAAATTGACAGGAATTGAGATGGGACGCCATGTTGCGTTTGAAGACCACTGATGTGCCTAAACATTGAAACCCCCCACAAATGACACCATTTTGGAAAGTAGACCCCCTAAGGAACTTATCTAGAGGTGTGGTGAGCACTTTGACCCACCAAGTGCTTCACAGAAGTTTATAATGCAGAGCCGTAAAAATAAAACAAAATTTTTTTCCCACAAAAATTATTTTTTTAGCCCCCAGTTTTGTATTTTCCTGAGGGTAACAGGAGAAATTGGACCCCAAAATTTGTTGCCCAATTTGTCCTGAGTGCGATGATACACCATATGTGGGGGGAACCACTGTTTGGGCACATGGGAGGGCTCAGAAGGGAAGGAGTGCCATTTGAATGCAGACTTAGATGGAATGGTCTGCAGGTGTCACATTGCGTTTGCAGAGCCCCTAATGTACCTAAACAGTAGAAACCCCCCACAAGTGACACCATTTTGGAAAGTAGACCCCCTTTGGAACTTATCTAGATGTGTGCTGAGCGCTTTGACCCACCAAGGGCTTCACAGAAGTTTATAATGGAGAGCCGTAAAAATAAAACAAAAATTTTTTCCCACAAAAATTATTTTTTAGCCCCCAGTTTTGTATTTTCCCGAGGGTAACAGGAGAAATTCGACCCCACAATTTGTTGTCCAATTTGTCCTGAGTGCGCTGATACCCCATATGTGGGGGGGAACCACTGTTTGGGCGCATGGGAGGGCTCGGAAGGGAAGGAGCTCCATTTGGAATGAGGACTTAGATGGAATGGTCTGCAGGTGTCACATTGCATTTGCAGAGCCCCTAATGTACCTAAACAGTAGAAACCTCCCACAAGTGACACCATTTTGGAAACTAGACCCCCTAAGGAACTAATCTAGATGTGTTGTGAGAACTTTGAACCCCCAAGTGTTTCACTACAGTTTATAACGCAGAGCCGTGAAAATAAAAAATCTTTTTTTTCCCACAAAAAATATGTTTTAGCCCCGAGTTTTGTATTTTCCCAAGGGTAACAGGAGAAATTGGACCCCAAAAGTTGTTGTCCTATTTGTCCTGAGTACGCTGATACCCCATATGTTGGGGTAAACCCCTGTTTGGGCACACGGGAGAGCTCGGAAGGGAAGGAGCACTGTTTTATTTTTTCAACGCAGAATTGGCTGGAATTGAGATCGGACACCATGTCGTGTTTGGAGAGCCCCTGATGTGCCTAAACAGTGGAAACCCCCCAATTATAACTGAAACCCTAATCCAAACACATCCCTAACCCTAATCCCAACAGTAACCCTAACCACACCTCTAACCCTGACACACCCCTAACCCTAATCCCAACCCTATTCCCAACCGTAAATGTAATCTAAACCCTAACTGTAACTTTAGCCCCAACCCAAACTGGAGCCCTAGCCCTAACCCTAGCCCTAACCCTAATCCTAACCCTAGCCCTAACCCTAGCCCTAACCCTAACCCTAACCCTAGCCCTAACCCTAACCCTAGCCCTAACCCTAGCCCTAACCCTAACCCTAGCCCTAACCCTAACCCTAGCCCTAACCCTAGCCCTAACCCTAACCCTAGCCCTAAACCTAACCCTAGCCCTAACCCTAGCCCTAACCCTAGCCCTAACCCTAGCCCTAGCCCTAACTCTAACCCTAGCCCTAATGGGAAAATGGAAATAAATACATTTTTTAAATTTTTCCCTAACTAAGGGGGTGATGAAGGGGGGTTTGATTTACTTTTATAGCGGGTTTTTTAGCGGATTTTTATGATTGGCAGCCGTCACACACTGAAAGACGCTTTTTATTGCAAAAAATATTTTTTGCGTTACCACATTTTGAGAGCTATAATTTTTCTATATTTTGGTCCACAGAGTCATGTGAGGTCTTGTTTTTTGCGGGACGAGTTGATGTTTTTATTGGTAACATTTTCGGGCACGTGACATTTTTTGATCGCTTTTTATTCCGATTTTTGTGAGGCAGAATGACCAAAAACCAGCTATTCATGAATTTCTTTTGGGGGAGGCGTTTATACCGTTCCGCGTTTGGTAAAATTGATGAAGCAGTTTTATTCTTCGGGTCAGTACGATTACAGCGATACCTCATTTATATCATTTTTTTATGTTTTGGCGCTTTTATACGATAAAAACTATTTTATAGAAAAAATAATTATTTTTGCATCACTTTATTCTCAGGACTATAACTTTTTTATTTTTTTGCTGATGATGCTGTATGGCGGCTCGTTTTTTGCGGGACAAGATGACGTTTTCAGCGGTGCCATGGTTAGTTATATCTGTCTTTTTGATCGCGTGTTATTCCACTTTTTGTTCGGCGGTATGATAATAAAGCGTTGTTTTTTGCCTCGTTTTTTTTTTTTTTTTCTTACGGTGTTTACTGAAGGGGTTAACTAGTGGGCCAGTTTTATAGGTCGGGCCGTTACGGACGCGGCGATACTAAATATGTGTACTTTTATTGTTTTTTTTTTTTTATTTAGATAAAGAAATGTATTTATGGGAATAATATATTTTTTTTTTTTTTCATTATTTTGGAATATTTTTTTTAATTTTTTTTACACATTTGAAATTTTTTTTTTTTACTTTTTTACTTTGTCCCAGGGGGGGACATCACAGATCAGTGATCTGACAGTTTGCACAGCACTCTGTCAGATCACTGATCTGACATGCAGCGCTGCAGCCTTCACAGTGCCTGCTCTGAGCAGGCTCTGTGAAGCCACCTCCCTCCCTGCAGGACCCGGATCCGCGGCCATCTTGGATCCGGGGCTGGAGGGAGCAGGGAGGGAGGTGAGACCCTCGCAGCAACGCGATCACATCGCGTTGCTGCGGGGGGCTCAGGGAAGCCCGCAGGGAGCCCCCTCCCTGCGCGGTGCTTCCCTGTACCGCCGGCACATCGCGATCATCTTTGATCGCGGTGTGCCGGGGGTTAATGTGCCGGGGGCGGTCCGTGACCGCTCCTGGCACATAGTGCCGGATGTCAGCTGCGATAAACAGCTGACACCCGGCCGCGATCGGCGGCGCTCCCCCCGTGAGCGCTGCCGATCGCATATGACGTACTATTGCGTCCTTGGGAAGTAAAGCCCACCCCACATGGACGCAATAGTACGTCTAATGGCAGAAAGGGGTTAAATGTTCATTTTTTCCTTCCATGTTGCTTCTGCTGCTGTGAAGCACCTGAAGGGTTAATAAACTTCTTGAATGTGGTTTTGTGCACCTTGAGGGGTGCAGTTTTTAGAATGGTGTCACTTTTGGGTATTTTCAGCCATATAGACCCCTCAAACTGACTTGAAATGTGAGGTGGTCCCTAAAAAAAATGGTTTTGTAAATTTCGTTGTAAAAATGAGAAATCGCTGGTCAAATTTTAACCCTTATAACTTCCTAGCAAAAAAAAATGTTGTTTCCAAAATTGTGCTGATGTAAAGTAGACGTGTGGGAAATGTTATTTATTAACTATTTTGTGTCACATAACTCTCTGGTTTAACAGAATAAAAATTCAAAATGTGAAAATTGCGAAATTTTCAAAATTTTCGCCAAATTTCCGTTTTTATCACAAATAAACACAGAATTTATTGACCTAAATTTACCACTAACATGAAGCCCAATATGTCACGAAAAAACAATCTCAGAACCGCTAGGATCCATTGAAGCGTTCCTGAGTTATTACCTCATGAAGGGACACTGGTCAGAATTGCAAAAAACGGCAAGGTCTTTAAGGTCAAAATAGGCTGGGTCATGAAGGGGTTAAGAGTTCTGGCTCCTACAGACCAGTTAGACGCTCCTAATCAACTCGTTACCTGCATTAAAGTCAGCTGTCTTACATAGTCACCTTTATAAAAGACTCCTGTCCACAGACTCAATTAATCAGTCAGACTCTAACCTCTACAACATGGGCAAGACCAAATAGCTTTATACAGATGTCAGGGACAAGATCATTGACCTGCACAAAGCTGGACTGGGCTGCAAATCCATATGTAAGACAATGGCTGAGAAGGAGACAACTGTTGGTGCAATAGTAAGAAAATGGAAGAAATACAAAATGACTGTCAATCAACATCGATCTGCAAAATCTCACCTCATGAGGTATCCTTGATCATGAGGAAGGTGAGAGATCAGGCTAAAACTACACAGGGGGAGCTTGGTTTTGATCTCAAGGCAGCTGGGACCACAGTCACCAAGAAAACCATTGGTAACACATTACACCGTAAGGTTTAAAATCCTGCAGTGCCCATAAGGTCCACCTCCTCAAGAAGGCACATGTGCTGGCCCATCTGAAGTTTTCCAATGAACACCTGGATGATTCTGCGAGGGATTGGGAGAAGGTGCTGGGGTCAGATGAGACAAAAATGGAGGTCTTTGGCATTAACTCAACTCACCATATTTGGCGAAAGAGAAATGTTGCCTATGACACAAAGAGCACCATCCCCACTGTCAAGCATGGAGGTTGAAACATTATGTTTTGGGGGTGTTTCTCTGGAAAGGGCACAGGACTACTTCATCGCATCAATGGGAGAATGAATGGAGCCATGTACCGTAATATCCTGAATGACAACCTCCTATCCTCCGCCAGGACATAAAAAATGGGTCGTGGCTGGCTCTTCCAGCAAGACAATGACCCAAAACATAGAGCCAAGGCAGCAAAGGAGTGGCTCAAAACAAAGCACATTAAGGTCATGCAATGGCCTAGCCAGTCTCCAGACCTTAATCCCATAGAAAACTTTTGGAGAGAGTTGAAGCTCATTGTTGTCAAGCGACAGCCTCAAAATCTTAATGATTTAGAGATGATCTGCAAAGAGGAGTGGACCAAAATTCCTCCTGACATGTGCGCAAACCTCGTCATCAACTACAAAAAACATCTGACTGCTTTGCTTGCCAACAAGGGTTTTGCCACCAAGTATTAAGTCTTGTTTGCCAGACGGATTAAATGCTTAATTCTCACTGCAAAATGCAAATACATTTATATAATTTATACTATGTGATTTTCAGGATTTTATTTTGGATATTCTATCTCTCGGTATTAAAATTAACCTACCTTTAAAATTATAGACTGTTCGTGTCTTTGTCAGTAGGCAAACTTACAAAATCAGCAAGGGATCAAATACTTATTTCCCCCACTGTATATACACGGAGACGCAGAGATGACGCTCCCTCTGCACTATGATTTTTATGGTGCTGGTGGACAAGACTGATGTACAGTCTGGCTTAGAACCCAGTTCAGACTGGACGGGCAGGAATGGCTTCAGGAAAACTGGGTCTCTGGCAAAGGGATACTGAACCACAAGTGCGGACAAACGGGGAACCACAGATGCAGACAGACAGGGAATCACACAAGCAGACAAACAGGAAATCGCAGATGTAGACAGGCAGTGAACTGCAAATGCAGGCAGGCAAGACCGGAGATACAGAGAACAAGTACACACAGGACATACAGGACAAAGTTCACACAAGACCAATACAAGGACAGGTACACACAGGGCAACCAGAGCCAGACTGACACAAGGTACTTACATTGAAGTAGCAAGAGTACACGCAAACCTCTAATGTACCGCAGAGGCAACAGATTAGATATAGGCACTGGTTCAGACTGCAGGTTTTAGAGATAGGTACCGGTTCAGACACTACAGGATGTAGAGATAGGTACAGGTTCAGACACAGTGAATTTAGGAAAGGATCCAGACTTAGATACAAACAGGTTCAGGGATTGGTCCTAATTCAGACAAGGAAAGTCACGGTTCAGGTATCAGGCCTGCGTATTCAGGCCGCAGGGTGGCAGCAACAGGAAAGAACCTGGCAATTCAGCAGTTGCACAAACACACTGAAAGATAATGTTTCTCAAGCACCTCCCAGCAGGCTGAGGTGCCTTAAGTACTAAGTGCCTCCCAGCAGTTGACTGAGGATACATTAGGAGTGCAAGCTGTTATGAACAGGTGATTCAGAACCACAATGGACCTAGTGGTTAAGAGCACACAAAGTGACCTGATAGTTACTAACATAGGACGAGCTCTGAGACGTGGGAACTCTGCTGACCGCAATCCCTAATCCTATCATACCACACTAGAGGTAGCCGTGGATTGCGCCTAACGCTCCCTATGCAACTCGGCACAGCCTGAGAAACTAGCTAGCCCTGAAGATAGAAAAATAAGCCTACCTTGCCTCAGAGAAATTCCCCAAAGGAAAAGGCAGCCCCCCACATATAATGACTGTGAGTTAAGATGAAAATACAAGCACAGAGATGAAATAGATTTTAGCAAAGTGAGGCCCGACTTACTGAATAGACCGAGGATAGGAAAGATAGCTTTGCGGTCAACACAAAAACCTACAAACAACCACGCAGAGGGGCAAAAAGACCCTCCGCACCGACTAACGGTACGGAGGTGCTCCCTCTGCGTCTCAGAGCTTCCAGCAAGCAAGAAAAACCAATATAGCAAGCTGGACAGAAAATATAGCAAACAAAAGTAACACAAGCAAAACTTAGCTTATGCAGGGCAGACAGGCCACAAGAACGATCCAGGAGAAAGCAAGACCAATACTGGAACATTGACTGGAGGCCAGGAACAAAGAACTAGGTGGAGTTAAATAGAGCTGCACCTAACGACTTAACCTCGTGACCTGAGGAAGGAAACTCAGAAGCCGCAGCCCCACTCACATCCACCAGAGGAAGCTCATAGACAGAACCAGCCGAAGTACCACTCATGACCACAGGAGGGAGCTTGACCACAGAATTCACAACAGTACCCCCCCCCTTGAGGAGGGGTCACCAAACCCTCACCAGAGCCCCCAGGCCGACCAGGATGAGCCAAATGAAAGGCACGAACCAGATCGGCAGCATGAACATCAGAGGCAAAGACCCAGGAATTATCTTCCTGACCATAACCCTTCCACTTAACCAGGTACTGGAGTTTCCGTCTCGAAATACGAGAATCCAAAATCTTCTCCACTATATACTCCAACTCCCCCTCAACCAAAACCGGGGCAGGAGGATCAACGGATGGAACCACAGGTGCCACGTATCTCCGCAACAATGACCTATGGAATACGTTATGGATGGAAAAAGAAGCTGGAAGGGTCAAACGAAAAGACACAGGATTAAGAACCTCAGAAACCCTATACGGACCAATGAAACGAGGCTTAAACTTAGGAGAGGAAACTTTCATAGGAATATAACGAGATGACAACCAAACCAAATCCCCAACACGAAGTCGGGGACCCACACAGCGCCTGCGGTTAGCGAAACGTTGAGCCTTCTCCTGAGACAATGTCAAATTGTCTACCACATGAGTCCAAATCTGCTGCAACCTATCCACCACAGTATCCACACCAGGACAGTCAGAAGACTCAACCTGCCCTGAAGAGAAACGAGGATGGAAACCAGAATTACAGAAAAACGGCGAAACCAAAGTAGCCGAGCTGGCCCGATTATTAAGGGCGAACTCAGCCAAAGGCAAAAAGGACACCCAATCATCCTGATCGGCAGAAACAAAACATCTCAGATATGTTTCCAAGGTCTGATTGGTTCGTTCAGTCTGGCCATTTGTCTGAGGATGGAAAGCCGAGGAAAAAGACAAATCAATGCCCATCCTAGCACAAAAGGCTCGCCAAAACCTCGAAACAAACTGGGAACCTCTGTCAGAAACTATGTTCTCCGGAATGCCATGTAAACGAACCACATGCTGGAAGAACAATGGCACCAAATCAGAGGAGGAAGGCAATTTAGACAAGGGTACCAAATGGACCATCTTGGAGAAGCGATCACAAACAACCCAAATGACCGACATTTTTTGAGAGACGGGGAGATCCGAAATAAAATCCATAGAGATACGTGTCCAGGGCCTCTTCGGGACTGGCAAGGGCAAAAGCAACCCACTGGCACGAGAACAGCAGGGCTTAGCCCGAGCACAAATCCCACAGGACTGCACAAACGAACGCACATCCCGCGACAGAGACGGCCATCAAAAGTATCTAGCCACCAAATCTCTGGTACCAAAGATTACAGGATGACCAGCCAACACCGAACAATGAACCTCAGAGATAACTCTACTCGTCCATTTATCAGGGAGAAACAGTTTCTCCGCTGGGCAACGGTCAGGTCTAGAGTTGAGCGACCTTGACCTTTTTAGAGTCGAGCCGGGTTTTGCGAAACCCGACTATGTCCAAAGTCGGGTCGAGTGAAATCGGCCGATTATGACGTAAAGTCGGGATCGACCGAAACACGAAACCCAATGCAAGTCAATGGGGCAGCATAGTCGGCAGTGAGTGGGGGCCAGGAAAACACCTAGAGTGGCCATTTTAATGTCAAAACCATCCATTCTTCTTAATGAAGCTTGTCAAGCGTAATTTACCTTATAATAATTGGAAGGCATTTGAAATTGGGGGTCATTTGGCTAAAGTTGTGGGGGGTAGGGCTGGTTCAAGTAATTAGTGGGCCCAGGAAATCTGGACCACGTCACGGCAGTGGAGCAGGGAGAGGTAAGTATTTCAACTTTGCAAGTGCTGTGAACCTGAGCAAGCAGGGGGGGCCCACTCGTTGGCATTGGCACTGGCACAGGGCCCCTCAAAGTACAGCGGTGTGTTTGCACGGCGGGGGCGCCTCCCACCGGCAGCAACACTTTTGCGTACTATGAGAGGCCCTGTGCCAGTGACGTCGCCAACTAGTATTCCTCCCCCCACCTGATGAAGGAACCTGCACTTTCATCTGCACCTTCCTCTTTGTCCCCGTGTAAGGTGGTATGGTATGCGGGAAGAGCAACCTGACTTTCAGCAGGGTCACAATGTTGTTGTGTAGCGTGCACGGGGAATGTTGCATTATGGGTCAATGTACCAGCAGACTCATCTATCACTGGCTGGGCAATGGGCACGATGAAGTGGAAACACAGATATAGGCCCAAAGAAGAAAGTGGGCTAAATGCAGTTCAAAATTGGTAACACAGGAATAACCAGGGGGCATTGCAGTGGAGAACAACTGGAATGAGAGGCTGACACAGAGAGTAGGGCCAAATCAGTAAGTAGTCGAAATGCAGTTCAAAATTGGCAACCGTAGTAAACAGGCGGCACAGCTTTGTTCAGTGGAGGAGAACAGCAAGGAGTGGCAGACACCGATAGTAGGCCCCAACCCAACTAGTAGGCCAAATGCAGTCTAACATTAACAACTACTTAACGAGAGGCTGAAAATGGTATTTCAGGACAGGAAACCAGGAGAACAGCAAGGAGTGGCAGACACCGATAGTAGGCCCCAAACCAACTAGTACGCCAAATGCAGTTGTTCCATTTAACCACAATTTAATGAGAGCCTGAAGATAGAAGCTCAGGAAAGGCAACCTGGGGAACACCTTGGAGTGTAACACACCATCTCTCTCCACCCCATACCCATTTTGTAGGCCTAATGCTGTGTACTTTTCTACAACTACTAAACGAGAGTCGGAAGACCGAAGCAATGGCAAGGAAACCTGGGGAACACCTTGGAGTGTAACACACCATCTCTCTCCACCCCATACCCAATTTGTAGGCCTAATGCAGCCTACTTTCCGACACCTACTAAACGAGAGCATGAAGATCGAAGCTCAGGAAAGGCAACCTGGGGAACACCTTGGAGTGTAACACACCATCTCTCTCCACCCCATACCCATTTTTTAGGCCTAATGCAGTGTACTTTTCTACAACTACTAAACGAGAGTCGGAAGACCGAAGCAATGGCAAGGAAACCTGGGGAACACCTTGGAGTGTAACACACCATCTCTCTCCACCCCATTCCCCATTTTTTAGGCCTAATGCAGCCTACTTTCCGACACCTACTAAACGAGAGCATGAAGATCGAAGCTCAGGAAAGGCAACCTGGGGAACACCTTGGAGTGTAACACACCATCTCTCTCCACCCCATACCCATTTTGTAGGCCTAATGCTGTGTACTTTTCTACAACTACTAAACGAGAGTCGGAAGACCGAAGCAATGGCAAGGAAACCTGGGGAACACCTTGGAGTGTAACACACCATCTCTCTCCACCCCATACCCAATTTGTAGGCCTAATGCAGCCTACTTTCCGACACCTACTAAACGAGAGCATGAAGATCGAAGCTCAGGAAAGGCAACCTGGGGAACACCTTGGAGTGTAACACACCATCTCTCTCCACCCCATACCCATTTTGTAGGCCTAATGCTGTGTACTTTTCTACAACTACTAAACGAGAGTCGGAAGACCGAAGCAATGGCAAGGAAACCTGGGGAACACCTTGGAGTGTAACACACCATCTCTCTCCACCCCATACCCAATTTGTAGGCCTAATGCAGCCTACTTTCCGACACCTACTAAACGAGAGCATGAAGATCGAAGCTCAGGAAAGGCAACCTGGTGAAAACCTTGGAGTGTAACACAACCTGTCTCTACACCCCATACCAAATTTGTAGGCCTAATGCAGCGTAGTTTCCACCAACTACTAAACGAGAGCCGGAAGATCGAAGCTCATGAAAGGCAACCCGGGGAACACCTTGGAGTGTAACACAACCTCTCTCTACACCACGAAAGGGCTGATTCTTAGGAAGGAAGGCTGTTGTAAATAAGCATTGCGCGTCCGAGGGTGATTATATTCTTATTCGGTATCTACTCACCCTCGGACGCGCCATGCTTCTTGATTTGTAATTAATGTTTATTTGCAATGTGCTTTTGACTTACTCAATTATTTTTTTAATTATTGATTTTATTAAATTAATAGTTTAACATCTTATTGGAAATAATTTAAAGGAGACGCGACAGGACAACACTCGGTGGATGCCATATCTGTGTTAACAACTCCAAAAAACTTTCAGTTAACTTCTTGCAGGAGAAAGAAATTGTAGCTGTTGGACCTTTGTAGTACAGTTCCAGATATTTGTTGTGTGTTTGTTTTGATTGTTAAAATGTCTGCATTTGAGATCTCAACACGATCTTATTTTTTATAATCAAATTAATTTTTTAAATATTTTATTAGGTTGGTTCAAGGGGTACACGGGCCGCAGTAGACAGGTCAGTGGAGGCCTAGTGGAAGGAGGGACCGCAGATGCGCCACTGTTTCACCCATACACAATTAGTAGGCCTAATGCAGCGTAGTTTCCAACAGCTACTAAACGAGAGCCGGAAGATCGAAGCTCAGGAAAGGCAACCTGGGGAACACCTTGGAGTGTAACACAACCTCTCTCTACACCACGGAAGGGCTGATTCTTAGGAAGGAAGGCTGTTGTAAATAAGCATTGCGCGTCCGAGGGTGATTATATTCTTATTCGGTATCTACTCACCCTCGGACGCGCCATGCTTCTTGATTTGTAATTAATGTTTATTTGCAATGTGCTTTTGACTTACTCAATTATTTTTTTAATTATTGATTTTATTAAATTAATAGTTTAACATCTTATTGGAAATAATTTAAAGGAGACGCGACAGGACAACACTCGGTGGATGCCATATCTGTGTTAACAACTCCAAAAAACTTTCAGTTAACTTCTTGCAGGAGAAAGAAATTGTAGCTGTTGGACCTTTGTAGTACAGTTCCAGATATTTGTTGTGTGTTTGTTTTGATTGTTAAAATGTCTGCATTTGAGATCTCAACACGATCTTATTTTTTATAATCAAATTAATTTTTTAAATATTTTATTAGGTTGGTTCAAGGGGTACACGGGCCGCAGTAGACAGGTCAGTGGAGGCCTAGTGGAAGGAGGGACCGCAGATGCGCCACTGTTTCACCCATACACAATTAGTAGGCCTAATGCAGCGTAGTTTCCAACAGCTACTAAACGAGAGCCGGAAGATCGAAGCTCAGGAAAGGCAACCTGGGGAACACCTTGGAGTGTAACACAACCTCTCTCTACACCACGGAAGGGCTGATTCTTAGGAAGGAAGGCTGTTGTAAATAAGCATTGCGCGTCCGAGGGTGATTATATTCTTATTCGGTATCTACTCACCCTCGGACGCGCCATGCTTCTTGATTTGTAATTAATGTTTATTTGCAATGTGCTTTTGACTTACTCAATTATTTTTTTAATTATTGATTTTATTAAATTAATAGTTTAACATCTTATTGGAAATAATTTAAAGGAGACGCGACAGGACAACACTCGGTGGATGCCATATCTGTGTTAACAACTCCAAAAAACTTTCAGTTAACTTCTTGCAGGAGAAAGAAATTGTAGCTGTTGGACCTTTGTAGTACAGTTCCAGATATTTGTTGTGTGTTTGTTTTGATTGTTAAAATGTCTGCATTTGAGATCTCAACACGATCTTATTTTTTATAATCAAATTAATTTTTTAAATATTTTATTAGGTTGGTTCAAGGGGTACACGGGCCGCAGTAGACAGGTCAGTGGAGGCCTAGTGGAAGGAGGGACCGCAGATGCGCCACTGTTTCACCCATACACAATTAGTAGGCCTAATGCAGCGTAGTTTCCAACAGCTACTAAACGAGAGCCGGAAGATCGAAGCTCAGGAAAGGCAACCTGGGGAACACCTTGGAGTGTAACACAACCTCTCTCTACACCACGGAAGGGCTGATTCTTAGGAAGGAAGGCTGTTGTAAATAAGCATTGCGCGTCCGAGGGTGATTATATTCTTATTCGGTATCTACTCACCCTCGGACGCGCCATGCTTCTTGATTTGTAATTAATGTTTATTTGCAATGTGCTTTTGACTTACTCAATTATTTTTTTAATTATTGATTTTATTAAATTAATAGTTTAACATCTTATTGGAAATAATTTAAAGGAGACGCGACAGGACAACACTCGGTGGATGCCATATCTGTGTTAACAACTCCAAAAAACTTTCAGTTAACTTCTTGCAGGAGAAAGAAATTGTAGCTGTTGGACCTTTGTAGTACAGTTCCAGATATTTGTTGTGTGTTTGTTTTGATTGTTAAAATGTCTGCATTTGAGATCTCAACACGATCTTATTTTTTATAATCAAATTAATTTTTTAAATATTTTATTAGGTTGGTTCAAGGGGTACACGGGCCGCAGTAGACAGGTCAGTGGAGGCCTAGTGGAAGGAGGGACCGCAGATGCGCCACTGTTTCACCCATACACAATTAGTAGGCCTAATGCAGCGTAGTTTCCAACAGCTACTAAACGAGAGCCGGAAGATCGAAGCTCAGGAAAGGCAACCTGGGGAACACCTTGGAGTGTAACACAACCTCTCTCTACACCACGGAAGGGCTGATTCTTAGGAAGGAAGGCTGTTGTAAATAAGCATTGCGCGTCCGAGGGTGATTATATTCTTATTCGGTATCTACTCACCCTCGGACGCGCCATGCTTCTTGATTTGTAATTAATGTTTATTTGCAATGTGCTTTTGACTTACTCAATTATTTTTTTAATTATTGATTTTATTAAATTAATAGTTTAACATCTTATTGGAAATAATTTAAAGGAGACGCGACAGGACAACACTCGGTGGATGCCATATCTGTGTTAACAACTCCAAAAAACTTTCAGTTAACTTCTTGCAGGAGAAAGAAATTGTAGCTGTTGGACCTTTGTAGTACAGTTCCAGATATTTGTTGTGTGTTTGTTTTGATTGTTAAAATGTCTGCATTTGAGATCTCAACACGATCTTATTTTTTATAATCAAATTAATTTTTTAAATATTTTATTAGGTTGGTTCAAGGGGTACACGGGCCGCAGTAGACAGGTCAGTGGAGGCCTAGTGGAAGGAGGGACCGCAGATGCGCCACTGTTTCACCCATACACAATTAGTAGGCCTAATGCAGCGTAGTTTCCAACAGCTACTAAACGAGAGCCGGAAGATCGAAGCTCAGGAAAGGCAACCTGGGGAACACCTTGGAGTGTAACACAACCTCTCTCTACACCACGGAAGGGCTGATTCTTAGGAAGGAAGGCTGTTGTAAATAAGCATTGCGCGTCCGAGGGTGATTATATTCTTATTCGGTATCTACTCACCCTCGGACGCGCCATGCTTCTTGATTTGTAATTAATGTTTATTTGCAATGTGCTTTTGACTTACTCAATTATTTTTTTAATTATTGATTTTATTAAATTAATAGTTTAACATCTTATTGGAAATAATTTAAAGGAGACGCGACAGGACAACACTCGGTGGATGCCATATCTGTGTTAACAACTCCAAAAAACTTTCAGTTAACTTCTTGCAGGAGAAAGAAATTGTAGCTGTTGGACCTTTGTAGTACAGTTCCAGATATTTGTTGTGTGTTTGTTTTGATTGTTAAAATGTCTGCATTTGAGATCTCAACACGATCTTATTTTTTATAATCAAATTAATTTTTTAAATATTTTATTAGGTTGGTTCAAGGGGTACACGGGCCGCAGTAGACAGGTCAGTGGAGGCCTAGTGGAAGGAGGGACCGCAGATGCGCCACTGTTTCACCCATACACAATTAGTAGGCCTAATGCAGCGTAGTTTCCAACAGCTACTAAACGAGAGCCGGAAGATCGAAGCTCAGGAAAGGCAACCTGGGGAACACCTTGGAGTGTAACACAACCTCTCTCTACACCACGGAAGGGCTGATTCTTAGGAAGGAAGGCTGTTGTAAATAAGCATTGCGCGTCCGAGGGTGATTATATTCTTATTCGGTATCTACTCACCCTCGGACGCGCCATGCTTCTTGATTTGTAATTAATGTTTATTTGCAATGTGCTTTTGACTTACTCAATTATTTTTTTAATTATTGATTTTATTAAATTAATAGTTTAACATCTTATTGGAAATAATTTAAAGGAGACGCGACAGGACAACACTCGGTGGATGCCATATCTGTGTTAACAACTCCAAAAAACTTTCAGTTAACTTCTTGCAGGAGAAAGAAATTGTAGCTGTTGGACCTTTGTAGTACAGTTCCAGATATTTGTTGTGTGTTTGTTTTGATTGTTAAAATGTCTGCATTTGAGATCTCAACACGATCTTATTTTTTATAATCAAATAAATTTTTTTTATATTTAATGATGTTGGTTCAAGGGGTACACGGGCAGCAATAGACAGGTCAGTGGAGGCCTAGTGGAAGGAGTGACAGCAGACAGGCATCAAAGGCCTAACATTGGGCTGGCTGTAGGCAAGTTAAAATTGGTTCCAGGGGAACACGGCCATCAGTGGCCTGGTCAGTGTAGTTGTAGTTGAAAGAACGGGACGCAGACAGGCTTCGAAGGCCTAACATAATAACATAGGGCTGGCTGTAGGCAAGTTAAAATTGGTTCCAAGGGAACACGGCCATCAGTGGCCTGGTCAGTGTAGTTGTAGTTGAAAGAACGGGACGCAGACAGGCTTCGAAGGCCTAACATAACAAACTTGGGCTGGCTGTAGGCACTTTTAAATTTGTTCCAGGGGTACATGGGCAGCAGTGTATGGTCAGTGGAAGTCTAGTGGAAGGAGTGACCGCAGACAGGCTTCCAAGGCCTAACATAACAAACTTGGGCTGGCTGTAGGCACTTTTAAATTGGTTCCAGGGGTACACGGGCAGCAGTGGTCTGGTCAGTGGAAGTCTAGTGGAAGGAGTGACCGCAGACAGGCTTCCAAGGCCTAACATAACAAACTTGGGCTGGCTGTAGGCACTTTTAAATTGGTTCCAGGGGTACACGGGCAGCAGTGGTCTGGTCAGTGGAAGTCTAGTGGAAGGAGTGACCGCAGACAGGCTTCCAAGGCCTAACATAACAAACTTGGGCTGGCTGTAGGCACTTTTAAATTGGTTCCAGGGGTACACGGGCAGCAGTGGTCTGGTCTGTGGAAGTCTAGTGGAAGGAGTGACCGCAGACAGGCTTCGAAGGCCTAACATAACAAACTTGGGCTGGCTGTAGGCACTTTTAAATTGGTTCCAGGGGTACACGGGCAGCAGTGGTCTGGTCAGTGGAAGTCTAGTGGAAGGAGTGACCGCAGACAGGCTTCCAAGGCCTAACATAACAAACTTGGGCTGGCTGTAGGCACTTTTAAATTGGTTCCAGGGGTACACGGGCAGCAGTGGTCTGGTCAGTGGAAGTCTAGTGGAAGGAGTGACCGCAGACAGGCTTCCAAGGCCTAACATAACAAACTTGGGCTGGCTGTAGGCACTTTTAAATTGGTTCCAGGGGTACACGGGCAGCAGTGGTCTGGTCAGTGGAAGTCTAGTGGAAGGAGTGACCGCAGACAGGCTTCCAAGGCCTAACATAACAAACTTGGGCTGGCTGTAGGCACTTTTAAATTGGTTCCAGGGGTACACGGGCAGCAGTGGTCTGGTCAGTGGAAGTCTAGTGGAAGGAGTGACCGCAGACAGGCTTCCAAGGCCTAACATAACAAACTTGGGCTGGCTGTAGGCACTTTTAAATTGGTTCCAGGGGTACACGGGCAGCAGTGGTCTGGTCTGTGGAAGTCTAGTGGAAGGAGTGACCGCAGACAGGCTTCGAAGGCCTAACATAACAAACTTGGGCTGGCTGTAGGCACTTTTAAATTGGTTCCAGGGGTACACGGGCAGCAGTGGTCTGGTCAGTGGAAGTCTAGTGGAAGGAGTGACCGCAGACAGGCTTCCAAGGCCTAACATAACAAACTTGGGCTGACTGTAGGCACTTTTAAATTGGTTCCAGGGTAACACGGCCAGCAGTGGCCTGGTCAGTGTAGTAGTTGTAGAAAGAAGGGACCGCAGACAGGCTTCGAAGGCCTAACATAACAAAAATGTCAAAACAATGGTATTGTCAGTGCCAGGCATTGAAGGATGTCAGCGCCTAGACTACACATTGGTGAAGCTGTGAGAGATAATTTTGCTAGTGGTAGAGCACTGTTTGAGCTGGGGGGGGGGAACTGTCTTGTGGCCGGCGGTACAGGCACAGGGCCCCTCATATTACAACGGTGTGTCTGACGTTGGGTGCGCACCACCACCGCCAGAGACACTTTATTGTACTATGAGGGACCCAGTGGCAGTGCCGTCGACCAAAAGCGGCCACACCCACCTCTTCAGACAAACAGCACTCTCAAGGGTCCAAGCGCAAAGTGGCGATAGCACGGCCCCGTGTGGGGAGTTTGGCCATTTCGTGAGGTGGAAACATGTCGTATGCTGGACAATCAGGTGAAGAAAATTACGAGATTGGAAAAGTCATTCAGAATAGTCCACAGGCAAGACCTTTTCATAGGAAAGCTAGGTGTCAGCCGGGCAGGGTGGGGCAAAAGATTTTGAAATCCAGTTGTGGTTCATTTTAATGAAGGTTAGATCATCTACATTTTGGGTAGCCAGACGAGTCCTTTTTTCTGTTAGTATTGAACCTGCAGCACTGAATACTCTTTCTGATAGGACACTAGCTGCCGGGCAAGCAAGCTCCTGCAATGCATATTCTGCCAATTCTGGCCAGGTGTCTAATTTGGATGCCCAGTAATCAAATGGGAATGACGGTTGAGGGAGAACGTCGATAAGGGATGAAAAATAGTTTGTAACCATACTGGACAAATGTTGTCTCCTGTCACTTTGAATTGATGCTGCAGTACCTGTCCTGTCTGCGGTCATAGAAAAATCACTCCACAACCTGGTCAGAAAACCCCTCTGGCCAACGCCACTTCTGATTTCTGCCCCTCTAACACCTCTGGTCTGCTGGCCCCTGGAGCTCGTGTGAGAACGATCACGGGCGCTGTGTGCAGGGAATGCCAGAAGCAAACGGTCAACAAGAGTTGATTGTTTTGTTGCTAATATTAGTTCCAAGTTCTCATGTGGCATAATATTTTGCAATTTGCCTTTATAGCGAGGATCAAGGAGGCAGGCCAACCAGTAATCGTCATCGTTCATCATTTTTGTAATGCGTGTGTCCCTTTTGAGGATACGCAAGGCATAATCCGCCATGTGGGCCAAAGTTCCCGTTGTCAAATCTGCGGTTGTGCTTGGTTGAGGGGCAGTTGCAGGCAAATCTACGTCACTTGTGTCCCTCAAAAAACCAGAACCCGGCCTTGCCACGCCACCAATTTCCCGTGCCCCCGGGAAAGCTTCCTCATTAAAAATATACTCATCCCCATCATCCTCCTCATCCTCCACCTCCTCTTCGCCCGGTACCTCGTCATGTACACTGCCCTGACCAGACAATCGCTGACTGTCATCAAGGCTTTCCTCTTCCTCTGGTGCAGACGCCTGATCCTTTATGTGCGTCAAACTTTGCATCAGCAGACGCATTAGGGGGATGCTCATGCTTATTATGGCGTTGTCTGCACTAACCAGCCGTGTGCATTCCTCAAAACACTGAAGGACTTGACACATGTCTTGAATCTTCGACCACTGCACACCTGACAACTCCATGTCTGCCATCCTACTGCCTGCCCGTGTATGTGTATCCTCCCACAAAAACATAACAGCCCGCCTCTGTTCGCACAGTCTCTGAAGCATGTGCAGTGTTGAGTTCCACCTTGTTGCAACGTCTATGATTAGGCGATGCTGGGGAAGGTTCAAAGAACGCTGATAGGTCTGCATACGGCTGGAGTGTACAGGCGAACGGCGGATATGTGCGCAAAGTCCACGCACTTTGAGGAGCAGGTCGGATAACCCCGGAAAACTTTTCAGGAAGCACTGCACCACCAGGTTTAAGGTGTGAGCCAGGCAAGGAATGTGTTTCAGTTGGGAAAGGGAGATGGCAGCCATGAAATTCCTTCCGTTATCACTCACTACCTTGCCTGCCTCAAGATCTACAGTGCCCAGCCACGACTGCGTTTCTTGCTGCAAGAACTCGGACAGAACTTCCGCGGTGTGTCTATTGTCGCCCGAACACTTCATAGCCAATACAGCCTGCTGACGTATGCCAGTAGCTGCCCCATAATGGGAGACCTGGTGTGCAACAGTGGCAGGTGCGGATGGAGTGTTTGTGCGACTGCGGTCTGTGGACGAGCTCTTGCTTCTGCAGGAGGACGAGGAGGAGGAGGAGGAGGAGGGGGTGCGAACGGCTACAGACAACTGTTTACTAGACCGTGGGCTAGGCAGAACTGTCCCAAACTTGCTGTCCCCTGTGGACCCTGAATCCACCACATTTACCCAGTGTGCCGTGATGGACACGTAACGTCCCTGGCCATGCCTACTGGTCCATGCATCTGTTGTCAGGTGCACCTTTGTGCTCACAGATTGCCTGAGTGCATGGACGATGCGCTCTTTAACATGCTGGTGGAGGGCTGGGATGGCTTTTCTGGAAAAAAAGTGTCGACTGGGTAGCTCGTAGCGTGGTACAGCGTAGTCCATCAGGTCTTTGAAAGCTTCGCTTTCAACTAACCGGTAGGGCATCATCTCTAACGAGATTAGTCTAGCTATGTGGGCGTTCAAACCCTGTGTACGCGGATGCGAGGCTAAGTATTTCCTTTTTCTAACCATAGTCTCATGTAGGGTGAGCTGGACTGGAGAGCTGGAGATCGTGGAACTAGCGGGGGTGCCGGTGGACATGGCAGACTGAGAGACGGTGGGAGATGGTATTGTTGCCGCCGGTGCCCTAGATGCAGTGTTTCCTACTACGAAACTGGTGATTCCCTGACCCTGACTGCTTTGGCCTGGCAAAGATACCTGCACAGATACAGCAGGTGGTGCGCTAAATGGTGGTCCTACACTGCCGGAAGGGATGTTGCGTTGATGACTAGCTTCATTGGCCGAGGGTGCAACAACCTTAAGGGACGTTTGGTAGTTAGTCCAAGCTTTCAAATGCATGGTGGTTAAATGTCTATGCATGCAACTAGTATTGAGACTTTTCAGATTCTGACCTCTGCTTAAGGAAGTAGAACATTTTTGACAGATGACTTTGCGCTGATCAATTGGATGTTGTTTAAAAAAATGCCAGACTGCACTCTTTCTAGCATCGGATACCTTTTCAGGCATTGCAGACTGAGCTTTAACCGGATGGCCACGCTGTCCTCCACCAGGTTTTGGCTTTGCCACGCGTTTTGGGCAAGATACGGGCCCGGCAGATGGAACCTGTGGCGATGTTGATGCCTGCTGCGGCCCCTCCTCCTCCTCTGCTTCAGAACTGCTGCCGCCTGCACCCTGTTCCCCCAATGGCTGCCAATCGGGGTCAAGAACTGGGTCATCTAATAACTCTTCTTGTACCTCCTGCGCAACTTCGTCTGTGTCACCGTGTCGTTCGGTGGTATAGCGTTCGTGATGGGGCAACATAGTCTCATCAGGGTCTGATTCTTGATCAGCACCCTGCGAGGGCAATGTTGTGGTCTGAGTCAAAGGACCAGCATAGTAGTCTGGCTGTGGCTGTGCGTCAGTGCACTCCATGTCAGATTCAATTTGTAATGGGCATGGACTGTTAACTGCTTCACTTTCTAAGCCAGGGACGGTATGTGTAAAGAGCTCCATGGAGTAACCCGTTGTGTCGCCTGCTGCATTCTTCTCTGTTGTTGTTTTTGCTGAAGAGGACAAGGAAGTGACTTGTCCCTGACCGTGAACATCCACTAACGACGCGCTGCTTTTACTTTTACCAGTTTCACGAGAGGAGGCAAAAGAGCTAGAGGCTGAGTCAGCAAGATAAGCCAAAACTTGCTCTTGCTGCTCCGGCTTTAAAAGCGGTTTTCCTAATCCCAGAAAAGGGAGCGTTCGAGGCCTTGTGTAGCCGGACGACGAACCTGGCTCCACAGCTCCAGACTTAGGTGCAATATTTTTTTCCCCACGACCACCTGATGCTCCACCACTACCACTACCCTCATTACCAGCTGACAATGAACGCCCCCGGCCACGACCTCTTCCACTAGACTTCCTCATTGTTTTAAAAACGTAACCAAACTAACGTTATTTGTTGCAGTCACACAACTTACACGGTGAGCTATAACTTCAGTATGATTTAGCTACCCCTTTACAGGTTGGTGAGACCACAGCGAAAATCAGGCCCAATGTTACACACTCTTTTTTTGGTGGCTGCAAATTAGAGAGATGCCCCACACGCAGGACTGTCACTGAAGCACAAATGTTAATATTAATGTCACACTATTATTTTTTTTTTATTTTTATTTTTTTCAGGAACACTTTAGAAACCCCCAAAAAAAAAAAAATAGATTTTTGCAGGGAGAATTTAGAAAACAAATGTAACAAACTATATGCTTTCTATGGGCCACTGAGTGAGAGATGACGCACACAGGAATCAGGAGTGGCACACAAGCCCAGAGGCCAATATTTTTCTACCAATGATTGATGGAGTTATTTTCTCTGGTAGATTTTGGAACCCAAATCAAGGAAAAAAAATATAGGCTTTCTATGGACCACAATTGGAGAGAGAGAGAGAGAGAGAGAGAGAGAGAGAGAGAGAGAGATGGCACACCCAGGAGTCAAGACTGGCACACAAGCAGAAAGGCCAATATTAATCTCCCACTGTTTTTTTTGTTTGTTTGTTTTTTTTTTTTTTCAGGGAGACTTTAGAAAAAAAAATAATAAAAAAAATATGATTTTATCAGGAAGAATTTAGAAACCAAATAAAATAAAATGATTTTTTCAGGGAGAATTTATAAAAAAAATAAAAACAAAAATAGGCGTTCTATGGCCCACTGACTGAGAGATGACGCACACAGGAGTCAGGAGTGGCACACAAGCCCAGAGGCCAATATTTTTCTACCAATGATTGATGTAGTTATTTTCTCTGGTAGATTTTGGAACCCAAATCAAGGAAAAAAAATATAGGCTTTCTATGGACCACAATTGGAGAGAGAGAGAGAGAGAGAGATGGCACACCCAGGAGTCAAGACTGGCACACAAGCAGAAAGGCCAATATTAATCTCCCACTGTTTTTTTTGTTTGTTTTTTTTTTTTTTTTTTCAGGGAGACTTTAGAAAAAAAAATAATAAAAAAAATATGATTTTATCAGGAAGAATTTAGAAACCAAATAAAATAAAATGATTTTTTCAGGGAGAATTTATAAAAAAAATAAAAACAAAAATAGGCGTTCTATGGCCCACTGACTGAGAGATGACGCACACAGGAGTCAGGAGTGGCACACAAGCCCAGAGGCCAATATTTTTCTACCAATGATTGATGTAGTTATTTTCTCTGGTAGATTTTAGAACCCAAATCAAGGAAAAAAAATATAGGCTTTCTATGGACCACAATTGGAGAGAGAGAGAGAGAGAGAGAGAGAGATGGCACACCCAGGAGTCAAGACTGGCACACAAGCAGAAAGGCCAATATTAATCTCCCACTGTTTTTTTTGGTTGTTTTTTTTTTTTTTTTTTCAGGGAGACTTTAGAAAAAAAAATAATAAAAAAAATATGATTTTATCAGGAAGAATTTAGAAACCAAATAAAATAAAATGATTTTTTCAGGGAGAATTTATAAAACAAATAAAAACAAAAATAGGCGTTCTATGGCCCACTGACTGAGAGATGACGCACACAGGAGTCAGGAGTGGCACACAAGCCCAGAGGCCAATATTTTTCTACCAATGATTGATGTAGTTATTTTCTCTGGTAGATTTTGGAACCCAAATCAAGGAAAAAAAATATAGGCTTTCTATGGACCACAATTGGAGAGAGAGAGAGAGAGAGAGAGAGAGAGAGAGAGATGGCACACCCAGGAGTCAAGACTGGCACACAAGCAGAAAGGCCAATATTAATCTCCCACTGTTTTTTTTGGTTGTTTTTTTTTTTTTTTTTCAGGGAGACTTTAGAAAAAAAAATAATAAAAAAAATATGATTTTATCAGGAAGAATTTAGAAACCAAATAAAATAAAATGATTTTTTCAGGGAAAATTTATAAAACAAATAAAACCAAAAATAGGCGTTCTATGGCCCACTGACTGAGAGATGACGCACCCAGGAGTCAAGACTGGCACACAAGCAGAAAGGCCAATATTAATCTCCCACTGTTTTTTTTTTTTTTTTTTTTTTTCAGGGAGACTTTAGAAAAAAAAATAATAAAAAAAATATGATTTTATCAGGAAGAATTTAGAAACCAAATAAAATAAAATGATTTTTTCAGGGAGAATTTAGAAAACAAATAAAACCAAAAATAGGCGTTCTATGGCCCACTGACTGAGAGAGAGAGAGAGATGGAACGCTTAGTACTGGCACACAAGCCCAAAGGGCAATATTAATCTCCCTTTTTTTTTCCAGGGAGAATTTCTAAAACCCAAAAAAAAAAAAAAATAGGCTTTCTGTGGCCCACTATTTGTGAGAGAGATGGGACGCTCAGGACTGGCACAGATGGCACGCTCAGGACTGGCACAGAAGCCCAGAGGCCAATATTAATCTCCCTTTTTTTCTGGAAGAATTTATAAAACCAAAAAAAAAATTAAATAGGCTTTCTATGGCCCACTATTTGTGAGAGAGATGGCACGCTCAGGACTGGCACAGATGGCACGCTCACAACTGGCACACAAGCCCAGAGGCCAATATTAATCTCCCTTTTTTCAGGGAAAATTTATAAAACAAAAAAAAAAATTAAATAGGCTTTCTATGGCCCACTATTTGTGAGATAGATGGCACGCTCAGGACTGGCACAGATGGCACGCTCACAACTGGCACACAAGCCCAGAGGCCAATATTAATCTCCCTTTTTTTCAGGGAGAATTTATAAAACCAAAAAAAAAATTAAATAGGCTTTCTATGGCCCACTATTTGTGAGAGAGATGGCACGCTCAGGGCTGGCACAGATGGCACGCTCAGGACTGGCACACAAGCCCAGAGGCCAATATTAATCTCCCTTTTTTTCAGGGAGAATTTATAAAACCCAAAAAAAAATAAAATAGGCTTTCTATGGCCCACTATTTGTGAGAGAGATGGCACACTCAGGACTGGCACACAAGCCCAAAGGCCAATATTAATCTCCCACTGTATTTTTATCAGGGAGAATTTATACACCCCACAAAAAAAAAATACAGAAAAATGAAAAGGCTTTCTATGGCCCACTATGTGAGAGAGATGGCACACACAGGGATGGCACTCTAGCAGAAATGCCAAATTGCCAATCTTAATCTCCCACCAAAAAAAAAACAAAAAAAAAAACAGGGAATGTCCTACAATTACTATCTCCCTGCCTGCAGTAATCTCAGCCAGGTATGGCAGGCAGCTACTATCTCCCTGCCTGCAGTAATCTCAGCCAGGTATGGCAGGCAGCAATAAGGAGTGGACTGATGCACAAATGAAATAAAAAGTGTGGACAAACAAAAAAGATAGCTGTGCAGAAAGGAAGGAACAAGAGGATTTGTGCTTTGAAAAAAGCAGTTGGTTTGCACAGCGGCGTACACACAGCAATGCAGCTATCAGGGAGCCTTCTAGGGCAGCCCAATGAGCTACAGCGCTGAGGGGAAAAAAAAAAAAAAAAAAACTTCCACTGTCCCTGCACACCGAGGGTGGTGTTGGACAGTGCAAATCGCTGCAGCACAAGCGGTTTTGTGGTTAATGGACCCTGCCTAACGCTATCCCTGCTTCTGACAAAGCGGCAGCAACCTCTCCCTAAGCTCAGATCAGCAGCAGTAAGATGGCGGTCGGCGGGAACGCCTCTTTATAGCCCCTGTGACGTCGCAGACAGCAAGCCAATCACTGCAATGCCCTTCTCTAAGATGGTGGGGACCAGGACCTATGTCATCACGCTGCCCACACTCTGCGTTTACCTTCATTGGCTGAGAAATGGCGCTTTTCGCGTCATTGAAACGCGACTTTGGCGCGAAAGTCGCGTACCGCATGGCCGACCCCGCACAGGGGTCGGATCGGGTTTCATGAAACCCCGACTTAGCCAAAAGTCGGCGACTTTTGAAAATGTTCGACCCGTTTCGCTCAACCCTAGTCAGGTCTATTAGCCTGAAATTTTTGCAGCACCCGCCGCAAATCAGGGGAGATGGCAGACAAAATTACCCCCTCTTTGAGAATACCCGCCGGCTCAGGAACACCCGGAGAGTCGGGCACAAAACTCCTAGACAGGGCATCTGCCTTCACATTTTTAGAGCCCGGAAGGTACGAAACCACAAAGTCAAAACGGGAGAAAAACAGCGACCAACGAGCCTGTCTAGGATTCAACCGTTTGGCAGACTCGAGATAAGTCAAGTTCTTGTGATCAGTCAAGACCACCACGCGATGCTTAGCTCCTTCAAGCCAATGACGCCACTCCTCGAATGCCCACTTCATGGCCAGCAACTCTCGATTGCCAACATCATAATTACGCTCAGCAGGCGAAAACTTCCTGGAAAAGAAGGCGCATGGTTTCATCACCGAGCCATCAGAACTTCTTTGCGACAAAACAGATACTGCTCCAATCTCAGAAGCATCAACCTCGACCTGGAACGGGAGCGAAACATCTGGTTGGCACAACACAGGGGCAGAAGAAAAACGACGCTTCAACTCTTGAAAAGCTTCCACAGCAGCAGAAGACCAATTGACCACATCAGCACCCTTCTTGGTTAACTCAGTCAACGGTTTAGCAATACTAGAAAAATTATTGATGAAGCGACGATAAAAATTAGCAAAGCCCAGGAACTTTTGCAGACTCTTCAGAGATGTCGGCTGAGTCCAATCATAAATGGCCTGAACTTTAACAGGGTCCATCTCGATAGTAGAAGAGGAAAAAATGAACCCCAAAAATGAAACCTTCTGAACACCAAAGAGACACTTTGACCCCTTCACAAACAAAGAATTCGCACGCAGAACCTGGAACACCATTCTGACCTGCTTCAGGTGAGACTCCCAATCATCCGAGAAGACCAAAATATCATCCAAGTATACAATCAGGAATTTATCCAGGTACTCTCGGAAGATGTCATGCATAAAGGACTGAAACACTGATGGAGCATTAGAAAGCCCGAATGGCATAACCAGGTACTCAAAATGGCCCTCGGGCGTATTAAATGCTGTTTTCCATTCATCGCCCTGTTTAATATGCACAAGATTATACGCACCACCAAGCTCTATCTTGGTGAACCAACTAGCCCCCTTAATCCGAGCAAACAAATCAGACAGCAGCGGCAAGGGGTACTGAAATTTAACCGTGATTTTATTTAGAAGGCGGTAATCAATACAAGGTCTCAGCGAACCATCCTTCTTGGCCACAAAAAAGAACCCTGCTCCCAAAGGCGACGACGACGGGCGAATATGACCCTTCTCCTATGATTCCTTTACGTAACTCCGCATAGCGGCGTGTTCAGGCACAGACAAATTAAACAGTCGACCTTTAGGAAATTTACTACCAGGAATCAAATCGATAGCACAATCACAATCCCTATGCGGAGGTAGGGCACTGGACTTGGGCTCATCAAATACATCCCGGTAATCCGACAAGAACTCTGGGACCTCAGAAGGGGTGGATGATGAAATAGACAGAAAAGGAACATCACCATGTACCCCCTGACAACCCCAGCTGGACACAGACATTGATTTCCAATCCAATACAGGGTTATGGACTTGTAGCCATGGCAACCCCAACGCGACCACATCATGCAGATTATGCAACACCAAAAAGCGAATATCCTCCTGATGCGCAGGAGCCATGCACATGGTCAGCTGGGTCCAGTACTGAGGCTTATTCTTGGCCAAAGGCGTAGCATCAATTCCTCTCAATGGAATAGGATACTGCAAGGGCTCCAAGAAAAACCCACAGCGCCTAGCATACTCCAAGTCCATCAAATTCAAGGCAGCGCCTGAATCCACAAATGCCATGACAGAATATGATGACAAAGAGCAGATCAAAGTAACGGACAAAAGAAATTTCGACTGTACCGTACCAATGGTGGCAGACCTAGCGAACCGCTTAGTGCGCTTAGGACAATCGGAGATAGCATGAGTGGAATCACCACAGTAAAAACACAGCCCATTCTGACGTCTGTGTTCTTGCCGTTCAGCTCTGGTCAAAGTCCTATCGCACTGCATAGGCTCAGGTCCATGCTCAGATAATACCGCCAAATGGTGCACAGTTTTACGCTCACGCAAGCGTCGACCGATCTGAATGGCCAAAGACATAGACTCATTCAGACCAGCAGGCATAGGAAATCCCACCATGACATCCTTAAGGGCTTCAGAGAGACCTTTCCTGAAAATTGCTGCCAGCGCACATTCATTCCATTGAGTGAGCACAGACCACTTCCTAAACTTCTGACAATATATCTCTACCTCATCCTGACCCTGAGACAGAGCCAGCAAATTTTTCTCTGCCTGATCCACTGAATTAGGTTCGTCATACAGCAATCCGAGCGCCAGAAAAAACGCATCAATATTACATAATGCAGGATCTCCTGGCGCAAGGGAAAATGCCCAGTCTTGAGGGTTGCCACGTAATAAAGAAATAATGATCTTAACTTGTTGAACTGGGTCACCAGAGGAGCGGGGTTTCAAAGCCAGAAACAGTTTACAATTATTCTTAAAACTCAGAAACTCAGCTCTATCTCCAGAAAACAAATCAGGAATTGGAATTCTTGGCTCTAACATAGAATTCTGAACCACAAAGTCTTGAATATTTTGTACTCTTGCAGTGAGATGATCCACACAAGAAGACAGATCTTTAATGTCCATCACTACACATGTGTCCTGAACCACCCAAATGTCTAGGGGAAAAGAAAGACAAAACACAGTACAGAGAAAAAAAAATGGTCTCAGAACTTCTCTTTTCCCTCTATTGAGAAGCATTAGTACTTTGGGCCTCCAGTACTGTTATGAACAGGTGATTCAGAACCACAATGGACCTAGTGGTTAAGAGCACACAAAGTGACCTGATAGTTACTAACATAGGACGAGCTCTGAGACGTGGGAACTCTGCTGACCGCAATCCCTAATCCTATCATACCACACTAGAGGTAGCCGTGGATTGCGCCTAAAGCTCCCTATGCAACTCGGCACAGCCTGAGAAACTAGCTAGCCCTGAAGATAGAAAAATAAGCCTACCTTGCCTCAGAGAAATTCCCCAAAGGAAAAGGCAGCCCCCCACATATAATGATTGTGAGTTAAGATGAAAATACAAACACAGAGATGAAATAGATTTTAGCAAAGTGAGGCCCGACTTACTGAATAGACCGAGGATAGGAAAGATAGCTTTGCGGTCAACACAAAAACCTACAAACAACCACGCAGAGGGGCAAAAAGACCCTCCGCACCGACTAACGGTACGGAGGTGCTCCCTCTGCGTCTCAGAGCTTCCAGCAAGCAAGAAAAACCAATATAGCAAGCTGGACAGAAAATATAGCAAACAAAAGTAACACAAGCAAAACTTAGCTTATGCAGGGCAGACAGGCCACAAGAACGATCCAGGAGAAAGCAAGACCAATACTGGAACATTGACTGGAGGCCAGGAACAAAGAACTAGGTGGAGTTAAATAGAGCAGCATCTAACGACTTAACCTCGTGACCTGAGGAAGGAAACTCAGAAGCCGCAGCCCCACTCACATCCACCAGAGGAAGCTCATAGACAGAACCAGCCGAAGTACCACTCATGACCACAGGAGGGAGCTTGACCACAGAATTCACAACAGCAAGCCCTGTCTCTTTAAGAACCAGGACGTTCCCACACATGTGCCCTAAGCATGCATAGCAAGCAGGACCAGAAACTCACTGCACACAGCAAGCTTATATTACCCCGTATCAGACTATACGGGGTGATATAGCGTAACTCTACATAGGAGCTTTGGACATTAACCTCTTCCCGACCTATGACGCAGAATATGCGTCATGAAGGTTGCTGCCAATCCGACCTGTGATGCCGCGGGTCTGGTGAAAGGGTTAACTGAAATTTCACCTGACCCGTAGGAACAGGGGGGTTTGTACTTGAGCCCGGGGGGTTGGCTTTGCTCCCCCCCGGGCTACGATTGCTCTGGTGACCACTTTGTCACCACCCCTCAGATCTGATTGGAGCTAGCGTACATGTGACGCTATCTCTCCATTCAGATGTGGAGGGGCGGAGTAAACCATGGCTGCCTCGCTTTCCAGCTTCATACCATCCGTGGAAGCTGACCAACGAGGTGCCCTGCCACATACCGTGATCGCCGCCGCTGCTAGGTACTCCTCTCTGCTGCCCTCCACTCCCCCCACCGTCTGCTCCCTTCCCCCTGCCCCAGTGATCATCCCCTGATCACCCCCCTGCTGTTGCTGCTGCTGCTGTCGTCTCCATCTGCTGCATCTCCTCAGCACCCCGCGCCTGACAGACCCCTCCTTTTCCCGGTGATCACCTCGATCACCCCCTGCCCCTCTTATCTCCCCCCTGCCCCACTGATCTGCCCCGCTGATCTGCCCCTCTGATCTCCCCATTCCCCGCTGATCCCCCCTGCTTCGCTGATCTGCCTGCTGCCCTGCTGACCTCCCCCCTGCCCCGCTGATCTGCCCCCTGCCACTCTGATCTCCCCCCTGCCCCACTGATCTCCCCCTGCCTCGCTGATCTCCCCCTGCCCCGCTGATCTGCTCCACTGATCGCCACGCTCATCTGCCCCGCTGATCTGCCCCCTGCCTCACTGATCTGCCCCCTGCCCACAGATCTGCCCCGCTGATCTGCCCCCACCCGGCTGATTTGCCCCCTTTCCCGCTGATCTGCCCCCTGACCCGGTGATCACCCCTCTGCCCAAGGGATCACCCCCTCCCGCCCCAGTTTTGCCATTAGGGTTTGAGTTGGGCTAAAGTTATGGTTAGGGCTATAATTAGTGTTAGGGTTGGGGCTAAAGTTTGAGTTAGGGTTGGGGCTAAAGTCAGGGTTGGGATTAGGGGTAGGGTTAAGGTTGGGATTAAGGTTAGGCGTGTGTTAGGGTTAAGTTTGTGATGAGGGTTGGGATTAGAGCTCCTTTTACCCTTGGGAAAATAAAAAATTGTTGCTAAAAATCATTTTTGTGACTAAAAATTTAAATGTTCATTTTTTCCTTCCATTTTGCTTTTGCTGCTGTGAAACACCTGAAGGCTTAATAAACGTCTTGAATGTGGTTTTGAGCACCTTGAGGGGTGCAGTTTTTAGAATGATGTCACTTTTTCAGCCATATAGACCCAATGGGTCAAAAAATGAATGGAAAAAATGAAAAGCAAGATAATTCTTATTGTTGGCATACAAGCAGACCATTGTGTCTGTGGATTTTAAGTGTGGATTTTCTAATGGTCAAGACCTCTACAATGTGGATACACAGCCGTGCTGTGTGCTTTACATTTCTGAGGTTTCATGCTGGGAGTCTCATATAGAATACATATACAATGATCTTGATTAGTTTATTTTGCGTAGTCCCCATGCAGCTATTTATTTAAACATTTGAGGTTTTCCTTTAGTTCAGCTATTTCAAAACAAACAGAAAGTGTCAAGGTCAAGTGTAAGTTTCAATAGCATAAATATGATTTCCATGCTCGGTCAACATGACCTGGCCCATCTTGTCTGGTCTTTTTGTAGAAAGGTACAATAATGAGTGTCTGCAGGCAACAATGAAGTCTGGTGGAGTTTCCTTAAACAGTTAGGATCAATTGAGCCCTCAGTGCAGTCACTTACATATCATACAGTACCATCAGTGAGGCATCTGATTGGCTCAAAATCCGCCAGCCTACATCCACAAAAGGTCTGTGATTAGTTCACCAAGATGTTTGAAACAACCACTTTACTGAGTTTCTTAAAACACCATGTGCCAATGAACCTATAAAAATTGATGTTTTGATGCTGTTTTGAAGGCAAAGGCAGGTCACACCAAATATTGATTGGATTCTGATTTCTCTTTACTTCATTCAATTTGCATTTTGTTAATTCCTAAAAATCAACTAATAACACTTGTATTTTTGAAAGCATTATTAGTTTGCAAGTTTTTTTTCCATACCTGCCTAAAACGTTTGCACAATACTGTATATACTAGGTTTTTCTCTATCTAGATGAAATTAGTGAGATTAAGAATCATCTAAAGTGTATGGGCATGTTAACTAGCCCCCAACATCTATTGTCACTGAAAACAAGGATTATGCATACTAAAATCCAACATGTCCATTTCTTTGTTCTTCGGGGGACATAATAAGTCTCTGTCAGTTGTTTATTTACTCTCTAATACACAACCCGTCTTACAAATTATCAATCAGTAAAAATAATCACTTTATTAATGAGACACCTGGAATAAGAACTGTCTAAACAGTCATGTTACTTTGTATAATTATCATAAAAGCAAGGGTATAGTTTACTGACCAGAGAAAGAATTACTTGTGCAGCTGTTACTACAATATTACCCCCCCCCAAAAAAAAATGTAACTGCGCCCACTAAGATTTACTATGTATTATTCATTAAAGGGAATCTGTCACCTCAGGGACAAACCAGGGATTCAAGCTTCAGGAGGCTAATTTGCATATTCCAGGTGCCTTCTGGGAGAAGCGAAGTCTCCCTAAGCTAGAAGATCGTTGGGTACAGCCGGGACCAGCTGCTTCGAAAGCATCACCAAACCAGGGATTCAAGCTTCAGGAGGCTAATTTGCATATTCCAGGTGCCTTCTGGGAGAAGCGAAGTCTCCCTAAGCTAGAAGATCGTTGGGTACAGCCGGGACCAGCTGCTTCGAAAGCATCACCAAACCAGGGATTCAAGCTTCAGGAGGCTAATTTGCATATTCCAGGTGCCTTCTGGGAGAAGCGAAGTCTCCCTAAGCTAGAAGATCGTTGGGTACAGCCGGGACCAGCTGCTTCGAAAGCATCACCAAACCAGGGATTCAAGCTTCAGGAGGCTAATTTGCATATTCCAGGTGCCTTCTGGGAGAAGCGAAGTCTCCCTAAGCTAGAAGATCGTTGGGTACAGCCGGGACCAGCTGCTTCGAAAGCATCACCAAACCAGGGATTCAAGCTTCAGGAGGCTAATTTGCATATTCCAGGTGCCTTCTGGGAGAAGCGAAGTCTCCCTAAGCTAGAAGATCGTTGGGTACAGCCGGGACCAGCTGCTTCGAAAGCATCACCAAACCAGGGATTCAAGCTTCAGGAGGCTAATTTGCATATTCCAGGTGCCTTCTGGGAGAAGCGAAGTCTCCCTAAGCTAGAAGATCGTTGGGTACAGCCGGGACCAGCTGCTTCGAAAGCATCACCAAACCTGAATTTTTGCCTGTAGGACATTATTGCAAGAGAGCTTGGCTGAGTAGATTACACAAGAAGGAAAACACACAGCAAGTCAGCAGGATCTAGGAGCAACATGGCAGATGTGACAACCTACATGGTGAGCTGCAGCATGTGCTACATGTTCACAGATCGACCAGAAGAAGAATCCAATTTCACCTGTCAGAAGTGTAGACTAGTGGCCCTTTTAGAAGAAAAGGTGCGGGGTCTGGAAGAAAGAATAGCAACTTTGAAACTCATCAAAGAGAATGAAGACTTTCTAGACAGAACAGAAGCATCTCTACTGGTCACAGAAGGTGCAAAAAGTGTCAGAGAACCTCCAAAAGCAGATGAGTGGAAGCATGTGACCAAAAGAAGCAAGAAGACCATGGAGAAATCACCAACCACACAACTGAAGAACCGATATCAAATCTTTGTAGAGGATGAAGATGGCACACCTAAGAATGAAGCAATACCAGCAAGCAAAATAGAAAAGGGCACACAGCAACAAGTGACAGCAAAAAGTACAGCCAAGAAGCAACGAAGAGTGGTGGTGGTGGGAGACTCACTACTGAGAGGCACCGAAGCAGCCATCTGCAGACCGGACATAACTGCAAGAGAAGTATGCTGCCTTCCAGGTGCGATGATCAAGGATGTGACCGATAGGATACCAAAGCTCTTCAGCTCCAAGGACGTTCACCCATTTCTTCTGATACATGTTGGCACCAATGACACGGCAAGGAAGGACCTACCGACAATCTGCAAGGACTTTGAAGAGTTGGGGAAGAAAGTAAAGGAACTGGATGCACAGGTAGTTTTTTCTTCTATCCTTCCAGTAGACGGGCATGGCACCAGGAGATGGAACAGGATCCTTGATGCAAACAACTGGCTAAGACGATGGTGCAGACAACAAGGATTTGGATTCCTGGACCACGGTGTGAATTACTGGTATGATGGACTCCTCGCCAGAGACGGACTACACCTCAACAAACCTGGGAAACACACATTCGCCAGAAGACTCGCTACACTCATCAGGAGGGCGTTAAACTAGAAGAAGAGGGGACGGGAAGAAAAACATTAGACTCGAACAAAGACGACCCAGGAAAACATACTCAGAAGGGAGGTAAGAACATTTCTAAAACAATCCACAGTGAGGAGATTGGAACAAAACAAAATCCTCTAAACTGCATGCTCGCAAACGCCAGAAGCCTGACAAACAAGATGGAAGAACTAGAAGCAGAAATATCTACAGGTAACTTTGACATAGTGGGAATAACCGAGACATGGTTAGATGAAAGCTATGACTGGGCAGTTAACTTACAGGGTTACAGTCTGTTTAGAAAGGATCGTAAAAATCGGAGAGGAGGAGGGGTTTGTCTCTATGTAAAGTCTTGTCTAAAGTCCACTTTAAGGGAGGATATTAGCGAAGGGAATGAGGATGTCGAGTCCATATGGGTTGAAATTCATGGAGGGAAAAAAATGGTAACAAAATTCTCATTGGGGTCTGTTACAAACCCCCAAATATAACAGAAAGCATGGAAAGTCTACTTCTAAAGCAGATAGATGAAGCTGCAACCCATAATGAGGTCCTGGTTATGGGGGACTTTAACTACCCGGATATTAACTGGGAAACAGAAACCTGTGAAACCCATAAAGGCAACAGGTTTCTGCTAATAACCAAGAAAAATTATCTTTCACAATTGGTGCAGAATCCAACCAGAGGAGCAGCACTTTTAGACCTAATACTATCTAATAGACCTGACAGAATAACAAATCTGCAGGTGGTTGGGCATTTAGGAAATAGCGACCACAATATTGTGCAGTTTCACCTGTCTTTCACTAGGGGGACTTGTCAGGGAGTCACAAAAACATTGAACTTTAGGAAGGCAAAGTTTGAACAGCTTAGAGATGCCCTTAATCTGGTAGACTGGGACAATATCCTCAGAAATAAGAATACAGATAATAAATGGGAAATGTTTAAGAACATCCTAAATAGGCAGTGTAAGCGGTTTATACCTTGTGGGAATAAAAGGACTAGAAATAGGAAAAACCCAATGTGGCTAAACAAAGAAGTAAGACAGGCAATTAACAGTAAAAAGAAAGCATTTGCACTACTAAAGCAGGATGGCACCATTGAAGCTCTAAAAAACTATAGGGAGAAAAATACTTTATCTAAAAAACTAATTAAAGCTGCCAAAAAGGAAACAGAGAAGCACATTGCTAAGGAGAGTAAAACTAATCCCAAACTGTTCTTCAACTATATCAATAGTAAAAGAATAAAAACTGAAAATGTAGGCCCCTTAAAAAATAGTGAGGAAAGAATGGTTGTAAATGACGAGGAAAAAGCTAACATATTAAACACCTTCTTCTCCACGGTATTCACGGTGGAAAATGAAATGCTAGGTGAAATCCAAAGAAACAATGAAAACCCTATATTAAGGGTCACCAATCTAACCCAAGAAGAGGTGCGAAACCGGCTAAATAAGATTAAAATAGATAAATCTCCGGGTCCGGATGGCATACACCCACGAGTACTAAGAGAACTAAGTAATGTAATAGATAAACCATTATTTCTTATTTTTAGGGACTCTATAGCGACAGGGTCTGTTCCGCAGGACTGGCGCATAGCAAATGTGGTGCCAATATTCAAAAAGGGCTCTAAAAGTGAACCTGGAAATTATAGGCCAGTAAGTCTAACCTCTATTGTTGGTAAAATATTTGAAGGGTTTCTGAGGGATGTTATTCTGGATTATCTCAATGAGAATAACTGTTTAACTCCATATCAGCATGGGTTTATGAGAAATCGCTCCTGTCAAACCAATCTAATCAGTTTTTATGAAGAGGTAAGCTATAGACTGGACCACGGTGAGTCATTGGACGTGGTATATCTCGATTTTTCCAAAGCGTTTGATACCGTGCCGCACAAGAGGTTGGTACACAAAATGAGAATGCTTGGTCTGGGGGAAAATGTGTGTAAATGGGTTAGTAACTGGCTTAGTGATAGAAAGCAGAGGGTGGTTATAAATGGTATAGTCTCTAACTGGGTCGCTGTGACCAGTGGGGTACCGCAGGGGTCAGTATTGGGACCTGTTCTCTTCAACATATTCATTAATGATCTGGTAGAAGGTTTACACAGTAAAATATCGATATTTGCAGATGATACAAAACTATGTAAAGCAGTTAATACAAGAGAAGATAGTATTCTGCTACAGATGGATCTGGATAAGTTGGAAACTTGGGCTGAAAGGTGGCAGATGAGGTTTAACAATGATAAATGTAAGGTTATACACATGGGAAGAGGGAATCAATATCACCATTACACACTGAACGGGAAACCACTGGGTAAATCTGACAGGGAGAAGGACTTGGGGATCCTAGTTAATGATAAACTTACCTGGAGCAGCCAGTGCCAGGCAGCAGCTGCCAAGGCAAACAGGATCATGGGGTGCATTAAAAGAGGTCTGGATACACATGATGAGAGCATTATACTGCCTCTGTACAAATCCCTAGTTAGACCGCACATGGAGTACTGTGTCCAGTTTTGGGCACCGGTGCTCAGGAAGGATATAATGGAACTAGAGAGAGTACAAAGGAGGGCAACAAAATTAATAAAGGGGATGGGAGAACTACAATACCCAGATAGATTAGCGAAATTAGGATTATTTAGTCTAGAAAAAAGACGACTGAGGGGCGATCTAATAACCATGTATAAGTATATAAGGGGACAATACAAATATCTCGCTGAGGATCTGTTTATACCAAGGAAGGTGACGGGCACAAGGGGGCATTCTTTGCGTCTGGAGGAGAGAAGGTTTTTCCACCAACATAGAAGAGGATTCTTTACTGTTAGGGCAGTGAGAATCTGGAATTGCTTGCCTGAGGAGGTGGTGATGGCGAACTCAGTCGAGGGGTTCAAGAGAGGCCTGGATGTCTTCCTGGAGCAGAACAATATTGTATCATACAATTATTAGGTTCTGTAGAAGGACGTAGATCTGGGTATTTATTATGATGGAATATAGGCTGAACTGGATGGACAAATGTCTTTTTTCGGCCTTACTAACTATGTTACTATGTTACTATGTTACCTCATATTGCGTATATAAACTGCATTCTGTAATGCTGTAGATAATCCCCCTATGTATCCTGAAAGATGAGAAAAACAGGTTATATTATACTCACCCAGGGGCGGTCCCGCTGTGGTCCGGTCCAATGGGCGTCGCAGTCCAGGTCCGGCACCTCCCATCTTCAAACGATCACGTCCTCTTCTTGTCTTCTTGCCGCGGCTCTTGCGCAGGCGTACTTTGCCCTGTTGAGGGCAGAGCAAAGTACTACAGTGCGGAAGCGCCAGGCCTCTGACCTTTCCCGGTGCCTGCGCACTGCAGTACTTTGCTCTGCCCTCAACAGGGCAGACAAAGTACGCTTGTGCCGGAGCCCCAGCAGGAAGCAAAGAAGAGGACGTCATCGTATGAAGATGGGAGGCACCGGACCCGGACCTGCGACACCCATCGGACTGGACCGCATCGGGACTGCCCCTGGGAGAGTATAATCTAACCTCTTTTTCTCATCTTTCAGGTTACATCGGGGGCTTATCTACAGCATTACAGAATGCTGTAGATAAGCCCCTGATGGTGGTGGCCGCAGCTTATATATACGAAATATGAGGTGACAGATTCCCTTTAAGCAGGTATTTGTCAAGCATGTTTGTTGCTTGCTCCATGATGGGGAAGCGCTCTCAAAATAAACAAAGCATGAGGGCTTAATAAAATGGATGTGAAAGATGTGTCAGCTGACATCATTTGGAGAAACGTAGAGGAAGCTAAATATTTATCTGTTTCTATCTTATTGTACAAGTTGTTTGTACAAAGATAACTGCATTCTTGGTTCTTATGCAGGACCACAAATCTCATGTTGGAGAAACCTCTTAATACATCAGCTTTTCTTTGCTTAGAAGAACAATATCTGTAATTTATTCACTCACATAATTCTACATTTCAGGCTAATTATCCTTGAAAAGCAAAATATTCAGTTGCTGTGATCTCATAGAAATCCTTAAAGGGAATCTGTCACCCCAAAATTCGCCTATAAGCAAAGGCCACCGGCATCAGGGGCTTATCTACAGCATTCTGTAATGTTGTAGATAAGCCCCCAATGTAACCTGCAAGATAATAAAAACAGGTTATATTATACTCCAGTCCACAGCAGTCTTCAGGTTATTCCCTATCTTATCCTTATTTGTTTAAGAATAAACCTTTAAAGGTGTAGTTTTATGGGCTTTTAAAGAGAATATGGTTGTAGTATGTTTTAGTTTTCATTACACTACAGAATCTTTATCTGCTGTAGTCCTGGTTTACATCGTGGTAGCTACTGTTTTTAACCCCTTAGTGACAGAGCCAATTTGCAGCGTTAAAGGGAACCTGTCACCCCCCCTGCCCCCCGGGCCTATTAAAGTAATATAGCCACCTTCAGCAGCACTAAGGCTACATTCTGTGAAGGTGGCTCTTATGTTTATTATCTCTAGGAATCCTGAAATAATTACTTTTATAAATTTCCCGCCATACCTCTATTGAGTCAGGGAGGTATGTTTTCTCCCCCTAACTCAACCGCCTCTCACCCGTCTATCATCCCACTCTGTCCTCCGTGCGCCGCCTCTTCTCTTTCTCCTGATGTCACCGGCACCTGCGCTCTGCAATCAGCTCTCGGACATGCGCCTTGCGCTCTGCCTATGAACGGACATCAGGTGCCTGCACCTTCATGTAGCGGCGGCCCTAGATCCCGCCCCACAGTGTGTTATGATGTATTCACACTGCGGGGCTGGGAATCTGGCGCCTGCTCAGTGGAGCGGGAAGAGAATTTTCCAAGGAAGAATGGATGAAGATTCCTAAAACAAGAATTGAAAGACTCTTGCTGGGTAGAAGCTGTGATACCATGCAGGGTGCCTAAACTTTTGCATCAGCCCACTTTCTTTTTAGTAATTTTTAAAGTGTAAAAGATGAAAATATACTGTATATATATTTGTTCTAAAATACAAAGGAAATGTGTCATCTTTAACATTAGGCTTTTTAGAAATAATTTCATCTTCAACTTGCTTAATTATTCACAATAACAGTAATTTTAACCAGGGGTGTCAAAACGTTACATGCCATTGTATATATATATATATATTACTGGATGGTGGCCCGATTCTAACGCATCGGGTATTCTAGAATATGCATGTCCACGTAGTATATTGCCCAGCCGCATAGTATATTGCCCAACCTCGTAGTATATTGCCCAGCCACGTAGTATATTGCCCAACCTCGTAGTATATTGCCCAGTCACGTAGTATATTGCACAGTGACGTAGTATATTGCCCAGCCATGCAGTATATTGCCCAGCTCACGTAGTATATTGCCCAACCTCGTAGTATATTGCCCAGTCACGTAGTATATTGCACAGCCCACGTAGTATATTGCACAGCCCACGTAGTATATTGCTCAGTCACGTAGTATATTGCACAACCCACGTAGTATATTGCCCAGTCACATAGTATATTGCACAGCCCACGTAGTTCATTGCCCAGCCCACGTAGTATATTGCCCAACCTCGTAGTATATTGCCCAGCCACATAGTATATTGCCCAGTCACATAGTATATTGCCCAGTCACGTAGTATATTGCCCAGCCACGTAGTATATTGCACAGCCACGTAGTATATTGCCCAGTCGCGTAGTATATTGCCCAGTCACGTAGTATATTGCCCAGCCACGTAGTATATTGCACAGCCATGTAGTATATTGCCCAGCCACGTAGTATATTGCCCAGCCACGTAGTATATTGCACAGCCACATAGTATATTGCTCAGCCACGTAGTATATTGCCCAGCCATGTAGTATATTGCCCAGCTCACGTAGTATATTGCCCAACCTCGTAGTATATTGCCCAGTCACGTAGTATATTGCACAGCCCACGTAGTATATTGCACAGCCCACGTAGTATATTGCTCAGTCACGTAGTATATTGCACAACCCACGTAGTATATTGCCCAGTCACATAGTATATTGCACAGCCCACGTAGTTCATTGCCCAGCCCACGTAGTATATTGCCCAACCTCGTAGTATATTGCCCAGCCACATAGTATATTGCCCAGTCACATAGTATATTGCCCAGTCACGTAGTATATTGCCCAGCCACGTAGTATATTGCACAGCCACGTAGTATATTGCCCAGTCGCGTAGTATATTGCCCAGTCACGTAGTATATTGCCCAGCCACGTAGTATATTGCACAGCCATGTAGTATATTGCCCAGCCACGTAGTATATTGCCCAGCCACGTAGTATATTGCACAGCCACATAGTATATTGCTCAGCCACGTAGTATATTGCCCAGCCATGTAGTATATTGCCCAGCCACGTAGTATATTGCCCAGTCACATAATATTTTGCCCAGTTACGTAGTATATTGCCCAGTCACGTAGTATATTCCCCAGCCACGTAGTATATTGCCCAGCGACGTAGTATTCAGCACAGAGCCATGTAGTATATTGCCCAGTCACGTAGTATATTGCCCGGTCACGTAGTATATTGCCCGGTCACATAGTATATTGCTCAGCGGCGTAGTATACAGCACAGAGCCACGCAGTATACAGCACAGACACGTAGTATACTGCCCAGTCACGTAGTATATTGCCCAGTCACGTAGTATATTGCCCAGCCACGTAGTATATTGCACAGCCACGTAGTATATTGTCCAGCCACGTAGTATATTGCACAGCCACGTAGTATATTGCACAGCCACGTAGTATATTGCCCAGCCACGTAGTATATTACCCAGCCACGTAGTTTATTGCACAGCCACTTAGTATATTGCCCAGCCACGTAGTGTATTGCCCAGCTGCGTAGTATACAGCACAGAGCCACGTAGTATACAGCACAGACACGTAGTATACTGCCCAGCCACGTGGTATATTGCCCAGTCACGTAGTATATTGGCCAGTCACGTAGTATATTGCCCAGCCACATAGTATGTTGCACAGCCACGTAGTATATTGCCCAGCAACGTAGTATATTGCACAGCCACGTAGTATATTGCACAGCCACGTAGTATATTGCCCAGTTACGTAGTATATTGCCCAGTCACGTAGTATATTCCCCAGCCATGTAGTATATTGCCCAGCGACGTAGTATTCAGCACAGAACCATGTAGTATATTGCCCAGCCACGTAGCATATTGCCCAGTCACGTAGTATATTGCCCAGTCACGTAGTATATTGCCCAGTTACGTAGTATATTGCCCAGTCACATAGTATATTCCCCAGCCATGTAGTATATTGCCCAGCGACGTAGTATTCAGCACAGAGCCACGTAGTATATTGCCCAGTCATGTAGTATATTGCCCAATCACGTAGTATACTGCCCAGTCACGTAGTATATTGCCCAGCGACGTAGTATATTGCCCAGCGACGTAGTATATTGCCCCGCCACGTAGTATGTTGCCCAGTCACGTAGTATATTGCCCAGTTATGTAGTATATTGCCCAGTTACGTAGTATATTGCCCAGTCACGTAGTATATTCCCCAGTCACGTAGTATCTTGCCCAGCGACGTAGTATTCAGCACAGAGCCACATAGTATATTGTCCAGTCACGTAGTATATTGCCCAGTCATGTAGAATATTGCCCAGCGACGTAGTATACAGCACAGAGCCACGTAGTATACAGCACAGCCACGTAGTATATTGCCCAGCCACGTAGTATATTGCACAGCCACGTAGTATATTGCCCAGCCACGTAGTATATTGCCCAGTCACGTAGTATATTGCCCAGTCACATAGTATATTGCCCAGTTACGTAGTATATTGCCCAGTCACGTAGTATATTCCCCAGCCATGTAGTATATTGCCCAGCGACGTAGTATTCAGCACAGAGCCATGTAGTATATTGCCCAGCCACGTAGTATATTGCCCAGTCACGTAGTATATTGCCCAGTCACATAGTATATTGCCCAGTTACATAGTATATTGCCCAGTCACGTAGTATATTCCCCAGCCATGTAGTATATTGCCCAGCGACATAGTATTCAGCACAGAGCCACGTAGTATATTGCCCAGTCATGTAGTATATTGCCCAGTCACGTAGTATACTGCCCAGTCACGTAGTATATTGCCCAGCGATGTAGTATATTGCCCAGCGACGTAGTATATTGCCCCGCCACGTAGTATATTGGCAAGTCACGTAGTATATTGCCCAGCCACGTAGTATATTGCCCAGCCACGTAGTATATTGCACAGCCACGTAGTATATTGCCCAGCCACGTAGTATATTGCACAGCCACGTAGTATATTGCCCAGTCACATAGTATATTGCCCAGTCACGTAGTATATTGCCCAGTCACGTAGTATATTCCCCAGCCACATAGTATATTGCCCAGCGACGTAGTATTGAGCACAGAGCCATGTAGTATATTGCCCAGCGACGTAGCATATTGCCCAGCAACGTAGTATATTGCCCAGACACGGAGGTATATAACACTTCCCACGCAGTATTTAGCAGTGTGTGCACCATATCCCTGTTAAAAATAATAATTAAAATAAAAAATAGTTACCGTATATACTCACCCCTGGGATCCAGCGAAGCTGTGTGATGCGGCCGCCATCTTCCGTTCCCAGGATACATTGCGAAATTACCCAGATGATTTAGCGGTCTTGCGAGACCGCTAAGTCTTCTGGGTAAGTTCGCAATGCATCTCTGGGAACGGAAGATGTCAGCCTACGCGAGCTCATCGTCCGACGACGGCAGGTTTTTTGTTTTTTTTATTATTTTTAACATTAGATCTTTTTACTATTGGCGCTGCATAGGCAGCATCAATAGTAAAAACTGGGTCACAAAGGGTTAATAGCAGCGGTTACGAAGTGTGTTACCCGTGGTATAACGCGGTCCGTTACCGCTGGCATTAACCCTGTGTGAGCGGTGACCGGAGGGGAGTATGGAGCGGGCACTGACTGCGGGGAGTATGGAGCAGAGAGTATGGAGCGGGCGCCGGGGACACTGACTGCGGGGAGTATGGAGCGGGCGCCGGGGACACTGACTCCGGGAGTATGGAGCGGGCGCCGGGGACACTGACTGCGGGGAGTATGGAGCGGGGAGTATGGAGCGGGCACCGGGGACACTGACTGCGGGGAGTATGGAGCGGGGAGTATGGAGCGGGCACCGGGGACACTGACTGCGGGGAGTATGGAGCGGGGAGTATGGAGCGGGCACCGGGGACACTGACTGCGGGGAGTATGGAGCGGGGAGTATGGAGCGGGCGCCGGGGACACTGACTGCGGGGAGTATGGAGCGGGGAGTATGGAGCGGGCACCGGGGACACTGACTGCGGGGAGTATGGAGCGGGGAGTATGGAGCGAGCGCCGGGGACACTGACTGCGGGGAGTATGGAGCGGGCGCCGGGGACACTGACTGCGGGGAGTATGGAGCGGGCACTGTGACTGCAGGGGAGTAGGGGAGGGACTAATCGGACTGTGGCCGTCGCTGATTGGTCGCGGTAGCCATGACAGGTAGCTGGTGAGACCAATCAGCGACTTGGATTCCATGACAGACAGAGGCCGCGACCAATGAATATTCGTGACAGACAGAAGGACAGAAAGATGGAAGTGACCCTTAGACAATTATATAGTAGATAGAAAGATTGTAATCTTTCTGTGTAAGTGTACTTTAACCATGGACATCCACTAAGAATGCTTAGTCCCAGGCATTACGTTAGTCAATATGGTAAAAAAATGAGATGATCTCATCTACAGGAATTTCCTAACATTTTTCAATTTTTAAAATAAAAGACTTGTTTTATTGGATATGGTTTTTGTAGACAGTTCCTGGCACGTTATAAGTGCATGATATTAAGACAAAATGTACTCTCCTCCCACCAAGACAGTGAAAATTACAGTTTATGTGCCTTAAAGATATAATATTTTGTTCTTTGAATTCATGCATTGTATTTCAAGTGAGCAAAAGACAATGGACCATTCTTACATACAAGAATCAATAGGCACGCTTTGTTCTTTCTATATATATACTACTGTGTAGTGGTTTACCCATCGTTTACATAGAACCTTAAGTAAAACCTCAGCAATAAAAAAGAATATAAGAAAGAGAGACTAATTGCATGTCTTAATTTCACCTATCAACATAAAGTATTATTTCCAAACACAATATATTGGTCGGTGAGTGTATAAGGAGATGAACATGCTGTCCATGTTCCCGCTTGAGGACACGCGTCTTGTTGTCATGTGTAATTTTGTATTGTGACATTCGTTATTAGTGGTGGATTGTATTTTGCCCTACAGTAGAGAGAGTTAGCGTTAATAGCTGGGACTAGCCCAGAGTGGGAGGTTCTAATGTGAAGAGACAGACAATTTCCTGTCAGGACAACTAATAGGGCCCAGTGTGCAACAGAAGCAGATCTAACGTCTGACTAGTCAGCAAAACCGCTTGACGTGGGTGTCCCTGACGTGAGGCAGTGGACGGTGAGAACAAAGAGTAGAGAAAGAAGAAGTGACAGAAGGACAGAGTGATGCACTAGTGACGAATCCTGGGACAGGACGCCTAAAATTACGGCACCAAGTTTTCTAGATAGAGAGGTAATGGGCCAGGATGGAATGGGGAATGTGAGACGAGGAGAGAGACCCTGGCTGTAGTTCCAAGGTGTAGTTCAGGCAGGTATATTATTCCCTGAAGCATTCCGAACTTTCAGAGAAAATCTAATTTAAGGATCTGAAGACCATAGCTGCTCCTGATCAGCACTTCTAATGGCGATTGGTAGGCCTCTTGCTATGGAAGAGACATGTCAATCATCTGCAGCGGAGCTAAGAGAAGATAGCCAGGGAAAAGTATACTTTCTCTGAAATGCACATCGGAGAAAAATATATCGGCCAGCAATTGTTCATCCAGGCTCTGATTCCTCATGCTACATGCAGTTTGGGCAGCATGAACTAGGTGTCAGGTTCTCTTTAATCAATTTCAGTATGGGTTATAGTATGATGAGGCATAAGTTACTACAGGCCTTTGCTGCTTTCCTGGTGAGTTACCGGCATCAAGTTGAGAGAGAGATAGAGAGCTAATTAGATAGATAATAGTTTAGAGAGGTAAAGAATTTAGAGATGAAATAATTGTCTAGTAGCTCTATGTTTACAGCAGCATTGACACTAACTAAGCAAAAGGCTCCCTTTTATGATGATGAAGAACTGCAATGTTAAGGCAATGACTGCAGCTTCTTTTTATCTGTAAGCGGGTAGACAATATGGTCAACACGGAAAGGGATTGTCCGATAGAGGAAAACGCCTGCTCCGTTCACAAGCAAAAGGGCAGCTGCAGCCTGTGATTGGCTGTAGAAATCAGGTGACTAGAAGGGCATGTCAGAAAAAAAATCTAATGATGTGCTCTTCAAGTTACCTGAGCGGTGCAGCCAGTCACAGCCTGCAGCAGTTTTCTGTAGTAAAGACTATGGTTTTAGAGTAGGGTGTCATAAAAGCTCACGTAGGTGTCCTAATACCTTTGTCCTTATAGTGTATGACCTCAACCAACCTAATAGTCATTTTTCCATGTGCAGTGTTCTTTAGTCATATCTAGAACATAATTGAAGATCAATTAAATACATACAGTATATGCTTAACAGAGCAATCATTAAAAAATGTATATTCACCTTTCCCCTGTATTTTGTTCTTAGGGTGGCAAGTCATACACCGGACCCTGTGGTGGACGAGATTGCAGTGGAGGATGCCAGTGTTATCCAGAAAAAGGCAGCCGTGTAAGCTATAAAATATTGCTATTTTATTTGCATTTGTTATAGTAAGTGGCAGAATTTCTCTAAAGTGGATCAGCCACATCTACACCGTCTTAAGCATTATTACTTATGCTTTGTCTGTACAATGAAAGACTATTCTTTTGTTTCTTGGCTAAATTATGATGTGAAAATTTGGGTTAGATGAAGGAGACATTGCCATATTAGGCTTTTTTATATTAGTATTCTTCTATGAATAAAACAAATTATACATTAGGCATCAAAGTAAATTAGCTCAGTCAAACTTTACATCTAATGTTTTTTTCTAGTTATAGACAATAAAAATTTCTTGACAAGACAGATACAAAAACATCAAGTTGTAGACCTTGGTAAAATTTAGCAGGACTTTACCCACTACTGGAGGCTCTTTATCAGGCATTTTTGCTAAGGGTACATTTAGACTAGTCAACAACCGGAAGTTTAGTACCCTGTTTAGACAGGCCGACCCTGCTTCCATACACACAGAGTGATCATTAGAGGGAACCTGTCACATTCTATAATGCTATTAACTTGCAGATACAGGGTTAATCTACAGGTTAATAGCATTAGGAAGGTGCCCAAGGGCAGTACTGGAAGTGCGACAACCTGAAGAAAATAAACTTTATTCCGCTTAGCTGCTGGCTTTGTCATAAAGGTGTGTCAGCGCAGCTACAGTCACTGTGGCGGCCGTAAGTACACCTCAGCACTGCAGGGACTGCTGCCTCCCCAACACACCTATGTGACTGAAAGCCAGCTGGTCCCCTCGAGGAATAAAATTACTTTTCTCCCACATGCCACACTTTCAGTGCAATGGCTGGGTAGCGTCCTAAAAGTATTAACCTGCAGATTAACCCTATAGCTGCAGGTTAAAAGCATTATCTGACATGACAGTTTCCCTCTAACACAGGGGTGGGGAATCTTTTTTCTGCCAAGGGACATATGGATATTTATACCATCCTTCGGGGCCGTACAATCTCCTCCCACAAAGTACATCCTGACTGTGGCACTGGTTTCAGGACGTAATCTTCATTGCATGCCCTTCAGTGTTCAGTAGTGAACCCTGCATGTGTGTTCTAACAGAGCAAAAAGAAACTAATGAGCTTGTTGTAATCAAAATACAGCTCCCTGTCAAAGAATGCGGTCTCTGAGAATCTGCTCGGGGGACCTGATAAAAGATCATCGAGGGCCGTAAATGGCCCTGGGGCCTGAGGTTCCCCACCCCTGCTTTAGCACTAGACTCTTTGCTCTGTGCACATTGATTGCTCTGTGTGCATAGTCATTGAGTGTCATTATTTTCAGCAGCAAACGTTTTGTTTATACAGTACGATGTGCTGCCGAGTTTAAGCAAACTTAATAATCATTTATTAACCTGAAGACCTACCTCTTCCGACAAGCCTACAACCTGCAGTAACCACCGATCGACCAAACCGCTGCATGACCAGCTCTATCCTCACCTACTGTATTCTCACCCATCCCTTGTAGATTGTGAGCCCTCGCGGGCAGGGTCCTCACTCCTCCTGTACCAGTTATGACTCGTATTGTTTAAGATTATTGTACTTGTTTGTATTATGTATACCCCTCCTTACATGTAAAGCGCCATGGAATAAATGGCGCTATAACAATAAATAATAATAATAATCATTTAATCAGACAATCGTTTTGCTCATTCCTTGGGTGATTGTCCTCCATATCACACTGGCCAATTTTCATAAAACAAGTGTCTCTAGTCTAAATGCACCCTAAGTCAGCACGTTTCGGTCATTATGTAACCAAACAAGGCTATGTGTGCATATGATGGGAAGTCTCCCTTCCTTTTGGCCTCTATCAGTTGGACTATACTATTATACCTTTTTTTAAACTACTACACAAGTACCAACATGAGTACATGGACACAGTACTTAGTACAGTGATCACTTTGAATGTCTGGTCAGCCGCTACCATATACATTTATATAACTGGAACCTACAACTCCCAATATCACACTGAACCATGGTAATGAGATGCTTGGAGTTTTTGTTATCAGCGATCATCTGACTTTGGACAATACAGGAACCACAGCATTGATTCGATGCAGTCAGTAGCATTATTAAACATTTAAAGAGTAACTTAATCTTTGGGAGATTTTTGTTATATGTTTTGTCCCTTTTATCATGAGCAGATCAGTGGGGTCCGGGTCATGATACCCCTACCAGTGTCTCAAATGTTTCCTTTGCTGAATAATGGAAAAATTACATTGCACTACAATAATTCACAGAAAGTGATGAATCACTAACAAAATGTTAGTGCTTTTGCTGTAGTTAACATAATTTTCAAAACATCCAACAAACTTTGCATATAATATGTATATAAACCCTTAAAGCATTTGTGAGAGTGCAAAAATATTTTCGACTGATAGTCATGGGCAAACGTGCTCGGATAAGATGTTATCCAAACATGCTCGGATGCTATCTGATTGTCTTCGGCGTGCTCGAATAACATGTTCGAGGCTCTGCACCTGCATGTCTCACTGCTGTTAGGCTAGTTTCACACTAGCGTTCGGCAGGGCTGCGGATGGCAGCCTCCTTCCACTGTTAAGCCCCGCCAACTGCCGCACCTCTTCCGGCAGGTCCGCCTACGTCTGCATGCGTCCTGCGTACCCTATCTATAACATTGGGTATGCAGGCCATGCGGATGTATGCTGATGCCTCTGCATGCGTCGTTTTGATGCTGCCCCGACCGCAACAAAATGCAACATGTTGTGTTCCACGCAGTTCAGCGCAGCTTCGAAACTATGCATGCAGAGGCATCCGCATACATCCGCATGGTCTGCATGCCAATATTAAATATAGGGTACACAGGACGCATGCAAACATAGGTGGAGCTGAAGGAAGAGGTGCGACAGTGGGCAGGGCTTAACAGAGGAAGAAGGCTGCCATCTGCAGCCGTGCCGAACGCTAGTGTGAAATCAGCCTAAGACAGCTGCCACACATGCAGGGATTGCCTAACAAACAGGCAATCCCTGCATGTGTTGAGACTGTCCAACAGCTGTGAGACATGCAGTCACAGGTACTTGAACATGTTATTGGAGCACGCTGAAGACAGTCAGATAGCACCCGAGCATGATCGCATAACACCTTATCACAGCACGCTCACTCATCACTAATGACTAACAGAAAAGGGAAAATCTTAAAGGTTACTGAATATTTAAGTACCGTATACTGACAAAACAGAAACATAGAGCCTTGAGAGTGCATATAACATCCACACATTCTAGAATTATATTGCAGTTGTGCTCAAAAGTTTACATACCCCAGCAGAATTTCTGCTTTCTTGGCCTTTTTTTTAGAGAATATAAATGATAACACCAAAACTTTTTCTCCACTCATGGTTAGTGGTTGGATGAAGCCATTTATTGTCAAACTACTGTGTTTTCTCTTTTTAAATCATAATGACAACCCAAAACATCTAAATGACCCTGATCAAAAGTTCACATACCCCATTTCTTAATACCGTGTATTGCCCCGTCTAACATCAATGACATCTTGAAGTCTTTTGTGGTAATTGTGGATGAGGTTCTTTATTTTCTCAGATGGTAAAGCTGCCCACTCTTCTTGGCAAAAAAGCCTCCAGTTCCTGTAAATTCCTGGGTTGTCTAGCATGAACTACGCGATTGAGATCTCCCCAGAGTGGCTCAATGATATTGAGGTCAGGAGACTGAGATAGCCACTCCAGAACCTTCACTTTGTTCTACCGTAGCCAATGAAAGGTCGACTTGGCATTGTGTTTTGGATTATTGTCATGTTGGAACGTCCAAGTACGCTCTATGCGCAGCTACCGGGCTGATGAGTGCAAATTTGCCACCAGTATTTGCTGATAACGTGCTGCATTCATCTTTCCTTCAACTTTGACCATGTTTCCTGTGCCTTTGTAGCTCACACATCCATAAAACATCAGCGATCCACCTTCGAGCTTTGCAGTAGGAATGGTGTTCCTTTCATCATAGGCCTTGTTGACCTCTCTTCAAATGTAACGTTTATGGTTGTGGCCATAAAGTTCAGTTTTAGTCTCTTCATTCCAAATTACCTTGTTCCAGAAGTTTTGAGGCTTGTCTCTGTGCTGTTTTGCATATTGTAGGCGAGATACTTTGTGGCATTTACACAGTAATGGCTTTCTTCTGGCGACTCGTTCAAGCAGCCCATTTTTCTTCAAGTGCCTCTTTATTGTGCATCTCGAAACAGCAACACCACTAGTTTTCAGAGAGTCCTGCATTTCAGCTGATATTATTTGTGTGTTTTTCTTTGCATCCTGAACAATTTTCCTGGCAGTTGTGGACGACATTTTTATTGGTCTCCCTGACTGTGGTTTTGTTTTTACAGAGCTCCTGATTTTCCATTTGTTAATCACAGTTTGAACACTGCTGATTGGCATTATCAGTTCCTTGGATATCTATTTGTATCCCTTCCCAGTTTTATACAGTTCAACTACCTTTTCCTGTAGATCCGTTGACTATTCTTTGGCTTTCTCCATGACTCACAATCCAGAAACGTCAGTGGCTGGATGAAAGATGCAAGAGTCTGTCTGGATCCCAGAAATTCACTCAGCTTGTATGCATACACACTGATTACAAACAAACAGGTCACAGGTAAGGATGTTACCTTTAGTAGTCATTCAAACCTATCTGTGTCAACTTCTGTGCATGTTATCAGGCCAAAATCACCAGGGTATGTGAACTTTTGATCAGGGTCATTTGGGTGTTTTGGGCTGTCATTATTATTTAAAAAGAGAAAACAGAGTAGTTTTACAATAAATGGCTTCACCCAACCACTAATCATGAGTGGAGAAAAAGTTTTGGTGTTATCATTCATATTCTCTGAAAAAAGGCCAGGGAATAAAACATTCTGCCTGGATGTGTAAACTTTTGAGAACAACTGTATATTCTATATCGATTTTGATGTATAATTACAATGAAGTATTTTAAATAATTTTCACTCATCTGTATATATTTGAAGACTTGTGCATAGAAGAACACTGACAAAATCAGAAGGGCAAGCATTGAAGTATTCCATTAACTGTCCAATTTGGTCCCAGAGCATGACCGTCGGTGAACATTATATTACTTGTGCAGCCATTCTTGACCTGGATGACCGAAAAATCCTAATACTCCTCATTTCATTGAAACATTCCTAAACCCCCTACACTTTGACAACTTTAATGTTTTTCCCTATTTTAAGCTAGAAAACCAAAAAAGATGGACGCTTGAACTAAAATTAACAAATTTTATTGAAGAAACTTAAAAAATATATAAGTACAGCAATAAGAACGAAGAGTAAAAAGACACAATGAAAAAAGAGAGGCAACACTAGTGCCACGCACGGATGCTATAACCAGATGTAGTAAGAAGGTACATGTATGTATGAATAATTTCAGACCAAGCTATCTGGAGGAGCAAATCATCAAAATTAACCATACAAAAAAAAAAAAAAAATATATATATATATATATATATATATATATATATATATATACTGTATATATATATAACGTGGTTACATTGTATACATACAGAAAATGAAAAACTGTTATGCCAATAAATATATAGCTGTACAGAAAGGCAACCACACCTGTAGAAAAGCTCCAAGGTTATACCCGGATTGAGGAAGGTTCTAATAAATAAATAAATATATAAATACAATAAAGTGTAATAAAGAATAAATTATTCATACATACATGTACCTTCTTACTACATCTGGTTATAGCATCCGTGCGTGGCACTAGTGTTGCCTCTCTTTTTTCATTGTGTCTTTTTACTCTTCGTTCTTATTGCTGTACTTATATATTTTTTAAGTTTCTTCAATAAAATTTGTTAATTTTAGCTCCATCTTTTTTGGTTTTCTATATACGTATTATGGCGGAGCATTTACTCTGGCTGCCCTCCTTGTTGGTTTATTGACCTATTTTAAGCTAGTTGATCTATTGCTTGAGCCATCTACCATCAGTTCCATAGTCCAACCAATTCCAAATTATTTTATGACATGGCGAGAAGGCAATTAAACAAACGTCTCAATATTGTGTTACAGCATCACGTTATCTGCCATATGTAGATTTATTCGTATGAGTCTATATATCGATATCCAACACCTCTACACACAGATCATACATATTGTTCTGTCAATTTCTCTTTTACAAGTTAAAATACCCTATTGTATACTTTTGTCATAAATTTATTAAGACATCCCATCCGGAGTAAGTAGTGACAGTTTAAAATGTATGGTATGTTGGATACAGGAAAGATATATATCTTGGTAATATCTCAGTGGTTTAACCACTGAGGACTCCCAATTCTAAATATTTTGGTATGTTGGATTATTTTTAGCTCTCTAGCTGATTATATCAGTACAAGCTCTACAGCAGCACTATGATCAAAACTGGTACATAGATGCTAAAGAAAATTAGCAACTTCCACATGAATTACATTTTTCAAACTGTATCTAAAAGTTTTTGTCCATGTTCTTTCTTCAGGAGTGCACTTCTCCCCAGCCTTGCAAGGAGGCAATGTACTCTCGATGACTAAGGCTAGGGTCACATTGCGTTAGTGCAATCCGTTTAGCGCTAGCGGATTGCGCTGACGCAATGTTTTTAACGGGGCCGCGTTCCGGGGTCGCGGTAACGTCCCCGTTCTCGCAGATCCCCGAACTGCGAGAGCGGGGAACGGACCGCGGGCACGCTGCAACCAGCGTCCGCGGCGCGCCAGAAAACACCGGCGCGTCGCTAGCGCGTGCCGAACATGGCACGCGCTAGTGCTGCGCGTTCCCATTGCCGTGAATGGGCGCGCTAACGGACGCGTTGCACGGCGTTAATTTCGCCGTGCAATGCTGTCCGTTAGCGCGTTCCCATTAACGCAGTGGGAACCTAGCCTTAGGCTAATGGGAATGCGCTAACAGATAGAATCATAGAATATTAGAGTTGGAAAAGGCCTCCAGGGTCATATGTTCATTCGCCTCACAAACCAGTAACATGGTTATGTCGCTGCCCAAAGTATGTACTCTCCAGTGCTTAGGCAGCTTTAGAGCCAGTGAAGCTCTATAGCAAAGAACTTGTAAGTGCTGCGCTCCTTGCCTAGGAAATTGGTCAGCGGTGGCTGTTAACCTAGGCAATGAGAGGTAAACTATAAAAGAATTCTAACCATTTCTGAGACTAGAGATGGTCTTTTAGAAGAGGACGGTAGCAAGTGTGTTTAATTTTACAAGCGGTTTGCCATTTTACAAACAATTGAGACAACCCCTTTAAATATTCATATTATTACAGTGAACTTGTCAACAGGATTTTGCTAAGTAAACTACAGACACTGTCAGGTTGGCAGTGTTAAAGTGATACCTGGGGTGAAGAAATCTGTCTTGTGGTTCTTGTGTAATCAGTATTCCTCATTATAGAGACAAACTGTTTGTTTAACAATGCCAATCTGATAGTGTCTGTAGTTCGCTTAGCTGCTGACATGCTCCCTTTAATAATATAAATTTAAATACATGTACATTATATATATATTATATTTAGTATCCAATATTAAATGTCCAATATTTCACAAATGGAACGCAATCATTGAATAATAAAATAAATTCCTCATAGTTTCACCATCTCTACTTGCTGTCAGTTTGTGGATACAGTATTTACATGAAAACACTACCCCAGTAGCATCCACCAGGAGGATGGGGCATTGCCATGATGCAGCAGGAAGCCACATGGACCTGCAGTTTTTAAATTGACTATTAACATTCCTTCTCACATTATGAAAAAAGCGACATGGACCGCACATCCAAATATTTTACATTGCTCTACTGCTGCTAGGCAATTGTAATGCAATCAGTGTTTTTTAGATGTAGCATGTTGCATTGTATATTGACAGGAAGCCACTAATCAGTGTTGTGGGCGGAGTTGGACTAGGCACCAGTCTGGCTGATAAAACATTTATTATATTGAAACAACAGTACACAGTCTAATAAGTGACACATCGCAGAAATTAGTGTCTCAGCCCCTATCTCATGCTGCCATCAGTTTACATAGCAAAAACATGCTGAAAGATTCTCTTTCAGTGCTAATCTTTACGTTCTTTACTAATTGTCTCCCATGATTCTTTGGGGGCTTGTCTTTAGGCTGCTCTGCATTATCACTCTGTGAGCCATGCCCCCTTTGTCAAGACCATAAAAATTAGCGCTAAAAAGGCCCAAATCTCTAGGACCACCATATGGAGCAGAGGGAATAAAATGAATGCAAAATCTGGTCACTATGAACCTGGGACCTCTTTAAAGGGAGACACATACAAGGAATTCTTTGGCTCCTCACAAATGCTGACTTTGTCCTGTTAGCAGAAATTTATAGCCGTTTACTTCTGATAATATACAAACATTTAAGAACTAAAAATTCCTGCGTGACATATTATGACATTAATGAAACATCACAAGTTGAATGCCATTGATGTCATATTGTTCCACGCTATCCCACTCACTCAGCTAAGTGCACAGTAATAAGTTCTCACGGATTGCAGTACTCCAAGTCAGTTGTTTGCATGCTCTTCAGTGTTTATTCATCTATTCAGTGTTCCCTAAGAAAAGGTTATTTCAGGGAAATGCTTACATTAAATTTGCTGTATAATGATGTGATAGTGTAAATCTTAGTGTGCTTTTTATGTATGACTTAACAAATTGCCTGTTGTACTTATGTAGTGACTGTCTTAATGGGCTACCTACTTTTAGAATTCAGCTGGTCAGCAATCAGCTGGACGTTCCGCATGAAGTTCACTGAAATGAATGTGGGGCCATGAAATTCACAGCCACGTTGAGTTCTCCAAAGAGGGAGTCACTATTTCTGGCCCTCTTGGTTTGTAGAGGTAAATTCCCAGAAGGGATGTAACAATACCACATATGTGTATATTTTTTTATTGGGGGATAGGACGGTTAATTGGGATTTTATATTTTTCATATTTTTAAAACAATTTTTTTAACCTTTCACTCTATTTGTTAGTCCCCTTAGGGGATTGGAACCTGCAATCATCCAATCATTATATCCAATATAGTTAGTCTCAGGTTAGGAAGGGACATATGCTTCAAATATTATTGAAATATATCATATTAATTGAAAATTCATGTTTTAAAAAATGTCTTAAAAATAAGCAGGGATTATTGCCTAATTCAAACATATAGAGATCATGCAGAGATATACATGTATAAATAGCTGGAAATGTGCTCATAAATCAATCCAAATAAAAAGACATCAATAATTTTTACGCTAAAGTGCAAGTGCCAGTGTAAACCAGGAAACGTGTTTCAGCCTAAAATTTAATATGATCCGGTATCATCATGGATGTGATGTATTAGGCTAAAGTGTAATGCCAATGTAAACCAAGGACTATATTTCAGCCTTAAGCTGAGTGTAATCAGAGATCACCATGGATGTAATTATCAATGTCCGATTATTAGTTAGATGTGAATTTACTTACAGCTGTAAAGACTCTAAAAGGAAAGGGTCTGCATGTCCCATAGCTAGCAATCCCTGCCGCCATTTCGCCACGCTTCTTATAGGTGGCTCTTTAAATCCCAAAATGCAAATATGCCACGTGTACGAGATATACAAGTATCCAGGGAAATGTCGGCGCATTCTGTCGGTGAGCAGAAAATTACATGTATGGCTGTTAGAGGCAGGTTATAATTTAATATAACAGCCATCATATGCTAGCAGTCCCTGAGCCAGCATCAAAGTCAGGAACCGGCCTATGATATACCATATTTTTCGCTTTGTAAGACGCACTTTATTTCCCCCAAATTTGGGGGGAAATGGGGGTGCATCTTACAAAGCGGATATAAGGCTTACCGTTGCAGGCTGGGATGAGGGGGTGTCCGCCACCGCTGCTGCTGCTGCCCAGGTTGCCCGCTGCTGCCCAGGGTGATGCTGGAGTCTCCTGTGCTGCGGGGAGCTCTGCCGACATTTTGTGAAAAGACTCTGGGAAAATGTCCACCGGGATCTCGGGAGATGAGATTTCAGCGCTGAGATCTCATCTCTCGAGATCTTGGTGCCAAGATCACCATCTGCACATGCGCCGCCTCCCGGTGGCCATTTTCTCGAAGTGCACCGCATAGGAAAGCATGAACGAACTGCCTGGGGGCTCTGGCCTTTCACAAAAAGTCAGCAGAGCCCCCTGCAGCACTGGAGACACCCCGCAGCACCGGAGACACCCTTGCAGCATTGGAGACACCCCTGCGGTACAGGAGCTCCCCTGCAGCACAGGACACCTGCACACCCCCTCATCCCAGCCTGCAGCAACGCTCCACTCCTGCCTCCTCCAGCAGCGACCCTGCAATAAGATGCATGGATTATAAGAAACATCACCGATTTATTAAAAAAAAGTTTTTTTCCTATTTTTCACCTCAAAATTTGGAGTGCGTCTTACAAAGCTAAAAATTCGGTAACTGTATGTGCTATGTAGGTAAGAGGTTAAATGCATGATGCATCCTCTACTTTATATGGAATATATGAGCATTGCCATTCAGCAACTTTAAACATTAGAACAGGGCCGGCTCCAGGTTTTCGAGGGCCCCGGGCGAAAGAGTCTCAGTGGGCCCCCCCCCCCTTTAACACATACCCCGATTTATGATGCACAGATACGGCAGAGAAATGTATAGTACAATGCCAGATTTCACTTCTTACATGAGTGACAGCTATTGTAGATTCTGCAGTGTATATATACAGGAGGAAAGGTGCTGTGCAGTGTATATACAGGAGAGGTGCTGTGCAGTGTATATATACAGGAGGAAAGGTGCTGTGCAGTGTATATATACAGGAGAGGTGCTGTGCAGTGTATATATACAGGAGGAAAGGTGCTGTGCAGTGTATATATACAGGAGAGGTGCTTTTCTGTTTTTGGTTTTTCTATGAAACAAAGACTTTTCTACATAAACAACGTTGTTTGGTTTTGCGGCCCCAACAGATCTGTGCTACAAAGTAACAGGCGGCTCGGGCATTAATGAGGGACCTGATGCTGAATCCTTTCCACAAACCCTAATGACCCAATTAGTGCCCTGTCATTAGAAGCTCATTAAACGCCTCCCTGTCCCGAGCAGTCATGTACAGTATGGGGGGATCCTGCAGCCCTGACTGCTCAATACCATACACTGCCCTCTGTCACGCTCACTATTATCCTGTGCATTTCTCCATCATCGTTACCCCATGTTACACTTGTCACCCCCCACTACAGAGTAGCAGGGCAGCCAATGTCACCCCCTCCCGGACCCTAATGGCAGCAGGAAATGTCTGCTCCTCTATTGGGTTGGAAACTGATTTAATCAAGGAATAATGTGGATTTGTTGCCTGTGGCTGCAGGGGAAGGGTTAAGTGATGCCATGTCCGTGGTGGGAGCAGTGGCAGCTGCTGGGACCTGGACAGAGACAACCAATGTTGCTGTGACTGCACAGTGTGACCTGGAGGAGAGAAGCTGAGACTCCGGAGCAGAAATCACCCACATGCCAGCACTGGGCAGAGTCCCTCCAGTCACCAGCCTGGGGCCACGGGGCCCCAACCTACAGCCCACAGCTCAGATTTATCCATGGCAGCAGCTCCCCTTCCTCCTGGCATCTGGTTAACCCCATTTATGCGGGTCGGATTGTTATCTTTAAGGTTCAGCAATAACCTTCATACAGATGGGAAGGGGTTAAGCTTCTTCCTACCCCACTGGTGCAGGTTTGGTGCAGCATGCATGTATTCTGGGTGAGCTGGGCGGCTACAGGCTGCACCCCATCAGCTGCTCCTCCAGACATCACCCACATTTTTAGGCAGCGGAGACAGACAGCAGCAGACTGAGCCACAACTGCAACCACTGCTGGATACCTTTGCACTCACTCAGTCGCTAGTAGGACGGAGCTCCTCCGGAATCTGCCTGATAAACTTCAGCACTGTCTGCAGCCACCCAGGGGGGAGAGCAGAGAACATGCTCTCTCCGCCTACAATGTCACACTGGCTGCCTTCTGTTAACCCCTATGTGTGCCTGCCTGGCTGCACTGACTGAGTGAGAAGATGCTTGTGTCAGAGCTGGCACATAGGGGTTAAGAGAACGCAGCCAGCAGTGACTTTGTGGGGGGAGAGAGCATGTTATCTCCTGCTCTGCTCTCCCAGCTGTATCTATGACAGCATGAGTGGGCCCCCCCCCCTCTCCCCAGGGCCCCGGCATTTGCCCGGAGTGCCGGGTGCTGACGCCGGCCCTGCATTAGAACAATAATTTTGATTTACTGATTGTATTTTTTGTATTGGTATTAAAAAGAAAACAATATGTTTTTTATTTTATTGTTAATTGCTTTACAAAACAAAATTCTGAATATTATTACAAAGAAGTCTAGAATATGTAAAAATAGTTGATACATACACTGATTTAACTGGAAATTATCAAATAAATTAATAAAAGAGGAGTAAAGTATTAAGTGAAAAACTGTTTTTACAATACAGTTTTATATGCTTTCTCTATTTATTGATCCTTTAACCCCTTAGTGACAGAGCCAATTTGGTACTTAATGACCAAGCCGATTTTTGCAATTCTGACCACTGTCACTTTATGAGGTTATAACTCTGGAACGCTTCAACGGATCCCGCTGATTCTGAGATTGTTTTTTCGTGACATATTGTACTTCATGTTAGTGGTAACATTTCTTCGATATTACTTGCGATTATTTATTAAAAAAACGGAAATATGGCGAAAATTTTGAAAATTTAGCAATTTTCAAAATTTGAATTTTTATTCCCTTACATCAAAGAGATATGTCACACAAAATGGTCAATAAATAACATTTCCCATATGTCTACTTTACATCAGCACAATTTTGGAATAAAAAATTTTTTTATTAGGGAGTTATAAGGGTTAAAATTTGACCAGCAATTTTTTATTTTTACAGCAAAATTTACAAAACCATTTTTTTTAGGGACCACCTCACATTTGAAGTCAGTTTGAGGGGTCTATGTGGCAGAAAATGCCCAAAATTGACACCATTCTAAAAACTGCACCCCTCAAGGTGCGCAAAACCACATTCAAGAAGTTAATTAACCCTTCAGTTGCTGCACAGGAACTGAAGAAATGTGGAAGGAAAAAATGAACATTTTACTTTTTTTCACAAACATTTTACTTCAGAACCAATTTTTTTTTTATTTTCACAAGTGTAAAAAAAGAAAATGAACAACATAATTTGTTGTGCAATTTGTCCGGAGAATGCCAATACCCCATATGTGGGGAAGGACTACTGTTTGGGTGCACAGTAGAGCTCAGAAGGGAAGGAGCGCCATTTGGCTTTTTCAACATAGAATTCCCTGGAAATGAGATCGGACACCATGTCGCGTTTGGAGAGCCGCTGATGTGCCTAAACAGTGGAAACCCCCCACAAGTGACACCATTTTGGAAACTAGACCCCCTAAGGAACTTATCTAGGTGTGTGGTCAACACTTTGAACACCCAAGTGCTTCACACAAGTTTATAACATAGAGCCGAAAAAATTAAAAATCATTTTTTTTTCACAAAAATGATCTTTTCACCACCAATTTTTTATTTTCCCAAGGGTAGCAAGACAAATTGGACCCCAAAAGTTGTTGTGCAATTTGTCCTGAGTATGTCGATACCCCGTATGTGGGGGTAAACCTCTGTTTGGGTGCACAGTAGAGCTCAGAAGGGAAGGAGCGCCATTTGACTTTTTCAACATAGAATTCTCTGGAATTGAGATCGGACACCATGTCGCGTTTGGAGAGCCGCTGATGTGCCTAAACAGTGGAAACCCCCCACAAGTGACACCATTTTGGAAACTAGACCCCCTAAGGAACTTATCTAGGTGTGTGGTCAACACTTTGAACACCCAAGTGCTTCACACAAGTTTATAACGTAGAGCCGAAAAAATTAAAAATCATTTTTTTTTCACAAAAATGATCTTTTCACCCCCAATTTTTTATTTTCCTAAGGGTAGCAAGAGAAATTGGTTCCCAAAAGTTGTTGTGCAATTTGTCCTGAGTATGTCGATACCCCGTATGTGGGGGTAAACCTCTGTTTGGGTGCACAGTAGAGCTCAGAAGGGAAGGAGCGCCATTTGACTTTTTCAACATAGAATTCTCTGGAATTGAGATCGGACACCATGTCGCGTTTGGAGAGCTGCTGATGTGCCTAAACAGTGTAAAGCCCCCACAAGTGACACCATTTTGGAAACTAGACCCCCTAAGGAACTTATCTAGGTGTGTGGTCAACACTTTGAACACCCAAGTGCTTCACACAAGTTTATAACGTAGAGCCGAAAAAATTAAAAATAATTTTTTTTTCACAAAAATGATCTTTTCACCCCCAATTTTTTATTTTCCCAAGGGTAGCAAGACAAATTGGACCCCAAAAGTTGTTGTGCAATTTGTCCTGAGTATGTCGATACCCCGTATGTGGGGGTAAACCTCTGTTTGGGTGCACAGTAGAGCTCAGAAGGGAAGGAGCGCCATTTGACTTTTTCAACATAGAATTCTCTGGAATTGAGATCGGACACCATGTCGCGTTTGGAGAGCCGCTGATGTGCCTAAACAGTGGAAACCCCCCACAAGTGACACCATTTTGGAAACTAGACCCCCTAAGGAACTTATCTAGGTGTGTGGTCAACACTTTGAACACCCAAGTGCTTCACACAAGTTTATAACGTAGAGCCGAAAAAATTAAAAATCATTTTTTTTTCACAAAAATGATCTTTTCACCCCCAATTTTTTATTTTCCTAAGGGTAGCAAGAGAAATTGGTTCCCAAAAGTTGTTGTGCAATTTGTCCTGAGTATGTCGATACCCCGTATGTGGGGGTAAACCTCTGTTTGGGTGCACAGTAGAGCTCAGAAGGGAAGGAGCGCCATTTGACTTTTTCAACATAGAATTCTCTGGAATTGAGATCGGACACCATGTCGCGTTTGGAGAGCCGCTGATGTGCCTAAACAGTGTAAACCCCCCACAAGTGACACCATTTTGGAAACTAGACCCCCTAAGGAACTTATCTAGGTGTGTGGTCAACACTTTGAACACCCAAGTGCTTCACACAAGTTTATAACGTAGAGCCGAAAAAATTAAAAATCATTTTTTTTTCACAAAAATGATCTTTTCACCCCCAATTTTTTATTTTCCCAAGGGTAGCAAGACAAATTGGACCCCAAAAGTTGTTGTGCAATTTGTCCTGAGTATGTCGATACCCCGTATGTGGGGGTAAACCTCTGTTTGGGTGCACAGTAGAGCTCAGAAGGGAAGGAGCGCCCTTTGACTTTTTCAACATAGAATTCTCTGGAATTGAGATCGGACACCATGTCGCGTTTGGAGAGCCGCTGATGTGCCTAAACAGTGGAAACCCCCACAAGTGACACCATTTTGGAAACTAGACCCTCTAAGGAACTTATCTAGGTGTGTGGTCAACACTTTGAACACCCAAGTGCTTCACACAAGTTTATAACGTAGAGCCGAAAAAATTAAAAATCATTTTTTTTTCACAAAAATGATCTTTTCACCCCCAATTTTTTATTTTCCCAAGGGTAGCAAGACAAATTGGACCCCAAAAGTTGTTGTGCAATTTGTCCTGAGTATGTCGATACCCCGTATGTGGGGGTAAACCTCTGTTTGGGTGCACAGTAGAGCTCAGAAGGGAAGGAGTGCCATTTGACTTTTTCAACATAGAATTCTCTGGAATTGAGATCGGACACGTCGCGTTTGGAGAGCCGCTGATGTGCCTAAACAGTAGAAACCCCCCACAAGTGACACCATTTTGGAAACTAGACCCCCTAAGGAACTTATCTAGGTGTGTGGTCAACACTTTGAACACCCAAGTGCTTCACACAAGTTTATAACGTAGAGCCGAAAAAATTGAAAATCATTTTTTTTTCACAAAAATGATCTTTTCACCCCCAATTTTTTATTTTCCCAAGGGTAGCAAGAGAAATTGGACCCCAAAAGTTGTTGTGCAATTTGTCCTGAGTATGTCGATACCCCGTATGTGGGGGTAAACCTCTGTTTGGGTGCACAGTAGAGCTCAGAAGGGAAGGAGCGCCATTTGACTTTTTCAACATAGAATTCTCTGGACTTGAGATCGGACACCATGTCGCGTTTGGAGAGCCGCTGATGTGCCTAAACAGTGGAAACCCCCCACAAGTGACACCATTTTGGAAACTAGACCCCCTAAGGAACTTATCTAGGTGTGTGGTCAACACTTTGAACACCCAAGTGCTTCACACAAGTTTATAACGTAGAGCCGAATAAATTAAAAATCATTTTTTTTCACAAAAATGATCTTTTCACCCCCAATTTTTTATTTTCCCAAGGGTAGCAAGACAAATTGGACCCAAAAGTTGTTGTGCAATTTGTCCTGAGTATGTCGATACCCCGTATGTGGGGGTAAACCTCTGTTTGGGTGCACAGTAGAGCTCAGAAGGGAAGGAGCGCCATTTGACTTTTTCAACATAGAATTCTCTGGAATTGAGATCGGACACCATGTCGCGTTTGGAGAGCCGCTGATGTGCCTAAACAGTGGAAACCCCCCACAAGTGACACCATTTTGGAAACTAGACCCCCTAAGGAACTTATCTAGGTGTGTGGTCAACACTTTGAACACCCAAGTGCTTCACACAAGTTTATAACGTAGAGCCGAAAAAATTAAAAATCATTTTTTTTTCACAAAAATGATCTTTTCACCCCCAATTTTTTATTTTCCTAAGGGTAGCAAGAGAAATTGGTTCCCAAAAGTTGTTGTGCAATTTGTCCTGAGTATGTCGATACCCCGTATGTGGGGGTAAACCTCTGTTTGGGTGCACAGTAGAGCTCAGAAGGGAAGGAGCGCCATTTGACTTTTTCAACATAGAATTCTCTGGAATTGAGATCGGACACCATGTCGCGTTTGGAGAGCCGCTGATGTGCCTAAACAGTGGAAACCCCCCACAAGTGACACCATTTTTGATACTAGACCCCCTAAGGAACTTATCTAGGTGTGTGGTCAACACTTTGAACACCCAAGTGCTTCACACAAGTTTATAACGTAGAGCCGAAAAAATTAAAAATCATTTTTTTTTCACAAAAATGATCTTTTCACCCCCAATTTTTTATTTTCCTAAGGGTAGCAAGAGAAATTGGTTCCGAAAAGTTGTTGTGCAATTTGTCCTGAGTATGTCGATACCCCGTATGTGGGGGTAAACCTCTGTTTGGGAGCACTGCGGAGCTTGGAAGGGAAGGAGCGCCGTTTGAATTTTTAATCTCTTAATTGTGAGAGCGGACGCCATTTTGGGTTTGTAGATGTGCCTAACAGCAGAAACCCCCCACAACTGACCCCGTTTTGGAAACTACACCCCTCAAAGATTTTAATCAGGGGTATATTGAGCAATTTGAACCCACATGTATGACGCAGAGTTTGATAACATTAGGTCGTCATATTGAAAAAATTCATTTTTTTCTTGTTTTAGACCTGAATGTCTCACTTTTTCAGAAATAACATCAAAAAGTGGACCCCACAATTCGTTACCCACTTTATTATGAGCGCAGCGATATCCCATATGTAGTCAAAAAGTTCTGTTTGGACAAATGGCAGGGCTTGGACAGAAAGTGGCACAATGTGACAAATTTGGCTTTATTTGAAATTGAAGATCCAGGACCCATTCAAAGCTTCTAGAGACATTGAGCAAAAAAGAAAATCCTTCCAGGAATTATTACGGTACTCACATAGGGAGGCATGCTCCTAAAACACAATGGCTGACTATAAAATTGGTCTTGCTAACAAAACAGTTGTCCCTCATTTGCGTATATTGTAGCAGGAAGAATAAACTGTACTGGAATGAAGGGCAAAATGTGTAGGAAAATGCAGCCAACTATGTGGCAAAGCGGAGTTTGTTCCAAAGATGAAAGAACACCATCAGGGCTAGAATGGCAGACACTTTCAGAGACTGGTCGTACAACGTCCCTTTAGCTCCATCAACCCCTATATGAGAGACGAATGTGCCAATAGACGTGGTACACCATAGCAAGCTCCCACCCGCCAAGGTCAGAACCGCTATATGCACAAAACAACCAGTTCTCTATAGAAAGTATTGTCTGGTACCAGAGGTTCGGCAAGAACCATAAAGTAAAGCCCATAGTGTATAAGTACGGAACTTCCTAATTTTTTTAGAAATCCTACAATAAAATGATCATGCCCGTATCATCAACATAAATATAAGTAATATAAATGGAAGCCAAAGTTTTGTGTAGCAAGAGTCATAAAGCAGTCAAAGTTAGATAAATGGTCAAAAATGTTTGTGAGTAATCAAGTCCTAGAATTCATTTTCAGATGATTTCACTTTTCAAGATCATTTCTGGGGTCCACATTCTAACGCTTATTGACATAGGTACGTGGACGAGAATTTGTTGGAATAGTAGTTTGGTATGGGATTGATCGAGTCGTAGAATTTTCAGATGACCTGACTTTGCAAGAACATTTGTGGGGTCCACACTCTAGAGCGTACAGACGTGGGTACGTGGATGAGAATTTGTTGGGATAGTAGTTTGGTATGGGATTGATCGAGTCGTAGAATTTTCAGATGACCTGACTTTGCAAGAACATTTGTGGGGTCCACACTCTAGAGCGTACAGACGTGGGTACGTGGACGAGAATTTGTTGGGATAGTAGTTTGGTATGGGATTGATCAAGTTCTGGAATTAATTGTGAAATGGGGTAAAATGGGATCTACTAATTAAAATATTATTTATCAATTGTTCCAAATTGTACTACTGGGGCCACTAAGCAGAAAATAAAAATTATTGAAAAAAAGCAAACTAATAATTGTAGGTGGTGTGGTAGATCTCAAAACAGGGGGAGATACAAAGGCCTGGTTGGGATGGGCATGTGGGGCAATAGAATCGGGAATCACTCCGCCTGCCATGCTTTCTGCAAACTCGGCACCTTTTTTGAGGATACCTTTGGGTGGGAGTGACAGGGACAGGGTGAGGAAAATGGCGTTCTGACAGTCTCCGGGAATCCTCAGAGTTGAAGGCTTCCCCCGGTGCCATGGACTCAAATATGAGGCTCTCTACTACTTTTTCCTGAAAGTGCAGGAAAGTTAGCGGTCCTTGAGATTTTTTATATAGGACAAAGCTGTTGTAGGTGGCAGTCTGAATTAGATAGATTCCCACCTTTTTATACCACGCCCTGGTCTTCCTCTTGACCAGGTATGGTTGCAGAACCTGGTCTGACAGGTCTACGCCACCCATATGTCTGTTATAGTCTGTGACGCAGACTGGTTTTTCTTTGTCCCTGGTGGCACCCCTCTCTCTGACCGTCACAGTGGTGTCCGTATGCAGTGTGGAAAGCATATAGACGTCCTTCCTGTCTTTCCACTTCACTGCAAGAAGTTGGTCGCTTGCAAGTGAAAATGACGCCCCCCTCTCCAAACGTCTGGACACCAACTGTGATGGAAACCCCACTCTGTTTTTCCTCACTGTCCCACAGGCCCCTGTATTTGCAGCATGGAGGGATTTGTATAGGGGGATACTCGTGTAATAGTTATCGGTATACACGTGGTACCCTTGATTGAGAAAGGGCGTCATTAGCTCCCAGACAATTTTGCCTGGGATACCAATTGTCTGGGGGCAGTTTGGGGGGTTTATTTGGCGGTCCCTACCTTCATAAATTAGGAAGGTGGACGTGTACCCTGATGAGCTCTCGCAAGCTTTATATAATTTTACGCCGTATTTGGCTCTCTTGGAGGGAATAAATTGGCGGAATAACAGACGGCCCTTGTAGCTCATCAAGGACTCGTCGACTGCCATATTTTGCTCTGGGGTATAGGAATTTAGAAAGGAAGTTTTTAGTAGGGAAATTAGGGGTCTTAATTTATTTAGCCGATCGTAGTTGGGGTCAGTTCTTGGGAGAGCTTGGGAATTGTCACTGAAGTGGAGGAATCTCATCAGGGCTTCGTAACGGGCTCGGGACATGATGGCTGCAAATACAGGGGTGCAGTGGACAGCTTTTGTTGCCCAGTAAGAGCGGAGAGTGGTTTTTTTGTTACTATACCCATATTCAGGGTGAGGCCTAAGAATTTTTTTATTTCAGGGACATTTGTGGGGATCCAGGAACGGGAATGAAAGGCAGTGGGTTTTTGGGAAATATATTGCCGGGCATATAGATTTGTTTGGTGGACGATTAATTGCAGGACTTCGGGGCTAATGAAAATTTCAAAAAAATCAATGGGGGTAAAATTGGCGACATCTACTTTTATTCCAGGGACTGCAGAAAAAGGGGGAATTTGAGGGGAAAATGAGGTGTCATTATACCACAGGGGTGGGGGGACTGCGGTACTTGGTCCTGCCTCTGAAGCTTCAGCAGTGACGACCGACTCCGCTACCACCGGGCTGGGGGATCCCGTGGAGGAAGAGTCGTCATCACTGTCTGAAAACTGCTCAACTTCAGGGGCAGAATCTGTTTCGCTGCCGGAGCAAAGCAGGCTGTAAGCTTGCTCCGCGCTAAAAGTTCTGCGGGACATTTTATCTAATTCCTACCCTAACTCTAACCCTAACCCTAACAAAAAATGTTTAAAAATAATTATAATTTTTTTTTTCTTTTTTTTTTTTATAATCCTCTGCTGATGATGCAGGGATTACGGAGAACGGGGGTGGGTAAATTGGATGCTGGCGGAGGCAGATATTATGTTTTTTGTAACTGACAGGGCAGCACTTGAACTGTAGTCTCTCTCTCTTCTCTCCTAGAACAACTACAAGGAGAGAAGAGAAAGGCACAGCCCAAGTGCTGCCATGTTTATCAAATATTAGGGGTTTTGATCACTGTAATTGGACATATTACAGTAATCAAAACCCAGCAGCCAATGAGAAAATTCTCATAGGTTGCTGGGTCTCTGCTGGCAGATCATGGCAGGTGCACTGCGCATGCGCCTGCCATTTTCTTCCAGCAGAGAAGAAGAAGGGGGGCCAGGAGCCGTGGGCTGAGGACTGGGGACCATGGACTGAGGACCGGGGACAGGAGCACTGATGTGCAGGCGGTATGGTGGGGGGCTCGGGGGCTCTATTTCTCTCCCTTCTGATGTGCGATCACATCAGAGGGGAGAGAAATGCAAAGCATTTTTTTTTTTTCACAAACTATTTGCAGCGATCGCAACCCCGGGGGTCTGTAAAGACCCCCGGGATTGCGATCGTTCCAGGGGTCGGTAAAAACCGACCCCAATACACCGGGGGAAGCTAGGTTTTGGCGGGTGCATCTGCACTTGCGCCCGCCATTTTAGAGCCCGCACCGGAAGGAGGAGGGTCGGGGACCGGGGGGGCACCTTCACCGGTACATTAGGTACCGTGGGGGGCTCGGGGGGACCCTATTTCTCTCCCCTCTAATGTCCGATCACATTAGAGGGGAGAGAAACACAACGCAAATCGCGTTTTTTGTTTTTTTTTGCGATCGCCGGTAAACGGTTAATTACCGGCGATCGCAAATGCGGGGTGGGTAAAAAACCCCCCGAATCATGTTCTCTGGGGTCTCGGCTACCCCCGGCAGCCGAGACCCCGGAGAAATTCGGCCTCTGGGGGGCGCTATACACTTTTTTCACAGCGCCGTTAATTAACGGCGCTGTGGTTTAAGTACCCTTAGCGGCCGTCGTTAAAAGGCGTATCGGCGGTCGCTAAGGGGTTAAAGATGCTCTCCTATTAAAATTTTATTTGGCTAAACCTGTGTGACTGTGCATGTAGTGTAGTGTATTGTGTGAGTCTATTAATACATCTACACTACACAAAATAAATGTTAAGACAGGTATTACCCATAAAATGTTAATGGAAGTGCTAACAGAGTGCAGTTTAATACTAGAGACATAACCAATGCCATTTAATTACTACTTCAGAATTCTTTCTGTAAGGTTAAAGAGACTCATGAGCATGTTATGAATGTATGAGCCTTTAGGAGTAAAGTGCTTGACACTTTTAGATTAGGCATTCTAGGATACAGAAATATTTAGGCTGAGACACTTAATCACTTCAGTGATAAAGACTTATTTCACATGTCCTAGAAGAACACAAAGATCTATTACAGTTAGTGAAGACTCAGAACAGAAAACTCCACAACTTCTATAACTATGCTGTCTTGCTGCAGTGAGAGAGAAAAACTATCTTTAACCTAGAAACATCTGACTTCTTAACCAAAAGGCTCGCCAGGCTCTGTCTTATCGGTAATTGTCTGATGAAAATACTCTACAAAATAACTGGTAAAACTGTTGCCAGCAGGACCAGTAATTGCTTGGAAGTATCATTGTGTATTACAGAAATTGCTACAGTTGGCAAAGAGGAATTTAATACAATAATTTGTTGGTGGTTTTAAAAAAAACAAAACTTACTTTTTATCATGTTTAAAGCCTGCAAAAATATTTTATATTTTTCACAATTATTATTTTTCATTCCCCCTTAAAAATTAGCAAACCATAAATACTGTATCTGTGTAATCTAAGGGGTAAGGCTTCTCCTTGTGGAGAGTGACACGCCTTGTCTGCCATGCTAATATATGCATTCTCCTATGGGTAATTAAATTTGCAAATTGCCTCTTCAGAGAGGAAGAGCACTAGAATTTTAGTGCCATCTATTGGAAGTAGCAATCCTACAAGTCAATATCAATCCTTTTACAAGCCTTGCAATATGACTTAAGATAAAAGCTGAGCCAGAATCCCAACTTGCAGACATGGAGTTTCAGGTATTTCCCCTCTTCAGTGCAAGGTATGAGATCTGATTTAGCTAGGTGAGAGGCTAAGAATGGGATCTAAGGGATAAGGTTTCTCCTTGTTTAGAGTGACAAGCCAGGCCTAGCATGCTAGTATGAGGAGGCTTAAACATCTTGCATGCTCCTCTGGAAAAAAGAGGACTTGAACTCTAGTGCCACCTATTGGAAGAAGCAATCCTACAAGTCAATATCGACCCTTTAACGAGCCTTGCAATACACCATGTCTGCAAATTGGGATTCTGGTTTAGCTTTTATCCTAAGGCATATTGACTTGACTTTTAAGATTACTACTTCCAATAGGTGGCACTAGAATTCAAGTCCTCTTCCTTTCTGAAGAGACAATTTGCATATTGAATCTGTGTAAAACTTACTGTATATACTCAAATATAAGCCAACCCGAGTATAAGCCAAGCCATCTCAAACTGAGAAAACGTATTGACTCGAGTAGAAGCCAGGTATACATTTTCCCCTCATCCCCATCCTGGTCTGCATGGCCTCCCATCCTGGTCTGCATGGCCCCCCATCCTGGTCTGCATGGCTCCTCATCCCCATCCTGGTATGCATGGCTCCTCATCCCCTATCCTGGTCTGCATGCCCCCCTCATCCCCATCCTGGTCTGCATGGCTCCTCATCCCCATCCTGGTATGCATGGCTCCTCATCCCTATCCTGGTCTGCATGTCCCCCTCATCCCCATCCTGGTCTGCATGACTCCTCATCCCTATCCTGGTGTGCATGGCTCCTTATCCCTATCCTGGTCTGCATGGCTCCTCATCCCTATCCTGGTCTGCATGGCTCCTCATTCCTATCCTTGTATACATGACTCCTCATCCCCATCCTGGTATGCATGGCTCCTCATCCTCACCCTGGTATTCATGGCTCCTCATCCCCATCCTGGTATGCATGGCTCATCTCCATCCTGATGTGCATGGCTCTTCATCCCTATCTTGGTGTGCATGGCTCCTTATACCTATCCTTGTATCCATGGCTCCTCATCCCTGTCCTGTATGCTTGGCCCTTCATCCCTATCTTGGTCTGCATGGCTCCTCATCCCCATCCTGGTATTCATGGCTCATCCCAATCCTGGTATGCATGGCTCTTCATCCCTATTCTTTCATGCATGGCTCTTCATCCCAATTCTAGTCTGCATGGCTCATTATCCCTATCCTGGTATGCATGGCTCCTCATCCCTATCCTGGTCTGCATGGCTCCTCATCCCTATCCTTGTATGCATGCCCCCCATAAAAAACATAAAAAGAAATAAACCATCCTACTTACATTCCTGGCGCTCCCTCGCAGCATCTTGTTCCAGTGCAAGCAGCTGATTTATGTTTGTACGCAGCACATGGCAGTGACGTCATGTGCTGCTTACAAGTACAGCACAGCTGCTGGAATACTCACTGCTCTCCACACCGGGACTGTGTGCGTGGAGGGCAGTGAGTATTCATTGCTATTAAGTAGCGCGCACATTGTCAGCCGCAGCCGCTGTGCGGTCATGTGTGTCTGCTACTTAAGAGAAATGAATATTCACTTCTCTCCACTCCTTTGGGAGTGGAGAGAAGTGAATATTCATTTCTCTTAAGTAGCAGGTACACATGACCGCCTGGCCATGGCTGGAAGCCGGCGGCTGCGGCTGACACAGTACGCTCTATTACAGAGAAATTAATATTCATTGCCAGCACAGTGAATATTCATTTCTCTTTAGCAGCGGGCACAGGCTTTAGCCGCAGCAGCCAGCTCCTGCCTCCTGTGACCCGCTGCTTTGTTGTTGTCACTTCCCCTTTACCTTCTGGGACCCTCACTCGAGTATAAGCCCAGGAGGGCTTTTTCAGCACAAAAAAAGTGCTGAAAAACTCGGCTTATACTCGAGTGTAGACGGTATATCTTTACTTAAAGAGAACCTATCACCAGGTTTGGCCGATAAGAGATACAGCTATCACCTTTCAGGGCTGATATACAGCATTCTATAATGCTGTATATCTGCCCCCCACCCGATCTGCAAGAGAAGAAAAATAATTTTTATTATACTCACCTGCGGGGTAGTCCGGTCCGATGGGTGAGTGATGGCCGTATCTCTTATCGGCCAAACCTGGTGACAGGTTCCTTTTAACACTGAGCACTTCTGCCATTAGCGCAGTATGATTTTTCAACCAGTAAAGTGCAGTTGCAAAGACTTGGATGACCGCTGTATTGTGTCTGTTGCATCAGTGGAGGAAAGAAGAGGCTAGTCATAAGTTTGTTTGTTTTTTGCACCATTTGCTACTTTGTTATTTTTGATGGGGTTTTTTCTGAAACTGGATAACTTCTTGAACTCTATATCCATGCAAATGAGAAGTAGAAGCTCTGTAGAAAATCTACAATATAACATGATATTATTGATAAGCCTGACAGAAGGTAATAATTATACTTTTATTTAACATTTGGAATAATCAATGAGCAAAAACCGTTGTTTTTAACCCCTTCATGACCCAGCCTATTTTGACCTTAATGACCTGGCCGTTTTTTGCAATTCTGACCAGTGTCCCTTTATGAGGTAATAACTCAGGAACGCTTCAACGGATCCTAGCGGTTCTGAGATTGTTTTTTCGTGACATATTGGGCTTCATGTTAGTGGTAAATTTAGGTCAATAAATTCTGCGTTTATTTGTGATAAAAACGGAAATTTGGCGAAAATTTTGAAAATTTCGCAATTTTCACATTTTGAATTTTTATTCTGTTAAACCAGAGAGTTATGTGACACAAAATAGTTAATAAATAACATTTCCCACATGTCTACTTTACACCAGCACAATTTTGGAAACAAAATTTTTTTTTGCTAGGAAGTTATAAGAGTTAAAATTTGACAAGCGATTTCTCATTTTTACAACGAAATTTACAAAACCATTTTTTTTAGGGACCACCTCACATTTGAAGTCAGTTTGAGGGGTCTATATGGCTGAAAATACCCAAAAGTGACACCATTCTAAAAAATGCACCCCTCAAGGTGCTCAAAACCACATTCAAGAAGTTTTTTAACCCTTCAGGTGCTTCACAGCAGCAGAAGCAACATGGAAGGAAAAAATGAACATTTAACTTTTTAGTCACAAAAATTATCTTTTAGCAACATTTTTTTTATTTTCCCAATGGTACAAGGAGAAACTGAACCACGAAAGTTGTTGTCCAATTTGTCCTGAGTACGCTGATACCTCATATGTGGGGGTAAACCACTGTTTGGGCGCACGGCAGGGCTTGGAAGGGAAGGAGCGCCATTTGACTTTTTGAATGAAAAATTGGCTCCACTCTTTAGCGGACACCATGTCACGTTTGGAGAGCCCCCGTGTGCCTAAAAATTGGAGCTCCCCCACACGTGACCCCATTTTGGAAACTAGACGCCCCAAGGAACTTATCTAGATGCATAGTGAGAACTTTGAACCCCCGGGGGCTTCACAAATTGATCCGTAAAAATGAAAAAGTACTTTTTTTTCACAAAAAAATTCTTTTAGCCTCAATTTTTTTCATTTTCACATGGGTAACAGGATAAAATGGATCCTAAAATTTGTTGGGCAATTTCTCATGAGTACACCGATACCTCACATGTGGGGGTAAACCACTGTTTGGGCACATGGTAAGGTTCGGAAGGGAAGGAGCGCCATTTGACTTTTTGAATGAAAAATTATCTCCATCGTTAGCGGACACCATGTCGTGTTTGGAGAGCCCCCGTGTGCCTAAACATTGGAGCTCCCCCACAAATGACCCCATTTTGGAAACTAGACCCCCCAAGGAACTTATCTAGATGCATATTGAGCACTTTAAACCCTCAGGTGCTTCACAAATTGATCTGTAAAAATGAAAAAGTACTTTTTTTTTCACAAAAAAATTCTTTTCGCCTCAGTTTTTCATTTTCACATGGGCAATAGGATAAAATGAATCCTAAAATTTGTTGGGCAATTTCTCCCGAGTACGCCGATACCTCATATGTGGGGGTAAACCACTGTTTGGGCACACGGCAGGGCTCGGAAGGGAAGGCGCGCCATTTGACTTTTTGAATGGAAAATTAGCTCCAATTGTTAGCGGACACCATGTCGCGTTTAGAGAGCCCCTGTGTGCCTATGCATTGGAGCTCCCCCACAAGTGACCCCATTTTGGAAACTAGACCCCCCAAGGAACTTATCTAGATGCATATTGAGCACTTTAAACCCCCAGGTGCTTCACAGAAGTTTATAGTGCAGAGCCATGAAAATAAAAAATAATTTTTCTTTCCTCAAAAATGATTTTTAGCCTGGAATTTCCTATTTTGCCAAGGGTAATAGGAGAAATTGGACCGCAAATGTTGTTGTCCAGTTTGTCCTGAGTACGCTGATACCCCATATGTGGGGGTAAACCACTGTTTGGGCGCACGGCAGGGCTCGGAAGGGAAGGCACGCCAATTGGCTTTTTAAATGGAAAATTAGCTCCAATCATTAGCGGACACCATGTCACGTTTGGAGAGCCCCTGTGTGCCTAAACATTGGAGATCCCCCACATATGACCCCATTTTGGAAACTAGACCCCCAAAGGAACTAATCTAGATGTGTGGTGAGGACTTTGAACTTCCAAGTGCTTCACAGAAGTTTATAACGCAGAGCCATGAAAATAAAATAAAAATTTTATTTTCTCTAAAATGATTTTTTAGCCTGCAATTTATTATTTTCCCAAGGGTAAAAGGAGAAATTGGACCCCAAAAGTTGTTGTCCAGTTTCTCCTGAGTACGCTGATACCCCATATGTGGGGGTAAACCACTGTTTGGGCACACGTCGGGGCTCAGAAGGGAAGTAGTGACTTTTGAAATGCAGACTTTGATGGAATGGTCTGCGGGCGTCACGTTGCGTTTGCAGAGCCCCTGGTGTGCCTAAACAGTAGAAACCCCCCACAAGTGACCCCATTTTGGAAACTAGACCCCCCAAGGAACTTATCTAGATATGTGGTGAGCACTTTGAACCCCCAAGTGCTTCACAGACGTTTACAACGCAGAGCCGTGAAAATAAAAAATCATTTTTCTTTCCTCAAAAATGATGTTTTAGCAAGCAATTTTTTATTTTCTCAAGGGTAACAGGAGAAATTGGACCCCAGTAATTGTTGCCCAGTTTGTCCTGAGTACGCTGATACCCCATATGTGGGGGTAAACCACTGTTTGGGCACATGTTGGGGCTCGGAAGTCAAGTAGTGACGTTTTGAAATGCAGACTTTGATGGAATGGTCTGCGGGCGTCATGTTGCGTTTGCAGAGCCCCTGGTGTGCCTAAACAGTAGAAACCCCCCACAAGTGACCCCATTTTGGAAACTAGACCCCCCAAGGAACTTATCTAGATATGTGGTGAGCACTTTGAACCCCCAAGTGCTTCACAGACGTTTACAACGCAGAGCCGTGAAAATAAAAAATCATTTTACTTTCCTCAAAAATGATGTTTTAGCAAGCAATTTTTTATTTTCTCAAGGGTAACAGGAGAAATTGGACCCCAGTAATTGTTGCCCAGTTTGTCCTGAGTACACTGATACCCCATATGTGGGGGTAAACCACTGTTTGGGCACACGTCGGGGCTCGGAAGGGAAGGAGCACCATTTGACTTTTTGAATAAAAGATTGGCTGGAATCAATGGTGGCGCCATGTTGCGTTTGGAGACCCCCTGATGTGCCTAAACAGTGGAAACCCCTCAATTCTAACGCCAACACACCCCTAACCCTTATCCCAACTGTAGCCGTAACCCTAACCACAACCCTAACCGCAACACACCCCTAACCACAACCCTAACCCCAACACACCCCTAACCCTAACCACAACCCTAATTCCAACCCAACCCTAACCCTAAGGCTATGTACCCACGTTGCGGATTCGTGTGAGATTTTTCCGCACCATTTTTGAAAAATCCGCGGGTAAAAGGCACTGCGTTTTACCTGCGGATTTACTGCGGATTTCACCTGCGGATTCCTATTGAGGAATAGGTGTAAAACGCTGCGGAATCTGCACAAAGAATTGACATGCTGCGGAAAATACAACGCAGCGTTTCCGTGCGGTATTTTCCGCACCATGGGCACAGCGGATTTGGTTTTCCATAGGTTTACATGGTACTGTAAACCTGATGGAACACTGCTGCGGATCCGCAGCGGCCAATCCGCTGCGGATCCGCAGCCAAATCCGCACCGTGTGCACATAGCCTAATTCTAAAGGTATGTGCACACGCTTCGGAAAACGCTGCGGATCCGCAGCAGTTTCCCATGAGTTTACATTTCAATGTAAACCTATGGGAAACAAAAATCGCTGTACACATGCTGCGGAAAAACTGCACGGAAACGCAGCGGTTTACATTCCGCAGCATGTCACTTCTTTCTGCGGATTCCACAGCGGTTTTACAACTGCTCCAATAGAAAATCGCAGTTGTAAAACCGCAGTGAAATGCGCAGAAAAACCGCGGTAAATCTGCCATAAATCCGCAGCGGTTTAGCACTGCGGATTTATCAAATCCGCTGCGGAAAAATCCGCAGAGGACCAGAATACGTGTGCACATACCGAAACCCTAACCCTACCCCTAACCCTACCCCTAACCCTACCCCTAACCCTACCCCTAACCCTACCCCTAACCCTACCCCTAACCCTAGCCCTAACCCTACCCCTAACCCTACCCCTAACCCTAACCCTAACCCTAACCCTAGTTCTAACTCCAACCTTAGTGAAAAAAAAAAAAATTCTTTATTTTATTATTGTCCCTATCTATGGGGGACAAATGGGGGGGGGGTCATTTACTGTTTTTTTATTTTGACCACTGTGATAGATTATATCACAGTGATCAAAATTCACATTGGAACGAATCTGCCGGCCGGCAGATTCGGCGGGCGCACTGCGCATGCGCCCGCCATTTTGGAACATGGCGGCGCTCGGGGAAGAAGACGGACGGGACCCCGCCAGGATCGGTAAGTATAAGGGGGGGAGATCAGGGCACAGGGGGGGGGAGATCAGGGCACGGGGGGCGTTGGAGCACGGGGGGGGAGGGATCGGAGCATGGGGGAGAGTGATCGGTGTGCGGGCGGGTGGATCGGTGTGCAGGGGGGGTGGATCGGTGTGCAGGGGGGGTGGTTCGGAGCACGGGGGGGGATCGGAGTGCGGGGGGTTTGATTGGAGCACGGGGGGTGTGATTGGAGCACGGGGGGAGCGGGCAGGAGGACGGGGGAGCGGAGCACAGGACGGAGGGGAGCGGGCCACAGATCGGGGGGCTGGGGGGGCGATCGGTGGGGTGGGGTGGGGGCACATTAGTATTTCCAGCCATGGCCGATGATATTGCAGCATCGGCCATGGCTGGATTGTAATATTTCACCATTTTTTTAGGTGAAATATTACAAATCGCTCTGATTGGCAGTTTCACTTTCAACAGCCAATCAGAGCGATCGTAGCCACGAGGGGGTGAAGCCACCCCTCCTGGGCTAAACTACCACTCCCCCTGTCCCTGCAGATCGGGTGAAATGGGAGTTAACCCTTTCACCCGGCCTGCAGGGACGCGATCTTTCTGTGACACAGCATATGCGTCACAGGTCGGATTGGCACCGACTTTCATGACGCATACGCTGTGTCACAGGTCGGGAAGGGGTTAATAAAAAGTTTTAAAAATCCTTGATGTGTGGACTGTCAAGTGAGTGTCAGGAGTCCGCAGTCAGTCCGTGCCTCTATACTCAGACCATATAATACAAGGACATTTAAATGAGGCCTAAATTGCATTTTCTATATTATTTTATGGAAAAATAAAGTAATTCTTAAAATTTTTCAAAAATTCTATCATGTGGCAATGAAAAAAGAAATGAATAGATGTTCACTTGATTTGGGGATTTTTCAAGCTAAGTAATGCAGTCCAACAGACAGCAATGCAATAGCAATTTTTTTATAGTGAGGTAAAAACTTTAGATGTACTCCTAACATAAAATGTTTCCAAACCACATTATAGGGATGCAGTTTTTGAAGATTAAAATATGTCTATCAGCAGGTTTCACAATACTAACTGGATCAATTATTAAATAGTAGTTTTCATAGACCCTATAAGACTGGTGTATTTAGTTTAAATATCCATTTAAGAATGGTTATATGATCCTATAATTAAGATGAACATTTTATGAGCAGAAATACAAGTCAAAGTGTGTTCAGTATCCGGCCACACAGGCTGACTGACAGCTGCGGCTTGTAATGAGCAGCGTGAGATCTCAGCAGCTGAAGGGACCCTGAGCAGACATTGGGCCTAACTTTTCTGAAGGATTATGGAGCCATTCTAACTCGGATGTTTAAAGCACATATGGCCTCTATCAGTTCTAAGAGATCTACTTATTCATTAATGCAGTTTGTATTTAAAAATCAGGTGCGAGACATGTTTTAATTTTAATATTTTAGATTTATCTGACAGTCATTAAAATTAGATTATACAGGTCCTTCTCAAAAAATTAGCATATAGTGTTAAATTTCATTATTTACCATAATGTAATGATTACAATTAAACTTTCATATATTATAGATTCATTATCCACCAACTGAAATTTGTCAGGTCTTTTATTGTTTTAATACTGATGATTTTGGCATACAACTCCTGATAACCCAAAAAACCTGTCTCAATAAATTAGCATATCAAGAAAAGGTTCTCTAAACGACCTATTACCCTAATCTTCTGAATCAACTAATTAACTCTAAACACATGCAAAGGATACCTGAGGATTTTATAAACTCCCTGCCTGGTTCATTACTCAAAACCCCCATCATGGGTAAGACTAGCGACCTGACAGATGTCAAGAAGGCCATCATTGACACCCTCAAGCAAGAGGGTAAGACCCAGAAAGAAATTTCTCAACAAATAGGCTGTTCCCAGAGTGCTGTATCAAGGCACCTCAATGGTAAGTCTGTTGGAAGGAAACAATGTGGCAGAAAACGCTGTACAACGAGAAGAGGAGACCGGACCCTGAGGAAGATTGTGGAGAAGGACCGATTCCAGACCTTGGGGAACCTGAGGAAGCAGTGGACTGAGTCTGGTGTGGAAACATCCAGAGCCACCGTGCACAGGCGTGTGCAGGAAATGGGCTACAGGTGCCGCATTCCCCAGGTAAAGCCACTTTTGAGCTACAGAGAAGCAGCACTGGACTGTTGCTAAGTGGTCCCAAGTACTTTTTTCTGATGAAAGCAAATTTTGCATGTCATTCGGAAATCAAGGTGCCAGAGTCTGGAGGAAGACTGGGGAGAAGGAAATGCCAAAATGCCTGAAGTCCAGTGTCAAGTACCCACAGTCAGTGATGGTGTGGGGTGCCATGTCAGCTGCTAGTGTTGGTCCACTGTGTTTCATCAAGGGCAGGGTCAATGCAGCTAGCTATCAGGAGATTTTGGAGCACTTCATGCTTCCATCGGCTGAAATGCTTTATGGAGATGAAGATTTCATTTTTCAGCACGACCTGGCACCTGCTCACAGTGCCAAAACCACTGGTAAATGGTTTACTGACCATGGTATTACTGTGCTCAATTGGCCTGCCAACTCTCCTGACCTGAACCCCATAGAGAATCTGTGGGATATTGTGAAGAGAAAGTTGAGAGACGCAAGACCCAACACTCTGGATGAGCTTAAGGCCGCTATTGAAGCATCCTGGGCCTCCATAACATCTCAGCAGTGTCACAGGCTGATTGCCTCCATGCCACGCTGCATTGAAGCAGTCATTTCTGCCAAAGGATTCCCGACCAAGTATTGAGTGCATAACTGAACATTATTATTTGTTGGTTTTTTTGTTTGTTATTAAAAAACACTTTTATTTGATTGGATGGGTGAAATATGCTAATTTATTGAGACAGGTTTTTTGGGTTCTCAGGAGTTGTATGCCAAAATCATCAGTATTAAAACAATAAAAGACCTGACAAATTTCAGTTGGTGGATAATGAATCTATAATATATGAAAGTTTAATTGTAATCATTACATTATGGTAAATAATGAAATTTAACACTATATGCTAATTTTTTGAGAAGGACCTGTATTTGAAGAAGCCAGGCAGAAAGATACAGAATATAACAAGCCCAAATTGAAAACTATACATCCAAATTTTTCCAACATGCTCAAAACCCACCATGGGGGAGACTTAGTGGAGGAAAAGTATCGCCATGGATACATCTAGGACACTCCCATAACTGACATACTCAAAACAAAAAAATGGAGTACAAGTCCATAAAAATAACATTTTATTGAATACAAATTACTAAAAAATTCAATCTCAAGTATATATAAACTAAATAATAACCAAAAATAACATACAAAAGAAAAATGGAGGTAGCACAGATGAAAAAACAGCGCAGAAATAGACTGATGTCACATATATAAATGTAAAGTGCTTTGTGCAACAAATCCAAAAACAGGGGAAAAGATCAGGGGGTATACAGCCTCATTAGCTATTCAAAGTCCATGTGGACATTCACAGAGCCCTGTACACAGGCTCCAAAACAATCAAAGCAGTCAATGATTATAACATGGCTCCCCGTGCATCCTTACCCCTGGAGCTGGCACTCAGACTGGATCCACGCTGTAGCCCCAACGCGCGTTTCGCGTCAGCTTCGTCAGGGGGCGGTGACCGGGGTACATTTATATATGTGACATCAGTCTATTTCTGCGCTGTTTTTTCATCTGTGCTACCTCCATTTTTCTTTTGTATGTTATTTTTGGTTATTATTTAGTTTATATATACTTGAGATTGAATTTTTTAGTAATTTGTATTCAATAAAATGTTATTTTTATGGACTTGTACTCCATTTTTTTGTTTTGAGTATGTCAGAAAGATACAGAAGTTTGGAAACTGTAAAGTATCATGGCTTTTTTTTAGGTATGCCACTTCACAATATGAGATCATAATAAGAAATGTATTAACCAGAATATCATTTTATTGACATGTTTTCACAAACAATTTTTTTCTGCTGTAATCCTCTTGCTCTCTGTTCGGCTTGTTAATAAATGGGTGTGGGATAGAGGAGATTGTGAGTTACAGAACTCTGGTTCATGGTTCACATGTTTCTGGCAGAACAGTGTGCATCATCTGTATAATCTTCAGGGACACTGCGCTCTGTGCAGGCACCTGTTTCACAAGCTGGAGGTGGATCGAACTGATGGAAAACACATAAAACATTCATATCTGCAAAATTAGTCACACACAGATGTAAATGCGCATCTGCATTGTCATGTCCCTTATGAATCAACTTATTTTGGAGTCAGTGGAACAAGGAAATAACACGTGTGTTGGAATAGGGTCCAAAAGTCTGTGACTTTTTATGAACATACTTCAGTTTTGAGTCCTTATGTACTTTAAGCCAGAGTTGTGCATGACAAATTGCATTGTCTGCATAAGGTTATGTTTACACATGGAATTTCTGTAGAATTTGAAAAAATGCAAGAAAAGCATTTTCCAAACATACATTACCCAAACATATTCCTTCACTATCATGCAAAACATATAATCAAACTTGACATGTATCCACTAATCACTATAAACCGAAACACATGATACCCACTTCATTTCTTGAAGAAGATATATATTTTATTTTTTCATAAAATCATCACATAGTATTCTTAAACATAACAAGGAAAAGGCCACCAAGTGGCAATAAAAATGCTGGAATCAGCACGAGGGTATGGACAATTAAATACACATGATAGATTACATAGAATAAATCAAAAAGTAGCAAGTAATATTGGAACAGTGACTACTAAATATTAATATAAAAGGATATTTAAGAAATTATACATATCACTGTCCAATAATGATTAATTGTTATGTAATAACTTGTAGCGCAAGTAAGTTATTGTAGTAGATAAATAGTTACTGCAATGATTAAAAATATAACAATTCCCTTGAGATCCGATTATTCCCAGTGTTATTAGTATTAGTGATAGTGATCAGAAGATCAAATACTTGGAACAAAAGTGATTAATATAATATTAGCCAGTATGAAAAAAAGAGTAAATCATTTAAATATAAATATAAAAAGTGCCACTGTGTAACATACAATCTTTGCGCAAACAAAGTGCAATGAACATAGTCACTTGCTAGAAGAGCACATACCCAGGTGTTGGACCAGCACAGCCCGATGCGCGTTTCGCCTTGGCTTTGACGTCAATGATGATTCTTTAAAGGGAATCTGTCACCTCATATTTGCCCTATAAATTGCGGCCACTGCCATCCGGGGCTTATCTACAGCATTCTGTAATGCTGTAGATAAGACCCTGATGTAACCTGAAAGATGTGAAAAACATGTTAGATTATAGTCACCCAGGGTCAGTCCAGGTGCGGTCCTATGGGCGTTGCGGTCCTGGTCCGGCGCCTCCCATCTTCATACGATGATGTCCTCTTCTTTGCTTGCTGCCGCAGCTCCTGCGCAAGCGTAATTATCTGCCCTGTTGAGAGCAGAGCAAAATACTGCAGTGCGCAGGCATCGGGAAAGGTCAGAAAGGCCCGGCACCTGTAGACTGCAGTACTTCAAAAGGCCTGATAAAGTACGCCTGCGCAGGAGCTGAGGCAGGAAGCAAAGAAGAGGATGAAATCGTATGAAGATAGTAGGCGCCGGACCGCGATGCCCATCGGACCGGACTGCAGCGGGAACGCCCCTGGGTGAGTGTAATATAACCTGTTCTTCTCATCTTTCAGGTTACATTGGGGGCTTATCTACAGCATTCCAGAATGATGTAGATAAGCCCCTGATGGTGGTGGCTGCAGCTTAGAGGGCAAAATTGAGATGACAGATTCCCTTTAAGGGTTTGGCCATGTTATCTTTGCTAGGGACAGGATATTTCAGCACTCAGTAATATCAAAGTGTGGTATATACTGTACTTCTCAGGTTCTTGTTAGTTTAGTCTTCCTCACATACTGAACAGCTCTTCTCTTGTCAATATGGCTACTGATGGAGGAGCATGTGACCAGACCTGTCCATCAACCTCCACCAGTTCTCCCATTAACAGGATCCTGTTTCACTACGAATCTGTCTCCACCAAGATCCAAACCAGTGGGATTTTTCTTTATCAAGCAGTAGATGATTTGGTGTGATGTTTCACTCCAGAATAGAAACAACATCGTAGAGATCTGAATTTTCCGATTATAATGTTTCACTGTTGATTTGACATACATTCCTCTCCCGTTAATGCAATAAACATAAATTTTATTGAAATAATCAGAAGTATGACTTTTTTCATCCATCCACTGTGAGATTGTGTAATGTCTTCGCATTGGCCAAGTGTTTATCATTGTTTCCTTTTTTGAGTGATGATTGAGTGACTGCTATTTGTCCTTTGAGATCCCATCTAGCTCGTTCTTTTGACTTTGGCTGATTGGTGTCTCCCATTCTATGTTGTGGTCTTCTCAATTTGCATAACTTTACATATTAGTCTGTTAGTTTCTCCTTTGCCTGCTCACTGATGTCTTGGCTATAACCAATTATATTTGGCCAATATGTTTTAGAACACCGTGCATCGTCCCTGATACAAGCAATGTATCACTTGTTGGTTTTCTTGATGCAGTTGTGATAAAATCACTGTTTTATCAGCAGGAGATTATCACCAGGGGACTAAGTAAACCTGCTACCAGGTAGAAAAGCATATTCATAAGCTCTGTATAACCCTGTCCCATCGATGATTGGCAGCTTTCTGTGAACACTGTACATAGACAGAAAGCTGCCAATCAGTGGTGTGAGTGGAGTTATACAGAGCTCTACATTCATACAACTGATAGATCTACAGCAGAAGAAACATGGATTTTATCAAAATGACAACAAGCAGCCAAGTAAGTGACACGTTGCAGTAGTCGAGGTCTCTGAACCTACATCCTGCTGCTCTCATCTGGATTAGCAAAAACCTGGAGAAAGATTCCCTATAATGCCATATTTTCCATTACCACAATGATGCTTTATATAAAATACTCTGCTTAAAACTAGATGCACGTCCACATTGATAATGGCTCTAAGTTAATCACCTCAATCAGATTAAATATTTCTAAATAAATTAGTCAATATGACATATTGAGGTGTATTCACAAATTAGTACACTATGGCATATTGCTAGTATATGCGTTGACCCACTTTATCTACAGAGCTCCAACCTTTGGAACCTTTGCAGTCGCAAAAAGGAAGAGGATTATAGATATACATTAAACAGTCCATCAAAGTGATAGGGATTAAGAAGTACTTTGCTGCCTCTTTAGTGGATGTATCTGTACTACGAGAATGAATGTCTCTGGAATACTGTAGTAGCATTGTGGATCAGAGAAAATCTGAGAAGTTGAACACTTAGGCCACATGCACACATTGAGTATTTGATGAGTTTTTAACATCAGTATTTGTAAGCCAAAACCAAGAGTGGAACAATCAGAGGAAACGTATAATAGAAACACAGTAAAAAAGCACACCGGTGCTAGAAGAAATACTAAAGCCGCTGGTACCATGGACAAGCACTGTGCTAGCTATGTCCAGACCCAAAGGGTCATCCCATAAAACTCAAAAGAAACAGTATGGTACCGCGCTAAAAAATAATGGCCTAATATTATTTGTCCCTGGCCCTTGTTGTGATATAGTCCAATAAAGGCTGCTAGGTCATAACTTCGTAAAATTCTTTTCAACAATGCAGATGTTGAATAATGTTGTTATGATTGTCTGTGTGTGTTTGTGTGTGGTGCGCACGGCTTATATAGTGTGTGTTTGTGTGTGTGTGGTGCGTACGGCATATACAGTGTGTGTGTTTGTGTGTGGTGCGACGGTTTTCCACTGGTGGTACCGCACAAGAGGCTGGTACCACCAGCAGTTTCCATATTGAGACACCCATCACTTCATTTTCACAAAAGTAGCAGGATAAAATGAAACCCACAAGTTTGTTGTGCAATTTCTCCATGTGTTTGAAAACTACTGTTTCGGCACATGCCTGAGCTTGGTGGAGAAGGAGCTCTGCTTGACTTTTTTAGCACACATTTGGCTGAAATAGATTGTAAATGCGATGTTGCATTTGGAGAGCCCCAATGATGCCAAACATTAGTAACCCCACAAAAGTGATCACATTTTGAAAACTACACCACTCAAGGAATTCATGCAGGGGTGTGGAGGGGAGTCTCTTGAGTCTACAGATGCGTCAAAAAAAATTATAACAGTGGGTTGTGAAAATGAAATATTCAGGGTTTTTTTCTCCACTAAAATGTTGTTTTAGCCCCAAATTTGTCATTTCTACAAAGGTCACAGAAAAAAAACACAATTTCATGTGCAATTTATCCTGAGTACACCTCACCTTGTAGCCAAAAACTACTGTTTGGGCACTCGCCAAGGCTAAGAAAAGCCCTTGAGATGCCAAAACAGCAGAAACCCACACCAGTGACCTCATTTTGGTAAGTAAACAACTCAAGGAATTCATCTAGTGGTGTAACGAACATTGTGAGACCAGAGATGATTCACAGAATTTTGTAACACTGGAATTTATACAGGATTTTTTTATTCAAAGAATTCTCAGAGTTTTATAACAGTGGGCTGTTAAAATATAAAATTATATTTTTTTCCGCTAAAATGTTGCTTTAGGTTTTCATTTTCACATGGGTAATAGGTGAAAATACACCCCAAAATGTTTAACACAATTTTTCCTGTAAGAACGGGTGCTTAATCAGTAAGCAAAACAGAAGTGCAACAAGAAAAAAAAGAGCATTAAACAGCAGTAAGCACACTTGTATAAAAGTATGTAACTGTTATTGGACCAAAACACGTGCACAAATAAAATCTCTTACCTATAGATGCTACTGCGCAAGCGCCGGCACCATTAAGCTGCAGTCAAATTGTCAATTTTTTTTTCCTCCAGCAAACTGCCAGTGGCGCCTGTGCAGTAGCATCTATTCGCTTTCTGATAGAAGCTACTGCGCTGGCGCCATTTTGCTGCTGCCACATTTTTCCTTTCTCCAGCAAAATGGGTAAGCGATAGATGCTACTGCACATGCTTCGCTGCCGGAGCCATTTTCCTGGAGAAAAAGAAAATTGTCTGCAGCTAAATGGTGCCGGTGGCGGTGCTTGTGCAGTGGCATCTATTGGTAACAAATAGATGCTACTGCGCGGGCGCCACCGCAGGCACCAATTTGCTGGATGTAATTTTTTTCTAACTCCACAATATTATATGCATTATGTAAAATAGGAAGCAGGTCACTGAATGATCAGTGACCTGTCATAGGCCCATAAGTATTCATATGTAAGCAGAGCACCACATAAAGACCCCCTCCCCACAAAGGCCCGTCCCAGAGCACGAGAATCGCATTAACTGAAAACTGCAAATACAGATTAAACAGCAACCACAAGACGGATTTAATCAACCAAGGTATCATTTTAATCAGTAAAACAGTGCCAAGCTGACAGTGTTTATAGTTTAATTAGCAAAATCCTGATGACAGGATCACTTTAAGTGATCTCTCCCCTTACACATTTAAAAAAAGACTATTCTCGCCTTCCACGATGTGTTGCCTCTTCTACAGCCAGCGCAGATGGCGGCAAATGACTTCAGCATGCCTGCTATGAGTGACACATGATGTCACTGCTATTTACCACCTGTGACTGGCACGCCAATGTCAGCCTCTGAAATAGGTGAAATCCAGCTAAAATAGGTGCTGGCGTCTCGCACGGGCCCAGTTGGGGTCGCACCCTCTGGATACATGATCTTTACACCCCTTATCGTGGTATTTAAAGGCTTAAATAGACAGGTACAGGGATGGCTGTTGGACCTCAGTTATCAACTAAGCACCCAGTGGTGATTGTGCTGGTATTACTACTATGCCTCCATTATCACCATGACATAACTGTACATCATAATATAGGAATTCCTTCGTGATTATGATGTACATTTACGTTAAATGTGGGGACAGGGTTAAGTAGACAGATGGCTGAAACTTTGAAGTATATTTCCCTACCTTCCATTAGATTTAAATGCATTCTGGAAAAAAAGACAACAGGAAGTTTTTATTATCTTGTATCTATTGGGACTAAGAGGAATGTGCATGCAACTTGTTAATGACTTTGAAGATGTGGAAGAACTGAAAAACATTTTCCATATAGAGCCTCCCTGTGAAACTCTCTGGGTGTGGGGAGCCTGGTTTTCATGTTGTCTGGCACAGTTCTGGAAATCTTGTGATTGGTTGTTAAAAGAAGATCTCAAACAAAGGTTGCGTTCATAGCTCTCATAGAAATTTAGTGCTGCATTGTCTATGTTTTGTCTGTTTATTTTTGTTCCATGCTCAAGTATTATAAAGTATTTCTCATGACATTTGCAAAGCTGTAGCTAAAACTTCCAGACAGACCATCTTTGACCATAGAAAATTCTATTGAAAAGTGAGTTTATTGTAAAAAAAATAAATAAAAGTCAAATACATTTCAGATTTGTATTATAATATCTCCTCTTTCTAAAGACTTCAATGGGCAATACATGCTTTTTTAGCCTCTTTTCTGGTATTCTGATATTCTCTCTTATTTGGTTTTGTCACATTTTTAAGAGAGATACATGCATACATACATACATACATACATACATAAAACAAAATAAAACCAGGTACACATTGTGTTACTTATTTGGGTATTTTAGCACCTGAAGTTCTTAAAGGGAATCGGTCAGTAGGCTTTATAGTTGTATGTACAGTAGCTCTTTCAAAGGCAAGTCCAGCATTGCCTTTACATGGCCAGTGAATTCCTCTCTTATTGAGAAATCAGTGTTTGAGTTGATATGCAAATAATGGCCAACAACTTTTGTAGACAGTGAAGCCTCCGTCGCTCCAGTTCTATTCACCCAGCGCCACTCCCTCCTGCTTAACTGACAGCCTCTATGCTGTGTATGACTTTAGGCAAAGGAGGCGTCAGTCAAGAAGGAAGAGATGGTGCTTGCCAAAGAATAGAACTGGAGCAACAGAGGCATCACATCTGCAATAGTTCTTCAGCCTCATTTGCATATCAATTCAAACACTGATTTCTCAATAACTGGGGAACTAACTGGCCATAGAAATTTACTTCTGGACTTGTCTTTGAAAGAGCTTTGGGGTGAAATAATACTGATAGATTTCCATTAAATTGCAGTACAATGTACTATGTCTATAGATTTTGTGTGTTAACTTTAATGAGAGATACCGTATATACTCGAGTATAAGCTGACCCGAGTATAAGCCGAGACTATAATTTGGCCACAAAACACTGGGAAAACTTATTGATTCGAGTATAAACCTAGGGTGGGAAATGCAGCAGCTATTGGTAAATTTCAAAAATAAAAATAGATACCAATAAAAGTAAAATTGATTGAGACATCAGTAACATAGTAACATAGTAACATAGTTAGTAAGGCCGAAAAAAGACATTTGTCCATCCAGTTCAGCCTATATTCCATCATAATAAATACCCAGATCTACGTCCTTCTACAGAACCTAATAATTGTATGATACAATATTGTTCTGCTCCAGGAAGACATCCAGGCCTCTCTTGAACCCCTCGACTGAGTTCGCCATCACCACCTCCTCAGGCAAGCAATTCCAGATTCTCACTGCCCTAACAGTAAAGAATCCTCTTCTATGTTGGTGGAAAAACCTTCTCTCCTCCAGACGCAAAGAATGCCCCCTTGTGCCCGTCACCTTCCTTGGTATAAACAGATCCCCAGCGAGATATTTGTATTGTCCCCTTATATACTTATACATGGTTATTAGATCGCCCCTCAGTCGTCTTTTTTCTAGACTAAATAATCCTAATTTTGCTAATCTATCTGGGTATTGTAGTTCTCCCATCCACTTTATTAATTTTGTTGCCCTCCTTTGTACTCTCTCTAGTTCCATTATATCCTTCCTGAGCACCGGTGCCCAAAACTGGACACAGTACTCCATGTGCGGTCTAACTAGGGATTTGTACAGAGGCAGTATAATGCTCTCATCATGTGTATCCAGACCTCTTTTAATGCACCCCATGATCCTGTTTGCCTTGGCAGCTGCTGCCTGGCACTGGCTGCTCCAGGTAAGTTTATCATTAACTAGGATCCCCAAGTCCTTCTCCCTGTCAGATTTACCCAGTGGTTTCCCGTTCAGTGTGTAATGGTGATATTGATTCCCTCTTCCCATGTGTATAACCTTACATTTATCATTGTTAAACCTCATCTGCCACCTTTCAGCCCAAGTTTCCAACTTATCCAGATCCATCTGTAGCAGAATACTATCTTCTCTTGTATTAACTGCTTTACATAGTTTTGTATCATCTGCAAATATCGATATTTTACTGTGTAAACCTTCTACCAGATCATTAATGAATATGTTGAAGAGAACAGGTCCCAATACTGACCCCTGCGGTACCCCACTGGTCACAGCGACCCAGTTAGAGACTATACCATTTATAACCACCCTCTGCTTTCTATCACTAAGCCAGTTACTAACCCATTTACACACATTTTCCCCCAGACCAAGCATTCTCATTTTGTGTACCAACCTCTTGTGCGGCACGGTATCAAACGCTTTGGAAAAATCGAGATATACCACGTCCAATGACTCACCGTGGTCCAGCCTATAGCTTACCTCTTCATAAAAACTGATTAGATTGGTTTGACAGGAGCGATTTCTCATAAACCCATGCTGATATGGAGTTAAACAGTTATTCTCATTGAGATAATCCAGAATAACATCCCTCAGAAACCCTTCAAATATTTTACCAACAATAGAGGTTAGACTTACTGGCCTATAATTTCCAGGTTCACTTTTAGAGCCCTTTTTGAATATTGGCACCACATTTGCTATGCGCCAGTCCTGCGGAACAGACCCTGTCGCTATAGAGTCACTAAAAATAAGAAATAATGGTTTATCTATTACATTACTTAGTTCTCTTAGTACTCGTGGGTGTATGCCATCCGGACCCGGAGATTTATCTATTTTAATCTTATTTAGCCGGTTTCGCACCTCTTCTTGGGTTAGATTGGTGACCCTTAATATAGGGTTTTCATTGTTTCTTGGGATTTCACCTAGCATTTCATTTTCCACCGTGAATACCGTGGAGAAGAAGGTGTTTAATATGTTAGCTTTTTCCTCGTCATCTACAACCATTCTTTCCTCACTATTTTTTAAGGGGCCTACATTTTCAGTTTTTATTCTTTTACTATTGATATAGTTGAAGAACAGTTTGGGATTAGTTTTACTCTCCTTAGCAATGTGCTTCTCTGTTTCCTTTTTGGCAGCTTTAATTAGTTTTTTAGATAAAGTATTTTTCTCCCTATAGTTTTTTAGAGCTTCAATGGTGCCATCCTGCTTTAGTAGTGCAAATGCTTTCTTTTTACTGTTAATTGCCTGTCTTACTTCTTTGTTTAGCCACATTGGGTTTTTCCTATTTCTAGTCCTTTTATTCCCACAAGGTATAAACCGCTTACACTGCCTATTTAGGATGTTCTTAAACATTTCCCATTTATTATCTGTATTCTTATTTCTGAGGATATTGTCCCAGTCTACCAGATTAAGGGCATCTCTAAGCTGTTCAAACTTTGCCTTCCTAAAGTTCAGTGTTTTTGTGACTCCCTGACAAGTCCCCCTAGTGAAAGACAGGTGAAACTGCACAATATTGTGGTCGCTATTTCCTAAATGCCCGACCACCTGCAGATTTGTTATTCTGTCAGGTCTATTAGATAGTATTAGGTCTAAAAGTGCTGCTCCTCTGGTTGGATTCTGCACCAATTGTGAAAGATAATTTTTCTTGGTTATTAGCAGAAACCTGTTGCCTTTATGGGTTTCACAGGTTTCTGTTTCCCAGTTAATATCCGGGTAGTTAAAGTCCCCCATAACCAGGACCTCATTATGGGTTGCAGCTTCATCTATCTGCTTTAGAAGTAGACTTTCCATGCTTTCTGTTATATTTGGGGGTTTGTAACAGACCCCAATGAGAATTTTGTTACCATTTTTCCCTCCATGAATTTCAACCCATATGGACTCGACATCCTCATTCCCTTCGCTAATATCCTCCCTTAAAGTGGACTTTAGACAAGACTTTACATAGAGACAAACCCCTCCTCCTCTCCGATTTTTACGATCCTTTCTAAACAGACTGTAACCCTGTAAGTTAACTGCCCAGTCATAGCTTTCATCTAACCATGTCTCGGTTATTCCCACTATGTCAAAGTTACCTGTAGATATTTCTGCTTCTAGTTCTTCCATCTTGTTTGTCAGGCTTCTGGCGTTTGCGAGCATGCAGTTTAGAGGATTTTGTTTTGTTCCAATCTCCTCACTGTGGATTGTTTTAGAAATGTTCTTACCTCCCTTCAGAGTATGTTTTCCTGGGTCGTCTTTGTTCGAGTCTAATGTTCGAGTCTAATGTTTTTCTTCCCGTCCCCTCTTCTTCTAGTTTAATGCCCTCCTGATGAGTGTAGCGAGTCTTCTGGCGAATGTGTGTTTCCCAGGTTTGTTGAGGTGTAGTCCGTCTCTGGCGAGGAGTCCATCATACCAGTAATTCACACCGTGGTCCAGGAATCCAAATCCTTGTTGTCTGCACCATCGTCTTAGCCAGTTGTTTGCATCAAGGATCCTGTTCCATCTCCTGGTGCCATGCCCGTCTACTGGAAGGATAGAAGAAAAAACTACCTGTGCATCCAGTTCCTTTACTTTCTTCCCCAACTCTTCAAAGTCCTTGCAGATTGTCGGTAGGTCCTTCCTTGCCGTGTCATTGGTGCCAACATGTATCAGAAGAAATGGGTGGACGTCCTTGGAGCTGAAGAGCTTTGGTATCCTATCGGTCACATCCTTGATCATCGCACCTGGAAGGCAGCATACTTCTCTTGCAGTTATGTCCGGTCTGCAGATGGCTGCTTCTGTGCCTCTCAGTAGTGAGTCTCCCACCACCACCACTCTTCGTTGCTTCTTGGCTGTACTTTTTGCTGTCACTTGTTGCTGTGTGCCCTTTTCTTTTTTGCTTGCTGGTATTGCTTCATTCTTAGGTGTGCCATCTTCATCCTCTACAAAGATTTGATATCGGTTCTTCAGTTGTGTGGTTGGTGATTTCTCCATGGTCTTCTTGCTTCTTTTGGTCACATGCTTCCACTCATCTGCTTTTGGAGGTTCTCTGACACTTTTTTCACCTTCTGTGACCAGTAGAGATGCTTCTGTTCTGTCTAGAAAGTCTTCATTCTCTTTGATGAGTTTCAAAGTTGCTATTCTTTCTTCCAGACCCCGCACCTTAGGGGTAGTAGGTTAAGTGTTTTTGAATATCCATATTGAATCAGAAGCCCCATATAATGCTCCATACAGTTCATGATGGGCCCCATAAGATGTTCCATATTAAAATATGCCCCAGATAATGCTGTATAAAAGGTTAATGATGGCCCCGTAAGATGCTCCATAAAATATTATGCCCTATATAATGCTGCAGAAAGGTTGATGGCCCCATAAAATGCTCCATAGATTATGCCCCATATAATGCTGCACAAAGGTTGATGACCCTATAAGATGCTCCACAGATTATGCCCCATATAATGCTGCACAAAGGTTGATGGCCCCATAAGATGCTCCATAGATTATGCCCCATATAATGCTGCACAAAGGTTGATGGCCCAATAAGATGCTCCATAGAATATTATGCCCCATATCATGCTGCACAAAGGTTGATGGCCCCATAAGATGCTCCATAGAATATTATGCCCCATATAATGCTGCACAAAGGTTGATGGCCCCATAAAATGCTTCATAGATTATGCCCCATATAATGCTGCACAAAGGTTGATGACCCCATAAAATGCTCCATAGATTATGCACAACATAATGCTGCACAAAAGTTGATGACCCTATAAGATACTCCATAAATTATGCCCCATATAATGCTGCACAAAGGTTGATGGCCCCATAAGATGCTCCATAGATTATGCCCCATATAATGCTGCACAAAGGTTGATGGCCCAATAAGATGCTCCATAGAATATTATGCCCCATATCATGCTACACAAAGGTTGATGGCCCCATAAGATGGTCCATAGAATATTATGCCCCATATAATGCTGCACAAAGGTTGATGGCCCATAAAATGCTTCATAGATTATGCGCCATATAATGCTGCACAAAGGTTGATGGCCCCATAAAATGCTCCATAGATTATGCCCAATATAAAGCTGCACAAAGGTCGATGGCCCCATAAGATGCTCCATAGAATATTATGCCCCATATAATACTGCACAAAGGTTGATGGCCCCATAAGTTGCTCCATAGATTATGCCCCATATAATGCTGCACAGAGGTTGATGGCCCAATAAGATGCTCCATAGAATATTATGCCCCATATCATGCTGCACAAAGGTTAATGGCCCCATAAGATGCTCCATAGAATATTATGCCCCATATAATGCTGCACAAAGGTTGATGGCCCCATAAAATGTTTCATAGATTATGCCCTATATAATGCTGCACAAAGGTTGATGGCCCCATAAAATGCACCATCGATTATGCCCAATATAAAGCTGCACAAAGGTTGATGGCCCCATAAGATGCTCTGTAGAATACTATGCCCCATATAATGCTGCACAAAGGTTGATGGCCCCATAAGTTGCTCCATAGATTATGCCCCATATAATGCTGCACAAAGGTTGATGGCCCCATAAGATGCTCCATAGGATATTATGCCCCATATGCTGCTGCGATAAAAAAAAATGACATACCTCTCGTCGCTCAGGCCCCCGGCATTTGCGATATTCACCTGTCCCGGTTCCCCCGCCGCCGGCCGCTGTGTCTTCCGTGTCTCTGCAGTGACTGTTCATGCAGAAGGCGTGCACTAACCACATCATCGCGCCCTCTGACTTGAACGTCACAGCCAGAGGACGCGGAAGACCGAGCCCAGCAGTGGAATGGGGACAGGTGAATATTGCATGGCTCACCCTTCCTATCATAATCACCTGCTCCAGGCATGGTCGCTGATTCTCCGATGCGATGTGCGATGGTCTCTGGCGCCGGCAGCTTGTTCCTGTGTTCAGCGGTCACATGGTACTGCTCATTAAAGTAATGAATATGTGCTCCACCTTTATGTGACCGCTGAACACAGGAACAAGCTGCCGGCGTCAGAGACCATCTGAGAACAGGGACCGCATCGGGAGCAGGTGAGTATGATGTGACAGCCACTGCTCCCCCTCCCCTGCCGACCACCTGGGACAATGACTCGAGTATAAGCCGAGAGGGGCTGAATGGGCTGAAAATCTCATCTTATACTTGAGTATATACGGTATATCATAAATACAAAACACAGCATGTATGTTTTCTAAGTTTACTCCAATATTGACAGAACGGTGGCTCAGTGGTTAGCACTGCAGCCTTGCGACGCAGGGGTCCTGGGTTCAAATCCCACTAAGGACAACATTTGCAAGGCGTTTGTATGTTCTCTTTGTTGTTACATGGGTTTCTTTTCCTCTGAGTACTCTGGTTTCCTTCCAAACTCCAAAGACAAAGATAGGGAATCTAGATTGTGAACCCCAAAGAGGACAGTACCGATATTGTCTGTAAACTGCTGTGGAATAATTGGCGCTATGTAAGTGAGTAAAATCAAAACCTTAAGTAAAATGAAATAGTAAGGCTAACAAAAACCTTTACTGGCTGACCCGTTAACCCTACAGAATAGGTTTGACTAATCATCAATGCTGATTTTTCTGCATCTGATTGTTGGTTAAAGGGAATATGTCACCCCAAAATTTGCCTATAAGCTAAGACCACCGGCATCAGGGGCTTATCTACAGCATTCTGTAATGCTGTAGATAAGCCCCCGATGCTGGTGCCCTTAGCTTATAGGTGAGTTTTGGGGTGACAGATTCTCTTTAAACTCTGCACTTCACTTATACACTGTGAAATTACATCTATGTAGTGTAGTTCAGCCTTCTGTTTTTTACCTTCAGGCTCTATCTTGATTCTTAGCTTTCCTCTCATGTGTTATTCTTCCTGCTCTTCTATAAATCTTCTGGCAAACCTCTGAGGCCTGAAGGAAGTATGAGAACTGCAGACCATTAGCAACCACTAACTGGCTGTCATGCTCATGAGGCATAACAATGTCATGAGAGCCCTGAGAAACTCGGCACGGACATCGCTGGACTGTCACCTGTGCGGGAGGTGAGTATCTTTTATTTTCATTTTACTCTGGGGACTATATTATTTAAGAAAAGGCTATCCGAGTAGCTGAAAACTAGTGAATTCCGCTTCACAAATAAACCCCTAAATGCATAATCCTTCCCAAATTTACATACACGTTCCAAATACTAACTTTAAAAACGCCAACAGCTTTCCTCACAACAGTCTTGGCCAAAAGTATTGAGACTGATAGAAATTTTTGTTTTCATAAAGTTTGCAGCTTCAGTGTTTTTAGATCTTCTAGTCCAAAGTTTCTATGGTTACCGAAGTACAGTTACACACATTTCCTAAGTTTTTACACTTTTATTGACAAATACATCAAGTTTAACCCCTTAGTGACCGAGCCAAATTTTTGAAATCTGACCAGTGTCACTTTATGTGGTAATAACTCTGCAACGCTTCAACAAATCCCAGTGATTTTGAGATTGTTTTTTCGTGACACATTATACTTTATGATAATGGTAAATTTTGTACAACATTTTTTGTGTTTATTTATAAAAAATATCAAAAATTTGAGAAAAATGTTAAAAAATTAGCAATTTTCTAAATTTGAGTGATTATCCCTTTAATCCAGATAGTCATACCACAGCAAACCATTCATAAATAACATTTCCCACATGTCTGCTTTACATCAGGACCATTTGTAAAATATTTTTTTATTTTGTTAGCAGTTTAGGAGGTTTAAAAATGTAGCAGCAATTTTTCATTTTTTCAAAGAAATTTACAAAATTTATTTTTTTAGGGACTTATCCATGTTTGAAGTGACTTTAGGGGTCCCATATATTGGGAAACCCACAAACGTGATACCATTTTAAAAACAGCACCCCCTGACATATCAAAAACTGCTGTCAGGTAGTTTATTAACTCTTCAGGTGCTTTACAGGAATTAATGCAAAGTGGTATGACAGAAATGAAAATGTGTATTTTTACCACCTAAATGTCTCTAACTTCTGAACAGATTACTACAGCCAGCAGACTCTAAGGCCGCTATTTGGTCATGAATTGCCGGCAAACATCAGGAGAACAAAATCATGATATGAGGGCACCAATTGGGTCAAAGAAAAGCCCCCACGCTCTGTTAACCATTTATAATGATGTAGTCACTATTGACAGCAGCATCTAAGGGGTTAAACAGATTTAGATGGTGCAAATACTGATCGTGGCTGGTACAGCAAGTTTTCAGCTATAGTGTACAACTGACAGATGCTGGATTGTCACCTGTATGGGGAGGCCATTCTCTTATATGTCAGGTCAGTTAAAAGACGTATTGGTGGTCATTAAGGGGTTAAGCAAAGCCTCGATTTTTACATTGTTGACCCTTATTTCTCAAAACTTTTGCAATTCAATCTGCTGCTGTACATTAGCTTCTGAACCAAATTCTGCTGATGACAACCCATTCTTACTTAATCTGTGCTTGGAGTTAATCACAATTTCTCTGTTTTGTTTGTTCACATGCTTTTTCAGGAATCTTCCAGTTGTCCCAAACAGTCTTAAAGGGGCTTCTTCAAAGATCAACTTCTAACGATCTAGGAGTAATTTAGCGATGAATAACGATTTTCCCAGCATGATGAAGCACCATGTCACAAGGCAAAAGTGATAACTAAGTGGCTGTGTGACTAAAACAACTGTTTGGGTTCATGACCAGGAAACTCATCTGGTCTCAATCCCATTCAGAACCTGTGGTCATTCCTCAAAAACAAGGTGGACAAGCAAAAACACAGAAACTCTCTCTGAATATCTCTGTTGGGAGTTGGATTTTATCTATGGAGCTGAGGCAGTCAGTCAACCTCTATTAATCTTGTCACTAGTTGCAAGGTGTCACAAAACCCCAGAAATGGAACGAAGCTTCGCTGATAAGCAAAAACCCTCTAGATTTTTCCTAATCACCTATTTTAATAATACACTGATGTATTTAATTTATATACTGATGTAGCAATATTAAAATCAACATATAAGGATCAATATGCCAATAAATTAGCGCATTAGTGCGTACATTCTATTTATGTTGGCAGCCACTCAGTAGCTATGCTAGTAGTCAGGGCCGGACTGGCCATCTGGCAAATGCCCGAAGGGCCTGTCTGGATGTGGGCTGCCTTGTCAGCTACGTTGTTAACAGAATCGGTGACACCCATACTGTTAAGAGTTGTGACGGAGCACAAAGTCGCTGACTCAGTCACTCACCCCAGCAGGCCACCGATATCACTAGAAATATTGGTCTTGTAGTAAATCTTCCTTTCCTCCATCCAGGGTAATATTAGTAATATATCCCATCTTGTGCTCGGGGGCAGGGACAGCATGGACCTGTGTGATTTCACATGCCAGGGCTGAATTTCATCCCCAGTCCGTCCCTGCTAGTAGTGTACCTTCTGTACTGTGAAACTTAAACAGAGTCACCAATCTATCCGTAAAGCCATGATCACATGCTCAGTTTGTTACCTCAGTATTTGTGAGGCAAAACCAAGAGAGGAACAATCAGAGAAAAAGTATAATAGAAACACGTCACCACTTCTGCATTTTTCACCCACTCCTGGTTTTGGCTTACAAATACTGAGGTAAAATACTGACCAAATACTGAATGTGTGAATGTGGTACTTTCTACACTTTGGGCAGCACAGTATCGCATAATGCTTTTTTTTTGCTTATGTGACAACTGATGCTTTTTCAGCATTCTACGAATTTGCACGTTTCCCAGAGAACCCATTGCGGACCATAACATTTTATTTTATAAGGATTGTCCTTATATGACATTTCTTTCTCTTGTCTGGCTGATTTCAGAGTACAGTTTATGTCCAATGTTAGGAACGTTTCTCCATTGGGAACAAAGCAATATTTTCCCTTAGACATTCAGCTGGGATTAAGATATGCCAGGGTCATTTATTTCACACACAAATGGTCGTCTTTCAGAAACTAAATATTTCCTGTTTTAGATGAATAAGCATCTTTATCTTTTCAGGCTGTTTAAAATCTCTATAGAAAACCAGTACATGAACTTCCAGCTAATCTAAAAACTGGGACTGTGGCCCAGTCTTTGTATGTGTATGTATCATCTCCGAAAATGGATTCCACCAATAAGACTACATTAGACTTGACTTGGTATGCGCTATTTATTTTAATAAGGAGAAGATGATTCAAAATAAGCATTAAAAAAAACAGTTTTAGGTTTTACAATAAAAATGATGTACACAGAAATTGTAATGTAGGTGTTTATTTAAAAAGCATAATTTAGCAGGTAACAAGCCTGTCCCTGTAATCTTTGGTTAAAAGACGTATTGTAGCATAAGTCAACAACATTTTTCCACTAGAAAGCATACGGATGATATAAAAAAGTCTAGACGCCCCTTTTTAAATTGTCAGGTTTTTGTTAAAAAAAAAATCATATGAAGAGGAAACATTTCAAAACTTTTTCAACTTTTAAATTTCACCTATACCCTGTACAATTCAATTGAAAAATATTTCAGTTTATTACTGAAATATTTTCTGGTGGAAAAAGAAAAATAATTAAAATAATTTGGTTGCATAAATAAACACACCCTTTATTTTGTTATTAAAGTACCCTTTGAATTTATAGCAGCATTCAGTCTGTTTTGGTAGAAATCTATCAGCTTGGCACATCAAGTAGTGGCAATCTTTGTCTGCTTTTACTTGCAGTAGTGCTCCAAATCTGTGAGATTACAAGGATATTTATTGTGTACAGTGCCCTCTTCAGGTCACCCACAGATTTTCAATTGGAATTTGGCCTGGGCTCTGACTGGGCCATTTCAAAACTTTGATCTTCCGGTGAAGGCATTTTTTTTGTTAATTTTGAGGTTATGCTTAGAGTTGTTGTTGGTCTTAAAGGGAACCTATCACCCCCAAAATCGAGGGTGAGCTAAGCCCACCAGCATCAGGGGCTTATCCACAGCATTGGAATGCTGGAATGCTGTAGATAAGCCCCCGATGTATCCTAAACGATAAAAAAAAAAGATGGATCGCCCCCAGTAGGGCTATGGGGTACTCGGTACCTGGCCCTTCAGTTCTCAGTGGGGATGTCACGGTGGCTGACCCGGTCCGTTGCCCTAGGGGACGTCCGTTGTTAATGGGGGAAAGGTCTTTAAAGGGATAGTGTTCATGACACCACCTGTGGTATTCGGTCAGGGTGAACGACGCTGCTTAGGGGTCCGCTGGGGTGATGTTATGGCAGCTAGATGTTATACCTTCCCACTGGTGAAGTGTATCCCCAGGGCTTCCCAGAGTGTAGATGGAGAATGGTGGATGTTGCAAGGCACAATGAATAACGAGGACACAAGGTTGCAGTCTCTTTACCTTTACTGAAGGCTTCAGTGTCCACAGTCCAGGGCACAGACCACAGGGCAGGCAGAGTCCGACCGGTCTGAAGGCAAATCCAGAGTCCCCTTATCCAGGTGGAATTCAATAGCCTTCCTCTAGCGCCTGAGTGTTGTAGTACCTCTTTGCTGAGCTTCTCGGTGAGCTCCTCACAAATATCGTAGGTGTTAAGTCTCTTCCTCTCTGTCCCCCTGATAGATAGGACAAACCCGAATGACTGGTGGCCTAAGGCCTTTTATAGGGACCCTAGAGACGCCCTGGCCCCCACAAGTTGCCACCGTGCCTCCTGGGTATATGGTCGGGCAGCCAACGTGGAATTAACTGTCCTGCCAGTCTCTGAAGTAAAGCATAAAGTTCCTTACTCCCTCGGTGTTCTGGCTACCGGCTTCTGCGCCTCAGAGGGAGGCAGCCTGTTGCAGGGCAGAACTCCCTCTGGATTCCTCTCCTTGTGCTATGACTTTGTTTCTCACTCTCAGCAACGCAATTCTCTTCGTGTCCTTTCTTAGGATGCTGTCGCCCGTGGGGGCAGGCGCAGCTCCGTAACCCTCTAACTAGGCCTCTGACAGGATCCCACCCCTGTCAGGGACCTCTCTGTCTGCAGCTGTTTGATGTTCCTCCTTTCCCCTGTCTGCATGACAGGTGCTGCCTGGGTGAAGCCCAGTCAACTTCTGCCTCACTTCCTATCCAGACCACCAGTTTTACCCAACTGTGAGGAGTGCCCTAATAGATAGAAGCATGGCTCCCCCTGGCGGCCTGGAGTGTGAAGTGTGTATTGTGGTTGTGATACCTGGACAGAAGATCTCCTTCATTGCCTTCAGACGTAACATCACTCCCCCTGGTGGAAGAATAACATTAATGCAACGACCAGGACTCTGGGGCGCTGCAAAGAGGTTAGATTATACTCACCCAGGGGCGGTCCCGGTTCGGTTCGATGGGTGTCACGGTCCGATCCGGCGCCTCCCATCTTCATCAGATAACGTCCTCTTCTGGTCTTCACGCTGCGGCCCAGGCATACCTTGTCTGTCCTGTTGAGGGCAGAGCAAAGTACTGCAGTGCACAGGTGCCGGGACTCTCTGACCTTTCCCGGCGCCTGCGCACTGCAGTACTTTGCTCTGCCCTCAAGAGGGCAGACAAAGTACGCCTGCGCCGAAGCCGCAGTATGAAGACCAGAAGAAGACGTCATCCTATGAAGATGGGAGGCCCCGGACCGGACCGCGATGCCCACCGGATCGGACTGCCCGCCCAGGTGAGTATAATCTAACCTTTTTTTCTCATCTTTTAGATACATCGGGGGCTTATCTACAGCATTACAGAATGCTGTACATAAGCCCCTGATGCGGGTGGGCTTAGCTCGCCCTCGATTTTGGGGGTGACAGGTTCCCTTTAGGCGAAATTCATCTTAAAGGGACACTGTCACCTGAATTTGGAGGGAACAATCTTCAGCCATGGAGGTGGGGTTTTCTGGTGTTTGATTCACCCTTTCCTTTCCCGCTGGCTGCATGCTGGCTGCAATATTGGATTGAAGTTGATTCTCTGTCCTCCGTAGTACATGCCTGCACAAGGCAATCTTGTGCAGCGAAAGCGCCGTGCAACGGAGGCAGCGGATGCATTTTTCCTGCGCATCTGCTGCCCCATTGTAAGGAGCGGGGAGGTGGGGGCGGAGTTCCGTCCGCGCATGCGCGGTCGGAAAAAGCGGTCCATCGGCACCAAAAAACGTTACATGTTACGTTTTTTGCTCCCGGCGGTCCGCCACAACATGGTGCTAATGTTAATCTATGGGGCAAAAACGCATCCTGCAAACAACTTTGCAGGATGCGTTTTTTCCCATAAACGACGCATTGCGACGTATTGCAAAAAACGCTAGTGTGAAAGTAGCCTAAGATAAAGGACGGCTAGAAATGCAAATTGGAGCCATTGGCCATGCCAAGATTGCAGCAAAGCACCCTCATTTGCTTATGTGTTAAAAGGAAATTTATCTGCTACTACAACACAAAAATGTATATTACTGGTAAGTGTAAGTCCCCTATATCAATATTTAAGTAGCTGAGTTTGCATTTTGGAGGGTGACAGATTCCCCTTATAGCTTTAAATTTTTTTCAGAAATATTTTTAAACAACAGTTGTCCTGGGGCGCTCCTGGTCTTTGTTTACACACAGGTGGCGCTCGGGGGCTGCAGCGTTCATGTGCCGATTTTTTGGCATCATGGCTCCCACCTCTGAGCGGTTAGAGTGTATGGCATGCTGCATCTCTGGATGGATGGCCAGGAAAGTAGGTAAGAACTGTGTATTTTATTACTTTAGAACAATTGGAGCGGTTGGTAAAAAAAATCAGAAGCTGGATAATACCTTTTAATCATTTCTTATTAGAAACAAAAACGCCTTCTACGTGAATGCAGCCTGGGAGACGTTCATGCATTACACATTACTAGAAAAGGGAAGGATTCTGAAGCGTCTGGCAAAGTGCATTTGTCTTTACCACCAATCACTGCAGCAGGAATTTGTGAATGTGCTCTGTAAGTGGGAATCTCAGTTCTGCAGATTTTCAGACTGTCACACAGATAAATATTCTTGGAAGGAATGTGCTGAGACAAAGCGTACGTCTTTTTATCCAGGCTAAACACAGTGTCAGACTGAGGAAAACGAGCACATGGTGGTCGCATGCTAACAGAGTCATTAACATTACTTGGAAGGTAGTTTTGTTCTTTCTACAGTTTAATGAAGCAGTAATTTGCTGTCAGGACTACTCGGCTACTCCACTGCTGTCTAGCAGCTTAAATAATATTTTTTGCTAAATTTACAGCCACTAAAGCGAATCGTCAAGAATATGGGATTTGCATAGTTAAGTTCCAAATAGATTCCCAGACACTTATTTGAATAGAAAATACAACATTGTCACATGACTGACAACATGCAATGAGAATAAAGGATACAGGGGAATCATGACAGTGTGCGCAGTATAGAATGACTGCAGAAATTTGTCTGAAAACACCTATAAGAAAATATCCTATTGCCTTCCATGAGAAAGCGTTTTAAGTAAGCTCTGCCATAGAGCAAAGCCATAGCATTCAAACTGTCTGCCTAATGTTATGTAGCCCCCCTTGTATAGTCAAAATACTCTGACCCCTCAAGTTATAGATTCAAATAGGTGGCTATGATGTTCTGTGGCATCAGACAAATAATGCATGTCCTGTAAGGCTACTTTCACACTAGCGTCGTACGACGCACATCGCAATGCGTCACTTTGGAGAAAAAACGCATCCTGCAAAATTGCTTGCAGGATGCGTTTTTCTCCATAGACTAACATTAGCGACGCATTGCGACACTTTGCCACACGTCGTGCGTCGTGTTGTGGCGGACCGTCGGCACCAAAAAACGTTGCATGTAGCGTTTTTTGGTGCGTTGTGTCCGCCATTTCCGACCGCGCATGCACGGCCGGAACTCCGCCCCCTCCTCCCCGCAGCTCAGAATGGGGCAGCGGATGCGTTGGAAAAATGCATCTGCTGCCCCCGTTGTGCGGCGCTTCCACAGTATGCGTCGGTACGTCGGCCCGACGCACTGCAACGGGCCGAGTACGACGCTAGTGTGAAAGTAGCCTTAGATACAAGGTGGAGCCTCTATGGATCAGACTTGTCTTTTCAGCACATCCCACAGATGTGTAATTTGGATTCTCTCTGTCATATTCTGTAAATTATATTTGTGAACATTTCTTTGCAATGAGATAGGTTGCATTGTTCTCCTTAAAGTGGCTGCTGCTGTTAGGAAATATCATTAATACGACAGGATGGGCTTAGCAAATGTTTAGGTAGTTGGCACTTGTCAAAGTAGCATCCCCATGCGCCTTCTAACCAGCCTGCCTCTTTGCAGTCCCATGTGCAATAAGCTGCCACTATATGTTCTGCACATTTTTATTACTCGGGAAATACAGTTGTTAGCACCAGCTAATTGAAAGAATGCCAGAGGTTCTAATTTGCCAACATTTTGAAGGTTGTCAACACATATACAAACTATAACTTTGTGGCCAACTTGCCATTATTTTCAGTGTAATAACATTAACTCTATGGAAGGTATGATATATTTAGGTATTCACTAGCCATCACAATAGGTCAATAAACCATTCACAATTTTAACTTTGGAGTGCTGCCTCTAATCTAGATAATGTTAGGCTGTGTGCACACGTTAGTATTCTTTGCAGAAATTTCCTGAACAAAAACGGACATTTTCTGCAGGAAATCCGTTGCGTTTTGTTTCGCGTTTTTTGCTCGGGTTTTTTGTGCAGATTTTGCGCGTTTTTTTCCATAGCTTCCCAATGCATTAAATAGTGGGAAATCTGCGAAAAATCCACAAATTTAATGAACATGCTGCGTTTTTTACCGCGATGCGTTGTATTCGCTGAAAGAAACGCAACATGTGCACAAAAATTGCGGATTGCATTCTATTAATAGGATGCTTAATGGATGCGTCTTTTTCGCAGTTTTTTAGCGAAAAAACTCGAAAAATCCAGAACGTGTGCACACAGCCTTAAGGTTTGAAGTTGCCTGGGTGGCTTTGCACCCACTATCTTTATTTTTGCTATTGCTTGTTCTGCACTATTTTTTACTTTTTTAGATACCGGTAGATAGATAGAAATTAGAAAATCAGCCAGCTCTTCAAAAGTAAATGTGAAAAAAGTGTACTTTTTATTAGCCTATATTGTGTGGTCACTTTTTACATTTACGTTGGGAGTGCAGCCTGCTTTTCATATTTTTATGTATACTACAATATGATAACCGTTTTGGAGGCCTTGCAACCACTGCTCATTTTTGGTGCTGTTCCAATATCTTTTCTCATACATAGATAGAAGTAGATACTTATATCCTTGTATCTAGATTATGATATTTGATATTTTTGTTTCGAATAAGATGTAAATACAATATGAAAACATTATTACTAGGAAACATTTGCCCTTTATGATGTTTTTTGTTTCATTTTGATACAATCCTCAGTTAAAGCTAATTCACTTTATTCGACATTTCCTTAATTACAGTATCTACAGTGACTTCAGCCATGGTGAATGTAACACCGGGTTGTCTGAACGGCAATATGTTCTTGTAAATTCTTCAGGTTGTTCAGCAACTGAATCCTGTGCACAGTAGTTGGAGTTTTCAACAATCCTTTGGGGAATTAAAGTGGATTCTCATGCCCTTTGACTTCCCCACTTTAATTCAGACTGTCACATTCCTGGAATAAATTCAACAAAAGGATTCTTTATATCACAGATAGAAATGTAAAATAGAGACAACTGCATTTTAGCTTGGGTTAAACGGTTATTCCCTGTTGCTTTGTTATTCCTCAATTTATGAATTCCCACAGTATCCAGCCATTTGTCGGCATGGGTCATCTGAACTATGCAGCCTGTATATTACCTCTACTGTTGAAACTTAATGTACTTCAAGACGAAACTAGAGAACTGGGAACAATTAATATTACAGCTGCGGAGTCGTCATCATTAAAGACATATTTCAGTAGACCAATATATGCACCATCCAAGTCCAGATACGGAAATCTATTGGTGATTGCAGTAATCTGATGAATTTACATGAGAACTTTGCAAAGCACACGTATGTTAGATTATTGTATTAGGATGTAGTTTCTACAGAAGATGCATTCTAACGATCGCACATTTTACAAGACACCTATAATTTACTTGGGCTTTGAACATTTCAAAATACACTGTTTCCCTACTGATACTGAGAAAATCAGAAATGGTAACTGCAAAATAATACTACGTATGAGTACCAGAGTCATAAAGAACCTATAAAATCTCTAAAAACCACGGTCTCAATACAGCAAAGTGATTATGCCAAAATTTTGGCGTAAATCGCTTTAAAAAGTATCCACATTTTTGTGCAAGTATTAACACCACAACTCGTCTAATTCATGATATAGCAAGTCAGTGGGTTCATGGAGCACACACAGGGTGATTCCACCCCGTACATCGAATAATGGCTGGCATCTACCAGCAGCTATTAACCTGTGAAATGCTGCTGTCAATATCAGACATTAACAGTACTTCAGCTTGGGGAGGCATAATTCTATGCGCCAATAAGCTTTGGGCGCCAGTGGGTTATATGACAGACAGGTGTCTGTTGAAGACCTCTGTGCCTGTCATCACGTAAATTCATTAAAATCCACCATGTGGCTGGGCTTCTTAGGAGGCGGTGATTTTAATTTTGTACAGAGATTCTGGGGCATTGCTGTATGTAGTAGAACAGTTAATTTTAAAAGGGAGTCTGTCCCCAAATTTATTTTAAATGATCTATACTATGATATACAGGACGTAACCTCTATAAAACCATTCTTAATATGTATGCAAAAGAGCGGGCTCCAGGGCACCCTACGCTTAGCCAACAGCCCGAAACACCGTGTCTGCGAATTGAGGTACTGATTTGGCTTTTATCCTAAGTCATATTGCACGACTCGTTAAAGGGTTGATTGTGACTTGTAGGATCGCTACTTCCAACAGGCTGCGCTATAGAGTTAAGTCCTCTTTTTCTCAGAAGAGGCAATTTGCATATTGTATTTCCCAGAGGAGCATTGCATGGTGAATAAGCCTCCTTACCTTGACAAGCCAGAGATGGTATGTCACTCTCCATAAGGAGAAACCATACCCCTTAGACCCCAGTTGCATCCCATCATTTTGCATGTTGGTGGCATTCCCTACATTTGATTGACAGCGCTTGCTTTCTATAGTCAGCGAGCATGTGGGAACTGACATTACTTGTATCTGGGCCTCGCACACTAAGTGGTCGGGTGTTCTCCTTCCTGGCTTCTCTCTGCTGATACAGATCTCTACATTTCTGAGCATATCAGAGTAGCAAGTGTTGTCTAAAGAGATGGTCCAGGGAGAAGAACCTGCCCAGCCACTGTGTGCATCACCGCTGAGCACAGGCAATGTTAGGGTGTATGCGCACACATGCCAACTAACTGGCATGTACTTACCCCAAAATTAGAGGTATTGTACTGCCATGGCATTTATATCTATATAATACACAGTATTTTAATAATGTTATCAATTTATAGCTAATTACATTTTATCCTAATGATGGCACCCCTTACTGATAGTGCCCACTTTGTACATCCATGAAATAACCTTAGGCTGAGTGGTAAAACGTGCAGTGTATCCAGACTGGAGATTCCACTGTGTGACCAACCCACCTAGAGTCCGCCTGGCATGGCAGATTGTCAGTCTTTATGTGACAAGAGACCTCTTTAAAGGGCATAGAAACTCATTAGATTACTGAAGTGTGTGAATTACAACGTATCCTTTTTATAGTGCGATATAATCCAGGCATTACTAACGTGAGTTAAGATTGTTGCTAATTACATGTGAACTGCAATGAACGAGAGCATTGTTTAATAAACCGTTTTGTGATAATTCTCTTTCACTGTTATTTAATTATTTATAGTGAGAAAGAATTGTTGTCTTCTTTGTTCAAAGGAAGATTACATTGGATGTAATAAAGCAATGTACACACAATATCCCTTTTATAGAAGTACAGTAGTAGAGAACACTATATATGGCAAGACATTAGCACATTAGAAATGTCTTGGTATCTGTGGCATCTCTGCAGGCAGGAGACACAAGTTGAATCTGAAGGTTAGCTATGAAAAATATATGTCTTTCACTAAAGCACCACTACATATTACACATACATGTCAGTGTTTCATTACTCAACACAAATCAACTAGATATTGAACTTTTACAAATACCTAATCACTTACCTTATGCAAATGAATTAAGTTGGCATTATTCTGTTTGTGTTGAGTGATTAAACCAATTTTATCCTGAATCTATTTGTGTTTTGAGGATGGGCAGCAGGTGCTAACAAATCACTAACAGTTTGGAGTTACTAGTGCTGAAATTGCACATCTCTGCATATCATTAGACATCTTGAATTCTATGCACAACCATATATAAAGTACTCTTCTAGTAACTTCCTCTTGATGTTCGATTTGTCTGAAGGAAGTGACAGTGACGCCGGACCTGATTGGAAACAGGAACACATGGGCTACTTGCACAGTGAACAAGTCTGTAGGAACATGTTCACACCACCAAGAAACTTAAAGACACAAAAGAGCATAGTAAAACCAAAAACACTCAGTTTAAAAAAAATCACAGTAATCCGCAAGTGCTAATAAAAAGATGTAAAAAACAGGGTATTTGGTTGATATGTTTTTTGCAAAAAATGTATACTAAGCTGCTCCACCAAACGTCCAGGCTGATTGGGCCTGGCTCACGTGTCATAACAACCTCACGTGAGCCCCGGGAACGAGATTGCGAGAACAGCACCTTCATGTGAGGGGAGTATAGGTATCTTTATTTTAATGGGGTCAAACATAAGGGATGAGAAGGTGTTGACCTAGTAATGGACAACCTTTTAAAATATTTTCTTCTAAGTTTTTCATTAACAGCTTTGAATTTGCTATTTTGAATTTCAGTTAAGGTTTTCACTTTAAGGAATTGTACGACTGTATTATCAGACCGACAAAACATCGATTCACACCCGTACCAATGTTATGCTATGGAGCTGTGCACATTTCAGAGTTTGATCAGAGGGTGATTTGTATAATCAGCCTGATTCTTGCCGATTAAAGAATACTTTGTTGTCTGCACTCGCCCCTTAGGCCGGGATCACACATGTCAGAAATACGTCCGAGTCTCACATGGAGATACCCGGCATTCCCGCCGTTACTCAGGAGCAGAGCGTGCGGCTGCATGTATTGCTATGCGGCCGACGCTCCACTCCTGAGTGACGGCGACAATGCCGGGTATTACCATTTGAGACTCGGACGTATTTCTCGCATGTGTGATCCCGGCCTTAGGGAGATCCATCAACATTTTGTGTTTTTCATACATTGAAAAATATACAGTATTTAAGAAAATACTGTATATACTCGAGTATAAGCCGACCCGAGTATAAGCCGAGACCTCTAATTTTGCCACAAAAAACTGGGAAAACTTAATGACTCGAGCCTAGGGTGGGAAATGCAGCAGCTACTGGTAAATTTAAAAAATAAAAATAGATGCCAATAAAAGTAAAATTAATTGAGACATCAGTAGCTTAAGTGTTTCTGAATATCCATATTGAATGAGGAGCCCCATATAATGCTCCATAAAGTTCATGATGGGCCCCATAAGATGCTACATACAAAATACGCCCCATATAATGCTCCATAAAGTTCATGATGGGCCCCATAAGATGCTACATACAAAATACGCCCCATATAATGCTCCATAAAGTTCATGATGTGCCCCATAAGATGCTCCATACAAAATACGCCCCATATAATGCTCCATAAAGTTTATGATGGGCCTCATAAGCTTCTTCATACAAAAAGATGCCCCATATAATGTTGCACAAAGGTTAATGATGGCCCCATAAGATGCTCCATAGAAACATTTGCCCATTATAATCCTGCATAAAGGTTGATTATGGCCCCATAAGATGCTCCATAGAAACATTTGCCCCAAATAATGCTGCATAAAGGTTGATTATGGCCCCATAAGATGCTCCATAGAATATTATGCCCTATACAATGCTGCATAAAGGTTGATTATGGCCCCATAAGATTCTCCATAGAAACATTTGCCCCATATAATGCTGCACAAAGGTTGATTATGGCCCCATAAGATGCTCCATAGAAACATTTGCCCCCTGTAATGATGCACAAAGGTTGATTATGGCCCCATAAGATGCTCCATAGAAAATGTGCCCCATATAATGCTGCATAAAGGTTGATTATGGCGTCATAAGATGCTCCATAGAAACATTTGCCCCATGTGCTGCTGCTGCAATTAAAAAAAAATGACATACTTACCTCTTGTCCTGAGCAGGCGAGGACACCGGCACTTGCAATATATACCTGTCCCTGTTCCACCGCTGCGCACCACTCTGTCTTCCGTCTCTGCAGTGACTGTTCAGGCAGAAGGCGGCACGCACACTAAACACGTCATCGCGCCCTCGGACCTGAACGTCAGCCAGAGGACACGGATGGCATAGCGGTGTGTGGTGGTGGAACAGGGACAAGTGAACATCGCAGTGCTCACCCTCCCCCGTTATGCTCACCCTCCCGGCCCCAGGCAGCTTCTCCGATGCGATGGTCTCTGATGACGGCAGCTTGTTCCTGTGTTCAGCGGTCACTGGTACCGCTCATTAACGTAATGAATATGCGCTCCACCCCTATGGGAGTGGAGTCGAGTCCATATTCGTTACTTTAATGAGCCGTAGCACGTAACCGGTGAACACAGGAAGAGCTGCGGGCACCGGAGAAACAGGAACATGCAGAGACGCGCCGGGAGCAGGTGAGTATGATTTGACAGCTGCCGCTCCCCCCCTGCCATCCCCCTGGGACAATGACTCGAGTATATGTCGAGAGGGGCACTTTCAGCCTAAAAAATGGGCTGAAAATCTCGGCTTATACTCGAGTATGTGCGGTAATATCACATATATGGTTGACTCTAGAGCCTGGCCTTAATCTATTCTACTCTCCCTAAGTATGTCTACAAATAAGATTTCTGCTACCTTTCGATTTCCATGTCTGTGCTAACTTGGAATATATTAAATAGGAAGACCATTTTTTTTGGTGGAGGTGGGTAAAGAAGGAGATTGGCGACATATGTCGGAGACGGACATTAAAAACTGTTGGAAATATTATTTAGAAATGTTATGTTCTGAATATTAAGACAATGTTAGTAGTTAAGATAAAATAAGCTAGCTGCCTTTTTATAGGTCTTCAACATTCTAAAGAAATAGGAGTTAAATAATAGCTTGATACCAATTTTTTTTAATAAGATAATGATGGAAAGAATATTATGGCAAGTTTCACTCAGATACATTGCTTGATCTGATCTAAGCCATGTAAATAGTCCATAACTATTTACTTTAATTTCTGAGTATTTAGAACTCTTTACCCAGTAAAGCTCGTCATTACTGAACACAGTTCTCCATGTTTATCGAAAAAGGCAAAAAAAATTGTTTTTGAAGGAACCAATATCTGTCACATGAACTGACTGGCCAAGGAAAACAGAACCACTGTTCAAAATATTAGATTTTTATTGGATAGGATCCTGCAGCTTCGTCCAACCCCAGAATCTGGTTTTAATTATCCTTTTATTGCTCTGCTTCCAAATATCCCAGCTGTTTACTTCACAACACGTGTGTCATTATTTTTTGTACAAATTTTTAAGAATCCATTTGTTTTATTTCACTAATATAAACATCCTATTATTGTTTGTTAGTGGGCAGTACAGTTTGTTTTGCTTCCTATAAAGTAGAACAGTTATTAAATATGAATTGAAGCAGCACCAAAACAATACAATGGTATATTTTTATCAATACAACTTACCATAGTGCTTGTCGAATTTTAGTCTACACAGACTTAAAATGCACCAAAATTATCATAGTGGTTAATGCTGTTTGCTAAATCAAGTGCATCTTTAGATTGGCTGGTGTAAGTTTACTTTATTTATTAGTTGGTTTATTTTGATCCAAAAAGGTAAGCCAAAAATGTTGGCTAATTTTTTATCTCACAGTGTTGCACGTTAGACCATAACTCTTAGCAACGAAGTCACGTTCATTCCCTTGACATTGAAATAATTTATTTTTCACCATGAATAAATATTATTACATATAGTGATTGAATGATGATAAATAATTTCTTCCATCTACTGTTTTTGTTAGCAAGATCGTGACACATCAATCTATGGATCCTTTTCTATTTTTCTTGTCAAACTGATGTCAAAGTACGGTACATCAGCTTCCTGTAAACAGCAATGTAGTGCAAATAAACACTTGTGTCTCCTTACTCTGATATCACCATGACTAAGTAATACCATGATTACCATCATATCAAGACAGAATGCAACACTACAGCCCTTTTATTACTCTGTTGTTAGGCCATGTGCAGACGTTGAGTATTTGGTGAATTATTTACCTCAGTATTTGTAATCAAAATGGTGCCAGAGTGAGGCTAAGAACTTGCGAAGACAGCTACTTGCGAGTACGAGGCTGTCAGAGATTTATTTTGACAAGACTTTCTTAATCCCACAAATTCCTAATATAATATAACAGGTCGAGAGGGTCACGAGTACCACCCATTGTGATCTTTGGTGCGAACAGCCCTCTGCTGCCTCCTATCGTCTGGACAATTATATGATTGTCTGACGATCAACGGAGAAGGCTGCAGCCTGATTGCACCACTAGGCCGGTTATTGGAAAACTAACGGTGATCATATGATATATACACCTCCGGATTCCAACACATGGAGTATAACCCCCGACTATTCGCCACCACCACCAATCCGTCTCGGTTGATAAGACACTGTACAGTTGCTTATGACTTTTAGGCGTAGTTTACAGAACAAAAGGAACAGAACTATTACATTTTGTATTTAATCCAAAGAGAGGTAGTGTTTATAAAAAATATACAAAAGATTTTACAAGGGGAACAAAACAATACACCATAAATAGTTACATAAAATAAAAGCAATTAACAGGAGAATTTACTATACCGATCGCAGAGATAATTCAGTTTTAGTAGAGCAATTTGATTTGGCTGTCGATAAACGGGGTCCCTGCGTACACTATATGTATCTCTCCGCATGAACCCAGATCATAATTGAGCTTGATCTTTTATCAGACCCTGAGTCCTACCCCCCTCCCCCGTGATGACCTTACATTGGCCAGGTTATTGGCTAGTCTCAGCCCTTATGCAGTAACTCCTCATCGGACAATCGCAGCAGCTTGAGACTGATGTCATCTTTTGTATCGGCATTTTATTTACGCTTAGAGACCAAGCATGGCCTTGCTGTTGTCAGTTATATGGTGCCTATGGATTTGGGGCTTTTGGTAGGGGTTATAATTATGAGAAAATATCTATCTGTTTCCTTGGTTAACCCCGATGCCGACAATGTATGTATCCTTAATATCGGATGGATAGAAATTCCAATATTCTATATTTTCTTTCGGAGACATACTGTCTGCGCTGCTAATTGTAACTGCAGTGACCATGACTATTTGGAAAGGATGAGAGATCTTCCTTTGATCCACTCAAAGCCTAATAGGGCTTTCCTGTCTCTTGGTCTATGGACAACACATACCCCTCTTCAGTCACCTGGGCATAAATAGGGCTCCTTGCATGTTGTTTAAGCTGCTTCACATCTCTTTGTGCACTGCCGTTTTACATAAAGGCAGGTTTGAGTGCTAGCTTCTATTTCCTTATAGCAAGTTGGAGAGGAAAGAAAAAAAGGGAGGGAGGGGTGATATGAGGTACCTAAAGAATTTTTACTATTTTCTGTGACAGAGACTACAATGGGGAAATTAAGTATTTGATACACTGCCAATTTTGCAAGTATTCCCACCTGCAAACAATGGAGAGGTCTGTAACTTTTATCATAGGTGCACTTCAACTGTGAGATACAGAGTCTTTTAATTTTATTGCATGAAATAAGTATTTGATACAATAGAAAAACAGAAATTAATATTTGGTACAGAAATCTTTTTTTTGCCGTTACAGAGGTCAAACATTTACTGTAGTTCTTGACCAGGTTTACACACACTGCAGCAGATATTTTGGCCCACTATTCTATTCAGACCTCCTCCAGATCTTTCAGGTTTTGGGACAACATTGAGTTTCAGCCCCCTGCAAAGATTTTTATTGGCTACTTTCTACTGGCTAGGACACTCCAGGACCTTGAAATGCTTCTTATGGATTTGTGTATGCTGGAAGACCGAGCCATGACCCATCTTCAATCCTCTTTATGAGGGAAGGAGGTTGTTGGCCAACATCTTGCAGTACATGACCTCATCCATCTTCTCTTCAATGCTGTGCAGTCATCTTGTCCCCTTTGCAGAAAAGCACCTCCAAAGTATGATGTTTCTCCCATCATGCTTCACGGTTGGGATGGTATTCTTAGGGTTGTACTCATCCTTCCTCAAAACACGGCGAGTGGAGTTGATACAAAAAAGTTCTATTTTGGTCTCATCTGACCACATGACCTTCTCCTGTGCCTCCACTGGATCATCCAGATGGTCATTGGTGAACTTCAAATGGGCGTGGACTTGTGCTGGCGTGAGTAGGGGGACTTTGCATGCTCTTCAGGATTTTAACCCATGACCACTTAGTGTGTTACTAGCGGTAATGTTTAAAACTGTGGTCCCATGTCTGTCTCCATCCATCCTAGTTCCCCACATGTCTATCTCCATACATCCTGGCTCCCCAAAAATAATAGTGCCAAACAGATATTTCCCCACAATAGACCCCAGAAGAATAGTGCACTACACGGTTCTATCTTTAGTATCCCAAAAAGTAATGGGGCCATCATTTGTGTTCCACAGATTAATATCAATGTTCTCAGTGCCCACAGTCGTATTGCTCCTCTTAGTGCATCACAAAGGAGCAGTGCTCTTTTTGTGCCCCGTATAGTAATCATGTCCACTGTTGTACCCCTTACAAATTAATATTGACCCCTTAGTGCCCTCTAGGCAGTATAAATTCACACTGTGATCACCCCCAATAATGAATAATACACTCTGTGTTCTCTAGAAAGTAGTAATACTCCCTATATGCATGCCAGTTATATTCTTTAGATAATAGTAAGACCCCTTAGTAGCAATAATACCCCCTGAGCATCCCATAAAAAACTAATAATTTGAAAAAAATAATAAGTAAATAAAACAGTATTCAACTAACACCAGTTCCTGAAGGTGTGCACTGAAGAGTCCTCTTCTGATGTGTATGGTTTGTAGCCTAAGATGAGCAATAATGACATTGCACCATCTACTCCGGAATGCTAACATCGGCTGCGTGCTGCCGTCATCTTTTAGGCCATCAAGACTGAGAGTGGTAGGGCAGGCAGCCTATTACCAGGGAACCAGGTAAGTAGTCAAGGGCATGTGCCTTGGATTATTAGTTCCACGACAGCCTTGCCAATCAGGTTGTATTATATACATATATTTTTTTATTCATTTTTCTCACTTATATAGGTGTATTAATTCCACAGTGATTTACAAACACCATCATCACTGTCCCCACTGGGACTCACAATCTAGATTAAATATGTAATAATGGAACTACCACTACTACCCTATGTCATCATCAGTTACTCTGGCCTCTGTTTCTGAAGTGCTGCAAAGAAAAGTAAAAAGAAAATATACATCTTTGAGTCCCTTTTGGCCATACAGCTACTCATTCATACTACTATCAGCTAGTTAATTACAAACTACTGCACAAAATAGTCATTTCTTACTGCTTGAATAATAATATGCAAAAGTCTGATCAAAGTTTACTAGATTTTCTAGTATTACATTGGAATATTTTTTGTAGCCGAATTTCAGGATTAATAAGAGGATATGCCAGAACCAGATTTTCCACAGTTATATCAAAATAAGTTGTTTCGCAGGGAAGAATATTGGATGGTTGGAGCATTTCTAAATTATCTTGTGTATTCATATGAGTTTGCCTGACATGAATAGTCTTTTGTGGCTAACATTAACGAGGGAGTACATAGGAATTGTGTGTGGGAGTAGAATTAAATGACAGACTGTGATGTATTTAACTCTTTCAGAGAAACCACAGAATTTCATCTACACCCTTTGCCAATGAAATATATATATGGAATGGTTTAAACCAGAACAGATCTATATACTAATGGAATCAATACTTGATCTATATTTCCTTGCAGAATATTTTGTGCTATAAATTCCATTATTGCGATATACACTATTAGGCGGAGTCACACTAACATAGAATACGGACGAGGGCTATGCGAGTAAACATCGCATAGCACTCGGACCAGTGTTAATCTATGGGGCAGCTCACATGACCATATTTTTTCTCAGACGTATTCGACATGCGTGTAAAATCGCAGCATGCTGTGATTGTACGCGTTTATAGTCCAAGACTCGCCAATGGCAGCCTATGGGTGCGAGGAAGACTCGGACACAACACGGACCATCCGTCTAGCTTGTGACATATACACACACACATTTTCCTCATTTCAGCCCATTGAGCTATTAAATTCAATGGGGAAAATCAGTGATAAATGTAAAGCCATACTCATGTCATACAGATGTCATACGAATACTTAGGTGCGAGAAAATCGCATCATCGCATTGCAAACACATTATACATGGATGACCATACGGAGAACACTTGTGCGACTCTCAGCAGGGAGACTCGGACCGATTTATCATACCTTTAGTGTGACTCTGGCCTTACTGTTAATATTTCATTTTATCATTGAGAGTTTAATGAGTTTTATTTTATTTTAAATTCGGTGGAAGCATGGTTGAAAAGCAATGTCTGACTTTCATTTGTTCATTTTCATAGATCTTTTATTTATTATTACTTTTATCAGATTCAAGTTATTTCTGTGACCATTGTGCAGAGGCGTATCTAGGGCTTCTGGCACCCGGGGCAAGAATTCATTTTGGCGCCCCTGCCCCCCCCAGGACATATGCGATTTTCACACTTAGTCATGTACCGACGAGCTCCTCTCCCTAATGCTCTCAATGTTCAGTGAAAAACGGAGAAGCAGAAGAGAAGCTCGTTGTCACAGGACCGTAAGTATGAAAGTCGCATATGAGAGAAGTGTCCATGTGATGACTACTGGAACCTGCAGAGCTGAATCCTGACATCGCAGCTTCTGAATTCTCACAACTAATGTGCTGCACATTTTTAGGATTCTCCCTTGCCTGTGGACAGTCATGTCAGCACAAGTATGTGATTTGTATACTTCTGGCCACATTCCGACTAGACGTGTCTGACCTCGCTCAGTTAATTTTCATTGAGTGAGGCCACACATGTCTAGTCAGCATGTGACCGCATGTATGTAAATCGCCAGCATGAGAGAATTCTGAGAACTCAGAAGTCTGCCCTCGTTCCCCAATACTGTTTCCTCATACATGCCAACCCATTCCCCTGTACTGTTTCCTCATATATGCCCCCCATCTCCCCCTTTGCTCTTCATTTTGTGTCCTTAAATCCCCCCATCTCCTCTCCAAATCTCCCCCACACAATAAATCCCCCATTCCCCACACAACTCCTCATCATTCCCCCCATTCCCCACACAGCTCCTCATCATCCCCCTATTCCCCACACAGGGTCTCATCATCTCCCCATTCCCCACACAGCATCTCATCATCTCCCCATTCCCCACACAGCGTCTCATCATCTCCCAATTCCCCACACAGCGTCTCATCAGCCCCCATTCCCCACACAGTGTCTCATCATCCCCCATTTCCCACACAGCGTCTCATCAGCCCCCATTCCCCACACAGTGTCTCATCATCCCCCATTTCCCACACAGCGTCTCATCAGCCCCTATTCCCCAGACAGCTCTTCATCATCCCCCTATTCCCCACACAGCGTCTCATCAGCCCCCATTCCCCAGACAGCTCCTCATCATCCCCCTATTCCCCACACAGTGTCTCATCAGCCCCCATTCCCCAGACAGCTCCTCATCATCCCCCATTTCCCACACAGCGTCTCATCAGCCCCTATTCCCCAGACAGCTCCTCATCATCCCCCTATTCCCCACACAGCGTCTCATCAGCCCCCATTCCCCACACAGTGTCTCATCATCCCCCATTTCCCACACAGCGTCTCATCAGCCCCCATTCCCCAGACAGCTCATCATCATCCCCCATTTCCCACACAGCGTCTCATCAGCCCCTATTCCCCAGACAGCTCTTCATCATCCCCCTATTCCCCACACAGCGTCTCATCAGCCCCCATTCCCCAGACAGCTCCTCATCATCCCCCTATTCCCCACACAGTGTCTCATCAGCCCCCATTCCCCAGACAGCTCCTCATCATCCCCCATTTCCCACACAGCATCTCATCAGCCCCTATTCCCCAGACAGCTCCTCATCATCCCCCTATTCCCCACACAGCGTCTCATCAGCCCCCATTCCCCACACAGTGTCTCATCATCCCCCATTTCCCACACTTGTCTCATCAGCCCCTATTCCCCAGACAGCTCCTCATCATCCCCCTATTCCCCACACAGTGTCTCATCAGCCCCCATTTCCCACACAGCGTCTCATCAGCCCCTATTCCCCACACAGCGTCTCATCAGCCCCTATTCCAAATGCATCCTCATTCCCTTGTAACCTGGGTCCACCATGGTGCAGCTCCTCTCCTCACATGGCTCCATGCTGCAGCCCCTTGGTCCTCTCTTCGCACGGCTCCATGCTGCAGCTCCTCATTTCCGGCTTCTCTTCTCCACCAGCAGCTTCCTGCAATCGACTCCTCCCCCTCAAGAAATCAACTCCAGTTTAGACGCTGCCCTGCAGTCAGATCTTCAATTGTGCTCGTGTCTAAGATACGTGTACAATTGAATACTGGGAGCCGGCGCGCTGCAGCTTCTCTGTGCCGGCTGTCAGCTTGACAGTCGGCACAGAGAACAGCTGACTCCCAGTCCGGGGGGGCGGCAGAATGCAGCTGCTGGGGGAGACACTGCGGACCGCCGCATTAGGTGGCCCGACTGCGCCCCCCTAGATACGCCACTGCCATTGTGGGTTATTCTGTCATTAAACGAGGGGTGCCAACAATTTTGACCAGGTGTGTAAGTACAACGTGATGATAAAAGAGAGGAAAGCCCTAATGGTTGGAAGCGGGGGATGGGACACCTCCTGACACCAACCTGTGTCTGTCCCTACGCTCCCCCTGACATCCCATGCAGGTCCTTCTCTCCCCATCTTTTGCCTAGTCCCTGGCTGTGACCTCTACTAATCCTGGCTAGCGCACTGGCTGGCAAGGACACTAGCCTTGCCACTGCAGGTGATATAACAATAGGGAAAGAGACTAACAAGGGACAGGCAGAGAGGATACAACTCAGCTCAGGATCTGCTGCTAAGCTCCACAGCAGCATAGAAAACGGCACCAGGTAAACAGGACTCCAACAGCTGCAATACCAGTAACAGGAGAGCTCCATACACCTAGCTGGTCTGCATAGAAGTAACGCTAACCGACGATCAGCTGATGGGTCATGTGACTATTTAAAGGGAGGTGGGAATGGTTACCAACCAACATCAGCTGACCAGCCTAAGAGAAGCTGCTAGCAAGAGACTGACATTAACTTTTGCTAGACCAAAGGAAAAAACTACATTATAATTCCAGCAGATCCAGAGCTGCCACGAATTCCTTAATGATTTGTTACAGGAAAGAAATATATCTTGGTACCGTGTTAGCCAGTAGATAGAAAAATATTTAGAATTGAGAGTCCTCAGTGGTTGATATCTTAAAATCGCAGAGAGACAGAAGTCTGGGAATATAAACTGATGATGACCTTTGACACTCTAACTGCAGGAATGAATGTGTCGCACGGATTTATGTCTTTTTACATCAACTAAGGAACTTGCCCCTCAGACCATGTGGGGTCATCACAACAGAGACCCTAATCACAGGACAATAAAACAATCATTATCTTAAGAATTGGCCCAATATTTATGGACGTAACTGTTTATCACCCATGGTAATTCTGCTTCATGTCACCTCATGTCACCTGGCTTATCCATGGTTTTTCCCTTTTTTTTTTTCTCTATACTATTTTGTGCATAAATATGTGATTCTTCAGAATTTGTCTTAGTCTTTGCCTGATGAAGAGACGTATGTAGTCTCGAAAGCTTGCAATTTGTTTCCATCTTTTCAGTTAGCCATTAAAAGGTATCAACCACTGAGGACTCTCAATTCTAAATATTTTAATGATTTGTGACAGTCTCTTAATAAATTAGGCGCATTTCACTACATTAGTGCCTTCCTATACACTGGCGTGCACAAAGCCAGTCTTTGTAAATGAGTCCAAAAGCATTAAATGGATAACAATGACAAAACAGTTATTGGGTTAGTGAAACACATCTATTGCAATATATGTTACTTTTTTTTATCTCACTTGATTTTTTTTCAAAATATACATATGTACAAGAAATCTAATGGACAAATTGATTATCAGGACAGACCATTTATGATCAATAAGTACACGATCTGAAAATATCCTAATTATAATTCTAATTAAAGTAATACACCACTTAAGAAAATTATTATTATTATTTATTTATATAGCACCATTAATTCCATGGTGCTGTACATGAGAAAGGGGTTACATACAGGGTTATAGATATCACTAGCTATTGAACCCGTTCTACGCCCGGGTGGCAAGCATTTATATTGGTATATGGTCTCCATCCTGGTATGTGCTGCTCCCATCCTGCGTCCCCATCCTGCCATGTGCTGCACCCATCCTGCGCCCCCATCCTGTCATGTGTTGCACCCATCCTGCACCCCCGTTCTGTCATGTGCTGCCCTATTCTGTCATGTGCTGCTCCCATCCTGCGCCCCCGTTCTTTAATTTGCTTCTCCCATCCATATGCCCCATACACTGCTCCATAAAGGTTTATGGCCCCCATAAGATACTCCATAGTATATGCCCCCGTACACTGCTCCATAAAGGTTTATGGCCCCCATAAGATGCTCCATAGTATATGCCCCTGTACACTGCTCCATAAAGGTTTATGACCCCCATAAGATGCTCCATAGTATATGCCCCGTACACTGCTCCATTATGGTTTATGGCCCCCATAAGATGCTCCATAGTGTATGCCCCCTTACACTGCTCCATTATGGTTGATGGCCCCATAAGATGCTCCATAGTGTATGCCCCTGTACACTGCTCCATTATAGTTTATGGCCCCCATAAGATGCTCCATAGTATATGCCCCCGTACACTGCTCCATAAAGGTTTATGGCCCCCATAAGATGCTCCATAGTATATGCCCCGTACACTGCTTTATTATGGCTTATGGCCCCCATAAGATGCTCCATAGTATATGCCCCCGTACACTGCTCCATAAAGGTTTATGGCCCCCATAAGATGCTCCATAGTATATGCCCCCGTACACTGCTCCATTATGGTTGATGGCCCCCATAAGATGCTCCATAGTGTATGCCCTGTACAGTGCTCCATAAAGGTTTATGGCCCCCATAAGATGCTCCATAGTGTATGCCCCCATACACTGCTCCATTATGGTTGATGGCCCCATAAGATGCTCCATAGTGTATGCCCCTGTACACTGCTCCATTATGGTTTATGGCCCCCATAAGATGCTCCATAGTGTATGCCCCCGTACACTGCTCCATTATGGTTTATGGCCCCCATAAGATGCTCCATGGTATATGCCCTCGTACACTGCTCCATTATGGTTGATGGCCCCCATAAGATGCTCCATAGTATATGCCCCCGTACACTGCTCCATTATGGTTGATGGCCCCAAAAGATGCTCCATAGTGTATGCCCCCATACACTGCTCCATAAAGGTTTATGGCCCCCATAAGATGCTCCATAGTGTATGTCCCGTACACTGCTCCATTATGGTTTATGGCCCCCATAAGATGCTCCATAGTGTATGCCCCCCGTACACTGCTCCATTATGGTTTATGGCCCCATAAGATGCTCCATAGTGTTTGCCCCCGTACACTGCTCCATTATGGTTTGTGGCCCCCATAAGATGCTCCATAGTGTATGCCCCTGTACACGGCTCCATTATAGTTTATGGCCCCCATAAGATGCTCCATAGTATATGCCCTGTACACTGCTCCATAAAGGTTTATGGCCCCCATAAGATGCTCCATAGTATATGCCCCGTACACTGCTCCATTATGGCTTATGGCCCACATAAGATGCTCCATAGTATATGCCCCCGTACACTGCTCCATAAAGGTTTATGGCCCCCATAAGATGCTCCATAGTATATGCCCCCGTACACTGCTCCATTATGGTTGATGGCCCCCATAAGATGCTCCATAGTGTATGCCCTGTACAGTGCTCCATAAAGGTTTATGGCCCCCATAAGATGCTCCATAGTGTATGCCCCCATACACTGCTCCATTATGGTTGATGGCCCCATAAGATGCTCCATAGTGTATGCCCCTGTACACTGCTCCATTATGGTTTATGGCCCCCATAAGATGCTCCATGGTGTATGCCCCCGTACACTGCTCCATTATGGTTTATGGCCCCCATAAGATGCTCCATGGTATATGCCCTCGTACACTGCTCCATTATGGTTGATGGCCCCCATAAGATGCTCCATAGTATATGCCCCCGTACACTGCTCCATTATGGTTGATGGCCCCAAAAGATGCTCCATAGTGTATGCCCCCATACACTGCTCCATAAAGGTTTATGGCCCCCATAAGATGCTCCATAGTGTATGCCCCGTACACTGCTCCATTATGGTTTATGGCCCCCATAAGATGCTCCATAGTGTATGCCCCCCGTACACTGCTCCATTATGGTTTATGGCCCCATAAGATGCTCCATAGTGTTTGCCCCCGTACACTGCTCCATTATGGTTTGTGGCCCCCATAAGATGCTCCATAGTGTATGCCCCCGTACACGGCTCCATTATAGTTTATGGCCCCCATAAGATGCTCCATAGTATATGCCCCCGTACACTGCTCCATCATGGTTGATGGCCCCATAAGATGCTCCATAGTGTATTTCCCCATACACTGCTCCATTATGGTTGATGGCCCCCATAAGATGCTCCATAGTGTATGCCCCCGTACATTGCTCCATTATAGTTTATGGCCCCCATAAGATGCTCCATAGTGTATGCCCCCATATACTGCTCCATTATGGTTTATGGCCCCCATAAGATGCTCCATAGTGTATGCCCCCCGTACACTGCTCCATTATGGTTTATGGCCCCATAAGATGCTCCATAGTGTTTGCCCCCGTACACTGCTCCATTATGGTTTGTGGCCCCCATAAGATGCTCCATAGTGTATGCCCCCGTACACGGCTCCATTATAGTTTATGGCCCCCATAAGATGCTCCATAGTATATGCCCCCGTACACTGCTCCATCATGGTTGATGGCCCCATAAGATGCTCCATAGTGTATTTCCCCATACACTGCTCCATTATGGTTGATGGCCCCCATAAGATGCTCCATAGTGTATGCCCCCGTACATTGCTCCATTATAGTTTATGGCCCCCATAAGATGCTCCATAGTGTATGCCCCCATATACTGCTCCATTATGGTTTATGGCCTTCATAAGATGCTCCATACTAAATGCCCCCATACACTGCTCCATAAAGGTTTATGGCCCCCATAAGATGCTCCATAGTGTATGCCTCGTACACTGCTCCATTATGGTTTATGGCCCCATAAGACGCTCCAGTGTGTATTCCCCCGTATGCTGCAGCGATATATAAAAAAAAATACCATACTCACCTATCGTCGCTGGGCGCCGAGTGCTGGGGGGCCTGAGCAGGCGGGGACACCGGCGCGCTGTGGGGGTCAGGTGCCGGTATCGCCACTAGCTCAGGCCCCCCAGCACTTGCTATATTCACCTGTCTGTCCCGTTCCAGCGCTGCGTGCCGCTCCGTGTTCCGGCTCCTCTGGCTGTGACTGTTCAGTCAGAGGGCGGCGCCGGCGCGCATTAAGCGCATCATCGCGCCCTCTGAACTGTGAACGTCACAGCAGAGGACCGGGACACGGAGCCGCACGCAGCGCTGGAACGGGGGACAGGTGAATATAATACTCACCCTCCTGGCGCGTCCACGGTCCCTGCCTCTCCGGTGGAGATCGCGGTGTGCGTTCAGTGTTTACGCATACCGCGATCTCCTGGGAGCGTCACTCTGTGGGGTCCAGACTGCGCTTGCGCAGTCTATAAAGGCTTCAGACAGAGTGACGCTCCCAGCGTTATATTATAGATTTACAGTACACAAATTTATGATGACAGACTGGTATAGAGGGGAGAGGACCCTGTCCTTGCGGTTTACTTTCTAGACCGCAGATTTTCCTGGTCTGCCTCCATGATTTTATATTGAACCAGATTATAGTTTTCACACAGACTTATGAATGTTTCTAGTCAGAGAAGTGTTAGAGGGAGCAGGTTTTTGTTATGTAATCTGAGAACAGCATGATATAATGGAGAGCCTGATTACAGCAATGTGTCACTTACTAGGCTTTATGTTGCTTTAATAATATGAATATTTTATCAGCAGTAAATTAATAACTAGAGAACTAGTTGTCTCATGCCATGTAGTCCTTGTGCTTTCTGAAACCCAACCCCCACCAAGTAGAAGCATCTTTCTGCCTTTGCACAGTGTACATAGAATGAAGAAATCACTGCACTCGTATATTGAAGTTGCTTGAACAAGTGTAAAGTTTTATTCACAAGTGAAAGTTCATGTTGAAGCGATAGGCAAAATAACGTTTCGGCCAACTCGTGGCCTTGTTCACAATATCGCCAGAGAATATACTTGTGGTGAATTATTTAGAGTACTGGACGGCTAGGATAATTTTGGTGGGGGACCCAGTCAGAGGTGCCTGTCGGCACACCACACCTACGCTGGCTCTGCTTCCCAGGATCTGCTACCCAAGGATCGCTATTATCTGCTGATCTCCTCGGGACACCTTATAGTACACAGGGACCTTGTTACCTGACACATTCATAGATTTAAACAGCCGCATGCAATTTTCATTCCCAAGCTGGGACAACGTTCGCAGTACCTTGACAGGCACCTCTGACTGGGTCCCCCACCAAAATTATCCTAGCCGTCCAGTACTCTAAATAATTCACCACAAGTATATTCTCTGGCGATATTGTGAACAAGGCCACGAGTTGGCCGAAACGTTATTTTGCCTATCGCTTCAACATGAACTTTCACTTGTGAATAAAACTTTACACTTGTTCAAGCAACTTCAATATACGAGTGCAGTGATTTCTTCATTCTATGGTTTATGGGACTTTTATGACCCGTTCACTAGCACCATGACTCACTACCGTCGAGTGCTAGCTTTCGTCATTTACAGTTTTGCACAGTGTACAACGGAAGGCTTCCAATCAGTTGTGTGGGCAGCATTATGTAGAGCTCAGCACTCAGTCAAATGATAGATCTGCAGCAGAGAAAACAGTGATTTCTTCAAAATTACAGCATGCAGTCCAGTAAGTGACACATCAATCGAATTAGGGTCCCCCCAAAATCATTGTACACTACTGCTCTCAGATTACATAGCAAAAACCTGTTGATAGATTATCTTTAAAGGATCTCTAGTAGCAAGTATGTGTTCAAGACACGTCTAGGCAACATATTTAAAATTGGCTGCTAGACTATACAAATTAATATTAGGTAGGTTTAGACCTCCCAATACCTTAGGTTGTAACAGCATGAAAAAAACATATCCAACTTTGCAATTTTGTAGATTATATAAACTTCTAAATACTCGGGAAAGCAGTCTTATGTTGGATTTTTATGAAAAGTGACAAGACAAGAGCCAAAGAATAGTTAGTGACTGGGCAAAATTTTTGAAATCTGACCAGTGTCAATTTACGTGGTAATAACGTTAGAATGCTTCAAAATATCTCACTAATTTTGAGATTGTTTTTTGGGACACATTATAATTTATGATAATAGTAAATGTATGTTGATGTTTTCTCTGTTTATTTATAAAAAATATCTGAAATTTTACAAATCTTTCTAAAAATTTACCATTTTCAAACTTTGAGTGATTATCCCTTTAACCCCTTAGTGACAGAGCCAATTTGGAAATTAATGACCAAGCCAATTTTTACAATTCTGACCACTGTCTCTTTATGAAGTTATAGCTCTAGAACTCTTCAAAGTATCCCACTGATTCTGAGACTGTTTTTTTCCTGACATATTATCCTTCATGTTAGTGGTAAAATTTATTCAATATAACTTGCGATTATTTATGAAAAAGATGGAAATTTGGCAAAAATTATGAAAATGTTGCAATTTTCAAACTTTAAAATTATTGTACCTTTGAATCAGAGAGTGGTATCACACGAAATAGTTAATAAATAACATTTATCACATGTCAACTTTACATCAGCACAATTTTGGAAAGATTTTATTTTTCTTAGGAAGTTATAAGGGTTAAAAGTTGACCAGCTATTTCTCATTTTTCCAACAAAATTTACAAAACCATTTTTTTAAGGACCACCTCATATTTGAAGTGAGTTTGGGGGGGGGTCAATATAACAGAAAATACACAAAAGTGACACCATTCTAAAAACTGCACCCTTCAAGGTGTGCAAAGCCATATTCAAGAGGTTTATTAACCCTTCAGGTGCTTCACGAGAACTAAAGCAATGTTGAAGGAAAAAAATGAACATTTTACTTTTTTAACAAAAAATTTACTTTGGAGCCAAATTTTTTTATTTTAACAAGGGTACCAGGATAAAATGGACCACAATATTTGTTGTGCAATTTCTCCTGAGTACGCCGATACCCTGTATGTGTGGGAAAGCCACTGTTTGGGCGCATGGTAGGGCTCAGAAGGGAGTGAGCACCGTTTTACTTTTTGAACGCAAAATTGGCTGGAATCAATGGTGTGCGCATTTGGAGACCCCCTGATGTACCTAAACAGTGGAACCTCCCAATTCTAACTCCAACTCTAATCCCAATACACCCCTAACCCTAATACCAACCCTAACCACAATCCTAACCCCAACACACCCTTTTAGGACTGGCGGAACGCACCAAATAATAATTGGAGATGATATAAGGTGCATTCGCAGTCCGGGGTCCACCGTGCAGCTAAGACACCTGCTGCTTGGTAATGATGGACTATATGGCAGTATAATGTGAGTACACACATGGGTTAGCTTTCTACCCGTATGAAGGAAGCGAACCCTATTGCATCACAGGGTCGCGATACTGCACAGAGAGTGCAAGCAAGGCAACAGAACTCTGCCCCAACACTCAGGGTAAGAGTCCCTCTAGATCTCTTGCACTCGACACCGCTACTGCGGTGCAGCGCCACTCTGGCGGATGCCACTAACCACCCTAAGTAGGGCTAGGAAAGCGCACATGGCGCCGCTCTGACAGTCGCTGCTAACTGGATTAGCAACTTGTGCAATTGTTCAGGATAGCATTGTCGGGCGCTAGGTAGCTATACCATTCGCGAGCAGGCAACAACACTAGGGACGGGAATGATTCGGAGCTTTCATCCATCAATAGATATTCATCCACACACACAAGTTAATAAGTTTACACTAGCACATGGCCGAGCGGCCATGCAAACTTTATATAGCAGTAGCGCTCCAGGACCTACCTGATGGTCCAATAGGAGCCGCAACAGGACCTGAGCATGTGACCCCCGACCTCCAATGGGAGGTCGTCCCGTTGGCATGCTCAGTGTGGGAAATGCAGGTCTTAGTCCCTGAAAGGCCTTCTCGCTGCTGAACAGTGCTGGCTACAAGGGCAGAGCCTGGAAAAGCAGCAGTACACAAGGGCACAGTATCAGCTTGAGCCAGACACTGGGATCGACGTCTCTGCTGAGAAGGTTCCACGTGGCTGAAGGAGAATGGGAGACCGCAGTGGACATGGTTTGAGATTCCCCCTGTGCAGCGGCGGGAACTCGACACCTAACACACCCCAAACCCTAATCCCAACCCTAATCCTAACCATAAACCTACCCACAACTCTAGCCCTAACCATAGCCCCAACATTAACCTTAGCCTAACCCTAGCTCTAGCCCCCACCCTAACCGTAGCCCAACCCTATCCCTAGCCCAACCCTAACCCCAGCTCTAGCGTCAACCCTAGCTCAACCCTAGCCAACCCTAACTCTAGCTCCAGCTCCAACCCTAGCCTAACCCTAGCTCTAGCCCCAACCCTACCTTTAGCCCCTAACCCTAGCCACAACCCTAACCCTAGTTCTAGCCCTAACCCTAGCCCCAACCTTAGGCCTAGCCCAACCCTAACCCCAATGGAAAAATGGAAGTAAATACTTTTTATTATTTTTACCCTTCTATTGTGCTGGCCGGCAGATCTCAGGGGGCGTACTGCGCATGTGCCTGCCATTTTCTTCCTGGAAGAAAATGCCAGGGGACAGGAGCGGGAGATGTAGGAAGACCTAGGGACACCAGAGGTAGCCTGGAGCGTGGGGGACCCCATTTCTCTCTCTTCTGATGTCATAGATCATATCAGAGGAGAGAGAAATTAAATGGGAAATTGGGTTGATTTTTTTTGCAGTCGCCATTATTCTGTGAATAATGGTGATCGCAACCCTGGGGTCGGTAAAAACTGACCCAAATCATGTTCTCCAGGGTCTCGGCTGCCCCTGGTAGCCGAGACCCCAGAGAATTTCTGACGCTGGGGGGTGCTATAACCTTATTTCTCAGCGCCATTAAAAAGTGGCGCAGAGGAATAAGTACCCTTACCTGCTACCGTTAAAAGGTATATCAGCGGTTGTTAAGGGGTTAATCCAGATAGTCTTACCACTCAAAAACATTAATAAATAATATTTCCCACATGTCTACTTTACATCAGCATTGTAAAATATTGTTTTATTTTGTTCACATTTTAGAAGGTTTAAAAATGTAGCAGTAATTTTTCATTTTTGCAAGGAAATTTACAAAACTTTTTTTAAGCACCTATTCAGGTTTGAAGTGACTGGGGGTCGTATATATTGGAAACCCCCCAAAATGATACCATTTTAAAAAACGTACCCTTCAACGTATTCAAAATTGCTTTCAGGTAGTTTATTAACCCTTCAAGTGCTTTTCAGGAATTAATAAAAAGTGGCGTAACAGAAATGAAGACGTATTTTTGCCATCAAAATGTTAATAACTTTTGAACAGGCCGCTATAGCCGACAGACTTTAAGGACGTTATTTTACCATGAATTGCCATGGCAAACATCAGGAGTACACGATCAAGATTTCAGGGTGCCGCTGGGATTAAAGAGGAAGCCCCCCACACTCTGTTAACCATCTAGATGCTGCAGTAATTATTGACAGCAGCATTTAAGGGGTAAAACAACTATAGTTGATACCAAAACTGTTCGTGGCTGATGCCACAAGTTGCAGCTATAGTGTACAGCTGACAGATGCTGGATTGTCATCCGTCCGGGGATGCTAGTCTCTTATATCGCAGGTCAGTAAAAAGACGTATTGGTGGTCACTAAGGAGTTAAAGTGCTGCCATGATTTGAGAAGCTAGATTATATCCATAATGACTGGAGAAAAATGTACCTTCTTAAGGGAAGAATAATTTAGCCCAACATGACATAACACCCAGTAGTGCCGGAAGTACAACACTATGCAGATGGAAATGTACTTTCAAATCATGTTTGACTGTACTTGATTCAAGACATTATGGAATTTTCCAATAAGCGGAAATATCTTGTGAATGTTTGCTATGTATTTTGTTCATGGTGTGATATTTGAGAATAAGTGAAATAAATGCAAATATAAACATAACTTATAGTAGTTGCATGACTACACCTGGAGATATTTAAAACATGTGGGAAAATCATGACAATAAGAATTTAGACATATGAAACAGTTCAGCTGCTGTTCTATGATACTATATCTGAGCACAGAACAGATGTGACTCCCTGCCATTCTCCATTTCTGAATGCCTACATGTCACCGGGAAGATGTTTCCAATGAATCATAAAAATGGCTTAGGGAGGATCCATCTCCTTTAACTTACCGTAGTTGTACACTAGGCTCATGGGACTGTTGTATGTCTTATGCGAGATTCCGGGTGTGAGTCAGCAGACTCTTCAGGAATAAACAGGGATTGCTGAGCCTCCAACTCACGTAATACATATGTTTTAAATAAAGTAACATCACCCTACAGCATCTTCGTCATCTCCCTTAAATATGGGAACATATGTATTGCTAGACTACCAGATGTCTGTGATGATCTGTTTTTTTATGTATTTCCGAAACAGGATAGTTAATACATGGGAAAATTCACTAATAACTTTCATACGCATAACTTGAAAAACAAGAACAATTGCTAACATTTCTCTGGCTAACTCCCAGCTATAACTAAATTCTCTCTTCTGTAGACATGACAACCATAGCTATGTAGAAATAAGTGTATTCAAAGTAAAATTATTGAATGCGGTACTAAGGTTTAAAGGGGTATTCCCATCTCTAAGATCATATCCCAATATGTAGTAGGTGTAACTCATAATAATAATATTAGCAATAGTAGTATAGATTTTCTAATTCGCCATCTCTCTTTCCTCATATGCAGGCCTTGCAGGACCTTAGTTTTCCATGGTTCCAACCACTGATATAGAGGCAGTTAGTTAGGTAGTAACTAATAGTCTTAACCATGGATACCTAAGTTTCTGCATTGCCTGCACATGGGGAAAGCAAATCAGAAAAACATTTCTAATTGGAGGTATTTGCTAATATTATTACACCCACTACATATTGGGTTGGGTCTTGGAGATGGGAATAGCCCTGTAAAGCAAATTTGAAAAATCCCCTTTTCTAGCTTTGATCTTCCAGGCTATGGGACATATGCTGCCTGGAAGATAAGAAGGCCTCAAATCTTCATTATACAAGCCTCAAATCTTCATTGTACAAGTTTTCTCCTCACCTTTCTCTTCAGTGTCCTTTTGACGTCATGTGCTAGGGAAATCCCGCATCTGTGCATTCTACGTGCCGTCACTTCTCTATAGTGAGGAATCAGAAAGTCACACTATTTTTTCCTTGACACTATATTATATTACATTACACTACCACTTTAAAGTTTTTTACATACAGTGGGTACAGAAACTATTCATACAACTTTAAATTTTTCACTCTTTGTTTCATTGCAGCCATTTGGTAAATTCAAAAAAGTTCATTTTTTACTCATTATACACTCTGCACCCCATCTTGACTGAAAAAAAAACAGAAATGTAGAAATTTGTGCAAATTTATTAAAATAGAAAAACTGAAATATCACATGGTCGTAAATATTCAGACCCTTTGCTCAGTATTGAGTAGAAGCATCCTTTTGAGCTAGTACATCCATGAGTCTTCTTTGGAATGATGCAGAAAGCTTTTCACACCAGGATTTGGGGATCCTCTGCCATTCTTCCTTGCACATCCTTTCCGGCTCCATCAGGTTGGATGGTGAACGTTGCTGGACAGCCATTTTCAGGGCTCTCCAGAGATGGTCAATTGCGTTTAGGTCAGGGCACTGGCTTGGCCAGTCAAGAGTGGTCACAGAGTTGTTCTGAAGAGACTCCTTTGTTATTTTAGCTGTGTGTTTAGAGTCATTATCTTGTTGGAAGGTGAACCTTCGGCCAAGTCTGAGGTCCAGAGCACTCTGGAAGAGGTTTTCATCTAGGATGTCTCGGTACTTGGCCGCATTCATGTTTTTTCAATGGCAAACAGTCATCCTGTCCCTTCAGCTGAAAAACACCTCCATATGATGATGCTGCCATCACCATGTTTCACTGTCGGGATTGTATTGGGCAGGTGATGAGCAGTGCCCTGGTATTCTCCACACATATCACTTAGAATTATCACCAAAAAGGTCTATCTTTGCCTCATCACACCAGAGAATCTTATTTGTCATAGTCTGGGAGTCCTTCATGTGTTTTTTTAGCAAACTCTATGTGGGCTTTCATATGTCTTGCACTGAAGAGAGCCTTCTGTCCGGCCGCTCTGCCATAAAGACCCGACTGGTGGAGGTCTGCAGTGATAATTGACTTTTTGGAACTTTCTCCCATCTCCCAACTCCATCTCTGGAGCTCAGCCATAGTGATCTTGGGGTTCTTCTTTACCTCTCTCACCAAGGCTCTTCTCCCACGATTGCTCAGTTTGGCTGCACGGCCAGGTCTAGGAAGACTTCTGGTGGTCCCAAACGTCTTCCATTTAAGGATTATGGAGACCACTGTGCTCTTAGGAACCTTGAGTACTGCAGAAATTCTGTTGTAACCTTGGCCAGATCTGTGCCTTGACACAATTCTGTCTCTAAGCTCCTTGACCAGTTCCTTTGACCTCATGATTCTCATTTGGTCTGACATGCACTGTGAGCTGTGAGGTCTTATATAGACAGATGTGTGCCTTTCCAAATCAAATCCTATCAGTTTAATTAAACACAGCTGGCCTCCAATGAAGGAGTAGAACCATCTCAAGGAGGATCACGAGGAAATGGACAGCATGTGACTTAAATATGAGTGTCTATGCAAAGATTCTGAATACTTAAGACCATGTAACATTTCAGTTTTTCTTATTAAATTTGCAAAAATTTCTACATTTCTATTATTTCAGTTATGATAGGGTGCAGAGTTTACATTAATGTGAAAAAAATGAACTTTTTTGAATTAGCCAAATGGCTGCAATGAAACAAAGAGTGAAAAATGTAAAGGGGAGTGAATACTTTCCGTACCCACTGTACCTGTTCTTATTGTATTGTGCAGATTATAGATTGAGTTTGAAGATAGCAAATCAATCAACAACTACAATAATATACAAGGGTATATCTTAAATAAATCATACAATGCCCAGTAAAAAGCTTTTATTTAGAAAAATGTTTAAAATACCACCAACCTGTGGTACTCCCAAAAAAACGGACACCAAAACAAAAACACACCGTGAACAAACTGGTAAGAGGACCTAGTAACCCTACAATGATACCTAAGCTGGTACCTGCCTACCTGTGGGGGTTGGCGCCCTAGGGGAAAACGTTTTGGCGCCCCCACTCCACGGCGGCTGGCCCTGCGGTCCCTATTGAACCCCTATGTCCGCCCAGGATCCCACTGCCTGATAGCAACACTAAAGGAACCCCTCACTGCTAGACATAGATCAAACCTGCGCCTAAGGATTACTGAACCTCACACCATGCCATAAAAACAATAAGGAACATATAGGAGAGATATATACAGTGACGGTTACATATAAGCAGCCTTGGAGCCCCAAATTGTACTCCAATACCAAATCAATATTATTGTTAACAATCTGCTGCAACCATGCTGTGCAAAACATATAAATATGCTGGTGAGTATGCTTCCAGATACACAATGTTCAATACTCATCCAGCCCCAGCATGCCGTCCTCCTCTCCCCACTCCCGCCTCAACGCGTTTCGCCTCTTCGGCTCATCAGGAGGCCTTGATAAACAACATGTGTCCCAATGGTATCAGATGATGAGCCGAAGAGGCGAAACGCGTTGAGGCGGGAGTGGGGAGAGGAGGACGGCATGCTGGGGCTGGATGAGTATTGAACATTGCGTATCTGGAAGCATACTCACCAGCATATTTATATGTTTTGGACAGCATGGTTGCAGCAGATTATTAACAATAATATTGATTTGGCATTGGAGTACAACTTGGGGCTCCAAGGCTGCTTATATGTAACCGTCACTGTATATATCTCTCCTATATGTTCCTTATTGTTTTTATGGCACGGTGTGGGGTTCAGTAATCCTTAGGCGCAGGTTTGATCTATGTCTAGCAGTGAGGGGTTCCTTTAGTGTTGCTATCGGGCAGTGGGATCCTGGGCGGACACAGGGGTTCAATAGGGACTGCAGGGCCAGCCGCCGTGGAGTGGGGGCGTCAAAACGTTTTCCCCTAGGGTGCCAACCCCCACAGGTAGGCAGGTACCAGATTAGGTATCATTGTAGGGTTACTAGGTCCTCTTACCAGTTTGTTCACGGTGTGATTTTGTTTTGGTGTCCGTTTTTTTGGGAGTACCACAGGTTGGTGGTATTTTAAACATTTTTCTAAATAAAAGCTTTTTACGGGGCATTGTATGATTTATCTGAAGATAGCAAAGCCACGAAAGTACACACATGGAAACAATGAGTAAAGAAACAAGTGTAAAGCAGACCAGAATATGTTGTAAACCTTAGATTCTTTAGAGAATCTTTGAATATGAATTTAAAGTTATCTTCTCTGGCACTCTACCAGTAATAGGTACAGTGCTACTTGGTTGTTATAGAGGCTAAATCCCCTAAAACACTGTATAGCCCAATTAAAATGCTTTTTGGTTGGTGATGGACACGCTTTAAAAATCATGGAGGTCATAAGAAATACTAGATGTAGCTGTTTTTGATGTTGGACGTATTCAGTTTTGCATAAACTAATTTGAGTAAAACTGAAGATTATATAATGAAAATTAGTCGTGGCCGAAAGTGTTGGCATCCTTGACAGAAAGAAGAAAATTAATCATTTATTCCAAAAAATTATTTCAATTACACATGTTTTGTTATACGTATATTTATTTCATTTGTGTGTATTAGAACAACAGAAAAAAACAGAGTTGAAAAGGCAAATTGAATATCATTTCAGACAAAACCTCAAAAATGGGCTGGACAAAATTGTTGCCACCTTTCCAAGATTGTTGTTAAATAACTTTGTTTCAAGCATGTGATGCTCGTTCAAACTCACTTGTGGCAAGTAACAGGTGTGGGCAATATGAAAATCACACCTGAAACCAGATAAAAAGAGGAAAAGTTGACTCAATCTTTGCATTGTGTATCTGTGTGTGTCCAGCCCAATTTGGGGGTTTCTGAGAAATTGTGTCCAATTTGCCTTTTTCTCTGTTTTTTTATGTTGTTCTCATACCCACAAAGAACATAAACATGTGTATAACAAAACATGTTAAATTGCAATAATTTTTTGGAACAATTTCAAGGGTGCCAACACTTTTGGTCATGACTGTATATTATTAACTTTCATGTTATTAAAAGTCAAAAATGTTCTATGACACTAATTCTTATGAAAATTTTGGAAATTGTTTTTGTATTCAGTGAGATATTGAAAAATTTTACATTTGAAAGGGTGTGTGCTTATTGATACTGAGCACCTTATGTGGTTTAGGATGGTTGATCTAACTTATTGCTTCTCTTTAAGTCAAATGGTATTGTCACTGGGCTAAGGTTTTAACATAATTTGAAATTGTACTTTTGGAGAAATTTAAGCAGATCTAAAAATCCTGAAATGGAAAATAATGGTTATAAATAATTTATACATGAAAGTACTTAACAATATTATATTAATATTATTTTTAAAGCTGGGGTATATGGGGGGTCTGACAACAATATCATGTCACCAAAAATTTTAGCCAGAATATGGCTCTCTGGGTAAAACATCAAAACTCTTAGGCCATGGTCACACTACCGTAGAATGCGGACAAGTGCTATGCAAGAAAACATCACATAGCACTTGGACCAGTGTTAATCTATGGGGCAGCTCACATCACCGTAATTTTTCTCAAGCGTATTCGATGTGCGTGTAAAATTGCAGTATCGCGTTGCAAATGCATTACACACGGATGACCAAATGGAGAACACTTGTGCGACTCTCAGCAGAGAGACTCGGACCGATTTTCCATACGTTTAGTGTGACTCAAGGGTTATAAGCAAGATATGCTGAAGAGTCATATTATCTTGTATTGTGTGATTTCCATGATATACAGCTCTGGCAAAAATTAATAGACCACTGCAAAATGTTCAGTTTGTCTGTTTTTTTCTCTTCATAGGTAAAACGTAAATTGTTCTTTTATTCTATAAACTTCTGACATGTATCCAAATTTCCAAGCAATACATTTTGTATTTTTTTTCTGACAAAGAAAAATGGTCAAAAAAAAAAGTGCTTTCAGACCTCAAATAATGCAAAGAAAACAAGTTCATAATCATTTAGAAACAACAATACTAATGTTTTAACTCAGGAAGAGTTCAGAAATCAATATTTTATGGAATAACCATGATTTTTAATCACAGCTTTCATTCGTCTTGGCATGCTTTCCACCAGTCTTTCACACTGCTTCTGGTGCAAAAATGTAAGCAGTTCTTCTTTGTTTGATGGCTTTTGAATATTGATCATCTGCTTGATTACATTCCAGAGGTTTTCAATGGGGTTCAGGTCTGGAGATTCGGCTGCCCATGACAGGGTTTTGATGTGGTGGGCTCTTAATTTTTGCCAGAGCTGTAAATTACCTAATGACAATAAATCAAAATCGCAGACAACCAGTCATCAAAGTAATGAAGGCTATTAAAATCTACTGTAAGTATTTTAGGAATTTCTGTGTGGGCTGTTTGACATTTCTGGATATCATACTGTGCTTGAGTTGTTAAAATTTATGAATGAAGGTCATCATGTTTAATAGACAAATGTTACAAGATTCACAAGGGTCATGTCATGAGATCCGATTGTCGATATGGTAAACGTATTATAATGTGAGAGTATCAAATATCAAATGTCAAGATATTAGAAAGCGTAAAGCACATCAAGTACAATGTTGATTTTTATGGCAACCTACAATATCCATTGAGGTTGTACATATTGTTTGAAATAACAACTTTTATTCTCAGAGAATTATTTTTTCAAAGCAGTTGATACTGAGTATGAACAGTGCCATCTATGCTTAAGGGTACTGTCACACATAACGATATCGTTAATGATATCGTTGCTTTTTGTGACGTAGCAACGATATCGTTAACGAAATCGTTATGTGTGACAGCGACCAACGATCAGGCCCCTGCTGGGAGATCGTTGGTCGCTGGGGAAAGTCCAGAACTTTATTTTGTCGCTGGATCTCCCACTGACATCGCTGAATCGGCGTGTGTGACGCCGATTCAGCGATGTCTTCACTGGTAACCAGGGTAAATATCGGGTTACTAAGCGCAGGGCCGCGCTTAGTAACCCGATGTTTACCCTGGTTACCGTTGTAAATGTAAAAAAAAAAACACTACATACTTACATTCCCGGTGTCTGGTCATGTCCCCCGCCTTCAGCTTCCCGCACTGACTGGTGAGCGCCGGCCAGCCGTAAAGTACAGCACAGCCGTGACGTCACCGCTGTACTTTACGGCCGGCGCTCAGTCAGTGCGGGAAGCTGACGGCGAGGGACATGACCAGACACCGGGAATGTAAATATGTAGTGTTTGTTTTTTTTTACATTTACAACAGTAACCAGGGTAAACATCGGGTTACTAAGCGCGGCCCTGCGCTTAGTAACCCGATATTTACCCTGGTTACCCGGGGACTTAGTAGTCAGTGAGCAGTTGGCACCTCTGGTCCGCGAGACCAGTTTAGGAGATACTGGGCTCCAAAAATATTGATTTCTGAACTCTTCCTGAGCTAAAACATTAGTATTGTTGCCTCTAAATAATTATGAATGTGTTTTCTTTGCATCATTTGAGGTCTGAAAGCACGTTGTTTGTTTTTTTATTTTGACAATTTTTCTTTGTTAGTAAAAAAATACAAAATGTATTGCTTGGAAAGTTGGAGACATGTCAAAAGAACAATTTACATTTTAGTCAAAAATATACCTATAAAGAGAAAAATCAGACAAACTGAACATTTGGCAGTGGTCTGTTAATTTTTGCCAGAGCTGTATATGCCATTTTCATAGTGATTTATTGCCATTTTTGGAAAGTGAAGTGATGAAAAAAATTCCATTTTCGAAAATGGTTTTTCTATTTTTTTTCTCTTTGATGTTTAATATATTATTTAAATAATGTTATGTTTTGATAGTTCGTACCTTTTTGGATACAACAATTACCATTTTTTTAATTTCTTCATTTTTGAAGAGGGGTGATATAAACTTTTATATATTTTTTTTAATTATTAAATGCATTTTTTTAACTTTACTTTTTAATCCCCCAAGGACTTGTTCACTACTACTACTACTACTACTACAATAACACAGTACTCTAGCATATAGTGTAATCACAGTTTCCTATGAAATTGAGCCCCTTTGTGGAGTGATCGCGTATACTTTATACTGCAATGCCAGAGTCTATATCTGTACTTCACAGGAGAACTAAGGCTACTTTCACACTAGCGTCGGCGTCGGCCCGTCGCAGTGCGTCAGGCCGACGTACCGATGCATCCTGTGACAACGCAGCACAACGAGGGCAGTGGATGCAGTTTTACAACGCATCCGCTGCCCCATTGTGAGTTGCGGGGAGGAGGGGGTGGAGTTCTGGCCGCGCATGTGCGGTCGGAAATGGCGGACACGATGCACAAAAAAATGTTGCAAGCAATGTTTTTTTGTTCCGACGGTCCGCCACAACACGACGCAACCGTCGCACGACGGTTGCAACGTGTGGCAATGCGTCGCAATGCGTTGCTAATGTTAGTCTATGGGGAAAAAACGCATCCTGCAGACAACTTTGCAGGATGCATTTTTTCTCCAAAACGACGCATTGCGACGTGCGTCGTACGACACTAGTGTGAAAGTAGCCTAACATGGCAGTTACAGGGGTCTTTAGCAGGTCCCTAGCTGCCATGGTAGGAATCAGATTCCTGCAATCATAGAGATTTACATCAGCATTTAAATAAACTATAGCAATTGGAGCTAGCTCTAATCACTACAGTTTCAGGCAGATGGGGACAATGTAAAACAGTCAGCATCTGCCAGGTATGAAGCAGTGTCTGCTCCTGAGCCGGCTTTATACTTTGCTTAGCGATCTGTGACAAAAATGTATCACACACACATTAACTAGCTAAATGGGAATTTAGTAAATAAGGGTACAACAAGAACATACGTAGAGGAACCTAACTATGGGATGCATATACCATTAAATATAATGGTGGATCAGGGAGCCAAACCATTCAGCCTGCCCCTGTGAGTCTGAGACACCGAGCACTGCATGTCATTGTGTCTGTAATCACACTGCACAGATCAGAACAGAGCGCCGGGGAAACAAAGCAAGACGAATAATTAAATTTTCTTTTTAAGTGTCAGTAATTATGGGAGCCATCATAATGAATGAGGTGGTGGTTGGGGACAACCATACTGAATGAGGGGCTGTTGTGGTTTAATCATGTGAATGGGGGGTAGTTGTGATCAATCACGCTGAATAGGGGCAGGTGGGGTCCAATCATACGGAATAAGGGGCTGGTGTGGTCAGTCATACTGAATGGAAGACTGATGGGGGCATTATACTGAGTGCGGGCTGATAAAAGCCATTATACTGATCAGGGTCCATTGTATTGAGTAGGTTGCTGGTGGGGGATCATTATATTAAGTAGGGGGGTGATGGGGGCCATTATAATGAGTGGGGTGCTAGTGGAGGCTATTCTACTTGAATGGGGGCTGTGGGAGCATCATAATGAGTAGGATACTGTGGATACCATGATACAGTGTGGGGTGGTGACTGTTGGGTATCATACTGAGGGTGTGATCATACTGAGTGTGGGCCACAATGCTGTGTGTGGGGGCTGTCAGGGCTCCAGTGTTGAGTTGGGGGACTGTGAGGGCTCCCATATTGAGTTGGGGACCGTGGGGGAGTCCCACATTGACTGTGGTGCTGTGGGGGGTCTTTGTTCTGAGTGGGGGCTGTGAAGACAAAAATTCTGTGTGGAGTAACTGTGGAGGGCCTCAATGTGTGAGGGGTTGTGGAGTCCTAATAGAGGACTTTAGGGGTCCTATTACTGCGTGAGAGGCTGTGGAGGTCTGCATAATTTATGGAGGCTGTGGGGGCTGTTGTACTGAGCAGGGGCTGTGGGGCCCTCATACTGTCTAGGAGGCTGTGGGGCCCCCATACTGATTAGGAGACTTTGGGTGCCCTCATACTGAGTGAGAGGGCTGCTTCAGCCATAATACTATGTGGGGGATTGCAAGGACCCTCATATTGTGTGAGGGGCTGTGAGGATCTTCATAGAGAGTAGGAGGCTGTGGGTGTCTTCACACCTACTGGGGGAATCATGCTGACAGGCAATCATAGTGTGTGGGAGCCAAAATACTGTGTGTGGGGGAAGACTATACTATAGAAGAGCACTTTAAGGCCCTGTTTTTAAAATGGCTATGGGTCCCATTGGTTTCGTCCTCATATGGCATATTTTTTAATAGGCTATAAACGCACAAGATGGGAATACCCTTTTGAGATTATATAAATCTGATCACCAGAAACTATGTTGGACATTTACAATTTTATCATCGATATTATCTAATATAAATTTCCTCCATAAAGTTATTATCACATTCCAGGGCAAGAAACTAACTAGGCTTGTGTTTCTGAGCCGATGTTTGGTGAAATTCTGAGTACTGTTTGTACAGTAACCAATAGATGCCTTACTTCTCTATTCTATGTTTCTGCTGACTGTGTATCTTGAGGAATTCCTTTAGAGTGCAGTATTTCTCATTTTCTTTCTGTGAGAAACGTAATTCTGAGTTATGTGCTTACAGCTGCATTGATGATTTATATGGCAATGGAAAGTTAAATCATTGAGAAGGAACATGGGAAAACTATGATAACAGTCAAGGTCTTGCATGCTTGGTCCCACGGACAGCATTAAATAATTTCATGTGTGGTCTTTTTGAACATTAGTCTTTAAAAAAAATCACAGCCATTAAATGAAACCTGTCATTAGATTCATGCTGCACGAACTTTTGGCAGCATGAATCAGAGCACAATTGCAGCCAGGTGTATCTATTTCTTCCTATAATCCCTGGCTGACTTATCAAACTATGCTTTCACTGAAACACTACAGCACTTCAGAGAAACACATACCAGTCTGCAATCACGCAGATCTGATTCATGCTGCCCGTGGCTCAGGCAGCATGAATTTAGTGACAGGATCTCTTGAAAAAAACAAATGTTGTTATATAAATTTAAAATAAACCATTGTTGTTCTTATAACAGACTGGTGCCGGCAGTAATGCACACAAATGCAAAATCAAACTAGAGCAATTTAAATAGCTCAACACAACTAATATGACAACCAAAATGCAAGGGCTACATGGTGACATATTACATATTGTTATTATTATTATTATTATTATTATTATTATTTTATTTATGACCATTGATTCCTTGGTGCTGTACATAAGAATGTTTTACATACAAAATACAGGTACACACTGGTACAGATGGAAGAGGACCTTGCCCTTGAGGGCTTACATTCCACATGATGGTAGAGAAGGAGACAGTAGGTTGAGGGTTGCAATAGCTCTGGTGGTGGTGAGGAGGCAGCAAGGGCTTGGCAAGCTGTAAGCTTTCTCGAAGAGATGGGTTTTCAAGGTCAATCTGAAGGATCCGAATATGGTGGATAAATGGACGTGTTGGGGCACAGAATACCAGATGATGGGGAATATTCAGGAGAAGTTTTGGAGGCAATTGGGTGAGGAATGAATAAGTCTGGAGGAGAGAAGGAAATTAGGGAGGACCAGAGATTACGTGAGGAAAAATACCGGGAAATTAGTTTGGAGATATACAGAGGAGAAAGGTTTAGGATGGCTTTGTAAGTCAGTGTTAACGGGGCTGTGCCACCATAAAGAATACATTTAACTAAGCAGGAAACATATAAATAAATGTTTTTGTAATTTACAGTTATTAAATATTATGCTCCATTCAAAAATAACAAGTTTCATCTTCTGAAGTATCTCCTCTGGCGTTATTCTATTCCGTCCTCCCAGTGGCCGATCAGCTGGCCGAGCAGGCGCAGTTCCTGTCATCATAAGAGTTCCCCCAACGCCCCACCCCCAGTGTGCACAGCTGATGTGAGACGCTCTCTGCGCTGCCTCACACAGGTCTGACAGCGTGCGTAGGATGCAGATTGCTGAGAATCACGGAAGTGTGTGCAGTGATTTTTTCCCCCTGCGCTCACACAGGTCTGACATCTGGGTAAGATCGTTCCACTTCACATGCGCGCTGTCAGACCTGTGTGAGGCAGCACAGGGAGCGTCTCACATCAGCTGTGCACACTGGGGGTGGGGCGTTGGGGGAACTCTTATGATGACAGGAACTGCGCATGCTCGGCCAGCTGATCGGCCACTGGGAGGACAGAATGGAATAACATCAGGAGGGATACTTCAGAAGATGAAAGCTTGTTATTTTTTGAACCAAGCATAATTTTTAATAGCTGTAAATCACAAAACCATTTATTTCCTTGTTTCCATGGGGGCAGTGGTGGGCGGAGGAGGGAGTTAAAATCTCAAACAATCCATGCAACTAAAAACATTTGTGCAAATTGTTGGCAACTTGCAATTACAATGACTGTTGTAAGGACTGAGTTATAGTCTGAAATGCGTAGGAATGGAAAACCAATCAAATCTGGATGTACTTGGCAATATCAACTTTTACCATTGGTTGAGTAAAGTTCATACATATGTTTGTCTTGAATTCGGCTGGAGAATCTTTTGATCATCGTTTTACCACACTATACACGAGTTGCTTCTTCCGTGCCAAAGATCATTGCAGCCTAATTTTGGGTGACCTGGTTTATATGTATTTTTGTAACTTGCTGCTACACAACTAATTTGGGGCTTCAATTTGACCGTAAAAACTGCTAAACTGTAGACATGTGTCTTTCTGAATGCTACTTACATTAAATCCTATAGTTACAAACTCTCATGCGATTTAAAGTCTGCACTCAAAATGGCTTGGATTTTTCCAAACAATCATTGAGAATTTATATATGCACCATTGTGATTTTCATTTTTTTCGACAAATGTTCATATGTAGTCCTAGTCCAAAGCTGTCAACGTTCTAATGGCTTAGTCATAAAATCAAAAAGAAGTGGCAACTAAATTTCAATTTAAATATCTGTATCTATACATACAGTTAGGTCCCAAAATATTTGGAATTACAGTTTTTAATATGTAGCTGCCTCTTTTTAAAGGGAACAAAAGTAATTGGACAATTATCTCAAAAGCTCTTTAATGGATTGCATGGCTTATTCCCATGTTAATCCATCAATCCATCATAAATTAATCTGGTAAAGGGCCTGGAGCTGAGCATTTGCATTTGAATGCTGTCGCTGTGAACCCACAACATGCCTTTAAAGTAGCTCTCAATGGAACAGAAACAGGCCATCATTAGGCTGAACAAATATAAGAAATCATTCAGAGGGATGCCAGAAATGTCAGGAGAGGCAAAATGAATGGTTTGGTGCATTCTACAAAAAATGAGACCGCACTAGTGAGCTTGGGAATTCAAAAAGGCCTGGACATCCATGGAACACAGCAATGGTGGATGATCTCAGAATCCTTTCCATGGTGGAGAAAAACCCCTTCACTACATCCACCCAAGTGAGGAACATTCTTCGGGAAGTAGGTGTTTTAGCATCTAACTCTGCTAGTTCACCACAAGGTGCAAACCATTAATCAGCCTTAAAAATAAAAAGTGAAGATTAAACTAGACATCTAAAGAAGCCACCCCAGTTCTGGAAAACCATTCTTTGGACAATGAAACTAAGATCAGCCTGTACCAGAATGATGAAGGCAGATTTATCTTCCAGGGAACATCCTCCACATAGCCTGGAAGAGATAATTTACATAAAGTGATAAAAGATGATTTTTCAACAAGGCATATTAGGCATACAGGTAGGACTTTTTTTCAGCAGTCTATCACCTGTGTACCCATATTAATAGTTTACATAGATCAAATCTGGTGACAGATTCCATTTAAAATCTACACTGCAGTTGCATATCAGTAGTTTCATTTTAAATAAATTGTGGCATGCAAACTCCAGATCATGAAGATGTGGTCACTGTCCAAATATTTGTGGACGTACCTGTATATCTATATGTGTATACCTTCTGCAATCTTTTTTATTGTGCGTCTTTTCATGCAGGTTTTGCTTGTATGTTTCTTTTTGCAGAATCAAGATACTTTTTATTTTATACTTTGCTCAGCAGAAGGGGTGTACCGCCCAGGGTTCTGTGGATTGGTGATACGTTATTTTACGGTGATACGGGACTGGACAGTCCCTTTAACTTTAATCAATTAGTAGTTTTCACCTTTTTTGGTGTTTACTGTTGCATATTCTTATTATTATGGGTCCATACACATTACATAACTGTTTGCCAAAACACTGGGCACTCCTGTGTTCTTTATGGAAGAGTCACTGACAAACTCCTCTGGCTTATTGAAGATAGAGCAAAGATATCAGCCATTAGAATCCAAATGTGCACGTCCTTCTCTTGCCCAACATCATCTGGGAAGAGATAGGAGGTCGCACTATACATTGGACTGTTGGCTGATCCTGCCTCTTTGGCAATAAGATCTAAATATCCAGCATTATAAATGTTAGACGATATTCTGTGTGAATACAATGTCATGTAAAAGTTTAGGCACCCCACCTGATCAAAATTACTGTTATTGTGAACAGTTAAGCAAGTTAAACATGCAATGATCTCCAAATGGCCTGGACATAGAGATGACACATTTCTTTTGTCTTTTAGGCAAAAAAATAATATATTAATCTTTTACATAAAATAAAAATACAAAAAGAAAAATGGGCAGATGCAAAATTTGGGCACCCTTGAAGATTTCTGTGCTCAGATAATTTTGTCTAAGGTTTCAGACCTGTTAGGGTTATGGCTTGCTCACTATCATTATTAGGAAAGGCCAGGTGATACAAATTTCCAAGCTTTATAAAAATCCAACCTTCTCTAATCTTGTGCCAAAAAATATCAGCCATGGGTTCTTCTAAGCAGCTGCCTTGCACTCTAAATATGAAATTGGTGGAGGTCCACAAAGCAGGAGAAGGCTATAAGAAGACAGCAAAACGTTTTTAAGTTGCCCTTTCCTCAGTACGAATTGTAATTAAGAAATGGCATTTAACAGGAACAGTGGAGGTCAAGATAAGGTCTGGAAAACCATGCAAAATTTCAGTGCCAGCTGCTCGTAGGATTGCTAGAGAGGCAAATCAGAACCCCCGCTTCACTGCAAAAGACCTTCAGAAAGATTTACAGACTCTGGAATTGTGGAACATTGTGCTACTGTTCAGAGACACCTGCAAAAATATGACCTTCATGGAAGAGTCATCAGAAGAAAACCTGTTCTGCGTCCTCGCTATAAAATTCAGCTTCAGAAGTATGCAAAAGAACATCTAAACAAGCCTGATGCATTTGGGAAACAAGACCCGTATACCAGTGAGGTTAAAATAGAACTTTTTGGTCACAGTAATCAAAAGTATGTGTGGAGATAAAAAAGTACAGAATTTCAGGAAAAGAACATCTCGCCAACCATTAAGCTTGGGGGTGGGTCAATCATGCGTTGGGGTTATGTTGCAGCCAATGGCACGGGGAACATTTCACGAGTAAGGGGAAAAATGGATTTAATAAATTTTAGCAAATTCTTGATGCACACATAGCACCATCTGTAAAAAAATGCTGAAGTTGAAAAGAGAATGGCTTCTACAAATAGATAATGATCCTAAACATACATCAAATTCCACAATAGACTACCTCAAAAGACGCAAGCTGAAGGTTTTACAATGGCCCTCACAGTCCCCTGATCTGAACATCATTGAAATCTATGGCCAGACCTCAAAATAGCAGTGCATGCAAGACGACCCAGGAATCTCACAAAACTGGAAGAATTTTCCAAGGAAGAATAGTTGAAAATCCCTCAAACAGTAATTGAAACACTCTTGACTGGCTACAAAAAGCGTTTCAATGCTGTGACACTTTGAAAAGGGGATGCTACTAGGTACTAACTATAATAAACCCTAAAGATAAAGGCCTAAATAATTGGCACTTCCAATTCAATTACTCACCCTACATAGAAACAGAAGTCTTTGCCATAAGTATTAAAAAAATAAATTTTATTGAGAAAATTTGTAAAAAAAACAGATGAGGAAAAATGTGAAGACAACGGTATGTTAGTTCTCCTAAGTGTACATATTTTTCTTTTTTACTTCCAAAACCTGTAGGTTGACACAACTGTATATACACCATAAAAAAAATAACTCAACCAATTTTCTTTTCTACAATAGCTCTATATAATGGTCCTTAATCCATGCACAGCACTTGAAGAAAAAAAAGCAAATCAATGTTTAGCAACAACGCCATTTTGCAATACCCATATATGTACATATGCTCCATTATAATGAATAACGAAGTAATTACTTAATCTGGCTAGAAAGCCTAGTATGCTAATGTTTCCTTACAAAGTAACGAAGTGCATAGTGCTATTTAAGAATGTGCATAGTGCTATTTAAGAAAGAGACATACAGACCCCCTCAGGAAGAAGCTTAAACGCAAAACGCGCGTCAGGGCCCGGACTACATGTGCAGGTTATGACTTTACCCTCTCTAAACATGTTGATTATGTTTGCCTCTACATGGTTTACTCGATGTCTCTGTCAACCTACCAGTTTTGGATGTAAGTAAGAAAAATATGTACACTTTGGAGAGCTAACATACCTGCGGGTGTTGTCTTTATGTTTTTTCCCCATGTGCTTTTTAATTAATTAACAAGAAATTCTCCATAAAAATTTTTTTTTTTATTCCTATGGTAATGACTTCTGTTTTTATGTAGATTGAGTAGGGTGCCCAAATTTTTGCATCTGCCCATTTTCCTCTTTGAAATTTTTAAAATGGAAAAATATGAATATTTAGATTTTTTTGGCCTAAAATACAAAAGAAATGTGTCATCTTTAACTTTAGGTCTTTTAGAGAACATTTCATCTTAAACTAGCTTAAAAGGAAACTGTCACCCCCAAAATGGAAGTTGAGCTAAGCCCACTGCCATCAGGGTCTTATCTACAGCATTCCGGAATGCTGTAGATAAGCCCTCAATGTAACCTGAAAGATGAGAATAAGAGGTTAGATTATACTCACCTGGGCGGGCGGGCGGTCCGATCCGATGGGCATCGCGGTCCGGTCCGATGGGCATCGCGGTCCGGTCCGGGGCCTCCCATCTTCTTACGATGACGTCCTATTCTTGTCTTCATGCTGTGGCTCCGGCGTAAGCATACTTTATCTGCCCTGTTGAGGGCAGAGCAAAGTACTGCAGTGCGTAGGCGCCGGGAAAGGTCAGAGAGGCCCTGCGCACTGCAGTACTATACGCTGCCCTCAACAGGGCAGACAAAGTATGCCTGCGCCGGAGCCACAGTGTGATGACAAGAAGAGGACGTCATCGTAAGAAGATAGGAGGCCCCGGACCGGACCGCGACACCCATTGGACCGGACCGTAGCGTGAACGCCCCTGGGTGAGTATAATCTAACCTCTTTTTCTCATCTTTCAGGATACATCAGGGGCTTATCTACAGCATTACAGAATGCTGTAGATAAGCCCCTGATGCTGGTGGGCTTAGCTCAACTTCCATTTTGGGGGTGACAGGTTCCCTTTAACTGTTCACAATAACAGGAAATTTGTCCAGGGGTGCCAAAACTTTTATATGCCACTGTATATGCTGCTATAAAAAGGAATTAATATCAAATACATTTTCCTGTCTAAAGTGTCTGTAATTCACCAAAAGTTGTTTTACTTGTGTTGTGACTGTGTTTCTTCAGTTTGGAGTTGTGTTTGGAGTTGTTTTTCATCAAAATCTGCAGGAAAGTTTGTTTAAAGCCATATTTTCAATCGTCTGTGTATAAGAGTTGTGTGTGGTCTACTGAGATAAGCCAGTAATAAATGCTTTATTAAAAGGGCGATCGGACAGAACTGTGTCAAATAGAAATGGAAAATTGAGTGGTTGAAGCTGACATTCAGCAAGTCAGTAAGTTGCCCCATTTAGCATGGGAACTGCATTACTCGATCTGGTGATGAGTGACATTTGTATCTTCTGATCTAAAGTAATCAAAGGAATTCATCCAGATTGCATTTATTAAGGATTGCTTTTACCACTTTGAATTCCCTCAGTGCAAGAACAGCACATATCTTCCTTTAAAGGTTAATCAGTCTTGCCTCAGAATAATCCCATTTCCGTTTTCATTTTCCTAGAGGGATTTTTTCTAATTTCACATCCGCAGTGACTCATTCATCTGAGTATTTCTTATTTTGAGAATCTCACTATCATTCTGTACGCTGACGATGTTTAAAATTTCATTAGGGAACACTTCTAGTAGAAAAGAATGTTCTCACAAATATCAAACCCAGGACAGATGTACTTTAGCCCTTGGAGCTCCCAACGCCTGCTGACAGAAAACATCTGCTGGATGCTTTGTGAGAACACTCCCACACACTACTACTGAACTATTGGTTTGGCTGAACAGATTTCTCAGTGTGTTACTGAAATTTGCGTCTTCAAAACAGGTGTAAGATTTTGCCAGAGATACCCTGGAGCCCCTGTGACAAATCTCACATTTCTTTATATGTTATAACAAATGGCTATGCCATAATCTTTCTATGATTTACTTATAAATTGGAGGTTTCATGAATGGTCATAGGAAATCTGGAGATTCTGAATGAAGCTGGTCACACATACAATAGCTGATTGCCGAATGCTCATTCGGCTGTAAGCTATCTCTCCTGACTCATCCACACACATGAACGTTTGTCTCATGTCCTGTCAAAGGGGAGAATGGAAAAAGTCTCTGAAAACCAGCTAGGTCGGCAACTCCTGAGAGGCAAAACTCAACAGTTCTGACTCCCTGACCCTTAACTCTCTCAACATCATCTGTTGGGGAAGAATCGTGAAGCACTCATACACGACTGCCGGCCGATCCCGCCAACATCGGCAGGTTTGACTGACTTTAAGGTAATGATTATTGGGGCATTAAAATGTAATAACTAGCAATTACTGTATGTCACATGTCGGGAAGGAGAATTTTTTATATAATAATTAGTTTTATATTGAGGTGAATGTTTTCAGGGGAATCTTTTGCTTCATTCGCATTTCAGTCTTGGCCTTTTGGGCATAACAGATGCTGGATCTATTTTTGGTTTCCCCTTGGGTCTGGGCATTTCTGATAGTAAAAACTGCACTGCAAATTACACTATTCTTACTATAAAAAATACTGAAATCTGTGACAGAAAACTGAAAAGGGTAATGTGTGCAGAACCAACCTATAGTTATTGCATGTACCTAATTAGGCGGGTGTATATGAGTCTCGAAAACATGACTGCATAAACAATAGTATAGAGAATAATACATATACTGTATAGCATCAACAGTTGTGTCATCACAATACATTGATGTTTGATTTCATGTTTTTGTTATATGTAAATGAGCTGTTCTAGGCTATGGAGAGGACACTGATCTGCATGAGAATCTGCCTACAGAGATTATTGTATATGTAAGGGGATTTACTAGTGTAATGGGCCACGCTCTGCTCTGCTGATCTTACTGCAGAGCTGTGTATGCCTTCTTATAACTGACACATCTGCAGGTTCCTCTCAGTTTCAGCTTCCAGCTCACAGGCAGCCAGTGTTGCAATATTGTTGCTTTGCAGCTTTGTCACTCGCACACAGAAACAAAAGAGATGCTCTGCACCTGAGCTGTGTCACTCACACACAGAAATGGAACAGATGCTCTGCAACTGAGCTGTGTCACTCGCACACAGAAACAAAATAAATGCTCTGCAACTGAGCTGTGTCACTCGCACACAGAAACAAAATAAATGCTCTGCAACTGAGCTGTGTCACTCGCACACAGAAACGAAAGAGATACTCTGCAACTGAGCTGTGTCACTCGCACAAAGAAATGCAAGAGATGCACTGCAACTGAGCTGTGTCACTCGCACACAGAAACTAAACTGATGCTGTATATAATACCCTGACTAATGTTGCGCTTGCTCTGGAACTCTACTGTGCTAACTGCACACATGTAGGAACCAGATCCTAAGCCAACAGCTAATTGCCCTCACTGACTCTAGCTGCCTGCCTACGTGTAGTCCCAAGGCTAGACAGACACACAACACGTGCAGACAGATTGGTAGAGTATCCACTGGCAACTGCCGCACAAAAATGATACTAGCTCACCGGCATGTGCCTCTGAGAACCTTTTATACACAAGGTTCATGTTGAGTTGAACAGGACCTTGTCCGTGGTCCAATCCGGAGCAGCAACTCACCTGAGCAGCTGACGTCCGACCACCAATGGGGAGACACCACATCACGGACATGCTCAGTACAGGGATTTCTGGACTTTGACTCCCAAGTACCAGGGTGCCCCTGCATATTACTGGCTACAAAAGGAGTTAGCTGGAAAGTCAGCAGAAACCAATGGAACACCTCGAGCCTGAGCAAGACACTGAGACCTATGTTTCTGCTGATCAGGACCCACAGCAGCCGAACCTGAATGGGAGACCGCAGGGACAGATGAGGCCTGGGATCTATCCCGTGGAGGGCAAGAATCCCGAGGCCTGTCAATGTGGTATCTTCCCAATATGAGACTAATTGGAAAGTGTGAAAAATACAATATTTAATTTTTTTCAAATGATAGTGATAGTTGTAAATCAAAAAAATCAACAAGCCTTTGAAAGAAACATGTTTAACACACGTAAGTGAAATTATGAATTAATCAAGGTTACTCAAGTTTGTTAGCATCAAGAATTTGCTAATTTGGTCTCATCCGTGCCTTTTTGGAATTTTATGCTATTCTCTTCACTTTAATATAGTGGGTTGGAAATGGACATGGTAGTCTATACAAAAGTCTAAAATTTATGAATTATTACTTCTAAGAATAAGTAAAAAAAGTTGTACCTTTTACTCCAGCAGGATGGTGGATTAAAAAATGAAAAAAAAACAACGGCTCTAGACCGAAATTATATATCTAAGGATGTGCCAAATAAAGGCAACACAGCTACAAATAAAAATGCATTCCTCTCATAATGAATTTCTCCTCACTACCAAAACATGAAAAAGAGATTAGGTAATTTTTTATTAGAATCATAGAATGATAGAATTGGAAGGGACCTCCTGGGTCATCTAGTCCAACCCCCTGCTCAAAGTAGGATCCACTAAATCATCCCAGATGTCTGTCCAGCCTCTGTTTGAAAACTTCCATGGAAGGAGAACTCACCACCTCTCATGGCAGCCTGTTCCACTCATTGATCACCCTAACTGTCAAAAAATGTTTTCTAATATCTAATCTGTGTCTCCTCCCATTCAGTTTCATCCTATTGCTTCTAGTCTTTTCTTGTGCAAATGAGAATAAAAATAATCATTCTACAATGTCATGTCACAACCCTTAAATTATTTGTAGACAGCTATTAAGTCTCCTCTCAGTCTTCTTTTTTGCAAGCTAAACATTCCCAAATCCTGCAACTGTTCCTCATATGACATGGTTTGCAGACCGGTCACCATTCTGGTCGCTCTTCTCTGAACTTGCTCCAGTTTGTTGATGTCTTTTTTAAAATGTGGTGCCCAAAACTTGACACAGTATTCCAGTTGAGGTCTGACCAAAGAGGTGTAGAGGGCAATAATGACTCTGCTTGATCAAGACTGTATGGTTCTGTTAATACATCCCAGAATTGCATTTGCCTTTTTTGCTGCTGCATCACACTGTTGACTCATGTTCAGTTTATGATCTATTAGTATACCCAAGTCTTTTTCACAGAACCGGAACAGATGCTCTGCAACTGAGTTGTGTCACTCACACACACAGAAATGGAACAGATGCTCTGCAACTGAGCTATTACTTGCACACAGAAGCAAAAGAGATGCATCTGCAACTTATTATAAATCCCCTGTAAAGGAAACCTGTCAGATCATTCAAAAAGTAATTACATGACTATGTAAGCTATGAAATATAAGAAATGTTGTGCCTTTATTAAACAAAAGGGCTGTTGTAGTGTCAAGAAATCCATTTTAATAATGACATGCAGTTTAGTCTGGAAACGCTCTGGGAGGGACAGGTGCTCTTTTGCTACCTCGGCTCCCAGCTCTACTCTCAGCCAAAATCTGCGTATACTTGGTGATTGACAGTTATAAAGTTTGTTTCCGATAAATATTAATGTTATGGGTGATATTCTAATTTTTTTTAGATTTAGACTATTACTTCAAACTTTGGTAGAATAAATGATCCAGTTGGCGTTCATCAGCCTTTAACAACCCTTTTTTCTTTTGTATCTGTGTATGAAATGTTGGGTCTCTTACTAGCTTCTAATCTTATCTACTATGGTTTATTTTTGGACACAAAAGAGAATAGTAAAACCAAAAACACTCAGTTTGAAAAAATGTTGCAGTAATCCGCAAGTGCTAGTAAAAGATGTAAAAAACAGGGTATTTGGTTGATACGTTTTTTGCAAAAAATGTATACTAAGCTGCTCTACCAATCTTCACGGTATACCCTTATCAGAGCAGTCCTAACTAATGTATGCAATCCCTATCTGATGTATTTAAAAACCTGATCATCTGTATATAACCTGTGTGAACAGGGTTCAGAGAGGAAAAATCCATGTGTGCATACAGGGTAGAACAGCTATTGTGCAGATAGCCCAAGAGGAGTGGTGGAACTCCCCAGTCTTGTAGACACAAGAGAACAATTATGGAAACAGGAACACATGGGCTACTTGCACATGATAAGGGTATACCGTGAAGATTGGTAGAGCAGCTTAGTATACATTTTTTGCAAAAAACGTATCAACCAAATACCCTGTTTTTTACATCTTTTACTAGCACTTGCGGATTACTGCAACATTTTTTCAAACTGAGTGTTTTTGGTTTTACTATTCTCTTTTGTGTCTTCAGGTTTCTTGGTGGTGTGTGAACATGATCATACAGACTTGTTCACTGTGCAAGTAGCCCATGTGTTCCTGTTTCCATAATTGTTCTCTTGTGTCTACAAGACTGGGGAGTTCCACCACTCCTCTTGGGCTATCTGCACAATAGCTGTTCTACCCTGTATGCACACATGGATTTTTCCTCTCTGAACCCTGTTCACACAGGTTATATACAGATGATCAGGTTTTTAAATACATCAGATAGGGATTGCATACATTAGTTAGGACTGCTCTGATAAGGGTATACCGTGAAGATTGGTAGAGCAGCTTAGTATACATTTTTTGCAAAAAACGTATCAACCAAATACCCTGTTTTTTACATCTTTTACTAGCACTTGCGGATTACTGCAACATTTTTTCAAACTGAGTGTTTTTGGTTTTACTATTCTCTTTTGTGTCTTCAGGTTTCTTGGTGGTGTGTGAACATGATCATACAGACTTGTTCACTGTGCAAGTAGCCCATGTGTTCCTGTTTCCATAATTGTTCTCTTGTGTCTACAAGACTGGGGAGTTCCACCACTCCTCTTGGGCTATCTGCACAATAGCTGTTCTACCCTGTATGCACACATGGATTTTTCCTCTCTGAACCCTGTTCACACAGGTTATATACAGATGATCAGGTTTTTAAATACATCAGATAGGGATTGCATACATTAGTTAGGACTGCTCTGATAAGGGTATACCGTGAAGATTGGTAGAGCAGCTTAGTATACATTTTTTGCAAAAAACGTATCAACCAAATACCCTGTTTTTTACATCTTTTACTAGCACTTGCGGATTACTGCAACATTTTTTCAAACTGAGTGTTTTTGGTTTTACTATTCTCTTTTGTGTCTTCAGGTTTCTTGGTGGTGTGTGAACATGATCATACAGACTTGTTCACTGTGCAAGTAGCCCATGTGTTCCTGTTTCCATATGGTTTATTTTTGTTGACAGTTAATAGCAGAGGATCTGGCCGAGCCCTCCAAGAAGTTATTTTTTCATGAGGTGTAGCATAGAATGCTTCAGTCCTTCTCTGCTCACTTATCAGCACAGATAAAGTTTTTCTAATCTGCTTTCATTCAGTGCCAGTCATGTACACAAATTTGTAAGTGCTTCATAACTATACAAATTGGCTTAAATGAAGCATTTGGATATGACTACACAGAGATTACTATTAGGGTGATACTGATGCTTGATCTGATGAGAGGAGGTGAACATTGTTCAATTTGTGGATGAGCTACAGGGCGGTGATACTGAGTGATGACATAGTGATAGTTGTATTTACATTGGAACATAGAGTAGAACGTAGAGATTCAGCTGCAAGATAACATGTAAAGTATGACAAGATATGACATTGAGCTTCTGAATACTTTGCTAGAGCAAGTGTTCTGAATTTTATATTTTGTAAATAATCACTTTCATTTTAATGAAGTCCTTTGTTACTTATTTATACTGATGTTTAGTCTGAAAACTCACTTAAAGGTGCAAACACCTAGGTGTCTCCCCGTTGTGTAACTTGCTGTCTTCTGCCTATTGTCAAGTGTAATCCTCTGGCAGCAGAGAAACCTAGGCAGTTTTTACAGAAAGTGTCTCTTTATTTCTAGGTTCTTAGTTACTCTCCTGTCTGTCTAACTGCATACAGGCATAACAGAAAGGCAGGCTTTCAGTTGAGTCTAGCTAGGGTATTAAACAATGTCAGGTGCAATACATGCTGGGAAATAAGTCAAAGGTAAGATCTAGCACCTAAAGTGCTGGCAGAATGTTTATGAGGACTAACTGCCCACTCAATGGCGTGGATGGAAAGTTACCAAATTTGAGAACCAGGCTATATTAGACTGGCTTGGTCATTAGAAGCAGTTCTAGCTTGAGGGAAATGAGAGCAGCAAGACCACGCTTTTACTTAGTTTGGATGAAATGACAGGTATGCTTTCACTTTTTATTTTT